>NC_138027.1:76906801-77506801 GCF_964106645.2 Podarcis pityusensis
AGGGGGGAGTGTCTGTCTTGTAGTGAGGAAAAGAGAGAGGTGATGCGCCCACCCTTTCGAGGCAGAAGATTTTCTTTAACTTCATGCAAGTCAATAGAGTCAGAAAGTCAGAAATGGCAAGCATTTACTCACAAATAGATTCAACACTGAAACCCCCCACTTACTATTTAAATCAACTTGTGTGCTTGAGGCAAGCTTGCAGCAAGTCAGTGTGTGTGTGTGTGTGTGTGTGTGTGTGAGAGAGAGAGAGAGAGAGAGAGAGAGAGAGAGAGAGAGTCATGTGGACACTGATCATGGATCTTTTTTGAAGAGTCTCTCACCCACTTTGCTTTGTTTCCATGCCTGGGATAAACTCCAGAAAGTGAACATAGAAGCTGCTTGTAAGGTAAAGATCAGGAGTACAGGAAGAGGGGAGTTGTATGGTATGGTATGGCATTGTATTGTTTATTTAGTAGCCACATTCTAACCTAAACAACTTCCAAAGCGGCAGAGAACATGAATGCATGTTATTCTATAAATACAGAATAAAAGTGCAATACAGAAAATGATCAATCGAAACAATATAACATAGTGGCAGGATTTTCAATGGCCAATGCTGCACCCATGGGGCAGGGAGATGTTCCACTAAGAGCAGGACCAAGGAAGGTACTCAGTACCAGAAGGTACTGCATTTCCAGCAGACTTAGACAACCACTTCATTCCTGCATCCCCGCCCTTAAGTACCCAAGTAGAGAGGAAAGGCTGGACAGCAGCTGTCAGAAAGACAAGCAGAGGGCAACAAACAGCAGCCTTGCAAGTTTGGTCAAGCTAGATGCTCATTTTACATAACTCACAAGGCTTCGTGGGTCATCTAAAATTGATCCCCAGCTTTTCTGCCATGTATTTTTCATTACTTCTGCTCTCTGCCTTACAAGGCACTTTTGTGTTCCAACTGGGGAAAATAGGGATGCTTAAGGAATCTTTTTGAATCCCAGCACAAACAGACCTGATCTGCTTCTCCTAGCCTGTTGTGCAGATTCGGAACGTCATTGTTCATTAGATTTTCATACTTCTCTGAATGTTGCAATACAGTCCTTAAGAAATATTTTGAGATGAAGATATAACCCTAACCCTCCCCAAGACAAATCAAGTTTTTGAGCTATTTTTAAGGAAATACACCAAAAAAACCAACATTTCTGACATAGGTTGCAATACACCCGGGCTTCCCCGGACATTTTTACCGATTTTCAGAAGTTCCACCGGGACACTATTTCCGACAGGCAAATCCCAGATATGTCTGGGAAATACCAGATGTATGGTAGTCTTTCCAGTGGTGTTTAGACCTTTTCCCCAGCCCTACTACAAAATACCAGGGCTTGAACAAGGGACCTTTTGCCAATTTAGTATTACTAAGAAATAAGACAGAGGTTTGCAGAAGTACAACACACACATTAAAAATGTGCTGCTGAAAACACACACACACAGCGTCCAAGGAGGACTGATCACGGTTAGTATCCATAGGACCCTGAGTAACAGTTGGAATCTTGAGTAAAACAGGAAACTGGGTTGCGGGACATATCTTGGAGTAAGGCATGACTGGCTGGAACCCTGAACAATTCTGAGCACAATTCAAAGTGTTGGTGCTGACCTTTAAAGCCCTAAATGGCCTCGGCCCTGTATACCTGAAGGAGCATCTCCATCCCCATCGTTCAGCCCAGACACTGAGGTCCAGCTCCAAGGGCCTTCTGGCGGTTCCCTCACTGTGAGAAGTGAGGTTACAGGGAACCAGGCAGAGGGCCTTCTTGGTAGTGGCAGCCACCCTGTGGAACGCCCTCCCATCAGATGTCAAGGAAATAAACAGCTATCTGACTTTTAGAAGACATCTGAAGGCAGCCCTGTTTAGGGAAGTTTTTAATGTTTAATGTTTTATTCTGTTTTTAGTGTTCTGCTGGGAGCTGCGGAGAGTGGCTGGGGAAACTCAGCCAGATGGGTGGGGTAGAAATAATAAATGATGGTGATGGTGGCGATGAACAAGAACACTTCTGTTTAGAGGTGAGGCTATATTGCAGTGTTTTGTTCTAAGCCCCACTTGTAAATATTGTAGCAGTCTCTGAATTGAAACGCAGCACCTGCATTTCATCAATGTTGTGAATTGCCTTGTATGCATGTGTGTGTGCGCGTACACACACACACACACACAGAGAGAGAGAGAGAGAGAGAGAGAGTGTTTCTGTAACAGTACCTTTTCCTCACAGGATTTCGCTGTGTAAAGGGCACTAATTCATTACACTTCATAGCTTTTTTCTTGGATCACACAGAAAAGTGCTGAACTATTGTAGCAGAGCCAAATTTTCTCTACAAAGAAATCTCTGCCGCTAAAATATTATTATTTTTTATTGTATGAAAATAGTAGGGGTGGTGGATAAGAATGGTCTTTTAAGAAAGGTCACTTCTGCTGCAGTTGGTGAAACATGAAATCTTTGGTATGTTACTCACATAAACTACTGTTCTAAAATGCGAGTGGATCTGTAACCTCAGAGATTAATAATATAAAAAATATTCTCTTTCTTTGGTTTGTTTGTTGTGGTTGCTTTTATTCGGGTGATGAAAATAGAACAAAGCAGACCATGTTCAAACAGCAGTTATTCAGTAGTCTTTACAGATATTGTCTGAATCTAATTGGATTTTAATGAAATGATATTTCCTTTGTGATAAGTACATAAAAATTATGTTTTTAATTAACATCACAAGGTATAAGCTATAGATACCAACCCTCAACTGAAATAATATTACTTTAATGTTTGCTTCATTATAAAAAGGACAGAAGTAATAACAACATAGCAAGGAACTTGTGTAAACTGACTGGACAATGATTGCTGCAAATCACTTTCCTTGCCAGGGACAAGTAATGTTGCCAGTGATGGCTACCCGCCCTCCATTTCCTGTGACTTGTGGCCTGATCCTATGAGCTACTGTGGAGGGAAAAAAGTGGGGTTAGGAGCTTGTAACCTCACTTGCTGCAAAATTGCAGAAACTAACTTCTCCATTCCATTTTCTTGCACTATTGCTCTGGGAGGGCTGCTCATCGTCCTGTTTAGCAGGAATGTCAAAAATATTTTCTGTGGCGCACTGAAGAGCTCTGGGTTGTTTTAAAACACAAGGTTTTGGTTTTTTTTTAAAAAAAGTAAAAAGTTTCTTTTAAAAACACTTTCACTATTCTGTTTTCACAAGAGCAGCAGAATGCAGAGCTCACCACAGCTCCACCGGCAACATTTTGGACAGTTCTAAGGCGTACTGGAGACCTGCAAGGACACAAACAACCCATTATGTGCCTGTGCTGGCAATGATGATGAAAGCAGAAACTGCAGAAAATCTATGGACAGATGAGCATACAGTGGTACCTCAGGTTAAGTACTTAATTCATTCCAGAGGTCCGTTCTTAACCTGAAACTGTTCTTAACCTGAAGCACCACTTTAGCTAATGGGGCCTCCTGCTGCTGCCGCTCCGCTGGAGCACGATTTCTGTTCTCATCCTGAAGCAAAGTTCTTAACCTGAGGTAATATTTCTGGGTTAGCGGAGTCTGTAACCTGAAGCCTCTGTAACCCAAAGCGTCTGTAACCCGAGGTACCACTGTAGTTGGGATTGCACCTCTTTTTTCCATTGTACCCAACCCCAACCAGTGGGGTATTTTCACCTGCCTGCCCCTTCATGGCTTTTCCCAGTGCCTTCATTTAGCGCTCGCTTTGACTCCCATCATTTATTCATAACAATGCACTTACCATTAGACATCTTGTGGCATCATTATATGAGTTCGGTATAGCTAAGACATTTTATAAACTGCTGTGCCAGTGACACTTTTATTAAGTAAAGTGAATGTTACTTTTTCAGGAAGAGTAGTAGCAGGCTCTTGTAATTACTAAGACTCTGTCCTATTGAGGGGGCAAACCTGTCACCACTGCAAGGATTTGGAGAGTAACAAAACAAATGTTATACAGAGGCATGAATCACGAATTGTCTTGTGATGCACAGATTTCCAAAGACGCTGCTAAGTGTCATTGTTTTTTTCAGTCTTTCCGATTTATAGCAGGAGTTAAGCACTGGCCTGTGGAGGCATGGAAATCAGATATTTGATTCCAGTTAGTCAAATCGAAATTGTCAGGGAGGCAGGTTCTCTGTGTGTACACTGAAGCCAGGAAGTACAAGGGTCTTCTTGGAATGTGTTTCAAGACAACCGATGGGCTCCAATGCACGTTTACATAGAAGGTATTCACACTGTTTGATAAGGCCTGCTCCCAGGTGTGGGAGAAATTTGGTCCAGTTTGCATTTAAAGGTGAAACCCCCACTGAACTGGCACGAAAATACAGGACCTGGAACACAGTGATCCTTCAAAATTCACACCTCTCTCAATTTTGCAATGCATTTTTGCAAGCAATATGTACAAAAATGCATACACTAGGGTATGGCTTGCATGAAAATGCAAATATTAATGAAAACAATGTATATTAAATTCAAGAAATTGCTTTGCAAAGGGTTTATAATAGGCAAATTGCATGCAAAAAGGGGTATATTAGGGGAACTGTGCACTAAAACATGGATTAATTTCCATGAGGACTCTTTTTTATCAAATTGGATGTGGAAATCTGGAGGTCCAGCAGTTACCTCCACTTATGGAAGAGGTGAGGAGGTAATTTTGCCCATTTCCTTTTTTTAAATTTTTATAATGATATTTATTAAGAATTTTAAGATTACAGAAAGATAAAGAGAAAAAAAAGAAAAAAAACAAGGAAAAAACAAACAACAATCAAACAATACAAGCCGAAATCAAAATCAAAAAGCAAAAAACAAAACACATAACACATCAATCAAAATCAAAAAACAAGAATAAACCACAAAAGTTTTAAAACAGTTCCAGTGTTCCCAAATCCTTAACTGTCATTACCTTATTTCATCGACTTCCTCACCCCTCCCTTTTTTGTATTCTAGTTATTGATTAGCACAGCAAATCCTTCCCATTTTTCATAATATTCTGTCATTAAATTACCTTAATCTATTTTAACCTTATCTTGCTATAAAAAACCCTAAAAATTGAAACTTGAGTCTTATCTATACCAATTTCTCATAACCATAACATATTCTTGCATAGTTCTTTTTAACATTTCTGCTAAAGCCAAATAATTTCCTTCCAACATTTTTCTAATACTCATTAATTTTAGAAAACATTCCTCAATAAAATTTTGAAACTTTCTCCAATCTTCTCCAACGTCTCTTCCTCCTGGTCTCGGGTTTTGTCAGTCCTTTCTCTCCCATCCATCTAGTTCATTAACCTGGTAACCTTATGTCCGAGGCCCTTAAGTCTCTTCCATGTCCCTTCTGCAGATCTTCTTCATATTTATACCTGTACTTTACTTTGTCTTCTGCTCCTTTCACTCGTGGAGACTCCAGCTTGACAGTATTTTTGTCCCTTCTCGACAGATCAGCCCCTTTTCCATAGTCCACACTAAACTCCATGTGGTATTTAAAAACATGTTTCAAAGTCCCTCCAAAATTGAGGACCCCCTCAACTCCAAACTCCTCCCGGCCCAACGCCAGACTTGAAAAGTCAAAACATCCCTGCATAGGGGGGTCTATCCAGCCCCCCATCTCCAAACCAATCAAGACTCTATCTCTCCAAATCTGGCTTTTTCCAGGTTCATTCGTCAGGTCCAGCCACTCATGTTCCTTCTGGGCCATGGTTCCCACCATCTCTGCCTCCCGGGGTCCAGCCACAACCTCCTCCTTCATCTGATCTGTCAGAGCACACTCCTGAATTGATTCCTGAGTGGGTTCTATATAGGTACCCACTACCTGTTCAAAATCTCTGATCGCAACAGTCATCAAATCCGTCTTCTCATGTAACTGTTCCAATAAAGCACTTGTTTTGCAGAAAACACACACCAGAGCCTCTGAGTACATTGTTATACAAGGTCAGAAGTCTATTCCCACGGTCTTAGTCTGTTGCAGCTGCGAAGCTCCCCAGTTCAAGTTTAATAACAATTTCACCAGCTCCCTCTAGGGGAAGAACTTCTCTTTGTATCCAACTCTTTTCTTTTTTTAATAACAGCAGATCTAACAACAAAGTTTCCTTTTTCAGATATTTTGACAATATTTATTCCTTTAAAGTGCGAAAGAGGACAATGGAATCACTATGTTTCTCTTCTTTTAACTATCTGTCAAAAACATTTGTCTATAGTCAATGAACTTCCCAAAAACGTCTGTCCTGACACCCCGCTCCCAGGTTCAAGACGGTGGAAAAATACTTTTCTTACACTCTCTTCTGCAGGTTTAAACAATCCGAAAAACCCCCCTCTCTCCTGCTTCCAAATGGGGTTCAGTATTTTTAGATGATGAAAGTTGATCCTTTACAAACGATTTTCTATACTCTAGTTTGCCATGTCTTTGCTTTAATCTATCTACAAGAAACGGAAGGCTGACTTCCTGTTTAGACCTTCCCGTTTCAGTGCCAAATTAAGAGGAATTTCCTAATCCAATTTTCCGTTCTACTCACAGATCGTTGTTTAAAGTCCAATTGTCCAAATTTGATCTGCTCACGGGTAGTTGTTTTTGTAGCCAAATTGTCCCAGGAAAGGGATAGCGCTCTCTGGCAATGGCTGTGCGGCTTTGCTCCACGGAAGAAGCAGTTGACTCTCAGCACCGCGCCACAAACCCCTCTTCGCTCCGGAGCCCGTAATTGGGTTCCTTTACGAATTGGGGGGGCGCACAAGGTGCCCGCCGAGTCCCATGGTCACAGGCTTCATTCGCCTGTGATTTTTTAAAGGGTCCCCACTTCGCCCTAGCGGAACAGACCTGTTTCCCGTGGAGCCAGTCCCTCCAGATCAGAGGGAATCCGCCATTACCGATGGCGCCACCCCGGAGGTTCTTTTTTTTTTTTTTTTTTTTTTTACAGATAGATATTTATTGATTTTCCAAAGAAAAAGAAAAACAAAAAGGAAAAACCACATACAACAGACAAAAAGAAAAAGAAAAACAACAACAGAACACAAAACCAATAAACCAATAAACAATATACACAATAAAGGAGTTTTCACCTACAATTTTACATTGTCGTCTCTTTCTGGGCTTCCTTCAGCTTGTCCGTAAATCTTCCGTAGTAGAAATCAAAATTACGCATTACCTAGTTTGTATTGTCATTATACATTTCTCTTCCTCTATTTTCATTAAACAATAACTCTTAGTCTTTCACAGTGCTTCTCTGAATCCCCTTAACGTTATTTGTCCTTTACTAATATGTTCCAGGTAATCTACGTATTTTCCCCATTCCTTGATAAACTTTTGGTCTCTTAGGTGTCTAATCTTTCCCGTCAATCTATCTAAGTCCGCGTAGTCTAGTAACTTTAATCTCCACTCCTCTATTGCCACCCCGGAGGTTCTTGCCCATTTCCTTCTTCTTACTGCAGCTCAGCTCACTGACACACACCCCCCCCCCAATCTCCAATGCCATTCTGGAAGGTTTTTCAACTTCTTCTTCTTGTTGTTGTTGTTGTTGTTGTTGTTGTTGTTATCGTCATCATCTTTGCTTTTTATGGAGCTCCACCTTTTATGGAGCGCCACCTTCCATTAGCACCCTTGCAGAGGCACTACAGGAAGGAAGGAAGGAAGGAAGGAAGGAAGGAAGGAAGGAAGGAACAAACAAGTAAGTCTCTGGCCAGAGTACTGCTACTGTACCAACCACTGAGGTCACTACTGGCATCATTGATCCACATTAGCCTGTTAGATATTGGCAAACGGCAAGCAGAGGCAGAGATCACAGGAAAGTTTCAGGAGGCAGCAGAAGTTGTGACTTATCTGATAATGCCAACCTGGATGGAAGTCATCTGGATACGGTTCATATCCCCCTCAGATGACCAATTCATTATCAAAAACATTTGGGCAGTCTAAATATCTCCATATGTTTGACACCTGGAGAGCTTAGAAGAAGTAATGTGAATTATTTGTGTCCCTGGCTGCACTGTTTCCATGATATAATCTATTTCACGAGAACTTCAAATGCTAGATAAAAGTCTGTCCCTACGAGGCACCTCAAGGGACTATGATGCTAGCACTACTCATCATAACTTTGCTATCTCTGTGATTATACATTCCATGAAATGAAATGTTGATGATACAATTTCTATTTTTTTAAGAAAACGTAAAAACACACACCTGGTATCCACAATCAATATTATGCTTTGCTCATTTCAAAATAGCACAGTGCTTTCACAACTGGCAAGTTCAGCTCATTTCTTGACTGTGGTGAGCTTCTTCATCTTTTACTTTGCCATTGAGGTTTAAGAGTACTTATTTTTCAGATTGCTTTTCTGGTTTAATCTTCAGTTTAATACTCATTGAAGCATTAACCCTGATTACTTTTATTGATGTTTAGAACATTCAGTCACAAGGGACCTATCTGCTTAAAATAAGAGCCCCACCCCCATTCAACAGATGGAATAAAGCAAAATCTTAAGAAATCTACACTTTTTTTTGGGGGGGGGGGGAGAATAACCTTGGGCCCAAATACATTGCTCAACAGCACAGAGCATGTAAGTTGTGCTCTCCCTAAAATGTATTTCAGATTTTTCAGATGAGCATGTAGGCAGCTCCACATTCTTCCACCAATGGTGGCTATGGGTAGCACATGTTGGTTTGTTTTCATGCTGTGGCTGACCACCATGAGAGAAAAGGGCATATAGAGATGTAAACTTGTCTGCAGGCAATTCCTTTACACTCTTATAAGCAAACAATTCTAAAATCAATATATTGACTTACAGATAACTAATGCAGTCATCTGCATGCTAAAGCAATCACAATACATTTCTTTAGCTCCAGCAGATAGAAGGATCCTGAAATGCTAGACTGAACAACGTTTCTGAAACCTACTAACCATCACTGAATAATAGTATTTCATTTTAAAAGCACTGGACTCTTGCTTCAAAAATAGCAGAGACTTGAGACACTTTATAACAACCAGAAAAACTTCATTCCCATCTTATCTGGCTACTGAGTAGCTGTTTTAGGAGACCTAGAATTGAAATTCACTTAGAAATGTTATTTTGATCTTTCAGATTCCCTAGCCCTGTTTAGGGGACAATAGTGAGGAACTTGTGGGATACACTGTTTGTCTAGTTCATCTGAATTTCTGTTATAAATGACAAAAAGACAACTCCTGGGAGACTTATCAAACAATTTGACCCCTTTATTGGACAGGCTGAATGCATTGATTTCAATAATTCACAATTCACTTTTAAAAGATGCCTTGCAGGGTCTTCCTATTAACAATTAAATAAATTTGAATTATTTCTTCCCACCATACTGCATAACAGCAATAAGCAAAACCCTTTGAGCATGATCAGCTGAGAATGTATTTTGCAGAAGTCTCATTGGAATAACTATTATTTTCAATGGGAATGAAATCAAACATTTTGCTTATCTGAGAGTGGATGTTGTGGGGCTGCCTCTATGCTCACTGCTCTGCAACTGTGAGCTCTGGAAATAGGAGACAGAAGGCAGTCAGGCCAAACTGACTCTGTACCAGACTTCATATCAGAAAGGTGCTCATCAAATGAATCAGGCAAACATATGGAAATTCTTCATACTGGGGCCATCGGGAAAGCGTGGAGTTAGCATAAATCCTCATAACATAATCAAACTGAGACGTCAGAGCCATGGTGGACTTGAACCACAGGAGCTAGATGGGAGTCCTGTTCCTTGAGCCACTGCATCCCCATGAAAAACAAGATGTTTCCTCATTATAAACTGTGTCCGATGGAGTTTTGTTCTTAGTATGTTCATGGCTAAGTAGAGATTCAAGCCTAGATCTCCTTAGTCTTAGTCAAGACACTCTAGCCATTGCACATTGATTCTTTACCTTGCTCTAGTGTTCCCCAGCATAACAGATCATCCACCTTTTCTTGTCCTTCATATACTTTACTCACCAGTAGCAGGGTGTGCAGGAAAGTGGCTACTGCATGCAACTTACAGTCTCCCCTCCATGGTCTGGTCCTCTCTTGTCTCTGTTTTCATTTCCTGATGCTGTAATGTAAACCTGTTCCTGGTTCCTTGGTTCCACCAGTTTTGCTGTTCACTTCTCTTTCCACACTTTCCTTGCCTTCCTGGAATTGTCTTTTTTTTGGGGGGGGGACCTGCCTCTCTGGCAACTGTTTCACCTTAGAGTTTTAATCAGGCACCTGACCCAACAAACAACAAAAGCCTCAGACTTCTGGAAGCTTCTCCAGTTCCTCTGGGAGGCTCTGATCCTATGGAGTGGAGGCCATAGGACCCCCTATTCAAAGCCATTTCCAAGTTATATAGCCCCATGAAGAGGTGCCCTTCCTTCAAATATACTTTTTTCCCCCCAGGAGAGCCATCATCTGTGAACTGTCCCTGACTTCTTCTTTTTATAAACAACTTCTTTGTTGGCTCCATCTTGCAGGCCTAAAGCTCTGGCTCTGTGGTACAGAATGGAACCTTTGGAAGTTTTGCTCTGTAAGGATTACTTGCTGACTAAAGGGTGCTATAATCGGTTTACACACTTAGCTATTGATTTAATAAACCTTGAGACCTTCTGCCAAGTTTTCTCACAAAGTGTGTGTGGCTGTTCATTCGGGCATGTCTTCTGCCATCAGAGTAGCTAACAACTGGAGATGAGCCACTTTTCAAAAGCCATTCGCTTCCCCACTCTTTTTATCCATGATGGGCGCCTTGCCCGCTTGTTCTCCAAAGCAGGATATTCCTATCACATTGCCAGAACAGGAAGGAGATTAGGGTGCTCTTTTAACCAATTAATCCTTCAAATATTTCCTTCTCTCTCTCTCTCTCTCTCTCTCTCTCTCTCTCATTTTCAAATCTCTCCACTATAAAAAGTTCATTGAAGGATGGGTTCCTTTTTATAAAACCGCTATTGTCAACCACCATGCATACCTCCGGAAAAAGAAGAGAGAGGCAAAGACTGTAATGCTGTAACAGACGGCACCTTCCTCCCAGAGACTAGGGACTTATCTTTGTCAGCAGCTAAAGACCTGAGGTGAAAAGTGTTTTGCTGAACTGGGACCTCAGCACTGAATGTCATGGGCTCCAACCCCACAGTTCATCCAAGAAGGATTAGTCGTATCAGCAACAGTTTCAGCACCAAAAATAGAGAGTTAATTTAGAAGACAAGGGGAGCTGATAAAAAGCAGGCAAATCTACAAAAGAGCAGTTGTAGAAGTGACTGCTACTGTGCTTGGCCTGTTTCCCCCCCCCCCCCCACTTCTTCTCTGCACATGCTATTAAATGCTCGCAATTAACACAAAACACTGTGTTGAAGGTTGAGGTTGTGACTTTCCACAAAGCCAGAAATTACAGAGGTAGGAGACTGACTGTAGTCTAAGGAAACAGTGAAATCTGAAGAGAATATTCTCTCTAAGATTGCTGATCTTGCTCAAGTGGCATGCATTATAAAATGGAGATTTATTTTATTTTATTTTTTTGAAAAAAAGGAAAAATACAAGAACCACTGTATAAAAAAAATGGTGTTCATAGAGTGGTTTGTTAAGCATATAAAAGTATTTCTGAGGTCTGCTAATTCTCAAGAGAGTCAGCAATGAAAGTAGAATCTTTTCAGTGGAATATAAACAGAAGATGATGAGGGAATTAAAGGGGCTGGGAGGAAATTTAAAATCTGGCCAAACAACTCTTTTGACTGAATATTACTAATACACCCCCAAATTAAAGGCCCAAATGTATTTGCTAGGTTTTTGTGTGTACACACACACACTGAAAGATAAATAAACAGAATATAACCCATCTATGATAAGCGCTAAGTTACTCTACTCTTGTCATCAGCATCAATGCAGATCAGTCACTATAGAAAGAACGCTTATATTGCCTGATGTCAGTTTGTTTCCCTGGAGGCAGTTCCCGTGTTTGGCTCAGTGTCACTAGGGGCTGCATGCATGAGTGTACTAAGAGCTCATATCAGCCTCCTGTGTGCAAAACTGGAGCCACTGAAACCAACAATGGGGCCACCACTGACTTCAGTGGGCTCTGGATTTCATAGAATCACAGAACTGTAGAGTTGGTAGGGACCCCAAGGGTCATCTAGTCCAATCCCCTGCAATGCAGGAATCTCAACTAAAGCATCCAAAACCTGTTCTTCAACTTCCAAGGTCAGAGAGTCCACAACCTCCCAAGAGAATCCGTTCCACTGTCAAACAGCTCTTACCACCAGCAAGTTCTTCCTGATCTTTAGTTGGAATCTCCTTTCTTGTAACTTGAAGCCATTTGGTTGGAGTATGTGGCGTTTGCCCTCCTAGGTGACATCATGCTGGGTCATAAGGAAAGGGTTAAATGAGTGTGAAGTGATTGGCAAGTGGGAACCCAAGGGGAGGAGTTAGAGTCAGAGTTAGTGTTGTTAAGGAGTCAGTCGGGTGTTAGAGAAGAGAGAGGGAGGATAAGTCTGTGGGTTGGGATAGTTTGATGTGAGAGAGTGAGAGAATCTGTTAAGAGGAGTCAGATAGACAGTTGGGATAATCAGTTCGGAGTTATTAGGAAGGTATAGGCCGGTAAAGAAACTAAGATTAAGAAACGGACAAGAAAAATTATCTGAATCCATAAACTTGTTAAGGCTTATAAAATAAACTTGTTTATTTGGATTAATGTTAAGAACTGTCTGGACTCCGTGTGTACCCGAGAGAAACGGGTTGGTGGCAGTGGGGAAGCAATCACAGTGGTGGCACAGGGATCAACAGACCATCAAACGTCTGGGGACCCTGTGTGATTGCCACAGAGTCCTACCCTGAATTGGGTCATTCAGACGTGAACATTATTTCATATTCAGCCTCTATAATTATTTCCTATGCAAGCTGGAAATAAGGTCTGTTGGCCCAGCGTGGCTCATATGTTCAGGTCCTGCTCCCCATAGACATTCAGTTGGCCACTGTGCAGACAGAAAGCTGGAATAGGTGGGCCTTTGGTCTGATTCAGCTAGGCTTTTCTTATGCACTTATGGAAACGGGACAGAATGGACTTAGGGATGAACACATGCAGAAGTGATATGAACTGGGAATAGTCTGGTTTGCTCATCCCTGGTTTTAGGAATAGCACAAGCACCCCTAGAATTGTGTCATCCCACTTGGATGTCTGGGCCATTGTCCTTTCCATGGGCAGCAATCCATGAACAGCACTTTGTGTTCGAGAGCAGTATGAAAGCCAAGGTTTTAAGGCTGCAGCCTTAAGCATAAGAGAGATGTGCCAAGTTTGTGGGAAAGTGATGAGCAATGTTGTTAAAACTATGACATAAACAAAGTGCAGAGTAAGACAAACTGTGGAAGAAATCTGCGATAGAACTTAAAGCTTGCAGTTGCATCACTCCAAGCATGTTCCCCCACCCCCCTTCCTGAGGAGGAGATCCAGAGAGTGGTTCCTCGAAAACTTCAATATTTACCACCAGCTTTTAATATAAAAATAGCTGTGAGTGGCAACAGTCTGTCATCAAACTTTTCCAAGTTCAGGGTGGAAAGCTGCAAACTTTGACACCTAGTTAGCGAGGTATATTTGCAAGCAGTCAAAACTGACTTGAAACCAGCTGGATCTGTCAGAATAATTCCTGCCATCAAACATCATTGAGTTAACTACCAAAGCACTTTCACAGGGTGGCTTCAAACATGAATTTACCTCCCTACCTTTAAAAAGATAAAGCATGGTTTTTGTGTCACAGTGTTTGGTGTACCAGAAAGGCATGGGGACAATGACATGACAACATTTCGGCAAACACTTGCTGGGTTTTTTTACCTGGGAAAAAAATAGGCATATTTCATTTCCCAACTGACCCCAAAAGTGTATATATTTTGTGTTGATGGGCAAATCGATACTGTTGAAATGAGGAAATTTGGT
This sequence comes from Podarcis pityusensis, assembly GCF_964106645.2. NCBI lineage: Eukaryota > Metazoa > Chordata > Lepidosauria > Squamata > Lacertidae > Podarcis > Podarcis pityusensis. The sequence continues at coordinate 76,920,688 of NC_138027.1, forward strand.
GGCTGATTTAAAAATTGAAACTGTGTGTGTGTGTGTGTTCTGACAAGGAAAAGTGATAGTCACCAACTTGGGTGATTGTAATAGAGGATTATCATGAAGGATAAAGTTATCAATGGCTGTTAATTCTGATGGCTATGCTCTACCTCCACTCTAAATGCAAGTTGCTGGAAACAGCAGGAGGGGGAAAATGTTGCTGTTCTCAGTTCCTGTTTGCATCTGATTCCACAGGCATCTGGTTGGCCTTTGTGAGAACAGGTTGCTGGACTAAATGGGCCACTGGCCTGACTGAGCAGGGTTCCTCCTATGTTCTTAAGTTGCATTTCTTTGTTTAAGCAAATGAGAGAGAGAGAGAGAGAGAGAGAGAGAATTATCTGAAGACAGTCCTACAGTAAGCACATAACAGGACATAGGTTACAAAATACACTTCTGCCGGGCTGATCTGAAAAGGCGCATTATCAAGAGATCTACGCTTCACTGCTCTCTTTCTCTTTTTTGTTACCATGTTTCCTTTCTGTGAGTAAGTGGACTTCAAAACAATGACAAAGGAATATTCACAGAATCATACAGTATTACATATAATAGACTATTCCAGCTAACTGATGGAACGGCTGTTAAGTTCTTATATTTCTCTAAACTGTCTTTTTAAAAAAGGGGTGGGTGGGAGGGAAGAATGTCCTGTTGTTTCCCCGTCCTTTATCCATTCCACCACATGCTCAGTTACTCCTGGATAAATACATGAAAGACCATCGATCTGAAGGAACTTGAAGTTTTCAAGAACTTAAAAGATAGGAAGGACTGAAAGTGACTTGCTCTTTGATTTGCATTTGAATTGCTGCTCTCTTAGGAAGAAAGCGCTGCTTTCTGATATCATGTGGAGTAAAATAGCAGTTGTCATATCTGCGCATTTCTAATTTGAAAATATTTTTTGCCCCTGGCACCTCAGAAGAGGACTCATCAGTAGCAATAGGAAAGATGCAAGGATATTTCTGTCCCCAAAATGCCTGCACCAACTCCCCACCCTGCAAACTTTTGGCCTTCCAGATATTGTTGGACTGCAACCCCCATTAGCCCCAGACAGCACTGCCACTCCAGGATTATGGGAGTTGGAGTCCCAACAACATCCAGAAGTTCACTGGTTCCCTATCTTTACCACATGATCAAGTGTGGTGTAGTGGTTAAGAGCGGTGGACTCATAATCTGGTGAACCGGGTTCGCTTCCCCGCTCCTCCACATGCAGCTGCTGGATGACCTTGGGCTAGTCACAGTTCTTTGAAGTCTCTCAGCCTCACTCACTCACAGAGTGTTTGTTGTGGGGGAGGAAGGGAAAGGAGATTGTGAGCCGCTTTGAGACTCCTTAGGGTAGTGATAAAGCAGGATAACAAATCCAAGCTCTTCTTCTTCAATGCTGAACAAGCTGTTACATGGTGGCTTCTGAAACCAAGCACAGGATCCCATTCGGGAAGTGAATCCTCTTCAGAAAAATCTGGAAGGTCAGCTGGAAGGAGGATCCAGGTGCTGAACTCGGAGTCAAGCCAAAGGCAGAAATTCAGTCTGTGGAAAAGAGTCTGACTCAAAGGAACATGGGAAGAACAGTTGGAGATGCAGAGACAAGCTGGGTTGGAGGAGGCATGGATATCCAGGAAGTGAAGCAAAAAGACACACACTGTGGGAGGAAACAACACCTGTTGCTTAGAGCTAAACAGCATGTGAAAGGGGAGGTCTACTACCAGTTCTCCTGATAGTTGACTAGATTAAAATATACCTAATTGCTATAGACTCCCCTTTGCTATATATAAATGCAATGCAATTAGAAATATTATATTAGAAATTTTTATAAATTCCCCTATACCCCCCACTTCCCTTCACCCATGTGTGATCTCAATATTTTTTTACGTCTTCCATCTTGTTGTGTTGTTACGTGGGAGCCAGTTGAAGTTAAATCCTTCGAAGACAGAGGTCCTTTGGCTGGGTTGGGACAATATGGGGGGGGGCAACTCCCATCTCTTGCGGGGGCGCAATTAGTGCCAGCACCGTCTGTTAAGAGTTTGGGTGTAATCTTTGACACCTTCCTTTCCATGGAGGCACAGATTGCAGCTATAACAAAGGCGGCATTTTTTCATCTCTGCCAAGTTAAGCAGTTGGCTCCTTACGTCTCTCGCCCTGACCTAGCCACGGTGATCCACACGACGGTCACCTCGAGACTGGATTATTGTAACTCGCTCTACATGAGGCTGCCCAGAAACTCCAGCGGGTGCAGAATGCCGCGGTGAGACTCCTTATGGGGTCCTCGCTGCGGGATCACATTCACCCAGTGCTATACCAGCTGCACTGGCTCCCGGTGGAGTACAGGATCAGGTTCAAGGTGCTGGTTTTAACCTTTTAAGCCCTATACGGCCTAGGACCCTCGTACATACAGGACTGCCTCTCCTGGTATGTCCCACAGAGGACCTTACAGTCTTCAAACAAAAACATCCTGGAGGTCACGGGCCACAGAGAGGTTAGGCTGGCCTCAACCAGGGCCAGGGCTTTTTCAGCTGTGGCCCCGATCTGGTGGAATGCTCTGTCACAAGAGACTAGGGCCCTGCGGGACTTGACATCTTTCCGCAGGGCCTGCAAGACAGAGCTGTTCCACCAGGCCTTTGGCCAAGGCACAGCCTGACCCCCTCCTTTGGTAATTTTTCACAGAACTCTAGCCCAGTGGTTGCCATCAATTTGATTTGAACTGATTTTATAATGAATTGATTTTAGAATGCTGTATTATTTTACTGTTGTTAGCTGCTCTGAGCCCAGCTTCAGCTGGGGAGGGCTGGATATAAATAAAATATTATTATTATTATTGTTGTTGTAGTTGTTGTAGTTTAATAATTATTCAATTGATTCTTTTATTATTTCCTTGCTTATCCCTGCACGTTTTACACATTATCTATTAATATCTCCTGATGTCTTTTTGGTCCAGTTTGAATAAGGACCCCAACACTGGGAGGTGGGGGTGGGGAGAGGATTTTAACTTTGGTCCCCACCCCGTTTCCTGGCTTAAATTGCCCAAAACTATTAGCTACAGAGGGAATTTAACTTGAAAGTGATAAAAAAAAGTTATCAATAGTAACAGATGAGGTACAATTTCCAACAGTTGTATGGTTTTATGTTCTAATGTTGTAAACCACTTTGATTTTTTAAAAAAAAAATGAATAGTGGTATACAAATATTTTTATAAACAATTAAATTTTTTTATAATCAATAAAAAATAATAAGGAGCTGATGTAGCAATCTGATACATACCTTTGAGAAAGCCTACTACTGAGTTTTAGTAAAGGGCTGTGCCATAACTTCACCATTTCCAAAAATGCTTATCTCAGCTCGCTTAGCCACAGAAATTCAATCATCACCTGATAAAAATAATGAACTCAGTGTGCTTCTCTGCCTCCCAATTCTTCCTCACAATGACCCTGTGAGGTAGGTTAGGTTGAGAGGCAGTGACTGGCCCCAAATCACACAGCGAGCCTCATGGCTGAGTAAGGATTTGAATTTTGGTTCCTCAAGCCCTAGTCCAGCCCACTAACCTACTAAACCACACATACATGGTCCAAAAGTTTGTCTTAAAACAGGAACACTTTACTTCAGAAACCAACAATGGTTTGCTTAAAAAAAAAAGTGGGAAATATCTATTTGCATCTTTAAAATAAGAAAGCTTTGCAAAAGAGCGCTACTCTAAATTATGTTAAATACGCCTGTCCTCACATTTTGTGCCTTAAAAAAATAAAATGCTGGAAGTTGCCTTGTATTCATATCATTCAGCTAGATGGGATTCATCCGTCCCTTCAAAAGAACTGTAAGTAGGTAGCCTACCTTTAAAATAAATAAATAACACTCTCCATGCTGTGTAATCTCATTTTCACTCAGGCAGCTATATTCTGTGATATGTTTTTTCCGCCCCTCCCCTCTGCACTCTCCTCTGGTATATTAACAACAAAGTTTTCTCAGGCCAAAGTTTATCAAGAATGAATAAACAGACCTCACTCCTGTATAGTTCCTGGGTCTAATTCTCATTAACTGGGAAGCTGCATTAACCTGTTCTGGCAATGTAAAAGGGCCCCGAGGTGAGAATAAATGCAATTTGTACCCACTTTAAGGCACTTTCCCATTGCCAAAGTGGTGTCACGTTGTCTTAGCATAAATGAAAATTAGACCCACTTTGGAGCTTTTAATGTGGTACTACTCATGTTTCAATATAGAACATTTTTCCTTTTTAGTAAAATCAGGGTAATAAGGGTCTGAAAGGTGTGCAAAGCATATGGCAAATAAAGTAATTTCCCTGTGAGTCTGCGATATTGCCATTTCCCTTAACAGTCTTGAGTCTCTTTCATAATAGAAGTTGCTGAGGGCTTAGAGTACTAGAAAATATAAAATACCTATGGGACATATTCCAGTACTGTACATTAAATTTGAGGATTTTACATGTGATAAAGTATGTCAGTGTTGCTTACAGGGAATTCCAGTGATACCTCAGCTTTCTTGGACTTATTATAAATCCTTTGTTGGAATTATTGCGGCTGGTTCAATAATTCAGATTAGCCCTCATGTTTATTAATGCTCTACATCTGTGCAAACAACATGTCAAGCAGAGAGTTTATTGTAATTGCCTGAGCAAACAGAACCTGAAAGAAGCAATTTCCAGTTACAATGTGCTATGACAAGTAATGAGGTAATTGGCATTCTGTCCTGATTACTTCCACCTTCCTTTTCATCAGGTCTGTATTGTGTGTGATAGATAGTTTTATAAGAAATGAAGGTGTTTGATAATATGGTTTGCTGCTGCTTAAGGTTAGTGATTAAAGACAATCATCATTTTCTCTCAGAGATCTTATTAGCTTTAACATTATTTATTCATATGTGTAAGATATAGGCCCCAAACCTATCTTGTGGCACTATAACATACGAGTTAAAAAAAATAAATGCGAAACTCAAGTGCAAACAGCAGATGTAAAAATAGGTTCTAGGTTTCCAAGGATGGAAACAACAGAGCAACTTTTCAGTAGTGGGGAAATCTCTATAGTAACAGGAGGAGATAGAAAGAGCAAAATAAACATGTTTACAAGTACGGTAATGTGATGTGTTTTATGTGGGTACACTCTTTTGACATGCTCAAAATTGTAAGCGATTTCATTCATTCAAAGTCTGACTACCTAGAATTTGTCAGATGATAAAACACATTTGATTTTTATACACTGGGAAAGGAGAGCGGGGAAACTTTTGTGCGATCCTGTTCATGTTTCTTCGGGAGTAAAGCCTAGTTGTGTTCAGTGAGGCTGACTTCTAGAAAAGCATGCATAGGCTTGCAGCCTCAGTCTATTTGCAGCCTGTGTCACATCTCACATCTGTTCACCCGTAAGTTCATCCAGCCTCGTCCTGTTTAAATGCATTTTAAGCCACTAACTGCATCAGAACATTCCAGAAGTGTGAAATCGAGTGGATAACTAAATTCTGATCCACACATTCATCCTACGGTGCAGAGCAGGGTCAGTTGATACTGGAATTTGTAGAGATTGAATTCGTGCCTCCTGAATGTTGTGAGAACATTGAGCAGACACCCCTTTCATACTTAGTCATTTCCCCCTTTTTATAATGGAAGAGACTAAGAGATTTTAGTCTGATCACTGGGTGGGTGGGGAGAAGTTTGGAAAATATGCCTACAGTCTTTTAAAATACAGTGGTACCTCAGGTTAAGTACTTAATTCGTTCTGGAGGTCTGTTCTTAACCTGAAACTGTTCTTAACCTGAAGCGCCACTTTAGCTAATGGGGCCTCCTGCTGCCGCTGCGCCGCCGGAGCAAGATTTCTGTTCTCATTCTGAAGCAAAGTTCTTAACCTGAGGTAATATTTCTGGGTTAGCGGAGTCTGTAACCTGAAGTGTATGTAACCCAAGGTACTACTGTACACAAATGTGAAGTTTTGGAAAGACCGCAGTATAGCGCTATGACAACCATTCTGTCAGTGCAAGCATTTAATCTTGCCCGGGCATCCCCAAACTTGGCCCTCCAGATGTTTTGGGACTATAACTCCCATCATCCATAGCTAACAGGACCAGTGGTCAGGGATGATGAGAATTGTAGTCCCCAAACATCCGGAGGGCCGAGTTTGGGGGTGCCCCATCTTGCCAGATCGAACCACCCCCTCCTCTCCTCCCCTTGTGCATTATTCTGGTGGGTCTCCTGACCCCCTGAGCCAAACTGGGTGGGGGCACAGAGGGATTGGAGGGAGGAGAGCACAGGGGGCATTGAAAGTGGAGCTGAAAGATGGTCTTTCTTTGTTTTGTAGCACAAGAAAATGTTTAATAAATTTAAAAAAAAAAAATGAGCCACATTACCTGTAGTAGAGTGGGAAGAATGTTCATGTGGTAAAGTAAAGGTAAAGGGACCTCTGACCATTAGATCCAGTCATGACCAACTCTGGGGTTGCGGTGCTCATCTCGCTTTATTGGCCGAGAGTGCCAGCGTACAGCTTCCGGGTCATGTGGCCAGCATGACTAAGCCACTTCTGGCGAAACAGAGCAGCGCATGGAAACACTATTTACCTTCCCACCGGAGTGGTACCTTTTTATCTACTTGCACTTTGACATGCTTTTGAACTGCTAGGATGGCAGGAGCAGGGACCGAGCAACGGGAGCTCACCATGTCATGGGGATTCGAACCGCCAACCTTCTGATCGGCAAGTCCTAGGCTCTGTGGTTTAACCCTCAGCGCCACCCGCATCCCGTTCATGTGGTACAATTCCACAATTTTCCTGGAATGTATGCCACATGGGTAGGACTTGTGAACTAAACCCTTTCATTCCCATGCCACCACCAGGATGGGATTTCTATGCTCACACTCCTAGAACAATGCAAATTATACCTTGGTGTTGCTCAGGAATGAGGAACCTATACGTTGTTGAAACTCAGTGCCCATTAGCCTCAGCCAGATCAACTGCTGCTTGAGAATGATGGGAGCTGAATCCAACAACATCTGAAGGGTTGCAGGTTCCCCATCCCAGGTGTAGCTTGCTTGCACATCAGATCAGCTCAAGACAAAGTTGCCTGCCTACTTGTGAAAATACCTGACTTTAAATTCCTAAAGTGCTTTTCTTACTACTAACACGTTTGTCCTTTTTCAATTCCATTCATGTGGTTCAAATCAGTTAAACCTCTTCTCGAATATTCTTTAAAAGGCTGCTGTGCTTGGATCCTGGACCATGGTTTTGCAGTGACATACAAATATAGGAGTGCTCCTTTGAGCATCTCTGAAGACAGGGTTAAAAACAGTGACATGAATAAAAGTGTCAAGGGAAACTCATCAGTCTTGTATAAAGTTCAGAATCTGTTGTCAGAATCTGGCCAGAAATCATTTGTTGCTTATGGAGGGATGTTGCAATAAGGAAAAGAAAATGTTAGTGTAAGAACAGTGCTTCTCTCTGCAAGTATTTTACTTACCTTTCTGACCCTCATAAAGTCCAAAAGGTCCAATTTAGAAACTTGCCCTATCATGTCTTGACGGCGAGCGCTTAAGCATCAAATCTAAGTTGCAAGAAACTCAACAAGAATAATACGAAGCCCTGATTGCTATGCAAAATGTAAGATAGCATATGTTTAAATTCGACATATGCTAATATGTTCAACAAAATGTTGATATTTTTCCAAATATTGCTTGCAGCAAGAACTCACACAATTTTTATTCCATTTTTATTAAGCGATTGTTGTCTTACGGAACAGAAGTGTTCCTCCAGAAAAATATATATATCATAAGGTTTATTTGTCTGGGTGGTTTTTTTGCTTCTGTTCTGTTTTGCATCGCTTAAATAAATAAATAAATAAATAAATAAAATCCAAAGGGAACCCAACTGAATAACCTTCCAAAGCACCGGTGTCAGCTTTCTACATTTTGAGAATGGCCCTTGGAGATTATTGATCAGAGCTTTGGGGAAGGAAATAGGAGTTTTCCTGCTTGTAGATTCATTACTGAAAGCATGCGAGACAGCACCAGAAACATAGCTGTACCTGAACTACTGTACATTATGTGCATCCACTGGGATTTGCTCCCTTTTATTATCAAAAGCAGTAGGCATTTCCTCAATTGGTAGGAAGGCTAAGGCTTGCAGGTAATGGAGCTTCAAATTGAATTCTGGATTTAATCCATGCTGAGTTGCCAATCCAGCTCTTTGTATCCTTTGCCAATAGCTTTGGCTCAAGTGAAAGGAACAAGCTTTGTTCTAAACTGGTGCAAATTCCTTGGTTGCTGCGATTGTAGCTTGTTCAAAGTCAGTGATCACATATGTGAGTCTTAAGTAGTGCCGGGCAGAACTTGGCAGATTCAGTTCACAAGGGGTTTAGTGAAACTTTCTTTGGCTTCAGCTCATGTGGGCTTTGGATTAGGGATGCAAAACTTCAGTAATGTCAAGGAAGATGTCATTTATATACATGCATATCTTAGGGCTCTGGCAAATACTCTCTCATGTTGATATTCACTTCGAAAGTAGCACGTTAAATGGAATTAAGCATATTACTCCCCCCCCCCCAAAATGCTCACAATGGGTGGTATCCAACTCAATTTTACTCAGGGTAGACCCACTGAAATGAATCAAAGTGACTATTTTAGGTCCTTTCAGTTCAGTGGGTCTACTCAGTTGAATACCACCCATTGTTTCAACGCCGTTTATTGTCTTTTCCATTCCCTCCTTCTTTTCCATTGCAGCCTTGGTCACATGTGCCTACACTGGCATTCAATCTGGATGGATACAATGGCCCATATCTCTTTGTTCACAAGTGTTCATAATTCTATCATCATCATCATCAATAAAGCACCATCACATTGTTAACAAAAGTCACATGTATTGCCAGAGCCAATAAGAGAACATGACATGTTGGTGAAATAGGCTAGAGGCAAAAAAAGGAAGACTCTGTACACATTATTCTAGGTTCTGCCTGTGAGCATGTGTGAATTATGCTGGCAGCCCAGGAAAATCAGAGGCAGAGTGACAGAAACCCCTCCTGCTTCTGATCTTCTGCTGAATGAATGGATCAAGCTCACCTCTGGGGTGAAACCACCTTTTCCACAAAAGCAACAGAAAAAGGGGGGGGGACCTGGGTTGGTTGAGCATGCATTGGATATGGCAGCCATTCTGCCAATGTAACAGTGGCAGATCTCCCCTCCCTGGCATAATGTGAGTGCATAGGATTCATCTGTCTAGTGGTTATGTATTTGCTATGTTTATTAGCCTCATCATTGGGGAATGGCTTTAGTGTGGAATGCCAACAAATTTTCAAATGGATTGGTGTATTAGTTTTTCACAATTCGTACTTGAAGGGCAGGATATGACATTTATATACAGAGCATACAAAATATTTCCACTAGAATTGCTATTGCACCGGATTCCCACAGCTTGGAGGCCTTTCATTTCCCACACACGCTTTCCATTGTGGGTTCCCCCCGTATTTCTTTTTCTTCTTACAACAATGAGATCAGTATCATATAAAAGGTACACCCTATAATTTGTGAGGACCGGTGCTACCTTTCTGCCTCAGGCATAAAAAGAGTTCATGCTTGGATGAAAAGGATCTTTAAACTATGAACTTGAGCTGCTGGAATCACCCACAATTATCCCCTTTGCCATGCAGCCTGCCTCCTTATAGCAGCAGGCCATGTTATAATGCATATCAACATTACAAGCTCACAAAACAAAATATCAGATAGTGCCTAGCCTGAGGACACAGGATGCAGTCATCTTGCTGAAGCTGAGCAGGTTTAGGTCTATACAGGCAACGCCTAAATGGGAGACTGCCGAAAAATGCCACATATGTTGCTGTGACTTCCGTGAGGGAAGAAAGCTGGCATATCAAATATCAGATACTTTTCATTTAGTTCATTAACACAAACTGAATGTAAAAAAAAGAGAGGAAAAGAACCAACCATAATGCAATAATGCAAATAGTATTTGTTGGATCAAGTTATTTGAGAAATCTATAATCTAGAAATCTGATTTCAGTTGTTGAGGAAATGTTCTGATGGAGTGAAATTAAGCCAGCCTTAATCATTTTAACGCACCAGTCTCTCATGATTTGTTCCTATGATACTGCTAAGTAGTTTGATAGGTTGTTGAAGAATGTTCTGTTAAATAAGTAATATTTACAAGAATTTCTCTCCATCCCTGCAGGGATAATAGAACATTATAGCAGTTCCCACACAGGAGAAAGCTCTCTACTTTTAACTCCTGCTTCTGTCAAATCTAAATATCATTTTACCTCTCTAGAAATATCAGCCTATTTATTCAATACAAAGTGGTTATGCAACCAAAAAGCCTGTGGAGAAGAACTGAGAGGGGATGTATATTTGTTTGAAAAACCCCTCATGGAACATTCCAGAGAGACTTCTTTCTGCTGTGGGAAATACAGTTGCTCTTTTAATCTCTGGACCTAACACTATCTTTTGAACCATATCTTAGAAACTACTAATCACAAGAGGTCTAAACACCTAAGTCATCTACTTGAAAGGCATGCTTTCATTTAAAAAACAAACAAACACCAACAACGCATATATAAAAATGTGAAAACTCTTAGCTGTTTGTTTATTCTGTTGTAACAGTAGGAATAATGGTGACACTTGTTATATTTATAGCATACTTTGTAGAGAGCAATTCTTGCACAATTTCCGCTCTGCCTGTTAGTCTCTGGGACTGAATTTTATTTATGTTTTAAGTGATCTTCTTTGCATGTATCTATGGATAAAATCAATTAAAAATGTGAAAAATAAGAGTTACATTTTTCAACCCTTAAGAGAGCAAGCCTACAGCCAGAACTGCCAGGGTGAGTGGTATTAGGGATCCAGTGGATCTCTGGCTACACCGGCTTCACTCCCTCATCCTCAGCTCCAATAGAGATATGCTGGTGTGCCTGTCCTGTCCCCACCCAGCCAGCTGATCTGAGTTGAACAAGGCTGCAGTCCTAACCTCAGTTACCTGGGAGCTGAAATGGGAGAGAAATTTGACTGTTTCCCTATAAAGACAAAGCTGCCTTTCTGCACCGATACAAGAACGGAGACACAGCCACAGCCATACTTGGAAATCCTATGCTCCACATTTCTTCAGCCAAGCAATGTGCACAAAAATGCATATAATTGAGGTAAAATGTGCATAGGAATTCATATATAATAAGAGTAGCATATTAGAGGAAATTGCTTTGCAAAAAAATGTACATATTAGTTAAAATTGCAAACAAAACAATGTATATTAGGAGAAATCAGCACTACATTTTCATGAGGACTTCTTTTACCAAAAAAAATAAAATGCAAACTATATAGAATGTGGAGAACTGAACTTAGGAGTGGAAGAATGAGAAGCTGAGATAAACCAAAATAGACGGATTCTCCCATCCCTGCTGGAGAGAAACCCCATTTGATGCAGTAGACAATCTGAGAAGTAGGGATGCCCTGAAAGCCTTTGAGACTGTGTATATTCCAAGGGAAAAAACACAAAACCCTTGCTCCCACCATCAATCCTCCTTTCCTAGAAAAATACCTTATGGCTTATGGCTGAAGTTCCTGCTATGGCTATAGGCAGGGCTGGCCCTAATATGAGGCAGCTACAGGGAAGCAGATGTTGGGGAGCGGTGGTGAGGCATCAGAGGACAGAGGTGGATCTGCCATGTGGCCTGATCTGCACTCCTTAACCGAGCCTCCTGCCCTCTGGTATAGTGGAGAGTGTGGTCCCATTTGTCAGTGTTGAACCAAGATTTGACTGCCAGTCCAGTCAGCTTCAGTATGTGGAACGTAGGAAGGGGACACTAACAGTTGCCCCAGAAAGCAAAATGCCTTCAGCCAGCCTTGACTTCTAGCGTCCAAACTGGCAACCCCATGAGGGAGATATCTGAGGGTCTTTGCACACCTTTCAGAAGTTCTTATGAGGAGGAGAGCGCAGCTCAGTAATGAAGCATAAGCTTTGCATACCATTTTTTTCAGGTCCACTCCCCAGTATTTCCAGTTTAAATGACCTGGGCAAGATACGTCAATAAATTCAGCTCAGTATGACACATTTTCACACACACATCCCATAGGAAGCATTCATTGCTCTGGTCCCAATACAGATCCCTGAGGGACCGTCAAGTTCTCACACGCCTCCATTTTGAAAATTGCCCACGTATTTCTGCTCTTTGCTTTCTGTTCTTTAGCCAGTTACTGATCTGTAAGAGGCCCTCTCCCCTCATCCCATGAAGGCCAAGGTTTTTTCAAGAGGCTTTGGTGCAGAACTTTGTCAAAAGCTGTTTGGAAATCCAAGTGTCTACCAAAAAAACCCCTGTCCATCTGCTTGCAGAGTTCTCGAAGACCTATAAAAGATAAGTGAAATGGGACAGGGGTCAACATATGTTCCAGAGAAGAGGATCACACTTATATAGATCCTAACATGTGATCTCTGAATGTCCTGTACAGTTTGTACACTGGAATTGGCTGTTGCATGGTTATTCTTCTTTTCTTTTTTGAAAAATGCTATTCCCAACACCTATTTTGTGACATTTCCTTTTCTTCTCTTGGTGCCCTTAAATCGTCAGCTTCCTTCCAAGTTTTGTTTGTCACTACAGCAAGTGGGTGACATCTCCCCTTCTGCCAGTGCCTTGCTTTCTTTTTACTCTTCTGGAATATGTTTCATTCCTTCCCTCTTTCTTGTTTAGGCTAAATTAGCCAATGAACAACCTGACCCAGCTGCTCAGCTGTTCCCTGATCTGCATTTTACTTCTTAATGAGCTCAGAGTGACAAGCTATTTAGGCTGCTTGTTCCAGCATCAGTTCTGACTCCATCTGTAACTTTAGCGCCACTTCTTTGTCAGCAAAGCCAATTTCAAATATGTGCCTTTCTCATTTGCAGCATTTGAGCAGTAACACCCACACTGCACACTGTATGTTCTTCTCTGCCTTGTGCCGCTTACAACCATTTTTGAATGCCTTAAGACTCTCACTTGCCAGCATCTGCTGAAGCTTTGCCACTGACCATCTTCTTCTGCAAAAGTGATGCCCTCTTTGGGTAAAAGGTAAAGGTAAAGGGACCACTGACCATTAGGTCCAGTTGTGACCAATTCTGGGGTTGCGGCACTCATCTCGCTTTATTGGCCGAGGGAGCTGGCATACAGCTTCCGGGTCAAGTGGCCAGCATGACTAAGCTGCTTCTGGTGAACCAGAGCAGCGCACGGAAACGCCGTTTACCTTCCCGCCGGAGCGGTACCTATTTATCTACTTGCACTTTGACGTGCTTTTGAACTGCTAGGTTGGCAGGAGCAGGGACTGAGCAACGGGAGCTCACCCCGTCGTGGGGATTCGAACCACCGACCTTCTGATCAGCAAGTCCTAGGCTCTGTGGTTTAACTCACAGCGCCACCCGCGTCACTATCCTCTTTGGGTAGCCCACTACAAAACAACAGGAACTTATATTTGTCTGTTCTCACTTATCCCCTACATATTAACTGTATAACAGACACTCTACTGGTGCTTCTATATTTCTATAAAAACTTTAAAACTTCTCTACTGGGCATAATATTGAGTTGGAAGCGTGAATAAAATTATGGAAGGAGGGTTTGAGATTTACTGGATATATGGCTCTGAAGGAGAATATTAAAAATGATGTATAGATGGCATTTAACGCCAACAAAACTGGCTAAAATGTATAGAAAGAGAGATAGAAGATGTTGGAAATGTAAAGAAGTAGATGGTGATTATTTTCATATGTGGTGGACCTGTGACAAGGTTTAAAAAAAATTGGGAATCAATGTACAATGAACTTTAAAAGATATTTAGGTATACCTTTCTCAAAAGACTGGAAGCTTTTTTGCTAGGTCTAATGGGAAAGGAGATTAAAACAAAAGATCAGAATTTGTTTATGTATGCCACAGCCGCCGCAATAACCCTACTGGCCCCAAAATGGAAAACACAAGATATACCAACCATTCAGGAGTGGCAGGTGAAGATGACAGATTTTGCGGAACTTGACAGGGAGGATCCGGGACCAAGAAGACCAGAGATACAAGAACAATACTTAAAGGAGAACTGTAAAAACTTAAAGACACTAGCAGGACTGGAATAATACCTTCAATGTAAAATAGTAGAGATACAAGAATAATATACACGATAAGAATGTGATAAATATACCAACTGTAGGGAGGGAGGGAAGTCAAGACTCGGCAGAGTCAAAGGGAATATATTGTGATAATAAGGACTGTTGGAAAAATAATATTTAAAGAAAAAAATTAAAAATTACTTGAAAAAAATAAAAATAAAACTTCTCTATTGTACTTTTTAAAAACTGTGTGAAGGTCTTTGAAAGCCATATCTCCTTAGCATCACAGCAACCCTATGAAAGGGGCCACAGTCGTTCACATAGTTGAGAGGGTTGTTACCCATTTATACAGATGAAGCAACAATAACATGCAATCCACTGGATACTGAGGTGCTAGGATTTGCAATCTGGGTGCTATCGGGGGCTGTCCAGTCTTGTTTGTTTGTTTGTTTGTTAAGCAACTTGAATGCATATTGCTGTTGATGGGAAGAAGGTGGTTGTTGACTGGAACCAAAATACTTCCTGTAATGAAACCCAGAGTCAAGTCACTCAGGCTGGCCTAAGTTTTACTTCCATGCTTGCATCTCCTGGCCTGTGATAGTGTATTAAACCCATGTGTTCAAAGTTTGGCCTTGAAAATATTCCACTTCCATGTCACGTCATGTCCACTACATGCCATTGTATAGGAGCTCCTTATAATGCAAAACCTGGAGCATTAAGGCGGGGAAGGGACTTTTTCATTTCAGTGCACTGATCTGAGGTGGTTGTTGCTTTCATCTCCACCAGCAACAGTTTTCTCAGTTTTTAGCCAGGCATCTCTTTTGTCCCACTTTCTTTGCCAACCATACTTCAGCCTGACTTCTGAGGCCACCTTCTTCATAGCACACAAGCCCTTAATGTTGACACGTATCCCTGGTTTGATATTAGATTTTTCTCAGAACCCCTCTTGTCTCAGTTTCCAGCCTTTGTTCATGATCTTCCAGTGATATCCCTCCATCCCATACCAGACAGTTTGGGATGTTCAGGAATTGGAATATTGCACCAGGTTAGCCAATTAGTGTTCGCCAGTCAGTGTCAAAGACTTCCCTGAAACAAGTTTAATCTAAAATAGATACTAAATAACACCCCTCTCTCTTTTGTTCCCAAACCCACTGTGTTGTTGGTATTTTTACTTTTACAGAGAGGTGAATTGGAAGCTTCATAGTATAGCTGGCATCTTCTCAGGAAAACTATGAGGAAAATTCTGTTGTTGTAACAACTGGTACAAAAGGAATATTTAATGTGAAGCTTATGCCAGGCCAATGAGAAGCCCAAATCCTGCAACGTTGGACATGTAAATCTTATCGGTAAACACTTCAATATTCTTTGTTCATAGTGATAAAGTACCATTCTCTTCTGTGCATGTTGTTTTGCATCTGTGTTTCTGGGGCACACACGCTTTTCTCTTTTGCGGCCATATTTATTTCTCTCTTGCTGAGGTAATTAAATACAAGTACTGTAAGTGTAAATTGACATGGGCTGAAGTATATCCTAACTCCATGAGCATTCAGGTGTGATGACGGTGGAGTTTATTTTTATTTATTTTATAAAATTTCTATACAGCCATCCATCCAAGGATCACAGGGTGTTTTACAATATTAAAACACAAAAATACATAGCATAGTAACGAACAATAGCAATACCCCCTAGTTGCTATCAGTTCACAGTCATTCCTAAGACATCGTGACTTCAGTGGCCACTCCCTCATGTCCTCCTGAACTCTGGGAAGACAGAAGTACAGAGGAAGCTCCCTGCCTGTGCATGAAAGACTTAAAAGCAGAGATGGGGAAGAAATTTGTGTCAGTTAGCATTTAAATTTGAATCTGCCTAATTCACACTTTAAACAAAAAAAATCACAAACTGATGTGGAGAACTGAAGAATGGAAAAATGAACAACTGGGAGAAACCAAGTGTTGTGCTCAAAGTAGACCCATTAAAATTACTGGATCTGACTCGGTCATATTTATTAATTTCATTGTGTCTGCTCAGAGTATAAGTTAGTGGAGTCCCATCCGAAAACTGAAAGAGGTTCATGAAGCTTGCGGTCCATGAAGGATAGGGAAGTGTGAAATGGCACAACCAAACCTTTGCTGTCATGTAAAATGGACCCTGAAAGAGAAGGGCATTTCTTCACAATAACTACCAACTAGGAATGGTGGAGAATACCTAATTCACACTTCCCCCAAACAATACACAGACTGAAACACATCTATCCTTCAAAATTTGCACATCTCTGATTTTTGTGACACAGTTCTCCAATCAAGTTGTGTGTATGAAAATGCATATGTTAGTTTAATTAAAAAATGCAAACTATTGATGAAGACTGGAAAAAAAATATGAGAAGCTGAAATTAAGAGACTTCACCATCTCTACCACCAACCCATAATCTTTCCCCTCAAATCCACAGAAAAGCAGAGACTATTTTCAAAATAACTATGCACCAAACACTTGGTAATAGATCTTCTTCACAAGCCATTCTTCATAAATTCCACAAATTCTTTTCCTCAGCTGAGGAGGTCTGAGTTTCAGGTATGCAGTGCTGGGTCATCTTCAGGAAAGGAACCCTCAGTGAACTTTCCTGGAATAACCTCAAGCTGAGATGTAGAAGGAAAGCACAGAGTCGGCTCAAGCTATTAAATATATTCTAAAACCTTTAGAAGATGATTGAGAAGGAGATATGAATATTTCAGCGTTAACACCTTAAGTAACACTAATCGTTAGAATTAAAAAGGTCATGCCAGAAGAAAATTAATGCTCAAAAATAGGCCAGTGTGCCAATGACAATATGTTGCTTATTGCTGAGTTTTTGTTGCTCTTGCTGCTGCCTTTTCCCCTGTGGTGAACAGCCAAGTCTCATGGTAATGTATCAGAATAGCACAGGAATGGAAATCGCACTCTAGAAAGGATCTCTGATCTGCAGGCATCCACATGAGTGTAATTTTGAGGGATCCTTGAACACAGTTCTGCCTCTCCCAGCCACATATGAGAAGGTACCTGAGCTCAAACTGGAAAAAGCAACAAATGCCAATGAACTTGTAGGAAGCTACATTGGACTTAAGGCATTTGCGCAGCAGGACTGTAGTTGAGAGCACATCCTTTGAATTAGGCTCCAGCTTCAGTCCCTGGCATCTTCCCCTGAAAGTTTTAGCTCCCCAAAGGAACTCTCACCACAAAGGTGAAAGGCAAAGAAACAAATAGTAGAAAAAAGTACTATATCTACAACATAATGGATTAAGGAAAGAGAAACTGGGAAAGGAGAAAAAAACATGTAGAAACAGGGGGTGATATGCAACTATATTATGCTTGG
This sequence comes from Podarcis pityusensis, assembly GCF_964106645.2. NCBI lineage: Eukaryota > Metazoa > Chordata > Lepidosauria > Squamata > Lacertidae > Podarcis > Podarcis pityusensis. The sequence goes on from NC_138027.1 coordinate 76,938,097, forward strand.
AGCAGACCCAGGGGAAACCAATAGCTGCTTTTTTGTATTGCTGTGTTTTGAGATTTTTATTGCTGTTCTTAACCGATTTCAGTGTAAATCAATTTGGGTTGTTTTGTAAGAAAAGCAACTCAACAACAACAACAACAACAACAACAACAACAACAACAACAGTGATGATGGCTACATTCTACTTCTCCAGTCTAAGGCACTGTGCCTTTGTATATCAGTTGTTGTGAATCACAGTTGCGGTGCCTGCTGTTGCATGCAAGTTCTGTTTGGGGTGTTCCCCAAAGCACCTGCTTGTTCTGGACTGGATGAGCCCTTGGCCTGATCCAGCAGGGCTCATTTTTGTCCTTGTGGACTTAAGGAAATTAAATCCATTTATTTCATGGGGTCTACTCTGAGTACAACTGAGCAGGATATAACTCCGGGATATAACTAAAATATAACTAGGATATAACTAAAGGATATAACTAAAAGGTAGAGAACATTTGTGTGATATTGTGCTGAAGCTGCCCTTACTGGCAAATTGATCCAGAAGGAGTGATTTCTGAGCCCAGGTCAGGAATTCTACATCAGAATACAAATAAAATAAAATAAAATAAAATAAAATCTGTTGCAGCTGATGTTTTAGGTTTCAGGTGTTCTTGAAAAATTCAAGGATTTGAGGAAGGAAGACAGCACCTTCTCAGTGAAAGGTAGAGAATCTCAGAATCAGGGCCAGGGTCATGCCAGACCTATGAAGCCTCTTTCTTTTTGCATATCACAACTCTATTCCACTATGTTTTATTTCATTTATTTTTAGATTGAGGTATCTGCTGCACTCTTGCCTTGGAGTTTTCAAAGCATGTTCTACAAGCAACTGGCAAAACTGTGTGACTGCTCAACTCATATAGGGAACATAGCACATAGGGATGCTTGATAAGCAAGGGGGAAGCAAACTTGGATTGTGAAGAGCTACCAGAATTCAAAAATATGAAAACATGCATGCATAAGAATGTGTTAATCGTACTGCATATTTTGCAAAGCCATGCATTTTAGCGAACTTATACGCAGACAGTTTGCAACAATCTGCTCTGTAGCAACAGAATTTGACTTGTAAACACAGACAGAAGAGAAAGATGGAAATCTGTCCACCCTTAATGGCAAACACATTTTACTGAAATTAAGTCCTAAGAGTTCAGATGAAGGCATGCTTGCAGCAAGCCCTGCAGTTGCCTCATTTCCAAAATTGACAGTCCGGCTGACTTGTGAATTTGAGGCTTGTGTTTTGCAGGGCTTTTCCAATTTGGCTCTGTTTTTGTAGCTATTTGGGAAATTTAAGTAATTGTTCTGAGTAGCTAAGCAAGCTTTTTTGGAGTACGGAACATTTTCAGCCACTCCTAGAATTGCACCTTCCTCTTGCACCAAAGGGGTTGCCTTGCTGATCTGACACTGTGGACAGGTCTAGTATTAATTTCATATTGCTTGGAACAGATGGACATATAGCCCAAAAGTGATTGGAAACAATCGTTGGTGGTGAAAGTGGATAGGTTAAAATCTGAATGCTCAAGACACTCCTTGCATGCATGAATTTTCTGTCCAAGAGAAGTTTTCAGAGCTCAGATTTCATTTGGAATTATCTGGAAGCAAATGTCCATGATATGGGACATTGAAACATCCAGGTTGTAATGCTAGATGCTGAAAGCTACTGTACTTTGATGCTGATAGATGCTGATAACTACTTTGATGTTAGGAATGATGCTTAGTCACTTAACTATCAAACAAGTGCTTGCGCCAGAGATATCTTTATTCCCATCTAGCACTGTCACATGTTACATGAACATAGTTGCTATCTAGTAAAATGCAACACGGCCTGGTATTTATGCAACCTGGAAACAACGCTGAATTGTCCTTAACAATGCATTTTTCTGTGGAGCCACATTATTTAAGAGAGTTTAAGAGAGTTTGTGCTTCTCTCCCCTGCCTTTCCAGCCCCTGAAAAAAAAAAGATAATAGTTTGACTTTGTTTTATTCTATCAGTTTGGAGACAACAGCTCTGTTACTTGTGAAAATTTAGCCACATTAGTCCAGTGACCAGGCCTTGACTTGATTTATTTATTTTAAGCATTGCAGCATAAATGCATGTGCAAAATAAATGCATTCACAGTAAGGCCTCCTGGCATTTCCCTCTACTTTTTCTCAGGAGCTGTATGCTATTACATCCGGTGAGCTTTGGAGGGGGAAAATGGTCTTCTCTGTTGTTTTATAGTCCTCTTGCATTAGTCAGTTCTTCTAATAAATCAGATACAAGTTGTGACACGTTGCTAATTCGATCACTAATAACCTGCTCAAATTGCAAATCTATGTCAGCAGGTTGGTGTTGATTAAGTTGTAGTCCTCACTAACATATTGTTTTAAATGACTGATAATTTTTATTTGCTGCTGCGATAGGCTGCCTGGTCTATTCTCTCTCTCTCTCTCTCTCTCTCTCTCTTTCTCTTGTAAGCTTAGAAATTACACAAATGCCCCAGAGGTGGTCTGCTGTAGGCCTTTCATTTTCTGTGTTGTTGCAAATAGAGCCGGTAGCCACTAGAGGGGAGGAGACTGCTGGCTTTCCCCAAGCGTTTCCACCGTAGAGCATGAAGGTGAAGAAGCTGTCACAGAACCGGTTGCCCAAGAAAAAGCTTTTAAAAGATGGTGGGATGAAGGTTAGTACAGAAAAAAAGGTGTTTTTTTCCTTAATGTGTGCAGTTATTCCTTTCTCTTAACATAGGACCTTTTAAAATATCTCCTAACCTAGTGAAGCAACATCTCCAGTCACGAAAAATGCTCTCTGCGAGAAAATGCTTTAAATATAGAAAGAGATATTTCGATGCGTCCATGTTTGTTTGTTTCTTCGCACATATAAAAGATTAAACTGAAGAGTTGCTTAACAGGCTGTAATGTTTGGAATTTGATAGGAAATGAGACCTCTTTCCCAACTGTTCAGTTATAGCCTCACTTCCCTTCAAACAGAGGAGGGGGGAGAGTTTTGAAGCTGTGTAGAAGTAATAACTACTTCAGCCTGGTGAAAACTTCACTGCCTTTCTCAGGATCCTTATTAATCTTCTACCCTGTGATACACAAGACCTCTCTAATGCAGTACTCTTAATTTTGTCTTTGCCTCATGCTTATAGATAATTGATCGGCGGTTTGACCTTTTATGTGTTTATTTGTGAAAAAGAAGAATGCTATTCGTCGCATTGTTAAAGAGCTATAATGTAGAACTGTGGCTTGTTACATTTACTCTCCTGAGTGTAATTGCACTAAGATCATTCAGTTTCCATTTGGAAAGCCAGTGGCAATTACTGGAATACAATGTATCATGCATTTGCTCACTGGATATAAAACGTATATACTAATTCGCAATAAAATGTAACAGCTGTCAGTGCATTTTCTGCTCTGTTACTTCAATAAATTGGAACTCTGACTAGAAAATGGGAATATTGCATTTTTACACACTCCGTAATGTGTTTGCTTTTTGCAAATACAATTTATTTTTTTCTTGGAATGAAGAGGGGAAAAAACCAAACACCCCACGTAGCTTTGTTATTACTGCTAGTGGATAAATATTCTTATATCAGAATGAATTACATATAGAATCTGTAAAGAAGTGATAATATTTCCTGTATTTTATTGCACCCTGTCTCCAGTAAACAATATGCACTTAACCCACTTCAGTCATATGTTAGGTTTATCTTGTTTATATTGTAGTGGCAGAGTGTGTGTGTATGGGGGGGGGGGAGTTTATTTTACCATACTTTCACAGGTGTTGTGAATAGCTAGTTATCATTTATTACATGATGCTATTATGTGTGAGTGCACACTTAATAAATACAATTCTTTAATGAAATAAAATCGTTGAGGAATTCTCTCTCAGTGTGTGTATATATATGTGTGTGTGTGTGTGTGTACATGCATTGCCACACATATATGTATATGCAAATCCTTCTGCAAGCTAGCTAACGAGAATTCTTGATACTCTAACAAAAAAAAAAGACTCTTGAGTTTTGTTTAAAATAAAATTCCTGCACATTTGTGTGATTTTGTTACTGGAGGTCAGACTTTTCACAGATAATTAGCCTTTTACACACTGTGAAATCAACCTGCATTGGTTTATTTGGCTAGACTCTTTGCTTCTGTTCTTTATTTCCCAGAAGGTTAACATGCTGAAAATCTAGCTGCAAGCTCAGAGTACTGTCTCTTTGTGTTGTTAATTATCCCGTTGCATAATTATTAATATCAGGAGCAGGAAGAGGAAACAAGTATACCAAATAGTCGTGAATGCTAGTGTTCTGGCAGGAAGCAAGCCTTGCATTAATAAAATGTGCCTCTGCCAATATCAGAGAAGATAGGGAGTGTTCCTTGTTAAGGATCATTTATTAACTGAGATCATCTTTTAGTTCGCCTTGGGGTAATGACTAATGTCAATGGCAAATTTCACAGTTGTCTAGAGAAATGAATTAAATTTGTAATAAAAAGCCCTTCGGCTTGTAGTACATGTTCATTTATTGGAGTAGTTGAACTAGGAGAACTGTAAGGCAACGGAGAACATCGGCTTAATTTTCCTTACATATAATAGTGACCTTTCACTCTGTGTTGGGAAAAGTTGCCTATTATAGGCGGGCGAGTTAAATGAGAAGTTCTCTCAAATGCAAGATCAACTAAGTAACTGTGGTTACGTTAAACAACCCTTGAGCTTGAGAGATTTTTTTTTTTTTTTTGGCAGGACAAGATCCTCCTCTGTGTACATTTCTTCTCCTTATTAAGCCTTTGCTGAGGTGGTTTTGAGATCGGGCCAGGCCTAGGAAGATCCCAGAGGCATGTAGAAAAAAGTTGCCAGTATTGATTAGCTATCCTTTGCCCTGTGGTGATCTCCTTCTCTCTATCTCTTTCTCTTTCTCTCATAGATTCTATGTTACAGCATAGCAGAGGGTTGAAACCTTTACTGCCTCACAATAATTTATACCAAAAGGCTATTTGATTGACTGGAAGCTTACTTCTGAGTAGACATGCATAGGAATGCATTGTAAATGAAGACATTACATTCATCCTGCGTAACAAGATTTAAGGTTGTGAGATTGTGAGTGATGCCTGACACACTTTCCTGGAATCACATGACTGCAAAGGGAACTTAGAATTATCCTTTTAAGTACATATAGAAAATCGATTGATCCCCCCCCCCCAAAAAAAATAATGATAGGAAGGAATTTATTTGTATGAATGTCAACCCTCAGAGAGATTATGGTCACAATGATTTGCTATGATCAATATCCAAGCCATCTTTATATGTATTTTGGTAACTTTATAAAAAAGCTTGAAAGTACAATCCTAAGTATCACCTGAAGAATGTGAAGCACCAGTTGAGTCTATTGATTTATTTAACTCGAGTGACACCAAATAAAGGTGAATGGAAATTGGTAAGTGTTTTTTTAAAAGAAAAATGCATTTCTACAATGCTACAGTGATGCAGAAAGATCATATTTATTATCTATGCAAGTATATTCATTGATTTCCCCCACCCCATCTTTCTGTAAAATCCAGATCATTTATGAAAGAGGGGGATGTTGCACCTTACTTGATTTTGCACTTTTCTGAAGACATGAAATAACATTAGTTTTTTCACATTTAATGAGACCCAAAAGAGTCTCAAGTTTTGCACCCAGATTTCTTCAGCCAAAGATTAAATAAAGCAAAATAGGCTGCACAAAGAAGGAAGGGTTTGCACAGATAATGTCTACAAATAAATGGAATGTGTTGCTTACATTAAGTTGCAGTGACTTTTCTGCAAGGAATTGGTTTGCTGTGATCAAATCAGAAAGGGGTCAACATTTTAAAAGTTGTTTTTGAAAATCTAGTACGTATATGAATCACAAGATGGACAATATATATATATATGTTGTCCATCTTGTGATTCATATACTTACTAGATTTTCAAAAACAACTTTTAAAATGATTTTTAATGGTTTTATTGCAGACCTAACAGTTTACAGAAGACTAATCTTTTACAGGATAAAGTTCATTGTTAATGTAACTTACCTTTAAAAGAAAATACAAGGATAATTTTACTTTTCTGAATCATTGGGGGGACTTTTTGAATTGAGCACCTGAAGAGAAATAGGCTCATGTGTTTAAAAAGAACAGAAAATATTTGGTGTTGTGAAAGGGTCATATATCTATATATCTAAACCTTTATGAGACTTGGCAACAGTCTCACAGGAAACAAGAAAACATATGAGGATGCCAACCTGGCTATGCTTACAGAGCAATAATTTCCAGTGGCCTCAACAGGATGTACCTGCATGTCATTCCTTAAGCTTAGAGGGTCACTGCATTATAAGCCTCTAAAACGAAACCCAAACTGGATTAATGGTCCACATGATCATTAATATTTAATTCAAAAATTTCTTCTAATGTATTCCATGTTTGACTAACCAGAAATGCATTCTGAGTACTTCCCTTCCCCCATTCTTTCCAGAATGGAAATCCCATACGCTCTCCTTTCAAAATGAATTCTCATAAATTTCCATCCTCAGCAGTGGTGAATTTAGTGCACTTGAGACTCACATCCTTGTGTTGCCTAAAACAGAGGATGCTCTTAAAAATATATCTGAGATGATGTAATTTTTACAATATTGCCCAATTTTGCAAAACACAAAAACCAAAATTAATCACAGCATCATTCACTGAAAATAAATCTTTTATTCTTTCTGGATTTTAAAATAAGCTTCCATATGTGTCTTCAAGAATATACGTCAGTATGTCTGACAGGGATGTGAGCTTTTCGTTTACTTTTTTAACAGACGGAAAACACACGTACAGCCAATGCTTCCTTTCCCCAACTCTCTCTGGTAGTTGTGTATCTGTTCCACAGACCCCAAACACGTTTGTGTCTGGATCCTGTTTGTCTAAATAAACTTATTTTCTGGCATATAGTTTTTCGCATTAGAACCCCCCCTTTTTTTTGCAAGCCCCGAAATGCTTTATTTGAGGGGGGGGAGCTGGAAAATGCATTTGATCGACATGCATGTGTGCACCTCTTTACTTACAACCGTGGCACACAATTAATATTAATTTTATGGCATGCAGAAGGCATAATCAAGAGGCTATAAGCATGCTGAGACTTCTTGCAGTACAAGACCAGTAATCTGCTGAAGTTCTTAGTTCTGTTACATCATCTTAAATTCAGTGCAAGTTGTGAGTAGTGGTACCTAACACCTGTCATTCATCTGTTTATCTGAGTCATATATCGATTTTGCTGATAGCCAGTTTTGAGCGATGCCATAGTGCAGTCCTCAGAAAATGTTGAGTTCATATTTTATTTCAGCGGGTGTAACTCTATTCCTTTTTGGCATCAATGGAAAAAATATATATTGATTTCAAACAAGCAAGAATCTGAGTTGCAGCTCTTTTGTATTATGGAATGGTAGATATCATTTAAGGGATCTAAAGAACCTAGAAGACCATTAGACAGACACTGAGTCTAAGTGGCCCCGTTAGATCATCGTTTTCTCCTCTCGATCTGGGTGAAATTGTAACTGACAGCGTAGACTTGAATACTTTGTCCTTTCCAATTTTTAGTGTCATTTGTTGATGTCTGAAAAATCTGGCCGTGAAAGCAAAATTGGTCATTTATATTGTGGCAACACCATGGTCAAAATGAGCTTTCACCTCTCCTCCATCTCCCAATTTTCACACACTTTTATAGATAAAAATGTGATGCACCTTGTGTGAAAATTGCTCATTTTTCAGAACATTTCCCATAAAGAATCCATATGTACAGTATCAAGCCATGAATGAAAGCAAAGTGGGTGGAGCTGTCCCAAATGATCCTCTCCCTCCATCCCTCCACACTCACACACACACCCCGTGCTGGTATACAATTCCCATTTATTCAGAGAGAGGCAGTTTTAGAAATGTTTTGAAAAATGCAGATGTGCAATGCATTCTTAATAAGAACAGGAATAGAGTTTGCACTCCCCTTTTAACCACTCTCTCACCTCGGCCCTTTTCAGCATGTAACCTTATTCTCTGTGGTATTACTTGGATGGAAACCAATTAGGGAACTGCTCAGACAATATAAATGCATACAGATTAGTACAGATTGAACAGTACCATTGCCAACTAATCATACAGTATATAAAGCCTTAAACAATATAGATATTAGGGAGTGATGGGGAACCGGATTTATATTGTCAGAAAACTGAGCACAAAAATGCAAGCTGTACAAACTATTTATTTAAGTAATAAATAAAGTATGGGTCTGTTTTCCTTGTTTGCTCTGTGGCAATCTTCCCATAAGTAACCAACTTTGCATTCTGCATTGCTTAATATTTCTACAGCTATTTTTCTCTGCCTTTTTGTGTGTGTGTGTGTGTGTGTGTGGTGCGGAATCACTTTTGTTCTTTTTTTTAAAGTGCCTGTCTATTTCTTGATTCAGACATTATGTTTCTGGCATGGTATGTTGGTGTTGGAGTGTGTGTGTGTGTGTGTGTGTGTGGTTGCATTCCTTGTCTATCATTGCAAAAATGTTACCAGATGTGGTCTTCTTCCGTGTCCAAATCCTACTACTGATGTGGGCTTTCATTCACATATCGTACTGACATGTTGTAACTGTCATATGTTTGGTGTTGTGGCAAGAAAAGACACATTTTATGGCTTATGTGGTCTTCCAAGGTGTTACTGAGTCTGGTAAGAGTGGCATGCCCTATGTATTTTTCTAAATCGCTTTTCGTGTGTGCAATTGACTAAAGTCGGTTATGATGCATTTTTGCAGCAGGAGTCTGAAGTTGTTTTGGTGGGGAAGCAAACACATGCATGCAAAAGCATTGCAAGTAGCTTTTTCTATATGCATGCAACAACACTGGATCAAAATAATACATACTTGTAATTGGGCCACTGCTACAAGCTCCTAGCACCATGGGGCAGTTTGCAAACAAACCACATGATAGCACCTCTTTGGTCTTTTCCATCCTCACGTTTCATCCACTTCACTTCAGTGACTGGATACATGTCTCCCCATGTTTTAGCATTATTTTCCTTCTTGAATGATACCAAGCACATTCCAGATCTGTTGTCCGTCTGAATACAGTCTGAGGAAATGCAGTCCTTGGAGCAGATTCTTTTGGACTCTGGTACCATTGGGGGCATTGCAGTGCTCCTGCTTCCTGAATCTCCTAGTTAACATGAAAAACCCTGGACCATGGGAGATGATTATCATTTGTCTTTCTGGGGCACTTTTCCTTTGCCCCATACCACCACCAGCTCTCTAGAAACTGGGGTAATGGCTGGTACTGAAAAGAGAAGCATGAGCTCTTCTCACACTGCCCATGGCTTCCCACATCAACAGAGTGCATCAGTAGAAAGAGGATAAAAGAAGACAGAAATTTAATTTATATAGATGTTCCCAGAGGTGGAAAGAAGAAAGAGTCCCTACCAGAGAGGAATAGCAAACTAAGCTGATGGGCTATGCTGAAATGGCAAAGCTGACTAGAAAGCTCAGGAACCAAGAGGACAAAAACTTTAAAAAAGAATGGGGAAAAATATAATTTACTTAGGAGACCACTGTAAGCAGATAAAAACATTAGCAGGATTTTCATACAACTTGTAATGTAACAGGTATTATGGATAATATGGATGAATATAAAATATAGATTAGGAAATAATATGTAGCTGAAAATGTTCACATTAGGACACATGGAAGGGATGGTTGAGAGATTCAGAGAAATCTCTTTATACGGATATGCATTTGGCACTGTTATAAATTCATTTTTGTAAAATCAAATAAAAATGAATTTAGAAAATTATATAGATGAATGGATATATAGGGAGATGCAAATTTCTACATAATTGACTACAAGCTAAGTAGGAATGCAGTGCATCTCATGGCAATGGGTGAAGACCTGGTTGTGAGGTGACCTGGGGGTCTGCTCTGTCTGGTGCCCAAGTGCTGTTGATGGTCACTTTCTCCCTTCTTGTAGTTCCTTCTGATTAAACCAGACTTGGACTGGACAGCCCTTGAAATAGAGGGCACCTTCAAACAGAAAACTGTCCTTTGTAAAATGATATGACCTTTCTAAAACAAGACCTCCCTAGTCTAGCAGTATGGGAAGTTGTGATGCTGTACCAAGTTCTGATGCCATCGGGGCATAATGCAGGAATGGGTGGAAGACTCTTCACATATTGAGATAGCATCTGCTTTGCATGCAGATAGATGTCCTCTGGTTCAATCTCCAGCATCTCCACACAGAACTGGGAATGTCTAGTACCTGCCAGCTGGTGTCAACAGTTCTGCGCCAGATGGACACATTTTTTTTGACTCAGTATAAGGCAGCTTTCAATTTTCCAGAAGGACATCGCAGTCCACATTGCTTACCTGGGTCGCGTAGACCTGTACCACAAGGAGTGGCGCCATCACATCTATCTTTCCCAGTAACCAAGGGTTGGGCACAGTCTGGGGAGCTGAAAGCTCAAGCCACAAGCTCCTGATTCCAAGTAGCAGCTCAACATGATCAGGGCACCTAAACGACCATTCACCATTACTGCACAGAGCCCCTACGCATCAACAGGAGCTCATGTATTGGACTATCTGCTCAAAGAACAGCACACAATGCATAGTTGTTGCTGTTTCTAAGTGGGGTAGGGCTAAAAGGACAGTCCCATTCCCATATCCTCCTACATTTCTCTGATGAAAATAGTGAAGCCCCATTCCATAATGATAATTTTACCCCACACATCTTACTGGGTTGAGAGAGCCAGTGTGGTGTAGTGGTTAAGAGCAGTAGACTTGTAATCTGGTGAACTGGGTTCGCGTCTCCGCTCCTCCACATGCAGCTGCTGGGTGACCTTGGGCTAGTCACACTTCTTTGAAGTCTCTCAGCCCCACTCACCTCACAGAGTGTTTGTTGTGGGGGAGGAAGGGAAAGGAGAATGTTAGCCGCTTTGAGACTCCTTAAAGGGAGTGAAAGGCGGGATATCAAATCCAAACTCTTCTTCTTCTAGACACTCGGGGCAGCTTCCAACATATATAAAAACCTAACAAAACATTAAACATTCTATATATATAAAAACCTACTTCCCTATACAGGATTGCCTTCAGATGGCTCGGGGGTTGGATAATGCAATACCCTCCAACATTTCTCCAATGAAATTAGGGACATCCTAAGGAAAATTGGGCACTCCGGGATGAAATCAGAAACCGGTACGGCTTCTCTAAATCAGGGACATTCCTGGAAAATAGGGACACTTGGAGGGTCTGTGACTCCTTCATTTACATGCTTATGCCTTACATGTAACATGTGAATTTGATAGGAACTATTTATACTTTCAGAAGACCTGAATAATAATTTAAATGATGTAAGCTTCCTGGTAGCAGAGGACCAGGGAAGTGGGCATTTTCACTTCTTAAATAAGTGTCATATTTAGAAGGGGGGAAAAACAAGCTGTGTACAAGTTCCCATTTACTCTGCAGTGTGCTTCCACTGCCGGTGAGCTGTATTCCCTCTCTTTCCTGTCTCTAGCCTGTTGTTTCTTATGAAATATGACATTTTGATGCATTTTTCCCATACCAGCTTCGATCCAATTTGAGAAGAATAATTTAGCTGCATTTTAAGAAGTAATATATATATACACAACCACCGTTTCCTTCTCTCTTTTAACAAAACGTGTTTGTTTTGTTTTATAAAAAAATTATGGGCTCCTTTTTCGGATATTGGTGACCGCTTTAACCAACAGGGTGTTGTTTTTGTTTTTGTTTTTTGGCACATTCAACACAGGATGCGTAAAATTCTTCTAAGCGTGTGGCAGAAAGATAACCAGAGTAGATAGAGGTGAACTTTCTTTTAACAAGTGGCAAATTAGCAGAGTCTGCACGTGATCCTATGGTAAACTGCTTCTCCATAATTTCTGGCCAAGTGGTAAGGAGGATTTTCTATGCATCAAGTGCAGATGTGTGGTAAAAAAAATGTGTGTGGGGGGGGGAAGGTCCCATGTATCTGTGAGACAGAGGCCTACAAAGTGGACTGTTCTCATAGTTTTCGCTGCTTCAGGAATAGCTGGGACATGTAAAGTAAGGATTCAGGGATGATCATGGACAGAATGAAAGAGCAGAGGGATATTAAGCCTAGACCTACTAATGCAACTGAAAAAGGGCACCTGCAAGCTACCCGTTGCTCTCCTTCTGTTTCTGGCTTGCATTCACATCTTTATTTTTTATTTTTGAAAGCAATACATTTCTCCTGCAGTGGCTACAGCCTTATTTCCATGCAGGCTTGGAGATATTTCTGTAGGAAAAACTGCAAGCCACCTTCAAATGGAAGCTATCATGTAGCAGCAAGCACTGAGCATTATAATTAGTGCACAGGCCTGCATGAAAAAATACTGCAGTGGAGGGTTTCCTGTTGCATTACATTTGATAGGAGTGAATGCCTCAGATGGGATATTAACAATATGACATCTCTTTAGATTTGATAGGACCGTGGTTTCTTTCTTCTTTTTTTTAGCTATTTATTTTACTTGGTTGTGCATTCTGCTTCATATTATTTCATATTTGCATATTAAAAGAGTCACAATTTGGAGGGATGCGGGGAGATAAGCTTTGGTCATGTCTCCCTTGCCTTCATTAAATTTGCTTTCAAATAATATTTTGGGCTGATTTGGGGAGGCTTTGGTTAAGCTGCCAGAGGGCTGCGGTTTAATATTTATGATGTTCTTAACTGTTTAATTGGATCTTAACTTCCATTTTAATGGGCTGTAGTAATTGTTTTTAATCTACTGTTACCCACCGCGAGCCTTCCACATGGGGTGTGGGCTATAAATTTTAAAGGAATGCTATTGTTCTCTTCCCTTTTCAAAAATAAAAACACCATAAGAAAACATGGCAAAAGCTTGAAAGCCCATAAGGAACTTGCAGCATTATTCATAGCCAGTCACCATTAATATTTCAGAATTATTCAAGTAATATCTCAGTTTCATCATTCCAGTGCCAAATTCGTCATTGTTTCATAAACGAGGCGCAAGGTTTGAAATAGGAATTACTTACTTTTAAAGGCTCAAATTATACTTCAGAAAAATAATTTTCTATTAGCTATTCATACCTCCAGTTAAAATGATTTTAAAAATGAACTCATATATTTAAAAGTTTCAAATTTTGATGGCTGTGTGTCAGTGCAGTTCTTTAACTTCAAAGCCCAACAGCCTATATTATTTTAAGTTAGAAAGTAGTAGTTTGTTTTTTGTGTGGTTGTTTTTTTTTTTTGAAAATTGTATTTCAATTCAACCAAAGTAGAAGATGTGAACAAAACAAGATGAGTTATAGCATGGAGAAAATCTCTGTCATCTATGAAAACAACAACAGCAAACTACTCTTGTAGCAGTGTTTTTGAGAGAGAGAGAGAAATGAAAATTGTTTACTACAGCATTCAGGAAGAGGCTGATTACAGAGTATGTGCTACTTTGGAGTCTTTTAAACTCCTGCTTCAAAAAAGAAAGGAGGGATAAGTAACTTGTAATGTTACATTTCTATTACTTTTTTGTTTTACTTTAATTATATTTTGCTAGAGAGGGGGGATTGATGCCTGCAGTCTGTTGGGGAGGAATAAGCCACAGAAAAAGCCACAATACCTACTAGATCCTGTTGGCCATTTTATTACATGACAAAAAACACTTAACTTGAAGAAGTTACATAGTGGAATTCTGGTCAGTGCCGAGTAATGCTTGTCTTGACCTTCTCTGTGGTAAAAATCAACAATTTGTGAAATTCTGAATATTTAGCTCTATGTGCAGGCTGTAGGATGGGCTTTATTAATACATCACCTGCAACTCCTATGATACACCTAACACCACTTTAAGGGGTACCAAAGTCCCTGGAGTGGTTTTTGAGGGGAACTGTGGCTGAAACTGCACAGAAATTCTGTGACCTGACCCATGTGTGACCCAATTCACTTTCCTCATGCATGGGGAATCTTTGAATCAAGGCTATTATTTTTGGTTAATCTATTGGGGATGTTTAGATAGAGGAAATAAACTGATAATGTAATCAGGTTATCTAATCTATATAAAAGAGCTGGCAGAGCATTTAGATATTTAAAAGTTTCAACCCAGACACTGAGGTCCAGCTCCAAGGGCCTTCTGGCGGTTTCCTCACTGAGAGAAGCGAAGTTACAGGGAACCAGGCAGAGGGCCTTCTCGGTAGTGGCGCCCGCCCTGTGGAACACCCTCCCACCAGAGGTCAAAGAAATAAACAACTATCTTACGTTTAGAAGACACCTGAAGTTTTTAGGGAAGTTTTTAATGACTGATGTTTTAATGTATTTTTAATCTTTTGTTGGAAGCCGCCCAGAGTGGCGGGGGCAACCCAGCCAGATGGGTGGGGTATAAATAATAAATTATGATGATGATGATTCTTAAAGTCCAGTGATCCTTTGACTCATTTTAAACTTTAAATCCCATTTTGGGATCCAAGCGTCACCTCTTTCATCTGGGCTGGTGAAACAGAAGCTCTGTGTCATCGTATAGCATTAAACAGGGAACTACAGAAGGCTTGTGTACATAGAATTTAGAAATAGAGATGAATACCCTCCAACATTTCTCCAATGATAATAGGGGCATCCTATTCCATAATAATAATCATTTTATTATTTATACCCCACCCATCTCACTGGGTTGCCCCAGCCATATATGTTGGTGTCTTCCAACATATATAAAAGCATAATAAAGCATTAAACATTTTTTAAAACTTCCCTATACAGGGTTGCCTTCAGATGCCTTCTAAAAGTTGTAAAGTTGCTTATCTCCTTGGCTCAGGGGTCGCATAACTCCATACCCTCCAATATTTTTCTGATGAAAATTTACAGGTTCTGCAAATCTGAGACTATCCCTGGAGACAGGGGAGCCAACTTTGGCTCCAAGCTATGGGTGCTGAGCACCCACAACAATTTTTTGTGGGTGCTCTTCACCCAGAACCCCCTATAGTTGGTGCCCCTGCCTGGGAAATAGGGACACTTGGAGGGTCTGCAGATGCAAACATCAAATTTTGATCTCAAAACCTAATGCTAACTCTAGAAATTTCTCAAAAGTTGCGGAAACTCTAATTACAGCAGCAAAGTGCAATATTGTATTTTTATTTGCCCTTACACTGTACTGAAGTGCTAGAGACCCTTTTGCGGGGCTTGCTATGTTAAATGACAACCCCCTTGTTTCTGCCATTCAATGCTGGAAGTAAAAGCATCAAGAATACCATGACTCTGCTAATGCTGGCAGACTGGGTTGGTCTGGTGGTTCACATCTTGTACAGATCTTCCTAAAATGCCTTTTAAGCTTAAACCTACGCAGGTCTATTTCAGTTCAGTGGGGCAATGTGTATAAGGATTGCAGTGTCCATCATGTTGTTTTCACTGGTGAATGCAAGTAAATAGTCCATTCAAGAAAATGTTCTTCCCCAAAATGCTTTCCTTCCTACCGAAGATGAAAAACTATTCAACAGATTTTAGCATTCCTTTTCATGTATTACTATGAGGGGGGAAGAATATCTGCCGCTTCTGGGGCAACCTAGTACCCTCGTACCTACAGGACTGCCTCTCCTGGTATGTCCCACGGAGGATCTTACGGTCTTCAAACAAAAACATCTTGGAGGTTCCAGGCCACAGGGAGGTTAGGCTGGCCTCAACCAGAGCCAGGGCTTTTTCGGCTGTGGCCTCAATCTGGTGGAACTCTCTGTCACAAGAGACTAGGGCCCTGCGGGACTTGACATTTTTCCACAGGGCCTGCAAGACAGAGCTGTTCCACCAGGCCTTTGGCCAAGGCACAGTCTGACCCCCTCATTTGGTAATCCTCACAGAACTCTAGCCCAATGGTTGCCATTAATCTGATTTTGAATTGATTTTAAAATGAATTGATTTTAGAATGCTGTGTTACTTTTATTGTTGTTAGCCGCTCTGAGCCCGGCTTCGGCTGGGGAGGGCAGGATATAAATAAAATTTTATGATGGTGATGATGATTTTTTTTTTAAAGATATTTATTAGAGTTTAAGAATTACAAAAAAGAAAGAAATACAAGCAGTGAACAGTTACAAAACCTCAAAAACAAAAGAAAATACAATAAAACAAAACATCAACAATACATCAAAACATTAAAAAAGAAAAAACAGAAACATTTAAAAAACACAAACCTTTTAAAAAAATAGATGATGATTTTTAACAGAGGTGTGTACGACCCCTCTGCTAATATGTACTGGAAGAGAAGAAAATATATAATATATTTCAATATGTGAAAGGTTTTAATAAATCAAGATTTCTGACTTTTTCCTGAACATTCATGTATGTAAAGCCAGACTCTAGCACCTCACCATAGCTCTTGGCATTAAAACCAGCAGTGGCACATGAGACAGGGCAGCACAGCAGTGGCTTCTGCTCTGTGGCAGGGCTGTGTTTGCTGTGGTGATGTGAGGTGGCTGTGGGAGCCTTAGGGTTGGTCCAGTAGTGTCTTACAAGTGCATGGGTGGGTGTGCACTTGTGAAATGACAGCACAGTCAACTCAGGTTCCTCTGACCTCATTGCTACCTTGCCCCATCCCTATCTGCCACTGCACTCTCTCACATGCCACTGTTGATTAAAACCCAATGAGAGCATTCATAATTTGCTCATCTTTTTTGTGAGGCACAATGTGGTTATGCAAGAGCATTTGTGCTATGCATCTGAGGGCAGAGAGCACAAGGGGTTGATGTGAGCATCCAAATGGGTTCTGAAGCTGCAGGTGGAAACCATAGAGGACTCTGCTGGCAGTACTTATTGAAGAAGAGACTGTTCCTCTAGTTGTGGGAGTGGAATATACAACTAGTTTGCTATGGCTAAAATGCTTCTCTATTCTTAGTATCTGTCTGAGCCCTGCAATTGCTATGGTTTTCAGAGACAGCCAGAGTATAACGCTGCAAGACCCCAAAAACATTTTGGCTAATATATATGAACTAACCCAACTAGGGATGGGTAAATCTGTCAATTTGGGTTTCCACATAGATTTGCAAAAGAAAACCTCAAGAAAAATCACAATTTTGCATGCAATTTTGCCTGCTGTGGTACATTTCTACATATTATTGTCCACTAGTTTTATACATGCTTTCCCCTAATGTGCTTGGAGAACTGTATCATAAAATTCAGAAAAGTGCAGTTTTTGAAGGACAGCTATGTTTTCATTTTGCAAGTTAGGTAGCACTGCATGAAAATGTGAACTGGACGAAATTATTCCCCAAACCCTAATTAGATCTTAACTGTACATATTAGTTTAGGGCATGGTGGACAGAATCTAGGGTAGTGCTTGTAGTTTGTTCATTTTTCTAGAGCCCTCAGGTCCACCTACCAGAGCCAAGTGCAAAATTGTGATTCAGCCAGGAGGACGTCCACTAAGAATTAAGGAACAGGGTTCACATATCCTTTCATACAAAAATTCCTCCCCCCCACCAGCATTTTTTTTTTTTTAGTAACTACATTTAGGGTGAGAAGGAAAGCCTTTTTAGTTGCTGCTATTGTTAGACATTAAGAATCAGGAAAACTTTGCCAATCTACAGTAAATCCTCCAGAGATCTATTAGCAGATCACAGTCTATCTTCTGCACACCACCAGAAATGGCTTGCTAGGAGAAGCAGAGCTGTGTTTGCTTCCCAGCAGATGGGTTGTTATTGCCTACCTAGAGGAGGAAGAAGAAGGGTGAGGTGGTGGGGAGGTTGGCATGGTGCAAACACACTGGCGGAGCCAATCTGGCACTACTGCCAATGTATTTTGCACTGCGCCGCTCTTCCTGCCACCTCATGTTATCTCTCCTTCCCAGTAAACAACAGCAACCCATCTTCCAAAGGTTAGCACAGTGACTCCAATCCACCTAGTGAGCTGATTCTGGTGCAGGGTGTATTTCTTACACATTTTGCATGGTTGTTGATCAGCTTTGCAAAGAAAAGCACCTTTTATTATTACTGAAACACAGGCACCACTCATTAGGTTAGCTTATTTTGAAGCAAAAAGGCAATTAGATCTAAGGTTACCAATTAATTTAAAATACTCGCTTAATAATTGTAAGGCAAATGTATTTCTAAGCCAGTAAATTCCAAGTCATGATGTTATGCGTAACCTTAACTCTGACCTTGAGTGATAACTCCTTCTTTCATTCATGCCCATGTAAATCAGGGCTAACTCCGTTAAACTGTCAAAATGATGTGAATGGAGATTCACCCCTACACCTTGAGTGTTGCATGCATGCTCCAATCATTTTAGAGAAGTTTCATATCTTTGACAGCAAATGAGGAAGTAGTATGTTCTAAACATCTGCTTCAGTATATTTCATAGACTACGGTATTTTGACATCTGTGTCTAATTTTTGTAGCAAAGACAAGGTAAATTTGCATGTTGCATGTTTGGAAAAGAATGCATGCTAGATAGTATTATGGGTCAGGAAAACAATCTATACTGAAGAGCACATTTTTGGCATGCATTCTGAGAGAGAGAGATCATATATGTTTTTGGAAACATTGTTTAATTTTGCAAAACTTGATTATCTGGTAAACAGAAGCAATGTTGCAAAAGGCAACCCAAGAGACTTGTGTATTTAGTTTTAGAGACAAATTAAAAGCAAATGTTAACACCAATAAATGCCTTGAAAAAGGAAGGTGTAGCAACATTGAAACTGAACATAGTACAGCACACAGTTGAAGTTCAGACACGGATTTTTAAAAATCTTTTCTCTTATTTTGTGTTTGTATTCTATCATAAGCATCATATTTATATCCCACCTTCTCCCCTGACAGGGACTTAAGGCGGCTTACAGATAAAATAGAAATAGCTAAAACCACCGGGGGGGGCACAATCATTAAAATAAATATATATTAAACATTCTTCTCTCCTAAATGATGAAATTATCCACTAATAAGGTATTTTAATTCTGGGATGAAGATCCTTAGCAACTATTGTGTGGACCCAACTGAATTTCATCATGAAAATAACAAGCTGGGATTTCATTTTAATTGGATTCTTACTTTCTTTTCACACTGCAATTCTAAACATGCCTGCCTGAGAGCAAGTCCCAATGAAATCAATAGGACTTACTTCTGAGTAGACATGATTTTTTTTGTTTAATTTCTATCCATTATTGATATCTTGAATTGACATTAGAATTCAGAGATGAGAATTTTTATCAGGCTTTTGGTTTTTCTTTTTAGATACTGACTTTTTTTCTATGTAGTAACAATAATGACCTCAGGAATTTTTTTATATGTGTGCACCAAATGTTATTGCAAGCAAAATGGAAAGAAGAAATACGGGGATAGGACTGGAATCTAGTATTCCAATGAACCATTTTTGTATAGGAACAAGGGACTATTGCCAACATTCACTATTAAAAGCAATACTTTGGTTTTGATATTTAGAAAATGTTCTGATCCCCTGTCAAGTTATAGTATAACCCTGCCTCCCACACTCTCCCCATCAGATTACATTTCCCTTTCCTTTTAGATCATATTCCATCCATGTAGTGAAATGTATCATATTTCTATCCTTGATCCCAACATGCCGTTTTAAAGCACACACTAGTACTTTCAAAACTATTATAAAAGGGTCATCTCCTCCATAAAGAGACTGACCGAGAGAAGACAGAGCTGCTTGCAGAAGAAAAGGAAGATCAAGAAATAGGCCTGTGACAATGGCTTCTTTCAACCAAGCCACCAAACAGGGTTTAGATGATGAGCAGCTTGCACCTGCTGGCAACCTCTTCCCCTTCCCTCTTCAACGGTTTGTGATCCCAGTATGTGGGCAAGCTATGGTTTGCTTAACCCTGGAAGTAATTAGCTAAGCTGTTTGAGAGGTAGAGACAAGGGGAAGTACAGAACATGTCCCCTGGCCTCCAGACCATGGTATGGAGGATCTTCTGAACAGAGCCACTAGCTTTTGGTAGACTGAAAGCGGTATAACAATGCCTTTGTTGTCCTTGGTAAACATATTTTCATTCCCATTTCTATTGTGGCCACAGTAGAAACAGGTTTTGTAATGTGGAAAGCTTATTTGGCTAGAGACCATAGAGGAACAGCTGAAGAACTATTGCCTTCCATTATTTGTTGAAGTCTTCTCCTTCTATCATGCCCAGAATATATCTGTAGAGGCACAATAAAGATCTGTGCTGGGAAGTCACATTATATCATATTTGTTGTTTTTCTTTTCTTTTCTTTTCTTTTCTTTCCCCCCAAATCCTTTATTATTTTATTCACATAATATACATTCTTTACAACAAGCAACTCCAAAATGAACAGACAACTCCAAAATAAAATCTTATGTAGCAAAACCATAAGTCTCATGTTTTCATTTGCACTGATCTCCTTTCCGATACCTTTAGTTGATATTTCTTGCTGCTTTCTGCTTTCCTTATAGAATCTTTATAAAAATTTAAATCTCTTAAATCCTATACCAATCTTTAACAATTTCAATTAATCCCTTCACCTCCCTCCTCCGCAGCCCAGTACATCCCTCCACCCATGTGCGATCTTCTTTACCTACTATTATTTTTGTTATTGTTGCGTTATTCACTTTATTTGTTATTCCATCCTTAATATATTATTATCCTATCTCCTTGCAACTTTTAAACTTTTGCATATTAATTTTTAAGACATTATATCATATTTTACTATCTCCGTATGGAAGGGCAATGCACCAGATCCAGCTGAATCCTGGATCCCGAGCCAAACTCTGAGATTTGCCTAGATTGGATTGAGGCACATTGGATCGGGTCTACCTAGAGCAATTTGGGGCTGTCAAAAGGTGGGAGGGGTCACCTGACAGCAAGGAAGAAGGGAAGAAGATGTGCAGGGATCCTGTGTGTCTCTCCTTCCCCCCCCCCACCTTCTTGAACCAGTTTGGGGTCCGGATCTGAGTTGGGTTTACTCCTGGAACATCCTGAGTCAGACTGGAGCCACAAATCACTAGATCAGGCCCCTAATTTGGTCAGGGGCCCTGGACACAGTTCTACTATCTAATCTGCTATTGTCTACTCTGACTGATCGGCCTCAGAGGGCTTCATGCAGAGAGTCCTTATCCTCTACTGCTGCCTGAACCTTTCCCCCTCACCATAGCTGGAGATGGCTAGGATTGCATCTAGAGCTTTCTGTGGGAAACATGTATGACCTACCAGGGAGCCATGGTCTCTCTTCAAGGAGGGATTGCTTCTGTACTACAACATGTGGTGAGGGGAGGTACTGAACCATTTTAGAACTCACTCATTTTAGAACTCACCCTTTCCCAGTTGGGATGCTGCATTCTCTAGTACAGTGGTACCTCGGGTTACATACGCTTCAGGTTACATATGCTTCAGGTTACAAACTCCGCCAACCCAGAAATAGTGCTCCAGGTTTGAATGAATGAATTACGGTCATAGACCAGGATTAAGAAAAGCATATAGATAAAAATAGCAGTTGGGATTTTTGACCGATAATTGTTAGTGCTTCAGGTTAAGAACTTTCCTTCAGGATGAGAACAGAAATCGGGCTCCAGCAGTGTGGCAGCAGCAGGAGGCCCCATTAGCTAAAGTGGTGCTTCAGGTTAAGAACAGTTTCAGGTTAAGCACGGACCTCCGGAACGAATTAAGTACTTAGGTACCACTGTATTCCAAGTTGGGCCTTTGTACCTCATTGTGATACTGGGAATGTGGAAAGGAAGAGCAGTGACATCTTTTTATTTGGCCTGAAATCTCCCCACATTTCCAAACTGTTCAGGAGAAGAGAACTGCAAGGTGGGAAACCCCTTTCAGGAATATTGTGCTGTGAAATACGGTGCCACCGACTGAAAATAAGGTCAAGAACCACTGGAGAACTTGATCAATACAGAACAGCTCAAACCATGCTTCATAATATCTACAGTGTTGTTTGTTGTAGAGAAAAATAAATAAGAGCCAGGTCAGAGAGTGAATAGCTTTGTAAAAAGGAATTGGTGTTGTCTGAGTACTTTTTGCCCTCGCCTGAAGCTGCTTATAACAGGAGGTAATTCACTGGCTGGTTCGGCATTGATTACTTGAAGGAAGTCTTGATTTTAAGATATGGCTTTTATCATTTGTGCATTAAAAATATTATTCGGACAGTGGTAGACCAGGCCCCACATTTCCTGGCTGTGGAACAGGAAATTGAGGGATATTATTATTTATTAAGAATATTTGTTACCATCACCACCCTGACATGTGCACTCGTATAAAATATCAATGCAGTGTACAGATACAAATGAATTAAACACAAAACAGCATAAAAACAATGGCTCGAATTTTTATTAAATTTTAAAATCTTCACATATAAATTCCAGATTTCAAATTTATTATACCTTTCTCTTTAAACTTTGACTTCCCATTTCTCCCAAACATTTATATGAGTGGCTTATCTTAAGAAAATTAAACACCTGTTGGCATAAAAAAAGAAATGCCTAATGGTTAGTAGCAAGGAGGCCTACTGAATCTCTTCTGAAAGGGCGTTCCATAACATGGGACTGGTAATACAACATGCCTGACTTGTAGTAGACACAAGTTGGACTTCTAATATGAAGTATTTCATAGGGGAGTCCTTCCATCAATTGCAGTGCTCCTTGGTGGAATAATGGGGGATCATTGCTTTTTATTCTGATTTTGTTAGGGACATGGGAAACTGCCTTGTATTGAGTAAAACCATTGGTCCAGCTAGCTCAGTATCGTCCCACTCATTGGAATCATATTTCCAGGGTTCCAGGCAGGAGATACCCCCCAGACCTTAATGGAGGTGCTGGCAATTCAACCTGGGGTCGACCGCTAAGCTACAATTCTTTCCCAACTTTACTAAATGCACACAGTATCCTTATGGCATTTAATGAGAAACAGAAAAATGCAATGGCCATGAAAGATCTCCTTTAAGTATTTTCTTTCATTATTTCAAGTTATAAATCAAGTTATTGTTTGTTTATGCATCCACTTACGGACTTCAGGGACAGAAAATGCAGGAGTGAGGTGCTGTCTACAGCCACAGAAGACTTTGCAGGGATTTTGTATTCAATTATTTCACTTCCTCCAGCATTTCCCTTGGTGAGAATTTGGATTTAGCTAAGGATCAAATTATATTTCTTTCCCTCCACGTTTAGATCGCACGGAGGCATGGAATGGTAATTTTTGCTCCATCCCCGATCCCACATAAAGTAACCTCGTCATACGAGGATGGCTTTGTCATTTTGCTTTACTTTATTTTTTAAAAAGGAATTTGTCAAAAAAAAAAAAAAAGAAAGAAAGAAAGTGACACACAGGTCAAAATCAATATGTATCCGAAAGCCTTTGTGGCAACAAAAGATGGAAGAACTGCTTTGAGACAAAAAAAAAAAAAAATTAAAACAAACACTGCAATTAGCTTTTATTTAGTCTTTTTAAAAGAAAGACAATGATTTTCATTTCATATGGAAATGTAGATTTCTTCAGAGTAATTTCATGTTCTTTTTGGTTTAAAGGAACTTTTCTCCTTTGATTACTGAGATATGCAGTTCTCTCTGTTTAACACGTAATACAAAATCAACGTACTTCCCCCTCCTTCCCCCCTGCAAACAGTCAGCAGAAATTGTCTTCTCAAATGCCCCGAGCACAATAGCATCGATCTCAACTTAAGTTGAGAGTTGTTTTGTGCCACCTTCTCCTTGTCACTTTCCGCTGTCATTTGTTAAGATATCAGCTCTAAATTATTAAACCATTTTACGAGTATAAATAATTCACTAGTCAACAAATAAAAGTGACAGCTAATTAATCAGGGTCTGTACATGTGCTAAGGTGTCATGCGCTAGTCCGTGTTGGGGCATGAATCCTGCTGAGGTCCACATCTTTGCCATTGCCACCTCTCGTCTTTTTCCTTTCACCTCTTAAAAAAAAAGAACCTTCATCGTTTTCCTGTGGGCTTCCTGATTAGCTGGAGGCCTTGCACTTTCTTTTCCCCCTGCTTGCTTTATTTGTCATGATCTCAACATGTAGGCCAAATCTTGGGATGAAGGGGGAGTTAAGGGGAAACCGTAATTGACAGTTGGGATTTGTATAATCTTTGAGGTACTTGTCACAACCTTTGGCAGAGGCAGGTCTTGAAAGGGAAAAGGTTGGCAAGCATCCTAAGGCATCTCCTAGGGCAGTGTTCTTCAAGCTTGGTCCCCAGATGTCATTGGACTACAAGACCTATCCTTCTCAACCAGCTTATCCAGTGGTCAGGAAGGCTCAGAGTTATGGTCCAACAAAATCTGGGGACCCAAGTTTGAACAACATTGTTCCTAGGGAGGTGCAGTCCCACAGGCTAGTGTAGCTTGCCTATCCTCCAACATTTCTCTGATGAAAATAGGGATGTCAAATAACAACAGCAACAATAATATCTCACCCATCTTGGATATTCCAGCTTCCAATAAACACAATAAAAGCTTAAGCATTAAAAAACTTCCCATTACAGAACTGGCTTTAGATGTCTTCTAAAGCATGTATAGTTACTAATCTTCTTGGCTCAGGGGCAACATAACTCCATACCCTCCAACGTTTCTCTGATGCAAATAGTGTCATCCTAAGGAAAAGGGGGACATTCCAGGATCAAGTCAGAAACTGGGAGGGCTTCTCTGAATCTGGGACAGTCCCTGGAAAATAGAGACAGAGAGTCTGAGCTTGGGATTGGCTGCTTTTAATGTCTAGTGTTTAGTGGGTTGGGGACACTTGAACTGGTTAGATATCCTCACTCATTTATAGGATATGGGCAAGGGGAAGCAGGATGTAGTGTTGGTTTAAGGCCACATTAACTTGGTTTAGGATGGCTGCCTTTATTATTATTTGTAGTTTATATAGGCCACTTTAATATGCTTTAAATTTCTAATTTACTGCTTCAGTGTGAGCCAACCTATCTAAAATCACCGGTACGATTCTGGCCTGAGCAGAAATTTCCCCCCATCCCCTCCATACATTTCAGGGTTCCTATTGTCTACTGTATTAATACTGGCCTCCTGGGTTCCTATTCTGTACATCATAAATGTGGTGCACCTACCAAATGGAAAAATGGACAAGATTCATACTGCTAGCCAGTTGCAGTTGATAAAGATTTTATGGTTACCTTTAACGATAGTGCCTAGTTTTAGCCACACTCGGGAGATCTAGGAAGATTTTATTTTGTGTGTGGCTTATTTAACAGAATAGCTTCCACGTCATCCAGAACAGCAGTATAGCCTTCCTAACTGAACCATTTTTGTAGTGCTAACCTATGTGTATCTACTCATATATAAGCCCCTTAATTTCTATTAGGACTTACTCCAGGACAAGTGTTTACAGGGTTGTGGCATCAGTGATCCGAATGAAGCCTTTTCGGGATAGTTTTAGTGCATTGTATTTCAAATTGAAATGGATATTTTACTTTACATTTTGGCTACATATGGCGCAAGATGTATAGTTATTTGTTCTGACATCCAGTTTCGACTGAATTTTGAACACTAAGGATTCCTACCCCTGGCTCAATTTTATTGTGACTCTCAAACTTTTCAGCACTCAAAGCCCCCTAAAATAATGGGAATTGCCAAAGTTAACAGATTGGAAGATGGGTTACACTGTAGCAAAAATAATCAGCAATGTGTTGGTTGTTTTAGTTTGTTTGTGTTTAGTGTCATGTTTAGTGACTAAGGTTAAAGTCTTATGTGGAAGTAAGCACCATTGAACTTAATTAGACTTGCTTTTGAGTAGACATGTATGGGATTGGGCTAGAATTTCCAAAAAATACTTGTTGAAATCTGTTTCTTCACCTGCAGTACACGAATTTGGATTAATTCTAACATTAACTTTGGAGTGTGGAGGGGATGCTACTATTAATCTTTCTTGTATGCATTTGCCATCTCTAGAAGGATTTTAGATATTTGCATGTTTACTGAATGTGATGATATGCAAATTTACGCAGCACATTGCCTCTAACTTTGAGGGTGTTTTCGTAAGTGACGTTAAGAGTGCCCATTTTGACTTTAATACATCACTGTTGATGTAGAATGTAAAGTAGGTATTTTTCATTCAAACCACGCTAAACAGAAATGTGTCTAATTTATAAATGATATGGTGGATATAATGTTTTCCTATTCCTTAAGTGTGTGTGTGTGTGTGTTGCAATCTTTGTAAAAATAATAGCACAGCTTCTGGGCACGCCCGTATGATAAAAAATTGAGAATTTTCTAAGAAAAAAATTCTTAGAAAAGTTTCTAAGAAGATGAAATTATTTTTGAAAATGATGTCAGAGCAACCAGCATCAACAACATGCTGAAAAATATAGAAGAATGTTTTGTTTTGTTTTGTAACAATCTGCAACTGGGCTAACAAAAAGCAGGTATCTCTCTGAATTCTTCAAATATTCTCTGCAGCCCAGAGATGCTAGATGGTTCTTCAGAACAAACTGCAAGTGTGAATATTAAAAACAACAACAATTTTTTGAACACTGTTTCAGTATACTGACCTATTAACTTTCCACTGTGAAGTAAATCTCTCTATTAAAATA
Source organism: Podarcis pityusensis (assembly GCF_964106645.2). Classification (NCBI taxonomy): domain Eukaryota; kingdom Metazoa; phylum Chordata; class Lepidosauria; order Squamata; family Lacertidae; genus Podarcis; species Podarcis pityusensis. Next base: position 76,964,612 of record NC_138027.1, read on the forward strand.
GAGTTTATCAACCACAGCCATGCAAATACTGAATTCAAGCAGAACAAAAAATATGGTATGGCTTTATTTATTGATTTTTAAAAATATTATTTAGTTGTAATGATTTGGAATAAAAGCTGCATCAGATGCCTGGTAAATGCAATGAAAAATGAAATATTTTCGGCATTTGTACTGCAGGTGAGAAAACCCCAAACCCAACCCCATTAGTGAGTTGTTCACAACTATGGTGTGAAAGCTATTGGGCAGAATGCAGCTAAGTGTTCTCATCCAATTCCATTGAAATGAGTGGGCTTTGCACTACAGAAATTCTGGGTGGATTGTGACTAGTGTGAATACGCTAAAAAATGTATTCACATTTCTAAAGAGGGGAAAAAATGCTTTGCCACTTTGGGAACATTTTGATATTTCTGTTCTTGTGAAATGCATCTGTGAAACACACCTAGCTGCTGCCTTGTTGTTTTCTGTAAGTCTGATGGAACAATAAGAAAAATCTACCTTACATCACATTGCCAGAACCAGTATGCAGACCTTGAAATCACCTCCAAGACCAGCTTCTGCCTTGGTTCCATATGTCAATAGCTTCATTTGTTAATTCAAAGCTGTAGCACATGAGTAATGGAATGTTCTTTTATTATATTTCAGACTGCTTCTTCAATATATCAACATTATAGATAGCTTTTGTAATACATATGGCATGTTGCTTTTTAGCTTTTATTCATTAGACATTTATTTTACATAAAGTAATCATATATCCAGGTTTCTCTTATATCCTAGAGATTTCAGAAGACCTGAAATGCCTTGGGTTTTGTTTTGTTTAAAAAACAAAACACCACACCAAACACACAATCAATCAAAAGTTGTGGCTTTGCTTTGTTTCAGATATAAATGCTAAGTTTGTTCAACTTTCTTGTATTCAAGAACTGCATGCTTCAAGAATTACACTGTGATGAAGAAACAATATAATAATCAGGCTACTAATACTATCAGTGACTATGATAATAATGCTTATGATAGTAGTATGAGCAGCAGTAATACTGTGGTTCCTATCAACTTGAAAATTGTGGTTCCTAACCACTTGAAAATTGTTAAGGGTCTTAGCATATCACTTAATGATTTTTCTACCTGTTGTAGCCATTGTAATGCACTGTGCTAGATGCTGTGTGATTTTTAATTGCATTTTAATTGCTTCCAGCATTTCTTACATATTGTACTTTATTCCATTCGAATTCTAATATACTAAAATACAATAAAAAAACACAAAAGAAGCAAGAATGCAATTAAAAACCAGTAAAAATATTTAACGATAAAGATCTGCTGGCCTGCCGTCTTCAGCCGCAAATTCACAGGTGCATCGTGGGCCATGCCTGGATTTATCTTGTTTATTAGTTATTTATTACAGTTTTATCCTGCTTTTCTGCCAAGGCATCTGAGGTGCTTTACAAATTTAATGCTAAAACAAAGAAATGGTATAGAATGTAAATTTGGGAATGTTGGTGGTAGAGGCAGTCAAGCAGAGGCAGGAAATGATGTTGTCTGCCTGCCTCCTCAACTCATTTTCTCTTCCCATGGGATGAATGTCATGGAAGACTTTCCAAAAAAAATTAGGTTTGACCATTGTGGAATTGTACTGGGCAACCAAGTCACATTTTGTGGTCAAGTCCTTATTCCATACAGAATCTTTTCACAGGGGCAGACCTTGGTAATAGGCCGGCCTGTAAGAGGCCAGTATTTGATGCCCTTCCCAAACTGAGCTTTGGGAAGGAGGCATGAGGCTCTGACTGGGTCCTCGAGCCCTTCTACCTCCTTCCCAAAGCTCAGTAAGCACTTCCCCAGTTTTAGGAAAGAGGCAGGAGAACTCCAGGGCCCTGTCAGAGCCCTCATGCCTCCTTCTCGATGCCAGTCAAGCACAGCCAGTGAGGCTCACACTGCCATAAATCCCCCTATGCTTTTCGTTCTTCATTCATTCTTGTAGACAGGCCCTACTTTGACAACCACTTATATAATATCCAGGCTTTTTTCCCCAGCCAAAAGTCACTGGAACTCAGTTCGGGCCTCTCTCAGGTGGGCACCAATGCCATTATAAGAGAACAAGGCAGGCACTCATGGTGAGTTCTGGCACCCTTTTTTTCAAAAAAAATAGCACTGATAATATCTATAACTGGGTTGCACACAAAGCTTCCACAGCCAGAAGGCATCTTATGCTCGTATTGCGTGAAACTCTAAATCCAAAGATGTTCTTCCACTTGAAAAATAACTTGCCAAATCTCATGCACAAGCAGAAGACTGCTCTAGAAACTACATCTTCTAATATTCTGCAGCCTCACGTCTTGTGCCAGCTGCGGCCCAAACATTTGTAGTACTGTGTTAGCAGCTATTTTTGTTAAGACTCCAACCTATACAAAATAAATCCCCAAGTCAAACTGAATGTTATGCTGTTTCTCCTGAGCAGAGAAGCTGTGGTAGCAATATTTGGTGGAGAAAAGACTTGGAGTACTTCAACATCCTTCTCACATTAATTTCTTTGAGATGGCGTACTGCACACTGGCACGGGAGTCCGCAGATGTTCCTAGCCACAAAACATTTACTGGATTGCCTATTCAAAAATATTGGTTGCCAGACATTTGTGGCACTTTCTTCAATAGCCTGGGAATATTTTCCACTTTACAATAGCTTCCTTATGTGCTTGCCTGAAGCCAATTCTTACTCACCATGTAAAAGGCTGCTTGCAGCAAGCTTGGAGTTTTTGTCACTTCTGCATGGGTGATTAAATGAATTCAACTCCCACATCACAAGATCCATATTTAGCCTATCTTGGAAAAGTTTAGTTTTCTGTAATTTTCCAGGACATGTTACATATCTTTCACTATTTATGTCCCTATCCAGAAGATTCAACTATGAGAGATAAAAGTCCTTTGGTAGTGACTATTCCTTATGAATCAGTTTACATGCTACATATCAGTGCAGAATGAATAAATACTTCACACACTACCCCTTCAGAGTACTTTTTATGTATATTCCCAATTAATATAAACTGAGTTATTTCTATTGCATTTCTATGCCACCTTTCCAACAAGAAACTCAAAGTGACAAACATGGCTCTTCGTCTCCACATTTTATCCCACAACAATCTTGTGAGGTAGGTAGGACTGAGTAGTCCAAAATCACCCAGTGAGCTTAATGACTGCATGGGGAATTGATCCCTGATCTTCCAAATCCTACCTAGTACATTAACCATTATGCAACACTCTCTTAGAGAAGGAGCAGCTTCCTAACCCCTTCAGTATATCAAATATACATGCTAGTGTTGTTTCAGTGGAAACTTCATCCTCATGCAATCAGGCTAATGAACTGAAGCCATTTCCCCCCATTGCTTTAGTCAGTAGTACTTGCCTCTGTTTGCCCTGATATGTGGTACTGCATCTTTAAATGTTAATTGGTAGAACAAAATATTTGCATTTATTTAAACATTTGTCGTTTTCCTCCTTGTTTATTTTTGATAAGCGTACTGAGCGGAAATACATAAATTCCTAAGGACGGAAGCATAGGAAGTGATTTTTCACCTTATGAACCCTGTGAAAGGTTACTTAACAAGGACTTTCCAAAAGTGAAATCCTTGCATCAGAGATGGGGAAACCTATTGCCTTCCGGACATTGTTGGATTCCAAACCTCAGTCACCCCCAGCCAGTGGTTGGCAATGATGACAACTGGAGTCCAGCAACTCTGGGAGACAGATGTGCTTTACAAGGTGCTATTGAGAACCTCAGCTCTGAACCAAACCTTTTCATCTTCTTAGAATCGATACACTGAAATTCAGCACTGCAAGCTAGCCACTTAAGAAAGCTAATGATATCACATACACAGAAAACAGCAGTGCCAACCTAACGTTGAGACCTTGTATCTGTAGCATTTGAAAATAGCCCAGTCTGGTTTGGATCTACTCTGTACTGTGCAATTCAATTTATTATTTGGGTACAAAGCTAAACTGTTAAATCCAAAGCTCTGTTCTCCTGCAAGGGCAGATCTCACCATTTTGGGGTGGGAAACCAGAAATCTCATTTCTTCTCCTGGTTTCTATTATTAATAATTTTATCGTTAGCCGTCATTTTGAAAACTGGTGGCATGGCTAAGAAACCTTCCAAAATTCAAAGAAATCAGTCCGTCGGATATCATGTGAGGTGATTTTTACCCTCATTATAAATACCTGAGAAAGTCACAGGTGTTTTTCTTCACTATCTCTCCCACCCTCTGTGAAGAAAAGAGGCAGAGATGATTTTAAATTGTTAGGAAAAAGAATGATTGGGAGAGAAGCAGGCCACACCAATAGTCTTCTTCTGCCGCTTGTGCCCTACTCTAACAGAGATAACTCAGAGGACAACCCACAGGAAGAAAAACTCCTGTTTTATTTACTCTACCATCCCCACCCCAAAACCACTGTGATAGAAGTGCCCTCAGACACAATTCACTGTGATTGAAAGCTAGACATGACTGTCAAAATAATTCTCCCTCCACCTTAGTGCTCTCCCCTCTACACCCCTCCTCTCTGCTCTTTACCCCTTCGTCTCTCAAGCTCTGGGTGTTTTTTTCAGCCAGCTTGGTTTCATTTCTCAGAAAATAAAGGGGGTGGAATAAAGGTCATTTAGCTTTTTGGGAAAACCTGAAACCATGAGGTAACTTGGAAGTTCGGAGTCCTTGATCTCTCTTGCTAATGGTGTGATCCAGTTCAGGGATGCAAGAGCATGACTTGAATCACCCCAATTCGCCTCCCCATTCAGGGTTACATGGAGCTGATGGAGACCCCCAACATATCCACCATATTTTATCATATAGTGTTAAATTCAAATTCCGTTCTCCAGCATCATAAAATTTCCCCTCAGTGCAACCCCTCTAGAACAAAGCTAATAATTGTACAGAGGTGTGCATCCCGGTTCAAGACATCTTCAGAACTGGAGCATATTCTGGTTATAACTTTGGTCCTCAGCAAAGTCTAGATGGTCAAGGCTTTCATTATTGTCTTTCCCCCGAGTTTAGAGTGGTACTTACTCATGCAGCAAACTGATGCTGACATCTGCAAAAAGAATTTCATAGAGAATTTTTTTTTTTTTTGCAAGCTGACACTGCCTTTTTCCTTCAGACCTACAATATGTGCTTTCATTGTTCCCATACCAACTTATGAATATGTTGATGCCTTTCTCCCTCTCCCTCTCTCCCCTATTTTTTTTTTAAAAGCTCCCATCTGAGTTCTGTTCATCACAGATGTTTAGAAACACAGCTGTCCATCTACAGTGGTTCTGCATGAAAGACCATGGCTGTTGAGTACAAAAGAGGGGATTCAAGCAGATATGCACTATAAATAGATAGCATTGTCTGCCTCCTCATTTTCCACTACAGTCCTAAATTTTGGCATCGGAAAATGTACTACAGTGTCAAAGCAGTTTGTACCTCTTCCTTGCTCGGCATCGTGAAAATTGAAATACGAAACAAATCAGTGTTGTTGCTATTGTTTCGTGACCAATTAATCAAAACGTGTGTTCCCTCTATACCAAGAAGAGGATGGTCATTCTTCAATAGCCATAAATAGTAAGTACACAGGATTTATTTATTTTTAAGCATATGCACCAAACACAGCAGCTTCAGCAACAACCTCAATTTGAAAATCAATTTGTCCTTGAATTTGCCTCAAACAAGTTTCTAATTAATAAGTGACTTTTGTACTTAAAAAAAGAAGAAGTCTTAAGTCATGACTATCCATGATCACAAATCTGTTCTAAAGGAGAGAGTGGAAGAGATGGTATCCTTATGTTTTCTGTCAGTTGCATCCAATTCTGGCCTGATTAACCACAATAATGTTGCAGGATAAGAAACATTGTATTATTACGTTAAAATGGCAAGTGAGCAAACTAGACTATATGTAGACCATCTGAATCATGTGCTTTTGAAAAAAAAAACATTTTCTTTTGCTTCATTTGAATATACTTCCCATCAATTTCACTGAATAGCCCAAGTTCCAACATTATGCAAGACTGAGTAAAGCTTCTCCCGATCTGCATTCACCAACCTATCCATAATTTCAGAAACTTCTATCATATTCCCTCTTAAGGCATATTGTCCCTCAGCTAAGAAGCCCCAAACATTACACCCTTTCTTCAAAGGATGGGAATAGTCTACCTTCTGTTGTCTATGCACTGGTAACTTCTAGGTTAGATTGCTGCAATGTGTTATATGTAGGGTGACCTTTCAATGTGTTTTGGAAACTCCAGCTGGTTCCAAATTCATTGGCCAGATTGCTGACAAGGACAAGGCAATCTGAGCATGAAATGCTAATTTCGGCATGACTGCATTGGCTACCAATGTTGAGCTATAAAGCCTTTGGTGGCTCAGGACCCCAATAACTCAAGGACTGTCTTTTCCCATAAAAATCAACCCAAACCTTGCATTTGTCATCAGAGGACCTTTTCCATGTCCCTTCTGAGGGAGGTGTGGAGGCTGCCAATGCAAGAACAGGCCTTCTCGGTGGTGACTCCTTGTTTGTGGTGTGCTCTCCCCAGGGAGGCAGTCTTGGTGTCGTCATCACCTTTATTTAGGCAGACAAAAACATTTTAAGGGCTTTGGGCCCTTAATTTGGAGGGTATTTTGGCATCACCCCTTCTTCCTCTTTTGTGTTCATCAATTTAGTCGGGAGGGTTGGGTCTGCTCTTCTATATATATTTATGGATAAGCACTTTTGGTTCCTATTTTATTATTGCTATTATACTTGGCTATAATGCTTTGTTTTTATGTTTCAGGTTGCTTAGGGAGACTTTTGTGAAAAAGCAACAGATAAATAATAATGATAATAAGGTAGTTGGTTTAGTCAATATGAGTAGTCAATGACTACTATCATCAACTATCATCATTCCTTGCCCTTTTCTACACTGATTCCCAATCTACAATATCTTTTGTGAAGTGAGGTAACCAGAACTCTGCAGAGCATTCCAAATATGGCCGCAACAAAAATTTGCATCAGAGCATTATAATGCCGTAAGTTTTATTTTTACACTTGTTTACCATGTACGGAGCTCCAGTTCATTCCAACTATCCAATGGAGCTAGAATGTATATCCTCCATAAGATCTGGTTGGCACTGTATATAATTCCACATCCTCACAGCGCAATATGACAGCATTCAAAAGTGTTTCTACTATACTCACACATGGAAGATTTAACTTGAGAATTGGCTGCAAGTGTCGTGGGAATACTATTCTGCTTGTTGCCTTCTGTCTTTAAAATGCATTATATATCTAAGATTTGACCCAGTGGTCAAGAGTTGGCCTAGAGTGAAACTCAGAATTAATTGCTGCTGCTGCTTATGTTAGAGGGAGAGAAAATCTAAAATGCAGTAATACACCTTCAGCACATATTTGACTGCCACCGGACCAAAGAAACAGAAAACGCATTTCACTTTGTCGTGATATCACTCATTCAAATGCAAACCATGATAGGTTTTCAAAAAATTCAACTATTACGCTGTTCCTTTATTTTCCTTACGTAGGGGTTAGGTTACATTGGCATTGGACGTTTGTCCCTTTAGCCATACTAACTCTATATAACAAAGTAGTTTATTACAAATCATAGTCTTGCTGCATTGAGGATAATAATATTGTTCAAATCTTGATACCACTTTTCTTGAAAAAAATTGCTTTGACTTGAGCATTTTCAGATCTAGTAACATATAGACCCCCCCCCCAAAAAACCCCCCTCTAACTAGTGATGTTACTTATCACTTATGGTGTCTCTCCCCCCCCCTTAAGTGTTATTGCTTTCTATCTATAATGTCTAACAGTTTGGGCCAATGTTGTTGGATTACGACTCCTATCATGCCTGACCACTGGCCATGCTGGCTGGTGGAAGTTGGAGTCTGAAACATCTAGAGACTATTCATGCATGTTTACTCAGAAGTAAATGCTATTGTGTTTAATGAGGCTTGCTTCAATGAAGCATAGGAGTAACCAGTGCTTTTTTTCTTAAAAAAAATAAATGTTTAGGGGTACTCTCATTTTCCTACTCATATTGAAATACTGCCCCTCAATGAGGCCAAACTTAGATTCACAAAATGTTTAGGGGTATGCGTCCCCCTGCGTCCCCCCCCCCCAGAAAAAAAGCACTGGGAGTAACACGGCAGCATGGAACATGTTGCAGTATATATAGGGATCGCAACCATAATGCGTTAATTAAAGCTATTCATAGAGTGGAAAATGATAGCTAGCACCTCATTTCTATAAAGATCTCCTAATAGCTCAGGAGTAAATTGCCAATTGTTGATCAAGTTATTAATGTGACGTGTAGCCTATATCGTTTTCCTTTACCATGCCCTTATAATCAAGTGATGGTAAGGGAGTTAGTCCAGGAGACTGCTTCTGTCAAAAAATTTCCAAGTTTTTAAAATGGCTGATACCTGAGTATCTTTACGTATCTTTTTCTGCAATTTGTTATCCCAGTACTAAATAACATGTCTTAAAGGCATTCTGCATGAGAATTGTTCCAGTAAGACCGCCTTATCGATATTACACTGATGCACAGTAGCTGCCAAATTGGCAGCGTGATCATTGCATCAGGAATACGCAACTGGATTCCACAATGTGGTTCAAGATATTCGGTGCTTTTATCTGGTGGTACTCAATGATACCACCAACTCCACACACACACCCCGCCATCTTGCTCCCACCCAGGTAAGCAACCTTAGGAGCACAACCTTGAGTATCAGAAGTCAGTAGCATGTTCTGCTCTTCTAATCTCTTTCTATCCCTATGCACCCTGGAGGCGTACACTTCATGCCAGACACCACCACATCACAGTCAACAACAACAACAATAATAATAATAATAATAATAATAATAGAGAAATCACTACAGTTCCCAGGATGCATGGGGGAAAGAGGCTACAAAGAGGCTGACACTAGTCACAGCCTTTGATAATTCTCCAACTTGTAGCAAGTGTAGGGTTGATTATTGTAACTCACTCTACGTGGGGCTGCCCTTGAGACTGACCCAGAAACTCCAGCGGGTGCAGAATGCCGCGGCGAGACTCCTTACGGGGTCCTTGCCGTGGGATCACATTCACCCGGTGCTATACCAGCTGCACTGGCTCCTGGTGGAGTACAGGATCAGGTTTAAGGTGCTGGTTTTAACCTTTAAAGCCCTATACGGCCTAGGACCCTCGTACCTACGGGACCGCCTCTGCTGGTATGTCCCATGGAGGACCTTACGGTCTTCAAACAAAAACATTTTGGAAGTTCCGGGCCACAGGGAGGTTAGGCTGGCCTCAATCAGAGCCAGGGCTTTTTCATCTGTGGCCCCGATCTGGTGGAATGCTCTGTCACAAGAGACTAGGGCCTTGCGGGACTTGACATCTTTCTGCAGGGCCTGCAAGACAGAGCTGTTCCACCAGGCCTTTGGCCAAGGCACAGTCTGACCCCCTCCTTTGGTAATCCTCATAGAACTCTAGCCCAATGGTTGCCATTCATTTGATTCTGAATTGATTTTAGAATGAATTGATTTTAGAATGCTGTATTACTTTTACTGTTGTTAGCCGCTCTGAGCCCAACTTCGGCTGGGGAGGATGGGATATAAATAAAATATTATTATTATTATTATTATTATTATTATTATTATTATTATAGCTCGTTGGGAGAGAAAGACTCTATGTCTCGGCATACACAGGGAGGATAGTGCAGAATACATCAGGAATACGTGGAAGAAATTGGGTAGAGCGGTGTGGAGGGTGAGGAGAACTGACGGGGGGAAAGCTGGACAGAGGTAGAAAGTTTGCTGCTTCATGGTGAGTATCACACCATTTTCCCTAGAATAAAGGCACTGAAGATATTCATGTCTTGTTTCCTTTCCATATAAAAGTTTAATGCTGTTTTCAGTTGTTGTTTTTTGCTGGTTTTGCAAGATAGGTCGGGGGACTGTGACTGAATGTGCGGAAAACAAAAATAATGGCTTTTCAATAAAATTCATTTTGACTCTATTTCTTCATCCTGTCTGTGATCCACAGAGATCCGTTCTGCAGAACCCTTTTGCAGACTCTGATAACTGTGCATAATTGATATTTACCATTATTTCAAACTCTATAGCTGTGCATTTATTTATATGTGCCTTCCAATTTAGCTGTATAATCTGGTTTGCGAACTAATTCCTGGAGACATGTGTTTGATTTCTCAATGTGACTACTTTATTTTTTTCGAGCTGAATAGGTTTAAGCTACAGATTGCTTTCAAACAAGAGAGAATTTGAGGTAATTGTGTAGATCATTTAGTGCCACATTTGAAGCCATGACTCCAGCAGCAGGAGTATTTTCGAGGCAATATAATCCACTTAATCCAAGGTGTTGCCAAGTTTCTACTTCTCATGGATTTATCTCTTTTAAATTTAGGCATAAGATTGTGGGCATCGGATCCAACTAAGTTCTCATCAAAGTAGACCCTTTGGACTTAATAGACCTAACTGAGTCACGTCCATTGATGCTCAAAGTATGACGAATGTTGAATACAACCCATCCTGTTGTAATACTATACATCTGTATACACTTGTAGAGGAGAAAGTCCCACTGAACTCAATAGGACTTAATCAAATATATCTGTTTATCTTTGCGACCTCCTGTAGTCTATTTTATGAAGCAGACAAAGCTCTTGGAGGGACTGGAGATGTAGTTGAGCATAGTTGAAACACCCCAAGTTTAGAAATACATTGAAGGGACTAAAATTCAATCAGATGCCACCTCCTGTTATCAATATATTATTTATATTGCAACCTAATGGATGTGCAGATGTCAGGAATTAAAATGGGATGCTGTGCACCCAATTATCTGTTTCAGATGCACCGCACTTCATTTACAATTGTTCCATTGCTTACTATCAGGGGCGTCAACTGCTAGGGGCTGAACCCCTTTGTTAGTGTGGGGATGAGCCCCTGCAATGAAGGAGTGTCTCCACCCCCATCATTCTACCTGGACACTGAGGTCCAGTGCCGAGGGCCTTCTGGCAGTTCCCTTACTGCGAGAAGCAAAACTACAGGGAACCAGGCAGAGGGCCTTCTCAGTAGTGGCACCCGCCCTGTGGAACGCCCTCCCATCAGATGTCAAAGAGAAAAACAACTACCAGACTTTTAGAAGACATCTGAAGGCAGCCCTGTTTAGGGAAGCTTTTAATGTTTAATAGGTTATTGTATTTTAGTGTTCTGTTGGAAGCCACCCAGAGTGGCTGGGGAAACCCAGCCAGATGGGTGGGGTATAAATAAATTATTATTATTATTATTATTATTATTATTATTATTATTATTATTAATCTGGGCATCACAGTGTTGCCCAGAATGGCTAGGCATAACACAGTTGCATGAGCCAGGAACACGGTAGCTCCAGAGGGGAAGCAGGCCTAGGCCCATAGCGGCGACAGGAGCTGCCAGCCACGGAGGCCAAGCTGCCACACAACGCCTGCACAACGTCCTGCTAGGGAGCTTCCAAGTGATGTCAGATTGGCCACTTTGAGAATGAGATGCTAAATTAGATGGGGCTTTTGTATGATCCAGCAGGGCTTTAGTTTTTTATGTTCTCTTCCTCGACTGTGCTTAGAAATGCACCATCTTGCTTGTTGATATAGATACAGTGGTACCTCGGGTTAAGTACTTAATTAGTTCTGGAGTTCCGTTCTTAACCTGAAACTGTTCTTAACCTGAAGCACCACTTTAGCTAATGGGGCCTCCCGCTGCTGCTGCTGCTGCGCGATTTCTGTTCTCATCCTGAAGCAAAGTTCTTAACCCGAGGTATTATTTCTGGGTTAGCGGAGTCTGTAACCTGAAGCGTATGTAACCTGAAGCGTATGTAACCTGAGGTATCCCTGTATAGATAAAGTTATGACTGAACTCTCTACATTATACAACTATGCACAGACAGAGAGATCTGTCCTTCAGAATTCTGTGGAAATGGTTTCTCAACAGCCTGCACCCCTCTTTCCGTGCACACAAACTGGGGTGGAATCAACACACACACAAAAAAAACCAACAACACGCTGTAAAAATGCCTTTTTAAAAAGTTTTGAAAAATACATTGAATTTTGCATAGCTCACTTTCGCCACCTTGTGTCACATTTCTATATTTCACTTTACAAGACATTCAAAATGTTTTATTTTCAGCTGTGTGGCTGAGTCCTAAGATGACCATTTCAATTAATTTCTCAGAGGAAGGAGAAATTCTCCCACAATTGTTTCAGGGTGGTGCTCACCAGGAACAGTGACAGTAGCACAGCTTCTTTTTTGTAGTTTGCTTTTATTTTTTTGCTGCCTCTGCAAGTGAAAGCAGTAGCGACTACAGGGGCAGCTGGCTAGAATTTTGCATTCCTCACAATGCCCTGGACCTAGCAGGGAAGAGGAAGGGAGGGAAAGCCACTAACAAACACAATATGGTAGGAAACCTTCAAAGAAAATCTGCAAAGTAGCCTTTTTTTTCTAAGGTGGGGGGGGGGGGTTCCATATATTTTCTCAAAAAGAAGTCTTCAGGAATTTTTTTTTGGCTCAGCTCAGTTCTGTGATTCTCATCAATAAATATGAATTCTAAATATGGACTGATGGGCTTGTTCATAAAGCTGGATTGTTCAAATGGATTGCAACTATATTATTGCAAGTACTTTCTTGCAACTCCCGTCCTTCCTATGTCTATTTCTCTGTAAGTGATGAACGTCTATGTCAAGTATGAGGGGTTGCATGCTGCAAATATTCACTATTTCCCACTCTAGATAAATATCTAGCACGGTCAATAGGCTTGTGATCAGTTTTAACAGTGGGAGAGAAAACAATCAGTGATTCATTGTGCAAGATATTGTACTAATTAACAACATTTGATTCACATTGCGGTCTGGGCATTTAATCAGGGAACAAGAGACAATAAATCCTAGTGACTGTTTTTGACTGGGGAACCTAGTGCAAAAACTAATTTGGTGTTTTTGAATGGGTAATCATGTACATTCCCATGCAGTTTTGCAACATTTTGATTTTTTTTTTAAAAAAAGTTAAAAATTAATTCATATTTATTTATTAAATTTCTAGCTTGCCATTCCTCCCAATGGAGCCCAGGGGAGCATACAGTCCAATAGCAAAGCTATTTAAGCATTTTAAAAAATTACATTATGCCCTTCTATGCATTTTATAAGAAAACTACCTGCTCATTTCCATTTCCTTACTATCTGAAATCCAAACATCTCTGTGCCACCTGCCTTAAGGAAGCTCTTGCACTGAACAAGGTACTTTTTAGTATGTGTATGCAAAGAGAAACAAGGATGGCAAATTATGAACATTCCAGGCATGCCAAAACCAACCCAGGTTTGAAGAAAGATGCAAGGGCATCATTAAGAAAGATGGAAATTTGGAGAGAGAGAAATTGAAAAGTTTCACATATGCCCCCATATTATGATGCTTTTGCATCGGACTGCAGAAGATCCAAAACTCATGGTGAAGATCTACATTTGTGCTGCAGATGTGACCAACCACTAAAAGAAAATGTGGTTTCACATCCATTTCTAATATATGTGCGCATAGGAGGTGAAAGAGAGAAGAGGGAGGATGTGTATTGTTTTGAAAGTGTATACAGTCCAGAATGATAATATTTGACAAGATCGAGTGTAGCCTCAGAACAATCTGGGTGAGACTAGATGATCAAAACCAAAAACAAAGCGAAGAGAAAAATTCAATCAGCAGCTGTTGCAGACCCCCCCCCCCAGGACAATACGGAAAAATATTCATTGAGCAACAACTGAGTTGTTCAAAACCACACAGCACTTTCCCAGAGGGGACTTTAACTGTCCAAACATCTGTTGGATGACAAATAAAGCTACTGTAAATATGGATCAGCAAATAGTTTCCTGGCCAAAAACAGGGGAGGAAAAAACAACCACGAACCCAGGAAAGAAATCCTAGTTGCTGTGTTTTGGAGAGAGCTGCTTTATAGCTCAGAGAAGGCAGTGCTGGTATTGCTTCTTAGGAAAGCAGGTTCAAAAGCATTGCTTTCCCTTAATGGTGGCAGCATGGCTGAGAATATATGAAGGCATCTAGCAAGCTTGCTTCAAGCAAGATGCAAAATGAAGGCACGGCAAAGATGCAACACAGATGGCAAGGAGGCACATATGAAGGAACCCAAGAGAGCTTTGGCGGAGTGCAGGAATTGGGAATCAAAGGATTTGGATGCCGGAAAGGTTTGCTAACCCATGCCCTGCCTGAGTTGTCTTTCTACTCACAATCCAAGCATTACATGCATTCCTAAGTAATCCTACATACTCACAGCAAATTCTTTCTCCAAGTGTGAATCCTTAAGTGCTGGCATGATTCATGCACAAGAGGAAGATATAAGCTGAATCGGGGAACTCCAAGGACACATTTTAGACAGAATCCCTTGGAGGGGAGGGGAGGTGATGCCCACCCCCCAAAAAAGCAGTCCAATGAGGGTCGTGCAAGATGGAATAACAGAGCAGAAAGGGAGCTGGAGTATCTAAGAAAAGGCATGGCTGGCTGGCATCCTTGAAGTGTGGCCTTCCTGGATTCCCAACACAGAGATTGCTGCTGGCAACTGACAGAGGGAGGTGGCAGGGAGGTCAGCAAAGTGCAGACGCAGCAGCGGGAGGGTAGGATTGGCTCTGCCTCTGTGCCTGCACTTCACAGACCACCCCTCCCTTTCACCTCACTCTCCCCCCTCTCAGTTACTGGCAGCAGCTTCTGTGTTAGGAAGCCAGGTGAGCGACGTTGCCCCACTAGCTGCTACCAATTGAGGCTTCCTACCTGTGAACCAGGCAACCTACAATATAACAACTACAGTGGTACCTCGGGTTAAGTACTTAATTCGTTCCGGAGGTCCGTTCTTAACCTGAAACTGTTCTTAACCTGAGGTACCACTTTAGCTAACAGGGCCTCCCGCTGCCACCGCACCACAATTTCTGTTCTCATTCTGAAGCAAAGTTCTTAACCCGAGGTACTATTTCTGGGTTAGCGGAATCTGTAACCTGGAGCATCTGTAATCCTAGGTTTTTTTAATCCATTCTTCCTTTGCTGGAACTTCTGCGTCTTTCCATAATATAACAACAATCCAGAGGGGAAAGGAGAAAAGAGGAGGAGGTGTGAAAAAAGGATGTGAATGTGAAAACGGGGGTGCAGAACAGAAGCAACTTTAGAAATGGGGAGATGACAAGTGGGATTAGTAATTGCATCAGAGGGGAAGTTCTAGGGAGTTTTGTGGGGTCTGTGCACAAGAGGGTCGTGAAGGAAGGAGGCAGCAGCGTGGGAATGGGGCTGAAGGTGAAAATGAGGGGCGAAAGGGTAGTTTGTGTGCAAGAGGGTGACAGAAAAGGAGGGAGAGGAAGAGACATGGCAATGGGGTTGGAAGTGGCAGGGCAGGTTGCAGAGTGATGTTCTGCAGAGCCACTTCCACCCTGCAGAGGAGGTGGGTTGCTGTCGGAATCTCCACTCAGCCGAGCTGATAAAGCTCATCCTCCTCCGGCCGAGTCCTCCAGAATTGCCTCCAACGTGATTGACGACCTGAGCCTCTGATAAGGCTCCAGGCACATCCCCCATTCAGCAGAGAATCCAGCACAGGGAAGAGACAAGAAGGTATGAGCTACATGCTAAGTTTTATTGCTAAGCTACGCAGACAGAAAAGAAATACACATCCTCTCTCTGTGAGAGCAGAGAGCAACCGAACAACAAAGGAACAGGAAACCAGTAACATCACATCCGTCTCCTGTCTTCAGTGAGACTTCCAACAGTCTGGAATCCCAGGAATGTAAACAGAGACCTGTGACTCCAAGAGCACTGCACAGTGGCAACACACAGAAACCAACAGGTGCGTGATTGGGGGAATTCCCAGCCGCGTCACCCCCTGGCCAGACAATCGGCTGGCTCTGGGGGCGTGGCCTGCCCTATTTAAGGCAGGCGCGGCCGGAGATCTCCCTCTTTTCCCACCTACAAGCTATTGTTCTGTAGATGGAAGAGGGGAGGAAGTGCCATCACCTGCGCCAAATATTGAAGGTTACTCCGATAAAGGATTCCAGGGGCCCTGCCCGAAGCCTATGGAGGTGAGGGCCTAAGGCATGCCCCCTAGCGGTGACCCTGGGGGAGTTCCTAGTTGATGTGCATCAGCAGGACTCCCCCTACTGGTGGTTAACCCTTCCCAGACTTCAAGCAGACGGCTGAAGTTGGATATAGTCAGTTAGTGTGGCGATCACACAGGGTCCCCGGACGTTTGATGGTCTATTGATCCCTGTGCCACCACTGTGATTGCTTCCCCGCTGCCACCAACCCGTTTCTCTTGGGTACACACGGAGTCCAGACAGTTGTTAATATTAAATCAAATAAGCAAGTTTATTTTATAAGCATTAACAAGGTTATGGTTTCAGATACTTTTTCTTGTCAGTTTCTTAATCTTAGTTTCTTTACTGAACTATACCTCCCTAATAACTTCTAACTGATTATCCCAACTGTCTTTCTAACAGTTCCTCCTAACAGACTCCTCCTAACAGATTCTCTCACTCTCTCACACATCAAAACTAGACTAACCCACAGACTTATCCTCCCTCTTCCTTCTCCAACTCCCAACTGACTTCCCAACAACTCCAACTCTAACTCCTCCCCTTGGGTTCCCACTGGCCAATCACGTCACACTCATTTAACCCTTTCCTTATGACCCACCTAGGAGGGCAAACGCCACAGTTAGGACCAATGCCTAAGCCAATACCGCTCATCACCTGTAACCAATAAAGTTGTGGCCTTATTTAGCCCATTAACCTTAATAATCTTGTCATGTGTCTTTATTTCCACTGGGGGGGGGGGGGCGGGAACTCGCCACGCAACTGAGTGGTGCTGCAGAATAGAAGAAAGAAGCAGCTGCAGATATAGGGTTGGGAAGGGGAAAAGTGGACTTAGTAGTCCATGAGCTGGGAAGGGGGAAATCTAGGGAATTTCCATGGTGGAGGGTGGCAGGGGTTGGCAGCTGGACCAGAGGGATGGGGTCCCCTCCCTTCCCCATGTCTCTCTGTGTGTACACGCACATACATTTGAAAGTGCTTCCTTAACACAGATAATTGAATTCTGTCATATTTATCCTTTGAGCCTTCCCACCAAGGTGGTTTCAAGAAGGACGGAAACGGGAAAGTGCCTTTTAAGGTATTACTGTATTACTTTTCAGTCTGCAGGGAACACTTACTGGGTTTTGCTATTGTCTTTCGGTTTAGAGAAATATTTACATGTGCAGGAAAAAAGAGCTCTCCAGCCTCACAGATAAGAACATTAATGCAACCACTTACATGCTAGATTTATGCATGTCTTTTGAAGCCCAGGCCTATTATACTCAGTGTAAATACACATAAGATCTCCAGTGTATCCATTTTTTAAATTTTTATTTTATTTTATTTTATTATTTTAATGTAGAATGGGCCCTTTTAGGGCTAATAATGTCTTCTACAGTTTTAGGATTTCTATCAAAAGTAGGAGGATTTAGGCTGCAATCCTGTATATATGTAATTGCAAGCAGTGAGGTGGCCAAGCTTGCTTATGATAGCAAATTGTACAGGCTGAACAAAAGGGGATTATCAGGAATTCCAAAAGTATATTTCCAAACTGGGTGAAAAAACATTAAAATGACTAATGCAATTCAGTAAGTATAAAATGATGACGTGGGGGCTAAATCCTCCCCCCCCCCCCAATTTCATATTTTCACTCATGGTGTCTGAACTGGTGGTGACTGAATGGAAGGTGACATCAGGATCATAGTGGGTAGGTGATGAATGAAGATGTGGCCAAAGGGATAAGAGGAAAATTCCTGTTAGGGATGACTAGGAAAGGGGTTGAAAATGAAACTGAAAATATCATAATACTGAAAATACCAATCTATGATGCAGCTGCACTTGGAATACTGTGTATTGTATAGTACAGCTGGAAAAGGGCGACTGAAATGATCAGGAAAGTGAGGAAAGTCATTTTGACAAAAACATGAACTAGCTCTGTTTAAGATCATCCAGATGAACTTTTTAGTTTATTAACATTTTATCCTTGGCAATAGATAGATAGATAGATAGATAGATAGATGATAGACGGAGCATCAATAATGTTACAGGCTGCTGTGTTGAAGTCTATACTTCAAAATAAATCAGGATGATACACAAGTAATAATACAAAGATAGTCATCAGGTGAAGTTCGACCCATAATTGTACTTTAGTACTAAATAGGCTTACCTGTTGGAAGCTGCTCCTCTTGGAAGAGAGCAAATCTTAGTTCTACACAAAAAAGCTAACATTTGATAAAGAACAACTAAGTTGCAGCAACATTTTTAACAGAAATGCACATGTAAAAATAATAATCAAAAGTTGCACAACGCTCCTTGACATAGTGTGTCATTTCATGGGTCAACAAAGGATTTCATCTCAAAATCCCATTTACAGTAGAGTCTGAATCTGAAGAGGAGAACCTTGCCACACTCTTGGTTCCCATTAGAGCACAGCTTGCAGGAATCATGGCGGAAGTGTTCAGTTTTGTAAAATACCCAATAAAGGCAAGAAGAAGAAGAAGTTTGTTTGTTTTTTAATTTGGCCGCTGTGAAGCTGTATCTCATCAGAAGCTAATGAAAGTGTATCTTTTTTTAATTATTTTTTTATTATTATTATTTTGTATTTTTTTGTATTATTTCAGTCGTTCTTGAGTGACTTGCCCTGGTGTCTTGCCAATTGAATTCATCTCCGTGTGAATGTCTGCATTACTACAACCACTAAGGTGTGATTCATAATTCTGGAGGATCCTGATGTGCCTGAAGAAGCTCTGTTCTCTTATTTGCTAAGGCAGGCACCCCCAAACTCGGCCCTCCAGCTGTTTTGGGACTACAATTCCCATCATCCCTGACCACTTTAGCTAGGGATGATGGGAGTTGTAGTCCTCAAACAGCTGGAGGGCCGAGTTTGGGGTGCCTGTGTTAAGGAATGATCCTTTCAGGTACTGGGAGGTCTTGATTCCATGCAACACTAATTACCTGAGATATTTCCTGGAGCAGCCACTAAACTAGAAGTAGAGTTGTCGACCAGCCACATCTGGAGGGCACTATATTGACTACCTCTGCATTAAGCATAGGCCTTGATTTCCTTGGTCATGCACCCAGGAGCTACCAATTCATTGTGGCGGTGCGTGGAGGCAAAGAACACAGGTTAATCCTTTGAGCTGAATAGCTTTTATTCTAATTCCTTCAGTATCTCCCATCTCTGTGAATCTTTCTGCCTTTCCCCCAATTTAGCATTACATTTGGGTGGTTGGGAGGTGGTGGTGCTGGAACAGGTTAGTTGCGATATTCATCACGCAGGGTAAGGATTTACATTCCTTTTGTCAGCGAGTAAAAGGTTCCAAACATCTGCAGTCAGAGCCCAGCAGCTTAACAGTTTCGTCCCTGCCCTGACCGCATAATTGTTAAATTGTGCATGTAAAATGGCTTCGGGATATTCTCTGCTTCTTCCAGCAGGTTATCAGGGAAAACCTGCCAAAAAACATTGTGATGTTTATATATCCTTTAGGTTAGGAACTCAAAGGTCAATAGTTGCCAAAAGCGTTTTTTTGCTGGGCAACTGCTACTTTTCTCAAGCTTCACAACCCGCCTCAGCCGCAGTGATCCTTATAATACACATAAACACACAAACGCACATCTTGCAGACCTTTCTGCTATGACCAAGCAATTTTGGTTTACTCAGGTATTCTATCCCTCTTTTTGCTCCAATTAATCATGATGATTAATTAGCTGCATAAGTGGGTATTACATGCTGCTCCAGTCAGCTTACATCCTCTAACATTACTAGTCTATTTCTTTTGGCTATAAACATCCCCAGTGAAACTTATTTTTACATGTAACAATGCAAAGATATAATTACCTTTCATGGGGCACGATTCTCACAGTATATGCATAATGTATGTACTGTTTGTAGTTTATGCTCTACAGGTAATTTATTGTTTAAAACGGACAAACGGAGGATGGCTGAGCATTCTCAGATGCTAGTCTAGTGCAAGTCTTGAAGTCCGCCGTCTTCAGGGAATCACTTCCACAGAGTTGTTTAGAAAGACAAACGCAAGACTTTCCCAAGTTAAATAAACGGAGAGCTCGTCTTTAAAGTACCGCCGGCTCTGTGTTCTAGGATTTATTTCTATTGAACTACCCGTGCAAGGGATAAAAACAACCTCCAGTTGTTGTTGTTTTTTAAAGCACTTTTATCACCGGAAAACCTTTAATGTAAAAATAAATGGGTACAGAAAAGTTTTAGAAATCTCGGCATATTCCAGTTAGTACTGTGCACAAAATCTGTGGACACTGGAATGAGACGACCATTTATCCAGATTTGTGCAGGGGGAAGAGAAATTATCCTGGTAATAGGCGTGTCTTCAGAATATGACAGAAATTCAGGTGTCAGGCACACTTTTGTGGGGAGGGAATTACACAACCTAGGAGCTGCCATAGATAAAGCTCTGTCCTGGGCTGCCACTTCCACCCCACACTTTTGAGGATGGTGAACCATCTGCTCTCTTAACACCTAAGGGGGGCCTCTAGGGAAAGAGGCACTCTTTCATATAATTGGAGCCTAAGTCTATAAGTGGCAACAGCAGCAAATGTGTTGGTGGTGTAGCCATCATTCTGCATCCTCCCCAATGCCCAAGACTTAATGTAGTTCTGCAGTATTGGAACGGAGATGGTGGTTATCACAAAAGATGGTGGATATCATGCCCTCTGACATTTCTCCAGTAAAAATAGGGACGTCCCATTCCACAATGTAAATTTTACTATTTATACCCCACACATCTTATTGGGTTGCCCCAGCACTCTGGGCAGCTTCCAACATATATAAAAACATAATAAAACATTAACATATAGGATTGCCTTCAGAAGGTTCAGGGGTTGGATAACTCCATACCCTCCAACATCTCTCCTATGAAAATAGGGACATTCTAAGGAAAAGTGGGACATTCTGGGATCAAATCAGGGAGATCCCTAGAAAATAGGGACACTTGGAGGGTCTGGCATATATATATATTTGTCTTTCTCTACTATCTGAATCAGAAGAAGCAGAGGAGGTGCCAAACCAATGTCTGCGGGGGAGTAATGGGCTGGTTGTTTCAGGTGTCTCTAACTTCAACACTTTTATTTTCTTTCTTTCTTTTGTTGTTAGGTGAAGACACATCTGTTTGTCCAGGCCTTTGGGGAGCCCTGAGGTGCATTGGATGCTGAGAGTAATCTGCATTTGCTGTTGCTGCTTTTTGGTTTTATCACTGTGATTTAATTTTATTGTGATTTATATTTTTCCACCTGTCTTTTTATCCATTTTCATATTGCTATTTTTCATGTATCTGTATTTTGAGCCCTGAGACACTGAAGCAGAGGGCAGATTGCAAATGATCTTAATGATGAAGTACAATAAAATATTTGGAGAAAAGTCTGCAAAGAGGCCTTCTTCTAAGGGTTTGAGGAAAAAGAAAAATCTCAGAACTTTTCTCAGAAAAACATCTTGACCCAGTTCTAATTTTAATCACAGATGCCTGAACTGTAACCCCTGCCATCCCCTCTTCTTTCCTGCAGTGTGGATAATGAATTTGAAGTGACACGAGTACAGTGGTACCTTGGGTTAAGTACTTAATTCGTTCCGGAGGTCTGTACTTAACCTGAAACTGTTCTTAACCTGAAGCACCACTTTAGCTAATGGGGCCTCCTGCTGCTGCCACGCCGCCGGAGCACGAGTTCTGTTCTCATCCTGAAGCAAAGTTCTTAACTTGAAGCACTATTTCTGGGTTAGTGGAGTCTGTAACCTGAAGCGTATGTAACCTGAAGCATATGTAACCCAAGGTACCACTGTACTTAATTTGTACAGGACAGGTTTGCTGAAAGACTATGGAGGGGTTAATTTAGAGCAAATACATAACTTATGCTAATATCAGCTGCAGTGGCACAAGACTGTTGTGGCTTGTTTCTTTTGGCCAGATCTCCCCATTGGCCAGATAGCAATGAAGCTATGTTGAAGAGCGTATCAAGATCTGAATTGCAGTACATCTGTAGTATTCCATGAAACTGGCTTTTGCCTTAGATGACCATGGTTTTAGGTATGTCGTCTGGGGAATCTGTGGCTCTGCCCTTCATTTCAGCTGATTGTCATGTGGTGCCCAAACTAGGATCTTCACTGGTTGGAAGAAGGCTCCTCAATCTTTGGAGACCCATGGGGACATTTGGAAACCTGAGAAACTGTTGGGGGAAACCTCAGTCTATAGCCGCAAATGTAGCCCCTTCTACACTGCAACTCCTCCTCATCCCATATGTCAGTGTTTAGATGAGAGGTCACCAACATCTCTGGGAACATTTGGAAACCTGAGAAACTGACTGTTGGGGCAACATCTCGCACTGCAACCTCAGCTGCTGCATCATAAGGCAAAACAGGACCAGGACAATGTGGGGAATCTGTGTTGGCCCCAGGCACTCCATGCTCTACATCTGGATTTGGGCTTGAACAATCAAGGACAAGTGCGGATGCATGGAGGGCGAATTGAAAAGCACAATTTGTGACATTGCACAACATCATTACCAGTCATGGGTCTGCTAAGGCATTAAATGTAGCTTCCAGTATGTGGCACTTGAGCCTTATATACGTTGATCACTGAAAGCATCTCTATATAAACACACACTAAAAGAATGTGAGATTTTTAACTACAATTTTAAACTTCTTATTTGATCAGCCTCTCGGAAAATGCTTCCAGAGCCATTTAAAAAAGATCTGTTCAAACAAAAACCAGTTCAAATATATTAGGATTGTGTTTCTCTTAATTGCAATGATATCATCAAATCAAATAATATAGTTGATGAGCATTAAAGCAATAAAGTACAAAAGAAAACAAATGGACTGTGATGAGAAAGCTATAGCTGCAGTTTTGTTTTGCTTTTTTTAAAAAAAAATTATGAATCTAAGGAAAGCAGATGAAATGCCCTTCAACATCTGAAAGAAATAAAAAAAATGCCAACAGATTGTCATCAGATCTATTTGGTTTATCTATTAAAAAAAAGTTTTATACATATTTCTTTGGGGAATAGTTTAGCAAATGATACATAGGATTTGTGCAACACAACTGTAAACAGACATGTAATTCACCTGGCTTGTAATCTGCTCTTTGTTCATGCTTTGTTCATGCTTAAAGAACAAAACCAAATGAAAAAGTATGCAATTTGTAACAGAGCAGAGAAAAATAGATTCAAAGACTGATTGAAATGTGTTTTATGAATCTTCTTCACTTGTACTTAGTCCATTTATTTCTGATACTTGCTTGCATTTCACATGTGTTCATTAGCATAAATGAATACCTTCAGAAATATTTTCTCCAAAGAATATTTCAATATGTGCACCTGAGTCTGTGCATGTTTACTCGGGATTAAGCCTTGCTAAATTCAGTAGGACTTACTCCTGAGAAGGAAATGGAAGACTTTCAGGGTTTGGGTGCCTTTCATTTTTTCCACTCTTATTTGCTACATTTCCACATCAGTTTGCATTTTTGAAAAATCCTCACAAAAATTCACCATCATTTTAGTATACATTTCTCTTAATAAACACATTTTTGCAAGCAATTCCCCAGATTCAATGCATTTTTGTACGCTGACAGAAATGCAGGCGTTTTATGAACATTTCCCCCTATTAGTTTGTATGCTTTTGTTTGGTCATAGAACTGCAAAATTTGGGGGGTGGGGATGCAAATGTTGAAGGACAGCCGAATTTCAGTTTGTGTATTATCTTGTGAAGTGTGAACCGGAACCTAATTTCTCCTCTGTTCTGACTCCCAAGTAAGCATGCGTTAACTCACAGCCTTCAATACACAAACATGTGTATTGTGACGATCCTTTGTCATCCTACTGAATTGAATAGCATTCTTCCCTATATTGAGGCTGCAATCCTAAACCCACTTACAAAGGAGCAAGCCCTGTGGAACACAGGACTTTAATCTAAGTAAACATGCATAGGATTGTGCCGTAAATCTGTCAAAAGGGCGGGTGGGGGAAGTCATCCTTCTGCAGTGGTTAAAAAAAAAACAGCAACCCTCAACCACCCCATAATGTATGGATGCCTGAAACATTAACTAGCAAATTTAGTGTTTCTGATATCCTCTGTTGTTGAGCACATGTTGCCCTCGGGTCTGTAACTGAGCTACACTCAGGCTTTTATGACAGGCCCTGTCTTCCCTTTCACCAAAAGGCAGCGTGCATTGCGGTCTGTGTGAGTGACAGAGAAGGAGCACCTTTCCAGGAGCTCCCGTCGGAGCCTGGGAAAACAAAAAACTCCATCGTTTCTATTGCTCTTGTTCCACCCCACTTCATCCCTGCACCGGCCGTGCACGGCCACTTGTCACTGACCCCTGCCTTGTCCCATTTTCTCTTCGCCCTTTGAGGTTGCACATGTGCGACAGCGCCGGGCGGCCTCAGGTTTTGAACCTGATTGTACAACATTGTCCAGCACAAGCCATGCAGAAAGGGACTGGCTCAGACTGCAGAGCCAGGACTCGGAGAAGAGGGGAGCCTCCTTTATAGGTGGCCAGCACAGAGAGGCACAGTTCTTGACAAGCGTTATTGTGTTCGTATCTGGCTACAGAGTCACTGGAGTAGAAATTCGGGATGTAAAGCCTAGAGTGAGGGGAGGCGGAGGGGAGAAAGCCAGGCGATCAGATCACTTTTGTTACATATATTTCCTTGGTGCTGCGGTGCAGTTTGACACCACGCTCTCTGAGTAGCTTTCGGAAATAAAATCTGCACCTGATCTCTGTTGTTGCTTCGCGAAAGTAGATTGGTCCTGTGCTTAAGATTCAAGCACCTATTCTTCCCTATGGGGAGTTTTCTTTTCTTGTGTGGGAATAAGGAATTGCAGACTATCAAATCAATTCAAAGTGTTGGTGCTGACCTTTAAAGCCCTAAACAGCCTCGGTCCAGTATACCTGAAGGAGCGTCTCCACCTCCATAGTTCAGCCCAGACACTGAGGTCCAGCTCCAAGAGCCTTATGGCGGTTCCCTCACTGCAAGAACTGAGGTTACAGGGGACCAGGCAGAGGGCCTTCTCGGTGGTGGCACCCGCCCTGTGGAATGCCCTCCCACCAGATGTCAAAGAGTAAAATAACTACCAGACTTTTAGAAGACATCTGAAGGCAGCCCTGTTTAGGGAAGCTTTTAATGTTTAATAGATTGTTGTATTTTAATATTCTATCGGAAGCCGCCCAGAGTGGCTGGGAAAACCCAGCCAGATGGGCGGGGTATAAAAAATAAATTAATAATAATATCATTAGTGGTAAGCAGGGCAATCCCGTTCATTAGGCAGGCTGAGACAGATGCCTCAGGTGGCAGAATCCAAGGGGTGTCCTCCTGCTGCCTTGGGTGTCCTCCTGCTGCTGCTGCCACTGGAAAACCAAGAAGAAGAAGCTGCAGCGGCTTCCGGGTTCTGGCGAATCTTGCATGATTTTGCAAGGCTCGTGCAGGATGTCGCCAGAAGCCACACCTGGGTAAGTGAGGCTTCAGAAGGGGTGGCAAGGAGGGCGGAGACACATGCAACATACACTGGGTGGAATCTTCCCATGGCAAAACAGGATGGGATCAAGAGTCATTTGGGGAAATGTAAGTTATGGGGTAAATTGAGTATTTAGAGCTAATCGTGAATGCCTCGGGGTAATACATCACACATCTCAGCCTGTACATGACTTTTACCAGCGATGACAGAGCCAGGCTGTAGTGACCCATGCTCTGGTAACCTCAAAACTAGATTGTTATAATGTGCTATATGTGGGGCTACCCTTAAAGCTGTTTCAGAAGTGGCGGCTATTACAGAATGTGGTGGGTAGACCACTTAGTAGTCACCCATTTCGCCAATTTTGAAGAAGCTGCACTAACCTCCAGTTTGCTACCAAACTATATACTTGGTACTTTTGCTGATATTTAAACCTTGGGCCTAGATATCTGAAGGAATACCTGACCCTGTAATAGACTCGTCCATATGTATCAGAAGAGGCTCTGTAGGCAGTGCTACCATTAGCTGACAGCAACCCACAGTCTATGTTGTGCCTCATTCCAAAGGAAACACAAACCCTAGGAAAGTGCCCAGAAATCCTGGAATCTCTCACCACTTGGAGATTGGGGTGGCATAGTACATGCATACAGAGCTCTGTGAACCCTCTTACCGCTTTTTGAACAGTCCCCACACGTAGAGGATTTAACCCACGAGTGTACCGGGTTTTAATATCATGGCCGATCAAAACTCCTCCAAGTTTTGCATTTGCAAATGGAAAATCCAAGTAATATTCGAACATTTGCATTGGCAACATCCTTCAAATTATGCCCCCGTGCCAAGGCATGGGCGCTTAACCCAGTGAATTCACATAAAAGAAAATCAAGACATTGTCCAAATTAAAACGAATAGCCTAAGTTTATGTACTACGGGGAATAAGTCCCTCGTGGCATTTGACCTTGGGCAGGATCTGATGAATGGAGGTTTCTTTCCCCCTCTGCACAGCTGGAATTTGACTTTCACTCTTCCTTGCAGCAGCAGTTCCTTCCTACTCTCAAACAGACATGCTGCTGTTCCGTTTTTTAAAAAAAGCTGTTTGCCTATTCAGCAGTGGGAACTATTGCAGAGAAAAAATAAAGGCAAAGCTCCAGCTTGTGCCTGGGAGAGAAGGGGGCATTCTTATACCATTATTTGGTTGGCAGCCCCCATTTCCCCTTCTTTCCCCTTGCTTTGCCAACCTAACCTTTATTTTTTTTATTTTATATTTTATTATTATTATTATTTTTTGCCCACAACTGGAGAATTCTGCTCAAGAAATGTGCACCTCAGCATTCTGCCAAATGGCCCAGGGCAGCATACATCCCATTTTATGTCCACAGCAACCCTTAGAGGTAGGTTCGTTTAATTTGGCAGACAGATGTGAGCGGCCCCTATCCCCAAACAGAACAAACGGAAGTGAGAGAGAGCTCCAAATGGGATTCTTATTCCTGCCCATCCTTGTCCTCTGGTCCTTCATTTTTGGTACGGATGCAAATTGGGCCGCCTTTGGGGCAGTTTCCCATTTGTACCAAAATGAGTGCACAGACCCTCGCCGTGCATTTAAATAGGAGAGGAATTGAGAAGATCATAGGTCTGAAGAATGGAAGTGTCATGTTTCAGGTTATTTCTTAAATGAAAACTGGATAAAGATCTTGATTGGGTTGTCTTCTGTGGTGGCTTTGCCTTAGCATAAATGGGAGTTGCTTCCATTTACACAAGTCAGAACATAATTTTCACCATTCTCTCACTACCCTCTTCTCCCTTCCCTGCATAAATTCCTCCTAAGGATTGGCAGGAAGGGAAATATTCTAGAACAGAATATCATACAGTGCAGAGGGCTGGAGCAGGCGGAAGGAACCCACAGCACTTGAATGTACTTATATTTATTTACTTACTTTGCCAAACCTTTATTAGGCATTATAAGTATTGTTGTTGTTTAGTCATTTAGTCGTGTCCGACTCTTCGTGACCCCATGGACCAGAGCACACCAGGCACTTCTGTCTTCCACTGCCTCCCGCAGTTTGGTGAAACTCATGCTGGTAGCTTCGAGAACACTGTCCAACCATCTCGTCCTCTGTCGTCCCCTTCTCCTTGTGCCCTCCATCTTTCCCAACATCAGGGTCTTTTCCAGGGAGTCTTCTCTTCTCACGAGGTAGCCAAAGTATTGGAGCCTCAGCTTCAGGATCTGCCCTTCCAGTGAGCATTCAGGGCTGATTTCCTTAAGAATGGATAGGTTTGATCTTCTTGCGGTCGATGGGATTCTCAAGAGTCTCCTCCAGCACCATAATTCAAAAGCATCAATTCTTCGGCGATCAGCTCTCACTTCCATACATCACTACTGGGAAAACCATAGCTTTTACTATATGGACCTTTGTTGGCAAGGGGATGTCTCTACTTTTTAAGATGCTGTCTAGATTTAAGATGCTGTCTATATAAGTATAGGCCATCATAAAACATCCATATAATTTTTAAAATATATATATATATAAATAAACAACCATGTAAAATATATTATAACCAAGATATAGGTGTGGACAGAAGTACTTTTTTCCTGAGGCAACCTGTTGGTATTGCAAAATACTGCATGTTTTAGGTTGAGATTTTCTGCTTCTGATTTATTTATTTTTATTTTAAATCCATTCTTTGTGCTATGATAACATCAGAGAGAAAACTTAAATTGTTTTTCTTTTCTTTTTTAAAGCCACTTATAAACAAATACTATTAGCAAACCATTTTAATTACCGCACGGGAATGTAGTTTCAACGTAAGCATTTATTAATACATGCTAAGCATTCATTACAGATTTTCATGGAAAAATGATAAAATATTATGTATGAAATGAATCATTAGCATGGACCATTAAGTCCTCTATTTTCATTTAATTGAATTTGTCAGTAGTCCCCTCTTTAACTGAAAGCCAGTCATAACCACAAAATTAAATAATAATTAAAGAAACAAGTATTCAAAGAGTTGCTTGGTAGCTAAGGTGCCATTTAACCAAAACATAGCAATTTAATGTAAATTGCCACCCATCTTGGTGCCATGCAGAAAATTATACATCCTGGGGTTCATATATGCCTTATGCAAAGATTTCTACAGTTGTGGGTATAGGTTCCTCTATAAGCATTGCAGATGCTGCTTTCGTTTGCATTCCTGCAGATCTGTAGGGTATTTTCATTCCTGAAAAGCTGCATATCTGCATTTTACCACCCGACTTACATCTATGGTGAGAACGCCTAGGGTGAGATTACTCCTGGAATACATACTTTTGTCTGCGATTGAAATTTTTTCTTTTGCCACACGTGTTTCTGGTATACTGGTATTTGAAGGACCCCCATATCTGAAAGATCTGCATGTTCACTTTGTAGGTTCACCCCAAAGTATTCCAAGAATGCATGCAGAGGAGAGCAGGGTCACACACACTTGATCCCCACCCAGTGTCCCCATTGCCACTGGTTTGGAATGTGCCAAGTAGAAGGTCTGAAGGGGGAGCCCATGTGTGTTCACGATAATATGCATAGGTGCCTCCATGTTGGAACTCCAATCCACAGGTCCCCTGACCGTGTGGGGTACCCTATATGCTTGAAGGCACACTTGGCAAATCCACACTGTGATTAACTCCTGCCCGGTAACCAATATCCCCACTGTGGAAGGACGTGTAGATCCAGAATTGGCCTCCACAGTCACTTATGGACCCATTGTTAAAACCATGTTTATGGAAGACAATGTTACTCGGCTATGAGTGATCGCAAAAGAAGAAGAATGCCTGAATACCTGTGGTGCAAATGGGGGAAGGACAGGGGGAAAAGTTTTCTTGGAAAAGTTGTTGTTGTTGTTATCTGATTTATTATCCATATTATGCCCCAAGATCCATGGGCAGGTCAAAGCAATTTGAAATACAACAATAACATCACAAGACTAGAGTGGGTCCTAAAAATATACACTTAAAGTGGTGAAGAAGTTTGTTTTCAGCATAAAACAATGACTATATACAGCCATGGTGCCAGAGGAACTCTGTGAGGAGGGAGTTTCACAACTTAGGAGCTGCCACAGGGCATGGACTCTGCTGAGCCATCCCCACCCACAAATTTCTGTAGGTGGTGGAACGACCAAGAGGGTTCCCTCTGCATGGAAGGAGGCAGTCTTTCAGACATATGCATTGATTGAATGTAATTTTCAAAAACTGTGCTCAATGTGACATTTCATAATCCTGAGGAGGTAAACTACCGCCAACATATAACGTCCTGCTTGAGAGATTTGCACTGGCTGGTCAAATTCAAGGTTTTGGTACTATCCTATATGGCAATATGCAACTGAGAACCAGGTTACTTGAGAGACCACCTTATTATCCTTTATATACCCAGAAGACACTGCAATCTGTAGGAGAGCTTTTCCTGCAAGTTCCACAGATATCAGACAACTGCTCCATAGTAACTTGGAGCAGCGCTTTCCATGTGGGACATTTCTGTTACAGTCACCCACAATCTGTAATTTTTGGAGACAGTTGAAGACGTGATATGGTACTGATCCTTTTACTGTTGTCATTGTGGTATTATGTTTTTATCTTTTATAGCTGCCCTTGGTATATTTTAAGTTCATTTATAAATATTAAAATAAATAATGCTTTATAGTAAATACATAGTACATTGGGATGTCTGTGCATTTATTTATCCATGAATGCAACACACCTGAGTCTATGAGAAGTGCCATTAATATCAATGGACTGAGGGAAGATAATTGTTAATATACTCAGAGAACAGTGTGTGCATGTACATCTCCCACTTTGATCCCCAAATCAGATCGAGCTGAAGACAGACAGCTATGTGAACGTTGACCACACCTGCCAATCAATATATACCACTTTAAACACTGCTGTCTCCAATGTAATTTTTTGTATGTTACAGACAGATTTTCTATATGTATATAGTTTTAATTCTATGAATGTTCAATTGGTTTTTCAAAAAGATTGCCTTTTCTATGTTTTAAGCAAGTCTTGTTTCTGCCTTGAGTCTTGTGGGGTATGTTATGTATGTATGTATGTATGTATGTACAAATAAATATCAAGTTATGGTTTCCTCCAAACAATCCTATGACATGTAGTTTGTTAAGAGTGTTTAGAGATGTTAGGAGACCCCCAACCCATTTTTTCCCTCACAGAGATACAACTCCCCAAGTGGTTTAGCAATCAATTCCTCTTCCCAGTGAATTATGGGAACTGCAGTTCTGTGAAGGGAACAGGGGTCTCCTAAGAACTTTTGGTCCCTTTAAGAAAACTACAGTTCTCTGGATTATTGGTGGGGAAGCCATGACTGTTTCAAGTGTTATAAGAGTGCTTTAAATGCATAGCACAGATGACACAAGAGTGTCATGGGCTGGGCAGATAGCATCTCATCCCTGGATGCACCTCCTTCTCCTCCACCTTCAGATCTGAAGCTGAGCAGAAGACAATTTCTGGGCCAGGAACTGCTTCTTCCACCCAGCTCTTCACTAGGCAGAAGACAGCTAAGGAGAACTAAGTGAGCCAGTTCTGAGTTTCTTAGTACTAAGGTGAACCACGGCCATTTGTTAATTTGGCTGCTTTTATTTAGACTGTATAAATTCCTTCTTGCACAACCAGCAGGGGGAGGCAAGGTGTAAGGAAATATATCTAAAACATCACAGCAGCAAGGTGTTTTTTTTTAAGGATAAAGAGAGAGGGGAAAATGTAAACTGACCTATCCAAGGTATGAAATGTAATATGTTTGTGTTAGAGTTAATATTTTGGCTCTCTGTATAGTATCAGTTTAGGAGACTGCAGTGTACAGTTGCAAGATGGCTGTAGCTTTTAGGCTCATTTTATTTGTGTCCTTTTCCCCAGCTTGAACACAAAACTTTAGTCAACATTAATTTCAAAGTGAGTTAAAACATTATAAAGCCATGCAGTTTCACCTTGGTGAGTTTGAGCTTCACCAAGAAAATTATTTGGTTTAAAATAATAATGCCTTCTGACAAAACTGACTACTTGGTGATATGAAGCAATGAAGAAAATTCACAGCTGAAACCCGTGAGTCCAAATTACTTTCAGGTTTATATATTTCACTGTTCCTTTTTTTATTTTTCAGTCTTTACTACTCCAGTTTATACTTTTGCGCTGAATATTTATTTAGAACACAGTCGACACCTATTCACGCTTCCATTCATTAAATTTTCATTCATTTCAGTGGCGTTTTCACTAGAAAACTTCCTGGTGGGTTATTTAAAGAGTTTTCAGGAGCTGCTCATAGACAAAAGGATAAATGGTTGTGAGGAACCAGTAGTGATGAGGGACAGATTCAATTCTGCTTCAATTTGAAGGCAAACTTATCTAATTTGCACTTTGCAAAGCAATGTATGAAACACAGCCAACTTCCAAAATTCACACTCCTCTGATTTTTGTGATGTGGTTCTCCAACCCAGTGATATGTAGAAAAATGTATATACAGCATATACAGGGGTAAAGTGTGCATATAAATATGCTAGTGAAACTAACATATATTAGTGAAAGTGCTTTGCAAAAATGTGCATATTAGGCAATATTGCATACCAAAAAAAAAAAAAAGTATATTAGGAAAAATTTGTACTAAATGCTGATGGATTTCCAGTAGGACTTAAAAAACAACAACCCTGCAAACTGGTTTGGAAATATGGAGAATTGAATTCAAGATTAGACAAAGAAAATGAGAAACTGAGGGAAACAAAATGGAGAAATTCACCCATCTCCCATGATCAGAAGTTAATAAATCACACACTACTGCAAACAAATATCTAGTAAAAATGAAACTATGTCAAGTAAGGAAACTTGCCAAGTAAGGAAAGCACAAGGAAGAGTGGCTAGCTTTGCAAAATCAAAACTTAAATCTCTAGAGCATGGATACGGAAACTAAGGCCCGGGGGCCGGATCTGGCCCAATCGCCTTCTAAATCCAGCCTGCGGACAATCCGGGAGTCAGCGTGTTTTTTACATAGTTGAATGTGTGCTTTTATTTAAAATGCACCTCTGGGTTATTTGTGGGGCATAGGAATTCGTTCATTCCCCGCCCAAAAATATATAGTCCAGCCCCCCACAAGGTCTGAGGGACAGTGGACCGGCCCCCTGCTGAAAAAGTTTGCTGACCCCTGCTCTAGAGTGTATGAAGTGTCTGAATTGCAGCTCCAAGGGAAATTTCCTCCATTATCCAGATTTGGGCAATACCTTTATTAGCCCAACTAAAATTCCAGAATTCATGTAAGTTTCACATTTTATGGGAGAAAGTGGGGGGTTCTCTGTTGCTCTTTCTTACCTTAAAATAACCAAGTATTCTTGCTTGTTCCATTTTTTTGAAAAAACATTAACAGCTTCACATCAGCTGGCTTAGTTTTCCTGGCACTTGTTCCTGATGGGAAAATCCTCTACCACGAGCAACCCTGGTGTTTTCCTTACATTGAAAGGTTAGAGACATTGTTTCACTTTTTCTACATGCTTGCCTGCAGCATTTTTTTTAAAAAAAATGTCTGGGTCACCATGAACCACTTCAGTGGTCCTTGATTCAACTCATCCAGCATTGTAAAGATCCTGCTTTGACTTGGATAAACCCCAGATCCTTCAGAGGCACCCCAGATCACCTCCTCTAAAACACACACATGAACACGCAGAGAGAGAAAATATGGGAAAGATTAATCCAATGAGCCCCCTCAATGGAAGCCCCTCACAAGAACATCCACTTCTACAACAGGGCTTTCTCTCCCTCTCCTCCTCCCCCCCCCCTTGAAATTGGCTTGTGGAGGGGATTGGGAGAAGCTCTGGAACAGCAAATGGGGAGAAGAGGGAATGTTCAGTCTGGCAAGCTGAAGGGCTTGCTGTGATGGAATGATCACCTTAGCATGACACTGAATAATAATAATAATTTATTATTTCTACCCCACCCATCTGGCTGGGTTTCCCCAGCCGCTCTGGGCGGCTTCCAACAAAATATTATTAATAATAATAAAGCGACAAAACATCAAACATTAAAAACTTCCCTAAACAGGGCTGCCTTCAGATGTCTTCTAAAGGTCATATAGTCAAGGATTTCCTTGACATCTGAAGGGAGGGCGTTCCACAGGGAGGGTGCCACTACCGAGAAGGCCCTCTGCCTGCTTCCTTGTAGCTTCACTTCTCTCAGTGAGGGAACTGCCAGAAGGCCCTCGGCCCTGGACCTCAGTGTTCAGCTCCTTCAGGTGCCCTGGGCCAAGGCTGTTTAGGGCTTTAAAGGTCAGCACCAACATGCTAAGCCCATGAATTGTGCTGGGAAACGTGCTGGGAGCCAATGTAGGTCTTTCAGGACCAGTGTTATATGGTCTCAGCAGCTACTCCCAGTCACCAGTCTGGCTGTATTCCTCCTTATATACATGTGCATATACTATTTTATTATGCAAACATCCAAATGTCTTTTTAATGCATAAATATGATCGGAGAGGTGGACTACATATACTGAAACAGGACAAACTGAACTTGAAGATCAGCAATATGAGAAAGTGAGACAATCCAAAACTGACAGACTCGTCCAACCCTAGCAAAGACTGATATGAAGGAGATAAGTACAGAGGAGGGTTCTTAAGGGATTCATTCAATCTTTACAAATTCCCCTATGAAATCACTGACTAATGTGTGGACTGAAACTTAGCTATCCACTGGGATTTCACACTTCTCTGAATGTTGAGAAACAGTTCTCATCAGTTTCAGAACATGAGAATGTTTTCAAATATGTATTTTTAAAGAGGACATATATTTAGATATCCATTTGCAAAGAAACCACACACACACAGGTGTGCATTTTGATAAACAATGCACATTTAAATATGTATTAAACTTGTGGAGAGAGAGAGAGAAATTCCCAAAACTTTAAAATTCATGAATCCATGCAGAAACTGAACAGAACTATGGGTAAAAATGTGCAAAAGTGACATGGAGCTGAAAGATATATTTGCCCAGCCCTAGAACAGAGTGTGAAACATATCAAACACAGTATCTTCCTCTGCGCTTTAGGCTTATGGAACTCGTAGCCTTTGCTATGATTCCCATAAATGCATTTCAGCTTCAGATGTTGCTCACTGAGCAAAGCCCTTGGGAGCAGCCTTGCTTAATGACACAGAATCTGACCCCATGATTCTTCCAAGCCAAGATTTTGCCTGCGTAATTAATTCACTGGAACTTACAACAGCTTTCTTATCTTCTCAGCATATCCCAGAAAATCTCACTACATGATCCTAAACCATGCCATTTACTAAATTTATGCACATAAATATAACATAAAGAAATCAAATGCTATTATATATTCCCTTTGTTCCTTTATGTTGATACACTCTATACAAAAATATTTAATACACTTCTGAAAAGTACGATGCCAGTGATAAAGTCAGTTTACAGCTTCATAGATAATTTATGAAAGTTTTTAACAGTGATCTTTAATGTCATAACAATGTGACAATGTGAACATTCATGTTTGCATAGTGTCCACATACAATATGAATACTGAATATTAATATGAAATGAGAATTTGATTCCCCCCCCCAAAAAAAATGTGCTGAAAAAGTTACAACTTGCTCTACTGCCTATGCACATTACACCATGAAATGCTAAAGCCTTTTCCTTAATGTGGATTGTTTCAGTATATTAATAATAAACTCTTGGCATACTTGGAATGCAAAGGGAATTGTAGTTGTTTGGTTTTGGGCTTTGCGTGTCCACTTTAATCTTAAAACAGTGGGTGAGTTAAAATGGGCAACATTTTAAAATACAGACTGCCTCTACTGCCTCAGACACATGGCATGTTTTGTTTAGTTTTTGATTCAAACCACACATTGCCATGCTTTTAAAACACATGCTCACAACCATCCACCATCTTTCTTTCATAAAAAGCAGCAGAGGCTGATCAAAAATCAAGATCATGGCACCAGCAGAGGGTTTTTTTAAACCCTTCTTTCCCATTCTGTTTTGTGCCAAAAATCACCCACCAAGATGTTGCCATTTTCTCCAAATGTGTGTTGTTTTTGCTGCATTAGCAGCATCCAAGTGACCTATCCAGGGCTCAAGCAGTGTGTATGGAGGTTCTGGGCTGCCCAGATGACAAGACCCCCTCTTGACCTAGTTGATGTGGCCCAAAGGAAAGCAGAGCAATATTTTTGGCACCAGCTTGGTTGCAGGAGTTGCTGGAAGGTGCTGGAAGGTGCATACAAGGCACCATCCAATCTCCACTCCAGATATCTGTAGGGTTTACTCCAGGCTTCTTCAACCTCCATTCTCCAGATGTTTTTGGCCTACAACACCCATGATCCCTAGCTAGCAGGACCACTGGTCAGGGATGATGGGAGTTGTAGTCTCAAAACATCTGGAGGACCAAGGTTGAGGAAGCCTGGTTCACTCCTTAGCCTGATCTTTTCCCAAAGATATCCTACAAGGCAGCAGAAGTTTAGGATCAGAGTTTTCCTTCTCCTAGATGGGCTACCTTCGATGGTTGATGAACACTATCTGCCCCTCATTTCCCTCTGCCACATGTGCATTAATCACGTTCTTGACCACTGGACCCACAATTGGACTCATTTGCCCAATCCACCAGAGCATTTCAATGGAGGCAGCAAATACAGCGAAGTAGTGTGCAGAGTGCAGTAGTGATGTATGGAAGTGAGAGCTGGACCATAAAGAAGGCTGATCGCCAAAGAATTGATGCTTTTGAATTATGGTGCTGGAGGAGACTCTTGAGAGTCCCATGGACTGTAAGAAGATCAAACCTATCCATTCTGAAGGAAATCAGCCCTGAGTGCTCACTGGAAGGACAGATCCTGAAGCTGAGACTCCAATACTTTGGCCACCTCATGAGAAGAGAAGACTCCCTGGAAAAGACCTTGATGTTGGGAAAGATGGAGGGCACAAGGAGAAGGGGACGACAGAGGACGAGATGGTTGGATAGTGTTCTCGAAGCTACCAGCATGAATTTGACCAAACTGTGGGAGGCAGTGGAAGACAGGAGTGCCTGGCATGCTCTGGTCCATGGGGTCATGAAGAATCGGACACGACTAAACAAGAACAACAACAAGTGTGCAGAAAAGTTTCCGGAAAATAAAAGTTGGTAATCTTCTTAGCTAACATGGCTGAAAGCAGGAGACTTAGTCATGCATATCTGGCCAGCTTGGAGAGAAAAAGCTAACATGGCTGCATGGGCCACTGAAGGACCAATCTTAAAAAAAAAAACCCAAAAAACCTTGACAACCTTTGCTTAAAGCAGCCCAATCAGTTTAAAGCAGACCGCCTATAATTCTGTGTTGCAATAAGGATAGCCAGTGATTGTCATTATTGCAAGGACTGCACATGGAACCTGCATGCAGAAAGGATTAAACAGGGCTGATTTCAGCAATCCCAAATCTTCTTGTTCTCAACAGATCTACATGAGCACCACTTTTCTCAGAGTTCCTTGCTACTAACATAAAGCAGCTTTCCAGCTCTGCTCCGAAATGATCAAAATGACTTACAAATAAAATTCCTCTTGTTAGTGTTGAGATGAACTGGGCATGAGGAAGCAAGGTGATGACACCATCGCCCTTCTATAGATTTCTGGGTTCAAAATTGCAGTTGACTGCTTTGAAAAATGGAACAGTTCATAAGCTGGAAAAGACTTGTGCCAAATAAAATACAGGTAAGAGGATTTATAGCAGAAGCTTAAGGAAGGGGCCTTGGAGTCTCCTATTTCTTAATGCCACATGTGTACTTGATTCCTCCTGTTTATTTCTTGCAGCTGCAGCCTGTGCATAAGAACCCAGGTCCTCGGTGATCCTTGTTCCTTGAATTCTAGTTGACTTACAAAAAAGAGGAAATGACTGGTAGCCATGCATAAAAAGGTAAAGGGTAAAGGGACCCCCGACCATTAGGTCCAGTCGTGGCTGACTCTGGGGTTGCGGTGCTCATCTTGCTTTATTGGCTGAGGGAGCCGGCGTACAGCTTCTGGGTCATGTGGCCAGCATGACTAAGCCGCTTCTGGCGAACCAGAGCAGCACACGGAAACGCCGTTTACCTTCCCACTGGAGCAGTACCTATTTATCTACTTGCACTTTGATGTGCTTGTGGTGATCACACAGGGTCCCCGGACGCTTGACGGTCTATTGATCCCTGTGCCACCACTAAGATCACCTCCCCACTGCCACCAACCCATTTCTCTCGGGTACACACAGAGTCCAGACAGTTGTTAACATTAAAACAAATAATCAAGTTTATTTTATGAGCATGAACAAGTTTATGGTTTCAGATAATTTTTCTTGTCAGTTTCTTATCCTTAGTTTCTATACCGGCCTATACCTTCCTAATAACTCCTAACTGATTATGCCAACTGTCTATCTGACTCCTCCTATCAGTTTCTCTCACTCTCTCACATCAAAACTCGACCAACCCACAGACTTATCCTCCCTCTTCCTTCTTCAACTCCCAACTGTCTTCCCAACAACTCCAACTCTAACTCTAACTCCTCCCCTTGGTTTCCCACTGGCCAATCACTTCACACTCATTTAACCCTTTCCTTATGACCCACCTAGGAGGGCAAACGCCACATAGCTATCGAACTGCTAGGTTGGCAGGAGCAGGGACCGAGCAATGGGAGCTCACCCTGTCACA
This sequence comes from Podarcis pityusensis, assembly GCF_964106645.2. Taxonomy (NCBI): domain Eukaryota; kingdom Metazoa; phylum Chordata; class Lepidosauria; order Squamata; family Lacertidae; genus Podarcis; species Podarcis pityusensis. Next base: position 77,002,825 of record NC_138027.1, read on the forward strand.
GGGATTCGAACCGCTGACCTTCTGATCGGCAAGTCCTAGGCTCTGTGGTTTAAGAAAGCAAGGCAATTCCCAACCCCCTGTATTTTCCATATATCTTATCTTGCTCAACATACTACCACATGCAGTCTTCAACTTCAATCCTGCATTCACCTTAGATGGGAAAGAATGAAAAGATAAGGTCTGATTGCCCCACTGAGATGCTTGACTTACTCATGGGAAGTTCAAAACACCACTTTGCAGTGCCATCGTGGGCTGGAGTTTTGCGTGTCTTAAAGTATGGTTCATGTGGTCCTTTTAATAGTTACTTTTTATTGCCTTTCCCCTTGTATTCATACTTTTAATTGTCCAGCTCAAAAAGAGGATTTCAGATTGAAAAGACCACTTTATAGCTTTATCTGAATGTCAAAATTCTTTCCACTGAGAGCTGTCCTTTAAACTGAATGCAGCCCTATTTGGTGATAGAGCTGGTATTTATTTAACATGCACAGCATAGTGTCCTCCATCTGAATGGATTGGGGAATATTCAAAAATGTTCAGATAATTTAGAAGTTCAGATGAATGATGTTGCTATTGAGGTCCATGAAGGACACGGCAAATTGGTGACCGTTTCCTTCATTTATAACTGTTAATTTGTAATGCTGAGGTTTTTCACGAAGTCAAGTCACAAAGCCAATGCTCACTTGATCATTATGAAGCTATACAAATGTTATCAAGTAGGTCAAAAAAACAGCCACTGAACTTCTTTCTTGAATATATCCATGATGGCCAAAATCCAACAGAGCTTTTTTCCCATTGCTACATTCTGTATTGAATGTACTGGTTTTCTGCCCATTGGGCATTGCTAAAGGCACTAGAAGTCTCTCAGAAAATTCAACAGTGACAAGATCTGTGGGATTTTTGAGGCATCTTGTTCTCCTCTGTGAGAAATCAGATGCTCGGCATTTTGATGGACCTATAGTCTGTTCAATCAGGTCTGTTCTCAAGGAAATGAGATAAACAGTGGCAAATGGCACATTAGGGGTAACTAGAAAAATAGTTTGCACATACATGAAGGATTTGAATAGACTTGGGATGAGAGAGATTGGCAGGCAATGGGACCAACAGCATCTTGGGTCCAAAACTTCCAGCCATTCTGCTGGAACAGCCTAGCAGGAACTTAATCCCCTGCCTAAAGAGAGGTTGACTGTGTCACTGGGACATGTGCTGCGTTTGTGTGTTGTGAGCCTAGAATCATAGGATTGTAGAGTTTTAAGGGACCCCAAGGGTCATCTAGTCCAAGCTCCTTCAATACAGGAATTCCAGCTAAAGCATCCATGACAGATGGCCATGGATGGATGTCTTGTCAGGAGTTGATAGGAACACAGGAGCCTGCTTTATATGGAGTCAGGCCATTGGTCCATCTAGCTCAGTAAGATTTGCAGTGAGTGGCAGCAACTCTCCATGGTCTCAGTCAGGGGTCTCTCTCAGCCTTACTTGACCTTGCTTGGGATTGAACCAGGAACCTTCTGCATGAAAAGCAGATGCTGTACCATAGAGCTTGGATCCTTCCTAAACTCCCTCCACCTATGGCTGTCATCATCAGCCCACCCTCTGTCTGATGAGTCTTTGAAGATCTTGTCATTGGATGGCATATTTTCTCCTCCCATCCTGGAATGAGCAAGCATAGGATACAGCTACCATCCTGCTGACAAAATGGCAGCATCTCAATCTTTCTTTCTTTCTTTCTTTCTTTCTTTCTTTCTTTCTTTCTTTCTTTCTTTCTTTCCTCCCACGCTCCACCACCAGTGAACTGGGAGTAAAGGATTGTTCTGTTGGTATCTTTGATGCAACACCGTCAGAAGTGTGAGGTTACCAAATCATCATCATCGGGTTGATTTAATAGCAGGATAATTATTTCTTTCACTTTGGGGTGCAGAAATTTTAGATTCTTGCAGACTACAAGTGGCCTTGGAAATCTAAGGGGAAACTTCTTAATTATGTACAGTGGACCTTCTGGATATGAACTTAATTCGTTCTGGGGGTCTGTTCAGACCCCAAAAATTACGTAAATAGAAGCGTGCTTCTGCACATGCGTGTGGCATGGTTGAGCACTTCTGCGCATGTGCAAGGCGCACAGAGCGCTTCTGCGCATGCATGCATGGCGAAACCCAGAAGTATATACTTCTGGGTTTGCCGTCGCTGTAACCCAGAGATTCCGTATCCAGAGGGATACGTAAGTAGAGGTACAACTGTATAGGTATAGGTATAGGTATGTGTAACATTCCTACTGTTGGCATTATGGTGGGAGTTGCTGGCACACGTCCAGTTCACCACATGAAAATCTAAGCTGCCTGTATAAGTGCAGAATTTAGCACTGGTTCTTAAGGTTTTGCTTGGCACTTTGCCAGAGATGTTATGTATTTAGCTGGGAAAATTGCCTAGGAGTTAATTGAGAGGAAAACACTAATATACATCCTCTGCCACCAAAAAGGGAGGGGGAAATGCAATGGCTAGGTGTGCGTTGTTGATCCTTGATAAGAGCAGAGGCGTGCCATCAAGAATCATCATGAAACTGATCCCAAAATGGAACAAACTGGAGCCATTTGCATTATCGTTCCCTTTTCACATTTCTTTAGCTTCCCTTATTACCACTCTACTGAACGATCTCCTCTTCCATAAATATATCATGGCCGTCTGTTTAGAAAAGAACAACAAACAGGGGGAAGAGCTAAAACTCAACATTTACTTGCATGATTGCCACACACACAGGTTGATATGAATTATTTTGTGGTCCATGCAATTAATTGAAGCATGTTGTTGTTGTTGTTGTTGTTGTTGTTGTCATTTCTACTACACTTGTAAAAAAAACTTTTAAAAAATCTAAGCTGTGTACAGATATTAAAATATAAGGTCCTTCTGTGCCCAAGGACTCGCAATCTAATAGGCGATGTATAAAAGGAAAAAAGCATGAGGAGGGGAGAGGAAAGCTAACATCAGGGCAGCTCTTCTCCCAACATCCAAAGGAAGGGGACAGATTTGTCTCTCCCTTGTCATGATATTCTTTTTGGGAAGCAGGAGCAGCAACCTCCTGGCAGCCCTTGGTCTCCAAGCCAGTGATATTTAGAGAGAGAGATCAGCCTTGCAGGGCAACATGAACTTTTCATTACCAGGCTCCCCACATGTCTACTTAAATTTATTATTTGGGGACCATCCATAAACTAAGTAACATCCATTTAAAAGGAGATTTTCTCTCTCCTCAACGTCAAGGCCTCAGCTGCAACTCTGTCTGGCCCTTGGGATCTCCTAAGTCCATGGTCTCCTTGAATTTACCTGGCTCAAAATACAGTGCTACCTCGGGTTACAGACGCTTCAGGTTACAGACTCCTCTAACACAGAAATCATACGTCGGGTTAAGAACTTTGCTTCAGAATGAGAACAGAAATCGCGTGGTGGCTGCGGCAGGAGGCCCCATTAGCTAAAGTGGTACCTCAGGTTAAGAACAGTTTCAGGTTAAGAACGGACCTCCAGAATGAATTAAGTTCTTAACCCAAGGTACCACTGTAATAGTGATAGTGGCTAAAGGATAAAGGTGTGTGTGTTTGTGTGTGTGTGTGTGTGTGTGTGTGTAGAAACCATACTTTCCAAGGCAAAAAAACTGAGATGCTGTACACTACTGTGGAAGACCACAGCCCCCCTAAAAATGCTTTTTGGGGGTGAGATCACAGCACTCAAAATGGCTGCCATGCTCTTGCGTGAAAAAAACAGATGTCCCAGTTTTTCTGGGACAGTTGAGGGGTATGGTAGAAACTAGCCAATAAAGGTAAATGTCACATCCATTGCTCTGTTCAATTTTGCCTTTGACCTCACCCATGTAGACCTACCACCACCACACAGAATGTGGGTGAAGAGAATGTGGGGGGTACCCAAACCTGCTCCACTGCTCTCATTGGATTTCACCTCTGTGGGAATCATGAAAAGCTTATACTTTTAACTGTGCTATTTTTCTGACCTACTTCAGCTGTACTAGGGATGGTCTGAGCATTTCAGTCTTCCTGGTACTCAATTGTAGGTCTATCTATCCCATTCTGCTCCGTCTGCTGGCCTCCTGCTGTGTCTCATCCAGTTGTAGACATTTTGTGTGCACTTTTTTGTGTAAGATGTGGGGGTTTTTTTATGTACATTATGTTTCAATGCATTCGCTTGTGAAATAAGCCTTTTGCGCATATCTTTTATGTAAAGTGTGTATGTCTATTTGTGTGCACTTTTATGCAACAACAATGCATTGCAAAATCCAGAGAAGTGTGCAATTTGTCTAGGAGTTGTGTTCCGTTCCACAAGCAAGCTCAGGAGCATGAGATCAGGTTGGTCCACCGCACAAAGTGAACCAAACAGATTCCATACCCACCCCTCATCTGGACTTCAACTTATGTCTGACTTTATGTTGACGCATGCAATAATAACAAAGGGGCAGGGAGATATCATGCCTACTGAGCATGATTAGTATTTGTGGGGCTGTTTTGCCCCCATCTTGCGATTCCTTCTCTTCCCCCAGATATTTTGTTGAATACCCTGAACCTCCCTTTTGTGGGTGGGTGGTGCTGTTTTGGCTACACAAAGGTCCACACTCAGAAGAGGTTTGCTGTATGAATTGGCTGTAGGACCTGTGGCTCTCTGAATGACACAGGACTACAATTCCCATCATCCTTGACCTTTGACTGGCTGGGGCTGATGGGAAATGGAGTCCAGCAACAAATGATGGGTCATGGTTCACATGCACTTGGGGGGGGGGCAATGACCCATACTGGCTGAACCTAGGAAAAGGACCAGGAAGCAAACCTCATCTCCCCACTAGCCCCCACAAAACTAGCCTCATGATATGAAGTATACAGTATATTGGCATAGCCCCAAGTGCAATAATGTCGGGAGAGAAGAAAACCAGCATGTCTAAAAATGCACAGCTGAAAAGGATTCCGGCAGTATGATGAAGAATCTGCCGTAAGCATATGGGCCATGCTTCAATGCAGCCCCACTCACAGATTACAATTAATGGAAGATGTGTGCCTTAACTCTGACTGCTAGCAGTAGCTATCTATTCTCCTCCTATGTTTTAAACTCCTGTTTAAATCGGCGGCAGCATTAGCTACAAGAGATTTTGCATATAACTCTGCTATGCAGAACAGCCCCGGACTGTGCATGATGAATCAAAATCTTTGCAGTGGCTTTAAATCCGATTTTAACTTCTTCTTCTTCTTCTCTCTTTTTCCTTTGGCAAACTCTTCCCTCCCCCTCTCCCCGAGTTTATTTAAGCTCGGTAAGTAAAACGGCTCCTAAGCAGCGCCGAGCCAGCCTGCAGCAAGTGAAGCCTTAGTAGTTAATGACAAAGCACATCTGTAAAGGGGAATCATTTTGTATAGCGGCTATTGTTTCCTCTCGGTGGAAGGGGCTTGGGAGCCTAGGGATATAAAGAAATAAAATTGGGAGCACATGACATTTTTCTTATATTTCAATCATGACCAGCTGTCTCTCCCCACCACCACCACCTTGTACATGGACAGTGTGGTTTGTTGCTTTTTGGCTACAGCAAGGTTAAGAAGACACAATCAAAGTGGAAACAATGATATTTTGCTACTGTATGAATTCTCCCTCCATTCACTTAATCCTGCTCTTATGGGGACCTTGTGCTGAAAGCTGATCATTTAGGTGGGCTCTAAATAGAGCCAGGAGCTTGAATTCCTGCCACCAGCCCTTTTTTATAATGAAAAGGCCTTAATGAATGCTGGTAAGTGGTAGGAATGTGTGACCAGCTGCATCAAGGCAGGTAATACAGCTTGGATTTAATTGGGGGCAGGTATGGGAAGGCTGTATTACTTTAATTGGTGAGAGGGGTTTTCTAAATGGAAAGGACAAAGTATAATGGATAAATTGTGCCGTACAATAGCACTTAAGCCGGGATTGTATGCATTTGTTAATCTGTTGAGGAATGAGGCAATTCTAAACAATCTTCTCAGTGAAACCAACTCCAGAGAGCTCGTCCCCTTTTTGTCCTCCCTTGGGAAAATGCGAGATTGAAACAGAAAATACCTTTACTGAGGCAATCATTTGCCACGTGTGGAAAGCGGATACAGCTGTAAACGGCGAAAAAGGGATCTTTGTAGTACAATAAAGGATGGAAAAAGAGATAAAGTTAGGGATAAGAGAGGGCCTGTCATTGCGTCCAAAGGAGGGATAAAATGATGACATTTACAGTGACAGATGAGACTGTAAAGAGAACTCAGGACAATTTAGAAAGGGGAAATTTGATATTTAAAAGAAAGGGCTCTGATAATTAAAAGTAGTGTTACATTAAACTGTTACGCATGTCATTAGTGACAGAAGGGAACTGGTGCCTTTTGAAAAGTTAATGATTCGCATAGACCTGCTCATGAAACTTTGTATTTATAGTGAAGTTCATCTGCACACTGAATACATAGAAGCTGGTTTCATCCCTCCCCAACCCCATCGTTTTTTTAAAAAAAAATATTAAAAAGTCATAGGAAGTGTCTCCTGTCATCTCTACACTGATATCAGTATGTATGAGGTCTTGTGTGTGTTTTGTAAGTACTACATTTGCCCATGTGAAGACAATGGAGGGGAGGCATGACATACAAGGAAGATCTCCTGCACATTACCTATCAGAATAATGCTCCTGCATAATCCTCACTCGTTTTAACTAATTGTGTCTGAAGCAGGTTCTCCTCACATATGGAAAGAAGTGCCAATCTTCTCATTCCCCAGCTAGTCAGCGTTTTGGAATCAGCAGCACTTGTGCTGCGACACACAAAGTATAGAACATTTCTCTGACTGCTCCCGTGGTTTTCCTACAACATACTGTACGGGATTCAGAACCAGTTGTTATGACTCTTCCACAACGATGAATTAAGGAAGCACTTGTAACCGAGTTCATCTAATGGGACATTTGCTCCTGTATATTTCATTACAGGTGGATAAGCCAGGGGGAATTAGATACCCCTTCAGAGTTCATGTAGGCCTAGTGAGGGGAGGAGAAAAACAAAACGAAGCATAACGTGAGTGCCGAGCGAGTTTTTCCCAGGATCCCCAAGTGGGTTTCATGTATTGCTTAATGCTGAAAATGAGACAGATTCAGCTTTCTCTGCAAGTTGCAAAGGCTGAGTTATCTTACCATTGCTATTGTTTGCGGCTACAAGGAAAAGCACAAAGCTACAGGCATTCTTTATCCGAAAAAGTCTGATTCCCCCCCCCCCCCCCGCTGCTGCCCCTGTGTGTTTCAAGGGAGGGGTGGACCTCCAGACAATGAAATCTGGCTTAACTAAAGACTTGTTAACTTATCCTGTATAGGAAGCACAAGTGAGTATGCTTGTTTCTTTGGGATTTTGCTTATTTGTTTACTCAATGTCTTTGTATCTCATCTTTCTCCCAAGTTGAGATTCAAGCCGGCTTCCAACATTTTAAAGCAGCACCATAAAATAAAAAGCAAACTAGTCAAAAGCAACAGTTTGAAATATATCAACATGCATTTAGAACCAGCAAAATGCAGAGCAAAATATCATTTGCTTTGACATCAGCCCAGTGATCAGCATCATCTGCACCTGTTTTCAAAGGCCTGTCTTAACATGAAGGTATTAGCCTGTTGGTAAAAAGATAACAAAGAGGGAGCCAGTCTAACCTTTCTTGGGAGAGAATTCCACAATATGGGAATAGCCACAGAAAAAGCTGTCTCTCTCTTGTCAGCACCAACCATGCATCTGATGCTGATGGGAGGTCTTAGCACCTGGGCAGGTTCATATAGGGAGATACAATCTTCCTGGTAGTCAGGGCCAAAGCCATATAGCATAACCCACAAGTGTCCCAGAAACCAGGACATCACATTTTTTCTCATGAGAGGACAGTGACCATTTTGGGGGCCATGATCTCATGTGATTTCTCGCAATCTCATGTGATGCCCCAAAACATGTGCTTTTGAGCGTTGTGCCCCTCAAAAAGCAGCTTTCTCAGGGGAAAATCGTGGCACGAAATTGAGCTGCTACCATATCTTAATGGAGAATCAAGCTATGATGGTGGTGTTAAATATTCTACCAGAAGATATTTATCAGGTGTCAGAATACCATGGCATATTCACAGTGGTATATTTAGGTAATTTTAGCTTCTGGGCAACAGCTTGGAGGAGTTTTTTTATTTTTATGCATTCCTGCTGCATTTTAGGGTCCTCTGGCAGCTATAGTGGAATTCTGTCTACAAAACCTGTTGTATAGCTCTTCTCAACCCTTACAAGGAGATTGCCTAGTAAGCAGGAATCATGAGTGTTTTCATGGACTCAGTTACACAGTCAAGCAGGTATGACTTCAAGCACATCTGTGGATCTTGTAAAATTGTGACCATCAATGTGTCTGATAGCAAACAGCAGTCCTTGACCTCAAGTTAAAGATTGGGGCAAACTACAGTTTGAGGTGCAGAAGGTGTTCAGAGGAAAAATTGAATATGATTCTTATCGAGCTATATTGTCGAATGCTTGTTGCTCAGTCCATGCAGGTCTGAACTAGTAGGGAAGATGGTCAGGTGGCCTGGGCAACGCTCACCTAACAAGTAACTACGGTCACCAGATAAGAAAGGCTGGATCCCAACACTAAAATAAGAGCAAACTTCTAGATATCAAGCAGGAAACAGGGGTAAGGTCCAAGACAGGTTCTGGAGCACCTAGAATGCTTTGGAGACACAAGAGAGAATGGTCTCTGATCAGAACCAGACTAAAGGATTTCACAGTTGCGGGATCAGAATTAAGGTGGTCCAAAATTCTCCCGCAGGTGCATTCATGCCCATTCTTTTGAAGGGCTTTTATTTACTTTTGTTTTAGTCCAGCAGTGGGAAATCTCCAGCTACATGCCAAATTAAACTCACCAGGCACCCCCTTTGAGTCTGAGAGGCTATTTCAGCAAAGCCCTACCCAACTGCCATAAACCTGAAATATTTATTTATTTATTTATTTCCCACTCATCTGACTTGGTTTCCCCAGCCACTCTGGGCAGCTCCCAACAGAATATTAAAAACACGATAAAAACATTAAACATTAAAAACTTCCCTAAAAGAGGGTTGCCTTCAGATGTCTTCTAAAAATCAGATAGTTGCTTATTTCCTTGACATCTGATGGGAGGGCATTCCACAGGGTGGGCGCCACAACCGAGAAGGCCCTCTGCCTGGTACTGTGTAACCTCACTTCTCACAGTGAGGAAACCACCAGAAGGCCCTTGGCGCTGGACCTCAGTGTCTGGGCAGAATGATGGAGGTGGAGATGCTCCTTCAGGTATACTGGGCCGAGGCCACTTAGGGCTATAAAGGTCAGCACCAACGCTTTGAATTGTGCTCGGAAACATACTGGGAGCCAATGTAGGTCTTTCAGGACCAGTGTATATGATCAATGATGTCAGTGGTGGGACAGGTAAAAACAGAGGAGCCAAGAGGCACAATTCAGGCTCTGCGGATCAGCACAGCCTGCAAAACTCAGAGCCAAAGATTGGGTCTTGAGAAGCCCATTGCATTGAGTTCCAGAAAGCATTGATGATCAGTCAGTGAGGTGGCTCTTAACGTTTGTTTGCTTGCTTGCTTGCTTGCTTGCTTATGTTTGTTTAACACCCCTGAGACAGATTGTGGGCTCTCCACCTATTCCCCAACTGCATTTTGTGTGCTGGAATGCAATGGGGAAGTTTCTACATTGCCCCAATGTTCTCCCACGAGAGGAACTTCTTTTATGTTCTTTTGGCACTAGGCAAAACACTCTTTTTAACCTTCCCAAGCTCTTTAGAGACAAAAGATCCAGCCAGTCCATGACACCAGGCATCATGGCCAGTGTAAAGGATGGTGGAAGTTGTCGTCCAAAAACTGCTATAGGGCTACAGGTTCCCCATTCCTGTTTTAGATGAATAGCCTAAGCCAAATTGTATGTAAGCCAATTTTCCTGGATAATTATGGAACAGTCTGGGAATGGGGAGTGTCCTGCTCATTTTGAACTTTTAACTTGTCTCAAGTATAGCAGAAGAAAAAGCACTTAATTTTCAAACTACACTTTGCGTGGCACAAGTCGAAGCATCGATAACGATCTTGTGCTGTACCTAGAGATCATCAAAGCAGGAATCTCGGATGAGGATATTTAAACAAAACCACTTTTGATCTCTTCTGAAATGTATACTGCCAATTTTAAAATGAACAGCAGGCGATCCCATCAAAACAGACGTTTCCATTCTCTTACACAGCCACGTAGCGATGCATATGCACTCACACTTTTTTCATTCACAATATTGCAGACACTTGCTTACAGGTGGGGCTCTTTACCAAATGTAACAGAAGGAAACTGTTATGTTTATTTTACCCTGAGATGTACAGCGCAATTCTGTTCAAGTTTATTCAGAAGGCCCACTGTGTTCAGTGTGACTTATTCCCAGCTCAGGATGGGGGAGGAATTGGATGCAGGTGATATTTAAAGGTGAATCTTCCAGTTTTGCACTTTCGAAAAACAATATGAGAACCAAAACACAGACATTCTTTGAAATTCACATGGATCTGAATTTTGGGATGAGGTTCTCCAAGCAAGCAATGTTTACCAAAAAAAAAAAAAAAGAATGTTTTTGGGGAAAGTTTGCATAGAAATGAAGATATTGAGGAAAATAACTACCAGACTTTTAGAAGACATCTGAAGGCAGCCCTTTTTAGGGAAGCTCTTAATGTTTAACTGACTATTGTATTTTAATATTCTGTTGGATGGGCAGGGTATAAATACATTATTATTATTATTATTATTATTATTATTCAGAAAAAATGCATAGCATTAGGAGAAATTGCTTGCAAAGATATGTCCATTAGTCAAAACTGCTTGTTAGAAGAAATTTGTTCGGAAGAATTTTCATAAGAATGCATTTTTTAAGTTGTGAATTCCTGCAGAAATGTAGAGAGGCAAATTTAAGAGTTAAACAATGAGGAATTGAGACAGCGAAGAAGGTCAGGCTCTTCCATCCCACATCCCAGGCTTGTACACTGGCCTCAAACCCCACATACATTTACTCAAAGTAGCTCCAGCTCTCCATGACTGGAGGCTGATTGTCCTAACAGGAGCATGGAGAGCTGCGAACCCATAAATACTTTCATCCTATTTTCTTGGTGGCATTTTCTTCTCCTGTATTCATCTCTGTGCTGGCGTGAATTGCTGATTGTGCTGTCTTCTACTCAGCCATAAGCCTCTGAAAAGCCCTCTCTAGAGTCGGGAGCCTTTTGGCACCATCTCTTTAGTTTTTGCGAGCACAGAAAACCTCTGAGTTTTGAGCCTCTGTCAGTCACCTTTCACGAAACGCAGTTGCAATGCTGGAGAATATGGAGGCAGCCTTTTCCCACTGCAGAGAGCAGCAGTGCCGGGATGATGACCATATTTGCATAGTGCTTGGGGTTTTGAAATAGCCCTTTTTCCATTTCTTTGACTTTTTTGGTTTTCTAAAAAAATCTAACTGCGTGGTGGTCTTATACAATATGTTTCCTCCGGAACTGAGGCTTAAAAAAAAAATTAAAGTTGTTAGGGGCAAGGAAGAGTAGAAGAGTCTAGAGTCCTCGTTGGCACAAGCACTAATGACACCTATAGGCCTGAGCACAGCCCTGCAGAAATATGGCTTCTAACTGCAAGTCTTAACACACACAAAATAGTTAGGAATATTCTGGAGGAGACCCAACTGCCTGTCAATGAGGCGAGCAGTAGTTTCAGATAGACAGCACACTTCAGACTTTCTAATGGGGGAGGATAGGAAGAACGAACTGCCTAGCATTGGGCCTAATTAGTCAGAAAGCAGATTTGGAAGAGCTGAATTCAACAGGATGCAAATTTCTCTACCAAACTTCAGATTCAGAGCCGAGTCCTTGACAACAAATATCCCAACCAAATAATGCGTCTGGTAGAAATATATGAACTTTAATTTCCTTCCTCCTTGTTTAAAACCAGGGTACGTGTGATTTAAAGTAGTTGACATGACAGATGGAAAACCCCAGAAATGTTGCCTGAATAATACGCAGTAAATTTGTGTGTGTGTGTGTGTGTGTGTGTGTGTGTGTATCACTGGGGAGTTCAGAATGCAATAAGATTCCTGCCTGGCTCTGCTGCTTATACAAGGGACAGGGGGGGAAATGTATTTATGCTGTTTCCCTCGGAAATGTATCAGAATGTGCCTTGCCTTTAGCACGCTGCGGTTTTATAAACAACCAGCACACTGCAGTTTATTAACAGTTAACACATCATCTCTCCAAATGGGGCTTGTTGCAAGTGGCAATGTGCCCTGCACGAAGCTAATGAGCAAACCCCTGCCTAATATTGACAATTAATCAGGCATAAAAGCTTCTAGGATCAGGACCCATTGCCAAGCAAAGGAAGCTCATGGAGACTTCAATGAACCAAGATAGGTGAACAAATTTGTCTAATTATATAACCGTCTCATGAACAAATTTCCCACCAAAACACTTAATTATCTATAGCATAAGCAGCTATGCATCAGCCTTGCGAATAGAACAAGGGTGTTTTTTTCCCGGAGACTTCTCCCCCCCCCCTTTCCCCCCCTCTCTTTTTGTAAGCCATCTACCGTGAGTAATAAATTGAAGGAAGTGCTATTATGTTTCCTCAGCAGTCTTCCTCTTTTAATTGGCCTTGTATAATGAAGCCAAAGTTTTAGCAGTGGCTAAAGTAAATGAATAAAGTAAATGAATAATGGTTACAGACTAAAAAGTGACTGTCAAAGATGGGATGTGAAATTATGTCATCACTGTTGAGATTTCTCATAGCATTTTTTTTTTAATTAAAACTTGGGACACAGCTTGCTAATATCAAATTGCAAGGATGTGTTGTATGTTCAAAACCCATTTTTTAGAGAGGTGCCCCTAATTGTTATTTCTAGATTCATTCCCTGGATGCTGTCTCAAAAGGAAAAAAAAATCTCTTCCTTGCTCCCCTGCCATCTCACAAGATCTGGATTTATTTGTTTTTCATGTCTCCTTCCAGTTAAAATCATGGTAGCAAGTCTTTTTTTCCTGGACTCGTCAGCACAAGGTCTGCTATGTTACAAAAGAGTCTGTGATGACACCAAAGGGGGAAAATAGTTTGCACCAGAACTGCTGTTTGCTAGAGAATAAAGATTTGTGCAAAGATGTGATGGTTTGGCATTGAGTCTCACACAAGTAAATTGGCTGGTTTTTCCAAGAAACACTCTTGTTGACTTGTTTTCCCCCCAATGTATCTGGTGACAGCATGAATCTATCGTAGATTTGTTGGAACTGCTGTGTGATAAAACACACACATACACACAAACCTATATTATGCTCTCAGATGTGTTGTTTATACAGTCACATTGTTCAAAGTATTGTCTTAGAGTTCCCAAACACATGAACTAGCCTTGCGGTATGTGTGCTTTTTTATTATTATTGGCATTCACAAAGTGATATTTGAAACAGAATGCAGAACAGCCGTACGTACACCCTACTGGCGATATAGTTCGACACATCTATTTCATTCCTTTGAAATTGATTATAATCAGGTTCCAGATTATCAGCAAGATAAGTAAACCAATTAAGATGGATAATTTTGCCTTAAAAAGTGAAATCCCATTAACAAAGGCCAAACTGGATGTGGCATTAAGCACATCATCACCCTCTTGCGTGATTATTTTGAAAAATAAATAGATGCAGCAGGAGGGATAGAGGACTAAATGGAGACCATGATATGAGGAGGAGCTTTGACCTTTTGCCCTGCCATGGTCCTGATCTACTATTTTACTCTGGGAGGGAATGCAAATGAGAGTAGGGGGGTGATTTGGATTAGAACCGTGGTGAAGTCAAAGGGCTAATGTCCCTCCATAATGCCACAGTTCCAATTTGGACACAGACACATATACACACAATTTGTTTGTTTTTCAATAATTTCACAAGGCCTATTGACATGACTTACATTACATCCAGTTTTGCCCTAGTTTAGCTGAATTCCAGGCATATACAGTGGTACCTCAGGTTAAGAACTTAATTCGTTCAAGAGGTCCATTCTTAACCTGAAACTGTTCTTAACCTGAGGTACCACTTTAGCTAATGGGGTCTCCCCCTGTGGCCCCTGCCCGATTTCTGTTCTTATCCTGAAGCAAAGTTCTTAACCCAAGGTATTATTTCTGGGTTAGCGGAGTCCGTAATCTGAGGTACCACTGTAAATATAAATGCCTTAAATAAATTTCATGGACAACTGCTCTGTCCTGTGGATGCATGGGGTCTGGAGAAATCACCAGAATAGCTGTTGCTGGAGAGTACTAATGGGAGAGGGCTATTTCTTTCCAGCCTTGTTTTGGGGCTTCTTGCTTTCTACTGTCAAGCCAGATCTGGTAGAGAAACAGGTATCGAGCTTTGATGCCACCCCAACCCTCTAGATGAAATGCTGTCACAATTATAGGTGGCACCTGGAGCTGAGTCAAGTAAAAGTCACCTTGGACTGACAAAATACCCCTTCCTATTGCTTATTAATGTTGCATCGAATGATTGTGTTTTGTTTTCCATTACAGCCAGCCAAAGGTAAAATTAGGGATGGAGTGAGAAGGCTAATTCCACCCCACTGCAGTTTCTCTCATGCTCATGTTGAGCCATTTGATTCTGCAAATTTGTTGAAAGAACACACACAAAGCCTGCATTTAAAGTGTACTCACTATTTATGTCAAACATGCAATTCTCAATGCCTTTCCCCATAAATTATGCACATTGTATACATTTGTAAATGCAAAACACTCATTTTTATGTATAATGGGGTTTTTTAAATGTAAAATACTTATTTTTTATGTACAATACTTACCTTGGGTGTACTTTTTGCACACTTAATCTGCACTGCAAAATCCGAAGAAGTGTGTCGTCTGACTGACTGTTGCATTCTGATCCAAAGCAAGTTCAGGAGTGTCAGGCTGGGTTGGTCCATTGCAAAAGGAGGACCAAATGACTTTCTTCCCCATCATCCCTACTGTCATGCAATATACCTGACAACCCTCTCTGCAATCAGGACAGGATGGCAAGCAGCAATCTTCACACTATGCATACCTCCAAGTCAAGTCACTTTGTGACTTGG
The DNA here is from genome assembly GCF_964106645.2 of Podarcis pityusensis. NCBI lineage: Eukaryota > Metazoa > Chordata > Lepidosauria > Squamata > Lacertidae > Podarcis > Podarcis pityusensis. Next base: position 77,017,928 of record NC_138027.1, read on the forward strand.
AGATTAGGGTTGCCATATTTCAAACAGTAAGGGATGCGGGTGGCGCTGTGGGTTAAACCACAGATCCTAGGACTTGCCGATCAGAAGGTCGGTGGTTCGAATCCCTGCGACGGGGTGAGCTCCCGTTGCTCATCCCTGCTCCTGCCAACCTAGCAGTTCGAAAGCACATCAGAGTGCAAGTAGATAAATAGGTATCACTCCAGCGGGAAGGTAAACGGTGTTTCTGTGCGCTGCTCTGGTTCTCCAGAAGCGTCTTAGTCATGCTGGCCGCATGACCCGGAAGCTGTACGCCAGCTGCCTCGGCCAATAAAGCGAGATGAGCGCTGCAACCCCAGAGTCAGTCATGACTGGACCTAATGGTCAGGGGTCCCTTTACCTTTACCTATTTCAAACAGTGAAAATCTGGACGGAAAAGTTGTTGAGCTTTCTGAGGGAAGACACACACACAGACACACAGACAGACAGACACACAGACACCACTTCTGAGGTATTTTTATGGGAAAATGGCAAAAACGGCACTACATCGGATTTCCCCAGACACTTCCCCTATTCCTGCCCGGACACTGCTGCCGACTGCTGGACATATGGCAACCCTATTGATAGTATGCATAGTATATGGTATATAGTACAGTAGGCTAGTTTCTACACACACTCACACATCCCTGTCTCTTCAAGGAAGCAAGAGGCTTTATCAGTACTCAGGGACACATTCCAGCCAAGCAAAAACACTCAAAAAGGGTAAAAATCAGAGTTGGTGAAAGGTATGACTTGGGGAAAGGTGATCTGGCTGAGGAAATGCTGTGGTGAGAACAGAGTCACTGGCAGCAGTGCCAGGTATGTGGAGCAGAGGGGGCTTCAGCTTCCCCAATATTTTTTGGCAGGGGGCCACCAACCCCTGCCACTGCCAGGTGCTCTCTGAGCGCCCCAGCCGCAACCTCCGCCCATCAGCCCAGGGACCAGGCTGAGGCTGGGACGAGTGAAGCAATGATCGCTTAGACTCATCCCAGCCTCCGTATGACTGGGACCAGCATGGGCAATCTTTGCTTTGCTCATCTCAGCAGCAGCCTGGTTCCCGCCTGATGCATGCTGAGTGGCATCCATGTCACATGACACATCACATGACTGCGCCCTCTCAATGTGGGGGCGTCAGTGTCCCTGGTCACTGGGACCAGATTAAAAAGGGGTGGAGGCCCTGAGGTTCCCCACCTCTGGTGTAAAGGGTTATTTTCCATCTTCTGAGACCCTTTAAAATACATGCCTCTTACAGTACAATCCTGTACATGTCTGCTCAGAAGAAAATTCCACTGAATTTAATGGGTCTTCTTCCCAAATTAATATAGGATTGAAGTCTTAATCCAGTAAGTAATATCTTCTTTCTTTCATGTTTCTAAGGATTGTTTAAAGCCCCCCTTTTGCTCTCTTTTGTCTTGTCTTGGCTTAGCATAGTCTCATTGTTTCGGCCTGTCCTTTACAGGATTTACCTTCCAGACCCCTTATCATCTTTGCAATTCTCCTTTGAATCCTTTCCAACTTGTCAACATCCCTCTTGAACTGTGCTGTGCAGGGTAAACAGACAAACCTCACAGCAGAACAACTGGGCAAATAAGGAATTTCAATGATGTGATAAATGTTTGAATAGAATAAGGTGGCTGATAGAGGGCGTAAATCAAAGCACACCACAAAGAGCTCGGCAACATATTAGAACAACCACACTCACTGAAACATGTTTGCAACATCCAGACTGAGTATAATTTGAAAATAATGACTCACATTTCTTTCAAGCTTGGCACCATTTTGGAATGGCTGGATGGATCACCATTAAAGAGAAGGAATAACATCAGCAGTACAGTGGTACCTCGGGTTACATATGCATCAGGTTACAGACTCCGCTAACCCAGAAATATTACCTCAGGTTAAGAACTTTGCTTCAGGATGAGGACAGAAATTGTGCTCTGGTGGCGCGGCAACAGCAGGAGGCCCCATTAGCTAAAGTGGTGCTTCAGGTTAAGAACAGTTTCAGGTTAAGAACGGACCTGAGGTACCACTGTATATGCTCCAGGCTCCACATGCAGAATGGGTAGAACTGTGGCAGAGGAGACACATTTGACTCATGGGCACCACAAATGCCCCTCAGGGGTGTAATTTTATACCTATTTATGTGGCATCACGTCCTTTGAACTTGGTGTGGCTTACTTCTCAATAGGCAAGTCTAGAATTGCATCATAAGAAGAAATGCTATCTGCCATGTCATCTCTTGAAGTTACCTTCTTGGTCTGAAAGAGCTTGAATGTGTTTCTTGAAACACAAACAGCTGTCTAATGTGTTAAGCATGACAACTTTTCACTTGTAGGCAACCTTTAAAATGAAGGTGGGCACGGCTTTCCAGTTGGACTATAACTCCCATCCTCCTTGACCACTGGCTCTGGTAGCTGGGGCTAATGGGAGATGGAGTCCAACACTATCCAAAGAGCCACAGGTCCCCTTTCCCTCCTTTAGGAGATAAGGGGAGCATCAGTCTTCAGATGACTTCAACTATCAAGTAGATAGTTTCAATACTATTACTTTCTTTACTGTAATCAGGTGGTTCAGCTAATTGTGGGAATTAATGAAGCACTGATTCCATGATCAACTGACAAAGCAGTTGAACAATATTTGGAACTGTGCGGAAGATGTATCCATTGTCTGAATATGCTTTCAGTAGGTTCTCATGAAGAGATCTTTCTTGACCTATAGCCACCTGGGATGTCAAAGCCGATAGTTTTGGTTCCACGTGAGCACCCATATTCACATGTGGGGCTAGGAGCAAAATTACTCAATACAAGTATCAGCAAGCCACCAAGTGATGATTTAGGACCTACAAGATTATAGGAATTTTTGGATAAGGTGCCTGACCAGCCACTCTGGGCTGCTCTCAACAGAATATTAAAAACACGACAAAAATCAAACATTAAAAACTTCCCTAAACAGGGCTACCTTCAAATGTCTTCTAAACATCAGATAGCTGTTTATTTCCTTGACATCTGATGGGAGGGTGTTCCACAAGGCTGGTACCACTACCAAGAAGGTCTTCTGCCTTTGCAACATTAGTGTCTTACAGCTCAATGATTCTCCAATTGAGAAGCTCATTCCTATACGTAGTCACTACAACACACTGCTTCTTAATGTGGTTAAGCCAGATGTCTGCAGTTGCTTGCATCCTGCCCAGCCAAAGAACAACAGCTATTGGATAAAGGTTCAGCGAGAAGTTTCTGGATGTAATAGAGAGAAGGTTTTTCCTTCCTTCTCACTTATTAAAAATGTCTCAGTCAAGTTTACTTGTACTCTTTCCTTCTTTTTCTTAAGTCACCTTTCGGGTTGAGATAAGAAATGTAAAAATTTAGCCCCAGAGGAATGGATGGATGAAGTTAGCAACTGAAAATGGAATAGAAAAACCAACTTTAACTAGAGCTTCCTTGGTCTGTAAAGATAGAGAGAGAGGGAGAGAGAGAGAAAGATGTGCTTCTGTATGGCCTATATATAGCCACTGAAGTTATTAGAATAGTTATGTCATATCTATTTAGCCTCTCTTTATAGGAAAAATATTATGGGAACCCTAAATGGTATGGTACACAAAATATAGAACTCCGAGCTTAATGTCGATTAATTTTTAACAAGAATTCCTATGCAGTAGGCAGATAGTTCCCACATTCCATTGTGATTGACAAGCCTGACATATGGAATAGTTCACAAATTCCCAGGTGACTGACAGATGGAGAATAGAAAGGCGGATAAAGTTGCCTAGAGAGCTGAGGACGATTTCATATTCAGCGGTTTTGATCAAAAGGATTCCAGATCTCACACTAAATTTAGCACCGCTGGCAATTAGAGACTGATTTATTCCGTCCTTTCATGTGCTGGTTGACAAATGGAAAACAAGCACAAAATTAAAAAATAAGTTTATTTCCAGCATTTTGGATATTTAAAATGTGTGTGCCTTTGTTTGTACATAAATTAACATGAGATGAATTTATAGTGAAATTAAATCTGAAATGGAGATGCGAGCAATAAATAAGAGCTTTTTATGTATCTTTTGGGCAGAACAGGTGTTTGAATTAGGAAATACTAATATGTTTAGCAGCATGGCTCCACCTTTAGCATTAGGGAGTTAATGCTTCCCTAAATTTAGAATAATCTTTCCACAATTTAGGATTCTCTTCATGTGCTTCCAGCATAGGTGACCATCTGTAAGAAAACACTAATGCCTTTTTCTCTAATAATGATGAAAATCAGTCAAGCCCTACCCTCATGTTTTGCTAAACATACAGTGAGGCAGGCATTGGTGATGTGTGCGCATCAAATACTGGATTTATTCCACAACACGTTCTGATAGACATCAGCTACCAATCCAATACAGATTTAGGTGTGGTTTTAAACCTATTGGAATCAAGATATTTGATGAAAGCTGCACACAGAGATTAGTGCATTAAACCTTTCAGTGCTGATGGGGAAATACAACTTTCCAGATATTGCTGTGTACAGATTTCTCTGTGCACAGATATCTCTGTGTACAGATTTCATCAAATATATTGATTTCAATAGGCTTAAAACCACACCTAAATCTGTATTGGATTGGTAGCTGATGTCTATCAGAACGTGTTGTGGAATAAACTCCATTCCTCATTAGTCCCACCAAGCATGGTCAATGGTTAGAGAAGGTGGAACACGTACTCCAACAACAACTGGAAGGCCATAGGTTGCCCATTCCTGCCCTATAATGATAAAACAAGCTCCAATTCTGCAATAACTTTTGTTGTTGTTTAGTCGTTTAGTCGTGTCTGACTCTTCATGACCCCATGGACCAGAGCACGCCAGGCACTCCTGTCTTCCACTGCCTCCCGAAGTTTGGTCAAACTCATGCTGGTAGCTTTGAGAACACTGTTCAACCATCTCGTCTTCTGTCGTCTCCTTCTCCTTGTGCCCTCCATCTTTCCCAACATCAGGGTCTTTTCCAGGGAGTCTTCTCTTCTCATGAGGTGGCCAAAGTATTGGAGCCTCAGCTTCACGATCTGTCCTTCCAGTGAGCACTCAGGCAATAACTTTTACTCGAGGGTTTTATCCAGCCTGGTGGAAGCAGAGGTAGATTTAGGAAAGTACAACTGGTTTGGTTGCACTGGGCACAGGATCTTGGGGGCACCATCGGGGACGCCACAACTATGATTTAGAATGGAGTGCAAGAGGTGGAAGGGGGTTGAATTATGGCATTGCACAGGGCACTACTGAAATTTGACAGCCCAAGGTCCTCCATTGGGGGGAGATGGGGGCAGGGAAGGCCCATTGCATTAGTGCTAACCATCATGCTAGTACATTCATTTAGTTGCACGCCACCCAAAACTTCCAGAATCTGTAAAAAGAAGTCAGATAAATAACATAAGCTCACCACAGAACAAATACACTGAGCAGCAGAGAAGACAATTATTAGATTTTCCAATTTAACCAAATACCTAGTTAAAGAAAACAGGACAGCCAGCCAACTAAAACAACCAAGGGGTTTTAGCAGCAGCTCCTGCCTCATCTCCAACCTAGGGCAACCCACTCACTGCCCTTCTGTCCCTTGTCCAAAGAGGTCCCATTCTGTGCCAACTCTGGGGCTTATAAGCAGCTTAGCATTGTTCATCCCTGCTCTCCAGCCCACCCAGGTCCTCACCCTGAGTGGCATGAAATGTCACCTTCAAGCACCCACAGCAAAGGCTTCTCAGCCTCCTTTCCCACAATGCCAGTGATGTATTTGGTGTACCAGTTTTGAGCACTTTTAGTAGATTTCTTTCAATTTAATGGATTTTTTAATTGTATATTTCGTAGGTTATTGTCCCTGCAAATTGCTTCAGGGCTCTTTTTGGCAATGTGACACAATACATAAAATGAACAAACCGAACGGAATGGATCTGAAGAGTGTTGCCAAATGCGTGTCTTGAACTCTCATTCTGCTACTCTCGTGTTTGAAAACAAGGATGCCGTTCAGACTTTTTCTGTTGGCTTCCCTACAGGTTTTGCGTGCTAGCATAAGGAAAGGTCACATGGGGAGTGGCCCTTCGGAAAGTAGAAAGCCTTTTTCTTCTCTGGACCAACTCCCATTCATTCCAGTTTCCATTAGCTCCAGTCCAATTGACCAATGGATAGGGATTATTGAAATGAAACAGGTTAGCCATCCTGCTTTAAGGAAATCCTCAGCTATCACAAGCATCGTGATATCGTTACAAGAACCAGCAACTTCCCTACCCTTTATTTGCAGATGCTGGCACATTCCTGACCAGTTTCTGAATGGTTGAAAAGGGAAGGGAGAATGAATCTGGAACCACAACACCGCAGTCCATTTCTAGCAACAAATCAGTTCTGAGTCAGATCATTAATCTGTTTTTCATTATTCAACCAGCTGGCATTTTATAGTCGCTCGCATTTGAGCTTCCGCGGAGTCCCACTGCTTCACTTTGTTTTGGTTAAACTCGGCAATCCTCACTTGGCTATCAGATATTCTGCTATCAGTTATGTCAATAGAAAACGGGCAGGATGCCATTAAAGGTAAAGCATTTAATACCAGAGACAGAGTTTCTTGGCTCCCATACACCCTTGTATCTTCATGTTTCTGATCTTTGCATTTGTTTACAGACACCTCGTAATTTTCCTGAGAAGCTACCCTTCCTAGTTTCACTGTGTGAATTGGGGGGTGGGGAGAGAAGGGGGGGAAACATAGGGAAGGTTACTATCAGAGCCCTTCCTTCCCTCTTAGCCCCTTTATTTTTCTCTCTAGACATTATATTGTCTATTTAACTACTTAATATTGTTTCCTCCCTGTCCACCCATCTGTTTATTTTAGTTGCTTCTTCCTCTCTGCTGGCTTCTGTATAGACTTCCCCCATATGCCTGCTGACGATGTGAGCGAAGATGAATAACTAACAATCACTGAAATGCACAAATAACATGATATTCAGAGGCTTGGGGGGGCGGCAGTGGATTCTGCATGTGCTGGTTATTTTGAAATCCAGGTCCACTTTGTGAGATGCACAATCGATTCGTTCATTTCAAGTATGCATAACTGGTATAGTTATGCATGATAATGAGAGAATTTCTCACTGCCTGTGATGGAAATAAGGAGGTGCTTCTTCCTTCGAGTTGGCGGGGTATCGGTCCTTTTCTTGTAACACTGAATACAAATACCAGGCTGAGTGCCTTGTACTTACAGTACCAGTTGGTCCTTGGGGAGCCACCTGTTTGCACATCAAGCGGACCTTGGGAAACAGAACGTGGCTACATATTTTCCCCTACTGAAAAAAGTTGGGCAAAGAGTGATGCCTACAAGATAGAATCTGGCAACTCAGAGACATGGGATTCCCCAACAATGTACTCCTGCCAATGCTGGAAGACCTGGTACAGCGGCATTGCAGGCCGGTGACGCCTCCTTTTACCAGGATCCAATGTGGGCCATCATTGCTAGGATCTGCCCGGCTGGCAAGAGGCCTTGTCGCTCTCCTTGCCAGTCGGGAAAATGGTTCCAAGCCTGCCTGCAAGATTGGCCAAAGGCGGTGGGCCTGACAGAGCAGGTAGGCTTCCCTCAGGTCCCTTCCCAGAGTATTTGAGACAGCCTGCGCTGGCCCTGGCACCTGGAATCTGGCCATTTTCAGACATTGGCTTCCCCAACAATGTACCCCTGTCACTAGGGGAAGCTAAACACTGATAGTTTTTCCCACACAAACACACCTGTGGAATATGTCAGCTAATAGGATGAGGCTATGCAAATGAGCTACTAATAAATTTGGCTTGACTTGTTTGAGTGAGCCCTGATGTCTCAGTATCTTAAAAAAGGGGGTGGATATGATTGCCTTTTCTCCTTGGAAATGTCTATGTTTGCTCGGTGGCAGGCAGGGATGCAGCTGAATAGCTACAACTTTATAATTTGGGGTTGGGAAGCCATGCAATTCAACATTCCCCTAAGAGCCATTATCCTTTGATTTTCCTTTGAGGGCTAAAGATTTTTTTTGTGAGCTCGAGCTACACAACCGACAAAGCCAACCAATCTCGGCAGTACCTTTAATCTGTCATAGTCTATGGATTGTCGACTAATCAGACACACAGAAATTGCTTGTTTTCTGAAGGCCATCACACAGTTCGACAGCAATTCCTTAGGATGCAGACACCCCCTACCCTGAATATACTGTTATGTCGGCCGTGGCTGCATAAACGTTGCTTTATATGGCAGGTGCATGTATGGGCTTGCACCCCGACATGCATATGAGATTGCTAAATGCAACATGAAGAGCCTTAAATCATCATAATGTATCAAATAAATGGAGGTATAGCTAATTGCTAGCATGGTGTACTACTTAGTTCTGCACTAAATCATTGCAATCAGTTTTCGTAATACACACTTTTAAGGATGTAAATGATGGATGCGTAAATTATGTAAATAAGTAAATTTTGGAACTTGGTACATCTTCATCATTCAGAACCGGCAAGGAAATAATGCGGGCATCAGACTTTGCCTTGGAGCCAAAAAGCCATCTCAGACACGCCCAAGGGCTTGAACATGCCTGGGGAGGGATTTGATTCCTTTTCTTTAAATACCACCCCTCTTTGCCACAACACAAACTCTTTTTCTTCTTAAGTGTTCATAATTAAAAAGTGGTTTGTCATGTGACATGAAGAATTACCCTAGTGGAATCTCGTAGATATGCCAATAAAGGTTCGAGAATTTGAGAGGCCTACCAGCTTCTCATTCTTCCTGCTCTTTCACCCTTTCATCATAGGATGTGTTTTCCACACCACCAACCCTTCTCTGAAGTCTTTCCAATTTGTCTCTATTTTTCAACATCTGACTGATCTGAATAAAAGGACAATATAACATAATTCATCCCCGCATTCAATTTTATCATTTTGCAAATGTGTGCATTCAGAATAATACCTTGCCGGAGGATCTGCTGGAGTACAAAAATTATAGGCCTCTGTTTCAGGAAACCTCTTATTTGAAAGAAAGAAAAAGAAAGAAAGAAATCCTGCTATAGCTTTCCTTTAAAAACAAAACAAAACCCTTCAACAGAGTTAAACAAAGTGCATACTGTTAAAAAGAAGGGGGAGCACAATAAATTGTTTTCACGCTGTGGCTATGTACACCAGGTTTCATCCCTGAATGGATTTTTAAAGGCTGGTTATTTGTTTGTCATAGAAATGATGACTGAGCCTGAGCTGCAGTAGACAACACTATAATAAAGTGAGCAAAATACCTCTGAAGGATAAGGCAAAATTATTATGGTGCTATTATGGGAGAAATAAAAGGAGATGCGGAAAGTGAGCGGTCTCTGTGCAGGTGGTTTGTATCTGAGCATTTTGTGGGCTTCAATGCCATGAGTCAGCTGGCCTCTGATTTGGAGCTGGGATACAGAAAAATTGCCGACACGGAACTGTAGCCCGGTGTCAAAGCATTCGGATCCTCAGCTAAAGGGGCAAAACACAAGATTGTTCTTCAATTTCAAAAGTGATTCAGTCATCGGATGACAGCTGTCATCATCCACTGTTTTTGCTTCTTCCTCACAACCTTCCTGGCACTGAGAAGCAACTAACAGAAGGTTATTATGATCTATGGACCACAAAATAATATTAATGTAAGGATTTGCTTTTTTAATCAGCAGTGTTCTAGTACTGGAAGAATAGAGCGTGTTTTTCTATATAAAAAAAATAGAGAGGAAGAAGATTTGATTATATAAATAGCTATTTCTAGGGTATTTTTGGCACGAAAGTTGTGCTCTCTAATTTTAGGCAGAAAGAAATCTCAGCTGAGAATACATTATTTTCCATCAGCAGCCAGAGCTTCATTTGAGCACTGATGTTTTAGAGCTCAGCTCAAGGCAGAAGCCTAGGAGCATTACATTCTGGACCCTCAGCCTGGGCTGAGCTCTCAGATGCAAATGTTCCAGAGCATGTGTAGAGTGCTTTCACATCACACAGAAACTACAGCAACCCACCTTAACATGGTAGGTGGTTTGATTCCAAAATTGTCTTCCTCTATCAAAATAACTCTTCCCCTGACAGAAGAACATGTTCTGGAGAAAATCCAGTTATGGAAAACTGATCTATGCTGACTGGTAGTGGTACTTTAAAGTTTTGTATGCAAATCATATATCCTACCACTAAACTGTGATATTTTTCCACACTGTGTATTCTTTATAAATCTCTCTAATGTCCTCACTTGAGCTTTGTGTTTCTTTCCTAAAGAAAAATGTTTGAAATGCTTTTGGCCTTTCTTCCTGCAAAATCTGTTCCATCCCCTTGATAATTTGGGTTACCCATTTCTTCACCTTTTTAGCTCTACAATATCCTTTTTTGAGAAGGGTGACATAGTGTTTCACACAATGCGGACAGGTGCCACATCACAGGTTTTTTTATATATAAAAAGGGAGAATGATACTGGAGGTTTTATTTTCAGTTCCTTCCCTAATAAACCTCAGCACAGAGTTGCTTTTTCCATCACTTTTGCACACTGTGTGGAGGCTTTCATTGATAGATCCTCAAGATCTATTTTCTTGGGACTCACCCCCAGTTCAGATCCCATCAGTATTTATGTGAAACTGAGGGATATATTTGTTCCAAAGCGCATCTCTTTGTACTTAAAATTTGCTTCACTCTAAACTTACTGGTACTCACACATTCCTGGTAGTAAGTATCATTGCACTCAATGGGGCTTACTTCTGAGTCAAGATGTTCAGGATCCCACTGTGAATCTCCTGTGCCGTCTTGTTATCCATTCACCCAGTTTGGATAGATCCTTTTGGAGTTCTTCACATTCTGCTTTCAACATCCTGAATAATTCATTGTCATCCAGAAACATGGATGGCCTCACCATGCAACTCTGATACCAAATCATTTTTTTGTTCTGTGACAGCAGTTCAGGAAAAAGTCCCTTGAGGAAAGCCTCCCTGCTTATTTCTCTACATTGTAAAAACTGTCTATTTTTTTCCATCTCCCGGCTTCCTTCTCTTTCACAATCAACCGATGCATATCGGAATCTGTGCTCTCATTGCACGATAATGGGCAGAGCAAACCATAGGAGACCAGCATGAGGTAAATTATGCCAGAGTAATTTACTGCTAGTCCAAACTCCATTCAGGAGTGGGGCTACTGCCAGTTCAGCTATCCAGAGCCTGGCAAAGGGAAAAGAAGTTTTTTTAAAAATAGAGTGTGACTAGAACCACCTTTTTTGCCAGTGTGACTTCAGCCAGGTTGCTAGGTCACATAACCTAGTTTGGAACAGGGGATCCCCCTGACCATCTCTCCCTCCACACTGCTTTTTTGAGACTGACCCTGGCCTCAGCTCAGCTGGCACTGGCTGAGCCCCGGCTGAAGCAAGACAGAGGACCTCTGCTGGTGTATCTCCAGCAGAGCTATCCGGAGGGCTCAGCCAGAGATTTGCCTGCTCCAAACTCTGCTCGTCTCAACAGATCTTGAGTTTGGATTGCTCCCTAAGTTTTTTCCAGTGTCTTTGGTGAGGGATTTAGCCAAAGCATGCCTACAAGTTTGCCTCTTCCTATATGTTCATTCTCTCCAAAGAATTCTAAACTTTAGTGAGTGGGGCAGGACTTCTCTTTATCAAAGGCATTTTGATTTTCCCTGTGCAAGGCTTACTGTTCAGGCAGGGGTGATACCTTAATCATGAAGGACCACTTACCTGCAGATGAGGTGGAGTGGCAATTGCGGCCTGGCCTGCAATTCCTCTGACCCAAAGTGGTCATTGAGGGATGATATCCCCTCCTTCTCTGGCCGCACAGGTTCCCCTGAGGACTACACTTTAAACAAACCAGTCACATACCCTCCAACATATCTCTGATGAAAATAGGAATGTCCTACCATACCCTCCAACATTTCTCCGATGAAAATAGGGACGTCTGAAGGAAAAGCGGGATATTGTGGGATCAAATCAGAAACCAGGATGGCTTCTGCAAATCCTGGACTGTCCTTGGAAAGTAGGGAAACTTAGAGAGTCTGCAATCACAGGCTTTGCTGGGTTTAAACAGATGAATCCAAAATAGTTTATGAGGGCTTGGCTGGCACACCTGGATGAGGACTTTAGCCCTTCCTCTTCACTCAGGTTTGTTTGCTAGGGATAAAAGAAGGCCTCAGTTGGGGCTGAATTCCCCATCCTCCCACCCTGTGTAGCACAAGACCCTGCCCAAAGGTGAACTGGCAAGTGCTGTGAAGGACCTTGCTTTGGAGATATTCAGTCACCGTATTCCAGGCTAGGGAGGAATTTTCCTGAAGACGAATTGGGCCTGTCTAGACGTTTAGCAATTGTCACAACTTTCTCACAGATGAAGCATTGGGTTGGATCCCTAGTCTTGTGTGGGAGGTAGTTGGGAGTGTATTCCTGTTCACTACAGGGATTCATGGGTACTGCATTAAGGATGTCTGGGAGCAGGTGCTTCTGTCCAGATGCCGATGGGGGCTGATGGACCATAGCACCCCACGCCAAAATTGAGGTCTTGAGGGATCAGCCCTGCTTAATGTGCATCATAGAAAAATGCTTCACCCAGGATCGACCCTGAATGCCTATTCCAATGCCTATGCCAAAACCTACTTATATTTGTAAGCAATAAAGTTGTGGCCTATTTGAACCCCAAAACAATGTCCAGTATGTTTACTGCATCTGCACATGCTCTGAGCCCCAGCCTGGCCCAGTTTCCCTGCGACTGGGACTGCAAGGCGGTTTTCCCAGAGCGAGGCTCTTCCACTGCATTCTGGGGGTGCCAACCCTTTGAGATTACCCCAAACACAGAAAGCTCAACCACATAATATTAGCTTTTGCAGTCCTTTCCACTAATTTACCCAGGATAGAAGCTGGTTGCAAGCATGTAATTTCCTCATTTTCCAGAATCCTTTTGTTTAAAAAAATGGTGTTGCATTAGCTACCTCTCAATCATCTGGTAAAGAGGCCAATTTTAGTGACAAGTTGTATATTTTTGTTAGAAGAGCAAAAATTTTAGATTTGAGTTCATTTGTAATTTGTCGGTGATTTGTAATTAACTGGGGACATTTCTCTGTTTGCTTAAATTCTTTAGACTATTCTTATTATTTTCCTAACTGATTCAGTTGTGTGTGGTGCTCAACATCTTCCACAGTGAAGACTGGCACAAAGAATTCATTTACCTTCTCCACAACCACCTATCTTCTTTCAACTACTTTTTCATACTTCTGTTGTCTAACAATTCAACAACCTCGCTAGCAGATGTATTTAAAGAAAGCTGTATTCATTGCTTTCATGTTTTTAGGCATATGCTCCTCAGATTGTTCTCCTTCTTCTTGTTGTCCTCTGCATGTCCTCTTATATTTGTTTTGATTTGGTTGGTGTTCCTTTGTTAAGACTTAGTCAAGTCTTCCACTTTTCAAAAGAAATCTTACTGCCTATTATAGCTTCATTGACTTAGCTTGTCAACCACACTGGCATCCTCTTGGACTTGCTAGTGGTGGTACTTTACCTCAGAGGGCCACATTTCCATCTAAGGAAACTTCTGAGCCTGAGGAGGACACATGCCAGCATGGTCAAAGGCAAATGTGGGTGGACCACAGGTGTGACTCTTACCTTTATACAGGAGGCCACGTTCTAGCCATACAGGTGTCAGAGGTTTCTACACATGTGTGTGTAGGAATGGAACACACTTTCATTCAGGCAAAAGCCTGAATACTGAGGAAGGGGTGTGGCCCAAGGAGAGTCCTGCGGACCTCAGAGAGACAGGCACATTTTTGGCATGAGTTCCCTATCCCTGCCTTATCTAACCTGTGGCATGTCTCTTTCCTTTAACACTCTGCTACAGAGTAAGCTCCTGGTCATGTGCAAGATATCGAAAACACATTTTCTTCTACATCATTGCCACGCCAGGACACAGGATGAATGGCACTGGTGTTGAGAAGTTCTATATCAGGCATAGGCAAACTCGGCCCGCCAGATATTTTGGGACTACAACTCCCATGATCCCTAGCTAACAGGACCAGTGGTCAGGGATGATGGGAATTGTAGTCCCAAAACATTTGGAGGGCCGAGGTTGCCTATGCCCATTCTATATGTCCTATATGAACTCATGCTTCCAGCAGCACTAAAGCACTGCAGGAAGGAGATGTACTGTGGCAGCTATCATGTCACATCAAGAGGGAGCTCCTCTGTTTCCACTGTCTGTAAAGTTTCCATGAACTATATCAAGTTTCTGGAGCATTCCGAACATGGTGGGTGAGGCAGCAACATATGCAAAGGTTAATCATTTAACCTGTTATTAATTCTCTTTTAATAAATTTGTTTTTCCCCCTTAATCTGCTATTCACTTGATCTCTAATCCTACTCTTGAGACCCCTTATTGTTGGTGTGTAAAAATTCCCTCCCTCCTCCACCCTCCCCCTTTGCCATCTACACTGTGATCTTGAAATTAAACGGCTTGAATGGAAGATACATTAAATATGGTTTCATGGGATTTATTATGAGAAACTGTCTTTGCAAATAGCCCTGTTTCATTTGATTCTGAGGAGTAATTGGAAAATGAGTGAATAATTATTTTGTTCAGATCTGATTGCCGAAGAAACATATACATCCATATGTTCCCCAGTAATGAGAAACTCTCAGGTGAAAGGGGGCATTGAGAAGGCTAATTAAAATAGCTGGAAAATATTGTCTACCACATAGCACATAAAAAAGAAATTGTTAGCAAACATACTTAAGGGTACTATTTCCATCACCAGGCATAAAAGTTCAAAATGCTAAGTATGTTTTTCAAAAACAACTGCAACTCGCAAGTGATGCAATCTAATGAGACCGCCTATGGCCAACAGGGCTTTCATCTTTTCAACCCCTTCACTGCAAATTTCTTTTGATAGCCCATAATATGGGCAGGTTGTTGATGGAATGATGGCCCACTGGAGCTAGCCACCTGCCTCTCTGAATTTGGCCAAGCTACTCCTTAAACCACAGAGCCTAGGACTTGCCGATCAGAAGGTCGGTGGTTCGAATCCCCGCAACGGGGTGAGCTCCCGTTGCTCAGTCCCAGCTCCTGCCAACCTAGCAGTTCGAAAGCACGTCAAAATGCAAGTAGATAAATAGGTACCGCTCCGGCGGGAAGGTAAACGGCATTTCCGTGCGCTGCTATGGTTCGCCAGAAGCTTCTTAGTCATGCTGGCCGCATGATCCGGAAGCTGTATGCCGGCTCCCTCGGCCAATAAAGCAAGATGAGCGCCGCAACCCCAGAGTCAGTCACGACTGGACCTAATGGTCAGGGGTCCTTTTACCTTTACTCCTTATGGGTAGGTGTTATTCACATTAGGACGGCCAGTTCCAGGGAGTTCTTGGACTGCTTCTCCCGCAATCCCCATCTGGAATGCTGGGAGTTGTAGTTCAACTGTTTTTGAAGGAGTTTGGCTATCTGCATCCTCACTGATCCCACAACAGCAAACCGCCTATGGTAAGCCTACAAGCACAACATTTTGTATTTTATTTAACACAAGCATAATAGTCCTCTCCCACTGTTGTTTCCCAGCAACATGTATTCAGATGGATGGTGCCAATGGAATAATAATAATAAAAATAAAAAAAATTATACCCTGCCCATCTGGCTGGGTTTCCCCAGCCACTCTGGGCAGCTCCCAACAGAATATTAAAAACACGATAAAACATCAAACATTAAAAACTTCCCTAAACAGGGTTGCCTTCAGATAGTTTTTTATTTCCTTGACATCTGATGGGAGGGTGTTCCACAGGGTGGGTGCCACTACCGAGAAGGCCCTCTGCCTGGTTCCCTGTAACTTCACTTCTCGCCGTGAGGAACTGCCAGAAGGCCCTCGGAGCTGGACCTCAGTGTCTGGGCTGAACGATGTGGGTGGAGACGCTCCTTCAGGTATACTGGGCCAAGGCCACATGGGTTGCCAGCACTCAGGGCTCTGTGGAGGGGTTCTGTGGCAGGAAGGGAAACAAATGGAGTATGCATGCGCATTGAACTACCTAACAGCGTCCGCATCACCCAGCAGATCACAGCTGCAGAGATAAGAAAAGAAGGGTCATTCAGATAACACAGCAAAAAGAAGAAAAGAAATAAAGAAATAAAGGAAGTCACACATGGGTGGAGGGAAGTCAGGATTTATGCTTTTATGTTTAGTTTCTTTTGTAATTTAAGGTGATATTTCTTTTGGTTAATGTATGTTTCATTGTTTTCTTTGTAGGAAAGAAGGAGTTGTATGTATAATAAGTTTGTTTTGTGTTTTGTTTTGTGTTTGTGAGTATTGCATTTACCAATAAAAAATTAAAAGGAAAAAGAAAAGGAAAAGAAGGGTCATTCCATTGTCTGGAGAACTGACACCTTGGTTTGCATGGAGAAGCCTTTTTCAATGGAGACCAGTGGTGGAAGCATGCAGCTGTATTGAGGCAGCACAGAATATTGAAATTTTTCACTCTTAACAATTTTGAATCCAGGGCAACTGCCCTTGTGCCCCCCTCCCAAGTTACACCACTGGATGGTGCCTCTGTTCCTGCATACAGCCATCATGATGACACTGGTGTGGTCATGCCACCCTATTCTACTTTAAGCAGGTACATTCTGTCACATGATAAGTCACGTCATGGCCACTCCCCCTTGCCACAGGTGTGCAATCGCGATATTTGTTTATTTACAATATTTATTTACAACTTCCGGGTATTTCTTTCAAGGCAGTTTTCAGAAAATGAAAATGACAAGTGAGGAAACAATATGTGCATACGTCCCCAACGACAGCTGATAAGATGCTTCAAATGCCAAAAAAAATAAAATGGTTTTACATTACTCAGTGGATTAGAAATATGAAAGATAGCAACATTTGATTGGGCACATCTCTCTGGAGAGGGCATTCCATCACTAGAGCACCATGGAGAAACGAAAACATCTCTCTCCCTTGCTGCAGCAAGCCTTACCTCTGGAGGAGATGGCATTTGTGGAAGGGCATTAGCCAATGATTTAATGTGCGGTCAGCTCTTAGGAGGAAAGGGGATCCTTTAAGTACTTGGGACTTAAACATTTAGGGCTTAAAAGGGTAAGCACTAGCAGTCTGAATTGGAACCATATGTGGCTACACATATGGTGGTATCGTTTTAAAACTGGTGGGTTATGATCTGAGAAATCAATGCAAGTTCACCACCACCACCAAAAAAACCACCCTCGGCCACTGCATTCTGCCCTCAGACTTTTGAACCATTTTCAGGGCTAGCTCACTGCATTCATCCAGACCAGGCTTGAAATGGGTGAAATCTGTCAAATTGTGGGTTCTCGTTTTTCAGTTCTTCAGTTCCCTTCTCCCTGTTTTCACATCACTTTGCAATTTATTTTTATAAAGAGCTTGTGAAAATTCGTAGACAATGTAATACAAAATCTATCGTAATACAGTGGTACCTCTAGTTACGAATTTAATTCATTCCGGAGGTTTTTAACCTGAAACTGGTCTTAACTAGAGGCGTGCTTTCGCTAATGGGGCCTCTTGCTGCTGCCGTTGCACCGCCGGCACACGATTTCCATTCTCATCCTGGGGCAAAGTTCTCAACTCAAGGTAACTCTTCCAGGTTAGCGGAGTTGTAACTTGAAGCGTTTGTAACCTGAGGCATTTGTAACTCGAGGTACCACTGTACACATATTTTTGTATGCACCGCTGCATAGCAATATTCACTAATACAATGCATTTTTGTACGTTTCGATTGCTAATATATGCATCCCTGTGCACAGTTTACAATTGTGTACAATTGTACACTTTACGTGGCTGGAGAACTGCGTTGCAAAATTAGGAGAAGTGTGAATTTTTAATGGATGACTATGTTTTCGTTCGCGCATTGTTTCAGGAAGTGCGAACTGGGTAGATTCGCCTTTCAATATGAACTGAACCAAATTTCTTCCCCCATCTTAAGACATAACCAAAGCGTGGAAAGTTTTATATTCCTTTAGATTAATATTACCCTTCCTCATTTGACAATTGCTCTGACTCTCAAATGACTATGGGGAATTAGACTGCCAGACCTGTGGGAAAACAGGGACATTTTTGGACAGTGATTTCGCAGCCCAGCCCCAGCCATTCCACAATACTTAGGTTTCTATTGAGACTTTAAGACTGCGCACATCCGGCACTTTGTTTCCATAAGGAATTGTCTGTACTCTGTCTGGCACTGCAAAAGTCAACAGGGAAGAAATGTCCATTCCCGACAAGGCTTACCTTCTGAGGGAAAGGTGGGCCAGAGGAGGCAGGAGATAAACAGGCCAACAGAGGTGAAGTGATGGGTCTCAAAGTCACACAGCAGCTGTATGTTAAGCCTTCGGCACGAGCGCCTTGAGAACCATTTCCTAGCAAAAGGCTTCAAGCGCCGTTTTTGTTCTCTTCCTTTATAGCCAATAAGTCTTCTCATTGAGCTTTTACTAGGGGCAATCAATATCCAGAAAGAAACTTCATTCAGTTTTGCAGGAAAATTTATCTCCCTTTTTGTTAGCGCTATTGAAAGCGTTTGCAGCTAAATAAATCCCCAGGTAGTTAGATCTCAAACAGTCAAATGTAAAATTAGCAAACGCAACATCTGTTCAAAACTATTATTTTATAATAACATTAATTGGCAGATGTCTTCAGATGACAAAGTGAAATGTATCTGCCCTAATTTGTTCTTTTCCACTGAGGTGACCTTGTGATCGTTGAAGGAGATGTTCCTAGCAGCGCAGTCCTCTACCCTTTGACTCAGAAACAAACCTCATTGAATTCAATGGGATTTAATTCCAGGTAAGTCTCCACAGGAATGCGTTCTGAAGCAGCAGAAGGCAACAATTCATTGGATTCAATCATGTGGGTCTGCATGATAGGAACTCAGATACAGAGTCTACCAACCCTCTGAAAATGATAAACCCAGTGTCCAAAAAGAAATCACATTGTGGAGAAAGTTACTGTCTCTTCTGCCAAGTTTGGTATTTCACAAGGCACATACAGTTTGCACAGAATTCCTGTGCCAATTCAATTACTGCCTGATTAATGAAGTGTTTCAGGTTTATTTCAGGGGTACTGCTAGCTATTAATTAGCACATGGGGGCCAATACTCTATCCTGCTTTACCCTGATATGATTTGAAAAATCCCAGTGCAATTAAATAAGCTCTATTATGCTTTAAATAGTTCCTCCCCAAAGAAAAGGAAAGTTAAAGACTAGCATGGATTTTAAACTACACACACACACACACACACACACACACACACAAAATAAATAAATAAATTTGAATTATACAGTGTGGCCTTTTCTATACTTCTCAGCAGAACAAGACAATGGCTGAATCTAGACACATCAAAAAAGTATTCCAGGAAAACATGTTGTAAACCACATAGTGGGAAATCACTTTGGCGAAAGATGGGACTCCACAGCGCCATCTGGTGTCACAGTGGTATAATGCATATAACATGCTTTTTCTTTACTTACGTAGCTGAGTCCAATGTCACAGTTCGCTACAGGATATCAGTTCCCTACAAGCAGGGAATGTAAGAAGGCAGCATTGTCTTTTCCTACCTGACTTTGTCACCATCAGACACGTTTCCGTTCTGCTGCAGTTTGGTTTCCACCAAATTCTACATTACTCATCATTTCACATAATATATGTAATTGTTCACGTAAGTTATGCAAATTATGAATTTAACATCATTAATACAGTGGTACCTCGGGTCAAGTACTTAATTCATTCCGGAGGTCCGTACTTAACCTGAAACTGTTCTTAACCTGAAGCACCACTTTAGTTAATGGGGCCTCCCGCTGCTGCCGCACCGCCGGAGCACAATTTCTGTTCTCATCCTGAAGCAAAGTTCTTAACCTGAAGCACTATTTCTGGGTTAGCGGAGTCTGTAACCTGAAGCGTATGTAACCTAAAGCGTATGTAACCTGAGGTACCACTGTAGTGTATTTCCCCACCATTCGTCTCAACGCAAACAAAACAGAATCTAAATAGGGGGCGGGTGTCATCGATAACGTAGCATTCCTGGCAAGAGACAAATAAGCAAACGTGGAAATTTCAACTCATGTTTCCATTTTCATCAGAATTCTCCATTTTCCCTAGCTACAAGTCATCTGTTCTAAGAATGAGATTTGGGGATTCCTTCGGCATAGGCATTCCTTCAGCAGCACCTCTCCTTCCTACGTCACTGGGTAGCATGTATTGTAAAGTTGTGGGCAAAGGGGAAGGAGACCATGCAGCAGCTCATCTGCTTTCCTGACGTCTCGTTGCTTCATGAGATCAATACAATAATTTTGTCCGTTTCATGTTAAAATGCCCCTCCCATGTGTGTACTCAAATCCAAAAACAAAACAACCCTCTCTACTTCTCCAAGGAAGGAAAGAAGGAAGGTGAGTCATGTAAAAGCAATTAGGGAAGACATCTATAAAGATCCAACTTTAAAAAAATAATTAAAAAAATGGAGTCCACTTTGCTAAAGGGTGTGAAAGAAAATGAAATTAATGTTGATAAAGATGGAGGCTTTTGGTTTCACTTTCATTGACTGGAGCAACAGAGTGCAACTAAGGAGGTTGAAAGGAAAGCCCTTTACTTAATTAAAATACATTAGATACATGAATTTATTTGAGAGTTCATGTTAAATAAAGACAAATGAAATGTTTTATGGAAAGCGATGAAATACATTATTTACTCTGGATAAGTAATTCTCTTCTGTCAATACACCAGAATATATTTAAGTCTGTGCTATATACCTACACCGTTAGGTGTATTAATTATTCTGCTAAGCAATGCATGTGTTTGATTTGTAATATTCAGAATGATTGCTGTGGGGATGATTGCCAGCAAAAGCCCATGATCTGGAATGCTGGCAACGCATATTCTGTGAGTCAAATCAGAATTCTCCTTGCCATATGGAGACTGTGCATAATATGGAACGCTCAGTACCATGTTCAGGAATTCGCTGCATCTTTTCTGGTTGTTAATTGCCTCTCTTGCCACTTTACCTTGCCACAGCGCAAAAATAAATCGGTCAAAGAGATCCTCATAGCATTCTCAGGTCACCACCAGGATTTTGTGGGAGGGATTCAACGACATACGAGAAATTTAGATTTGCACAGTGAATGTGGATTAAAGTGCTCTGTTGACCTGATGCAAGAAATCCACTATAGAAAAAGAAGACTTTTGCAGCTGCAAGAATGACGGGGAAATACGCTGAAAAAGTGTGGGGCTGATTAACGGGAAGATGCCCACAAGCAAACCAGGATGAATGTGTCATAGAACCTCCCCAATAACAAATCAGTGTAAATGTTCTAACCCCAGTGAAATCTTTTCTGATTGTGGGGTTGTAATTGCTCCCTTGCAGCTCCAGTTCAAGCCAGTTAAGGATCAACAACTGATCTGGCACATGTTGGTTCCTTTTCATGTGGGGAAATGTAAACAATATTACAGTGCTGATCTCCCTATCTGATAAGGTGATTAATATCTCTGTCATGTTGTATTCTAACCTGACAGCATGCTAGTTAAACATACTAGAAAGAAAAGCCCTCAGTAAGGACAGGAAGTTAAAACATGGGAGGAAGATAATATGAAAGAGGGAGAACGCAAGCTAAACTGTACGCTGAGCCTAAATTGTTACATTTCAGTGAAACAGGCATAATAAGAATTCCTATCCTCCTTGTCTATTAGGAGTGGGTGGCCCTGTGTCATGGACTGGTTGGACACAGAGGAATGGTGGGAGGAACCAACTGGGGAAGGAAAGAAGGCTCATAGCCAGGGGTGTGGTGGTAGGGCAATGATGAGTGGTCAGAAGGAGAAGAAGGAGAAGACCAGGAGGAAGAGGTGTCAGAAGCTGAAGAAGTACCAAGGCTTAGTGAGCAGGGAGAGTCTGTGGCAGACAGAAGTTCAGAATCAGAGGCAGAAGCTGAAGCAGGAGAGAGGGAAGCCAAAAAGGCAGGGATGGGCCAGGCTTTTGAAGAGGCACAGGTGTCTCCCTCTTCTGCTGCAACAAGCTGTCCTCACCCCTGGTCTCCCAGAACCAGTAAAGGCATGAAGTGGGAGGAGCAAAGGCAGGCATAGTCTCCAATTGCTTGGGGGGACGGGACCATGGAAGGGTGGAGAAATAGCTGGCTGTGGGAAGGCAAGGACCTTTAGTTTTGGCAACTGCTTCATGGGGGTAAGCTGTGCTCATTAGGCCTGGCGCTCCTGTGCAGGTCCTGTTTTGCTAATAAAGAGTTAACACCAGCTTGCTCACTGTGATTTACTGCTGGCTCACTCCTGTCGCTGTGTCAGTTTCAGTTTCTCCCAGATTTTTGTTTTTTCCCCCCAGTCTTAAGTTTGGTTCTCCAGATTTCCACATTAGTTTGTTTTAAAAAAGAAACGTCTTCATGAAAAATTCACCAGCATTTCCATATCTGCTAATACACACATTTTTGCAAAGCAATTTCCTCTTAAGTAATGCATTTTCACTGATTTGTGCATTTTTACAGACACCTTGCCCCATTATTCTATAGGTCACTTGGCTGGAGAATTGCACTGGAACAACTGGAGAACCAATTCAGGGTGTGGCACTGCCTGGAAGCTTCAGTGCTGCTGTTGCAGAACTTGGCAGAGAGAAGGATGGGGACAAAGCTAGAATTCGTTGTCTCTGCTTGTCATTGGTTCTGGTGCCACCTTCTGTTGGCCTCCCTGCCCTTCTGGCCCATCACTTCCAACAGGCTTCAACCACTACCGCTGCATAGAGAGAAATAAACAATACATTTCACCCTCTGAAATTTGATGGAGAAAGTTGCAATAAACTAAGTAAAATCTAGGTCTCTTGCTTTGCTCCCTCATCCACCCTCCACACTGCAATATTCCCTCTCTCTGATCTTAGAGTTACCCCAGAGTTTGGACACTGAGAGGCTGTCTTATTTTGCCCAACCTGGGACGATGTAGCTCTAAACACCACAGATGCTGTTGTAAGGAAACTCGCCTTTTAACAGCCAGTACTGTGGAGATCAAAGGTTATAAAGCAAATATTTCCTCAACAGTATGGGGGAAGGAACTCTCCTGTGCATTGAAACCAAGTCTCTCCCCTGCCCCGTCTTCCACCAGATTGTTTATCTTCATATTTAATCCTAAATCAAAACTTTTTGCTTCCTTTGAAATCCCTTGGATGCTTTGCCGAGCCAGGAACTCACAGATGCCCCTCAAAAGTTTGCATTAGGCAAAACTGGGTGGCACTTGTTCAGCGGAGTACAGGATTCTGGAAAACAGTGGTCAAATTACAAGGGGAAGAGGACAGCAGCCTTCTCCGTTTTCTAATGGCTTCCTTAAGTACTGTTTTTAGAAGACTCTGGCGGTCGGGTGTCCTGTTTTCTTTACCCAGGCATCGGGACACACTAGAAATGCTAATTGTTGTCCTCACTGCAGTATGTTTTTGCTTCTTTCATTATGGAGTTGTTAATTTGCTTGTGTTATATAGTGGACTTGTTTTTTGTGGATTCTGGAGTTTTTGTATATTATATTTTTCTCCTGTATATTTTTTATTCCTCTTTTGCTTCATTCTTCCTCACTCTGGGGAATAGTCAGTGAAGAGTGGGTTAGAAATATATCATCAAGATACATGTTTTCCTTATTCAAAGCATTCACACCCTACCTTTTAGCCCCAAAGGCTTCCAGAGTAGCTTATAAGAAATGGTAGTAAGATAGTCCTTGCCCTCAGGCTTAGCATCGAAAAGAACAAGGAAGAAGGGATTGTGTGGGAGGAAGGAAAAGGCTAACTCAGGCAACATTATATAGTTCTGCCTACATAGATTCTGGCTTTCTTGGTGAGCAGCCCCTGCCCAGAAAATTGTCTCCCCAATTAGACTTAGGAGCAGAGCACACTCCTATTTCCTGAATTACCCTGAATCTTTCGTTATGTATGTTGGGTGAATAAAGCTGGCTGTTGCTCTGCTACGTCTTGTCTTCTTTCAGTTTTCTCATTCACCTTGCTTTTCACATGGACCATATGCAGGTGAAGCCTTTTGATCTGTATGCCATACATACAAGGTGTGACCAGAAAGTTCAGTGAATGGTCACAGAAATCAGACAGTGAGAAATATTCGAACATACAGACCTGACAGACCTTCAGAGTAGGGCCCACTCTGATACAATGCACCATTGACAACGTTCATAGAACTGTTGGAAACTTCTGGAGAAGTCCTCTTTCCGTACTGCTTTCACTTCCCTCATCACAGCAACTTGGACGTGTGAAACGTTGGGAAATCTGTGCCCTTTCAGTTCAGATTTCAGTTTTGGAAAAAGAAAAAATTCTGGTGGGGCCACAATGGGAGAATATGGAGGGTGGGACAACTCAGTAACCTCAGTAACGATTTCACGTGGAATATACAATTCTTCCACCACCATTCGGATGGACAAATGCTGATCCCGCATCAATAACTCATGAACTCTGTCGACATTTGCCGCCGTTCTGCTCGTCGACGATCTACCAGGCTGAGGGTCATCTTTAATGTTTTACCACCCTTCACAGAAATGCTTAAACCACTCACACACTGTCTTTTGAGTTACAGCTTCATCTCCGTACACAACTGTGAGTATTTCATGGGTTTCCGATGCCGATTGTATATTTGAATATTTCTCGCTGTCCGATTTCTGTGACCATTCACTGAACTTTCTGGTCACACCTTGTATTTCCGCAATACCCCTCGCTACCAAGAAACAGTCCAATATCTCTTTCCTGACCTATCAGTGGTAGCTGGAATTCTGGAAAGGAGAGAGGGATGATGAGCCACTGACATCCACTGCTGCCACCATTCATTACAGGTGCAAACTGCTTTGAGGTATGCTTGTTTGTTTTTTAACAATCAAGTAGTGTATAGATTTTATGAAATTAAACAAACAAAGAGGGTTTAAATCCAAGCTGGAGAAGTAGGTCAGAGTTTCAAGAAGTCATTTGAAATTAGGAATGGGTTGATTTGTCAGTTTGGATTCTCTTGATTTTCCCATTTTCTGATCTTCAATTTAGTCCTCCACAATTTTGGAGCAATTTGTGTTTTGTTTCTAAAATCCTCCTGAAACTTCATCGGCATTTTAGTGTGAATTTATCCTAAGACAATGCATTTTTGTAAGGTACTGTCACCATTACATTCCTTTTTGTGCAAACTATTCCCCAATACACCTATCTGTTTTTGGAAACATTGAAAACTGCATCACAAAATTCAGCTACGAGCAAATTTTGAAGGGTAAGTGTGTTTCGATTCACATGTTAGTTTGAGAAATGCAAAATAGGTCGTTTCTCATTAAAATGCAAACAAAATCAAATTTCTCCCCCTTCCATCTTTGAGACTAGCTTGTTAGAACCCTGCTCCCAATGATTTTCAGGTCTGAGTCGCAAGCATTCTTGGACTTAGTGGGCCTTACTTGTGAGTAGAGATGCAGAGGATTGTGCTTTTAGCTACTAAGTTGCACAAACTCTCATGTCCAATTACAAAAAAACAAAGCTTGTGCCAAGAAAAAACATTTATTGGAAACGCTATTTAATAATTGGTCCCTGAACTTTTAATAACAACAGTGGAGTTATTATTCCCAGGAAACTCTGTGTATGTGTCTGTATTCTCAGTATTCACTTTCCTAGTTGGCTGTCATAAGCCAAGTTTTAACCAAAGAAGAATGTTTATGATTGAGATATGAGGGCAATAAAGCAATAGATGCAAACACAATGTTAAGTACAGTATTGGAAATGCTACACTGTAATTTTATATGGTAATCTATCCACACATAGTATGTGAAAACATATGCTTACAGACCATGACAGACATGTATAAATGAGGAGGATAAAAAAAAATCCCACTATCTCACTTGCAGCTAGGGAATTTCCATCAATTTAGAGTGCAGTCAGACTTTATTGTAAACCTACATACATTTGGATTTTACTGCTTGCCTGTAACAAGTTTGCTTTTATAAAAATCTTTACTGAATTCATGCAATTTACTAGACAGATAAGAAAAGCTATTTTAGAGAATCTCTCCAGTGTGCAGAACCAAAACAAACAAAATACGTTGTAAAAACTGCTAGAAGACAGCAAGGAAACAGATCAAATGTTTCTTGTTTGAGAGACAAGATCTCTTTCATACTCAGGTTATGGGAGGGTGGTACTTCAGCTGAATACAGTGAAAGGGGTGTTTGCACCAAGTCTCTTTTCAAAGACAAAGAGGGTAGACTGCTGTTCAGACATTCTCCCCCCCATGTGGTTGCATCCATGGGGATCTCCCATGTGAAGGAAGGACACACAATGCAGTGTGATCTACTTTCCTCACACAAATTGCTACTGGAAAGCGGTGCCTGTCATCAGTGGTTCTTCGGACAGATCAGACATTACATCCACAGCGCAGTTGCTTCAGATATGTTGAGTGTTTAGCTCTGGGGGTCTAGAACAAGAAATAAGATGCTTATGAAAGAGGCATGCACACTTGTGAACCTTTTTCAATGTCTATCTCCAGTACATTTTTTTCTTTAAAAAAATGTTTAGGGGTACTCTCATTTTAACTCAAGAAAACCACCATTTTATAGTTCAAATCAGGAAAAATAAATACAGTAAATGGACAAAAGTACAAAGATTCACAAAATGCTTAGGGGTATGCGTCCCCCTGCATCCCCCCAGAAAAAAAGCACTGTCTATCCCACTCCACACCTAGGGCATCTCCACATTAAAAGTCCATGATGCTAATTTTGCCCAAACCAATAAGGTGAGATGAGCACCGCAACCCCAGAGTCGGCCACGACTGGGCCTTTACCTTTTTACCTAACTTTGCTTTTATTTTAGCCAGGAATTTCCATTATCAGGGTTCACGTGCTCTCACTTTGTCTGGTTCCCAAAGTCATTTCAGTGATCAATATTCAGTTATTAATATTCAGAATTTATAGGCAGTTCTTTAAAGAAAAATGTCCTATGCCTCTGCAGGAAAAACTTTTGTGTGGAACCCAAAACCATCTCACAATAACTCGACGGCATGGAATATCGAGTGAGTGAGGGGGAGACGATGACAAATGAAAGGTGTGGAACAGGAAGATATTATATACAGTAGGGGGGAAGCTATCTTGTTGTCTAGATAGCTTACTTCCTGGCTCATCCCAAGAGCCATTTTTGAATGTCCCCAAGAACAGAAGAGAGCTTCCATTGGTCACAAGTGTGCCACTTCCCCACCAAAAAGAAATTCCACAATGGTCACAGGGGGAACCCCAAATATATGGCTCAGTACATTTGGTGGGGGACGCGGGTGGCACTGTGGGTTAAACCACAGAGCCTAGGACTTGCCAATAAGAAGGTCGGCAGTTCAAATCCCCACGACGGGGTGAGCTCCCGTTGCTCGGTCCCTGCTCCTGCCAACCTAGCAATTCGAAAGCACGTCAAAGTGCAAGTAGATAAATAGGTACCACTCCGGCGGGAAGGTAAACGGCCTTTCCGTGCGCTGCTCTGGTTAGCCAGAAGCAGCTTAGTCATGCGGGCCACATGACCCGGAAGCTGTACGCCGGCTCCCTTGGCCAATAAAGCGAGATGAGCGCCACAACCCTAGAGTCGGCCACGACTGGACCTAATGGTCAGGGGTTCCTTTACCTTTACCTTACATTTGGTGGGCATGGAATGCTGACTGACAGGGGAGGGGAGGAAGGGCAGAAACCAGGAAGAGGGCTGGATGGGATGGAACACTAAAGTGATACATACCATACACCTATACATTTACAGCATGTCAATATGTCCCGAAACATTTGGTATAATCTGATAAATAGGTTCTTTTTTTTAACAATTTAATATGTTTTTTAATTCTCTTGGCAGGCTTCACTGAAACTGCTTAGCCAATATTCCCAACATTTAAAAATATAGACAGAAACATTAAGGCGAAGGTCAGGTATTCACTGATCAGTAACCAGTCTTTCGGAAGGAAAACAAAACACTTGTTAGCACCTGTCTCTTTGGCAAATTAAATTACTGCTTTTGTTGGCATACAGCAACCCAACTCACGGTTGTTTTTTTCCTGTTATAACTCAGCAGGGTCTAAACTGGAACCAGCAAATGTTAATTCATGTTTATTTCCTCCCTCAGAGTAGGAGGACAGAATTGAACTGTTAGTTTAAACTGAAGCATTGATCACACTCTACTCCTACCTTAAAACACGATCACTTGAAGGAACTCCTACTTGGTGGGAATCTGAGCTTGAATGTTGTGTAGCATTGGGGAATTAGTGTTACATGGTGGGTAAGAGAGTAGAAATTGAGAAGGTATGGTTCAGATTTCACCTCAGCCGTAACTTTGCTGAGTAGCCTTGCAGCAGCCTTTCCCAACTTGGTGCCCTCTTCCAGATGTTGTTGGTACCCAACTCTCCTCGTCCTTGACCACTGGTCATGCTGCCTGGGGCTGATGGACAACATCTGGAGAATTCAAGGTTGGTGCTGGCTGCTTTAGGGCCAAACTGAACGTGACAATGGAGATATGTGGTGCATCTCTTTAAAAGATCTGATATGCATCATGTATCGCCATTTCTCGCATCAAGTCTGGTTCCAAGCCTTCGTGAACCTTGTGCTCTTCAGATGTTGTTTGACTGCATTTTAAATATCCCACAGGAAGAAGCAGACCACTCATTTGGAGAGTTTCTTCAAAGACCTCCGGAAGTTGCCACATTACAGCTTCCATCATGCTGTCTGGGGTTGATGGGAACTGGAGCCCCACACCATCAGGGGAGCCACTCGTTCCCCACCCTTCTTTTATAGAGTGTCATAAGTGAGTAGGAAAAAAGAAAGTGAGAATTAGCCCTAAATGTGTGTCTCTACATTTTTTAACTTGAGCAGCAGTCTGTTTTGCTAGGACTTGGGGGGTGCATGAAAATTGGCACTTAGGTGGCAAGGTTCACTTTGAGCCATGCTATATTGTGGATTTGGCCGCAATGCTCAGCAATTGGATTTAATTGGCTTTGGATTTCACTCTGCTTGTGGTGGCATTTCAAAGTCCGCAAAGCGCTTTGGGATCCTTTCCAGAAAAAGCAATTTCAAGAGAACTGGCCTTTATGATCCATGCAGGAGTTTCCTTTTTAAAAACTTTAAGAGAAACCAGGCAGAGTGCCTGGCAGACTTTCAGAATAACTGAGGCAACGTTGGACTAGTTATTCTTGTCAAATGCCTTCTGTGTCTTCTGAAGCTAATCCAGAAAAAGGAAAGAAAACCGGGAGGGAGGGCAGCCAAGGAACAATTACTCTACTGCAGTCTAGAAAGCAATCGGCAATCAATTAAGCCAAACACAGATTTTCTCCATTGTATTAATCTGCCTGAATTTACTTGTTAATAAAACCTAAACAACTGATGGCTTTTAAAACTGGGTAGGGTATTGTTTTGTTTGTTATTATGTTACGTATTTTTGTGCTTTTCTATATTGTAAACTGCTCCGTGATCCTCAGATGAAGGGTGGTATATTAATTTAGTAGTAGCAGTAGTAGTAGTAGTAGTAGTAGTAGTAGTAGTAGTAAAAAGCAGAATATTTTCAACATAGTAAACTTCTGTTGAACTAACCACAGAGATTTCCTAGTTGTGGCACCTTAAAATTCCCTTGCTAGGGTGGTTTTCTAAGCATATTCACTTCACATGTTTAGGTAGGTGAAACCTTTCCCCATATGGCTCTTGGATTGGCCCAGAAAAGTCATGCAATATAGTTGGGCATTTTCTGGGGCCCTTAAAATAGTAAGGGGTCCATGCAGTCTCTCTATATTACTTCTGAGTAGGCCAGATGGAGGAGGTGTGACAATAGTTTGGAGTACTTTGGATTTGATATCCCGCTTTATCACTACCCAAAGGAGTCTCAAAGCGGCTAACATTCTCCTTTCCCTTCCTCCCCCACAACAAGCACTCTGTGAGGTGAGTGAGGCTGAGAGACTTCAGAGAAGTGTGACTAGCCCAAGGTCATCCAGCAGCTGCATGTGGAGGAGCGGGGAAGCGAACCCGGTTCACCAGATTACAAGTCCACTGCTCTTAACCACTACACCACACTGGCTCTCTCTCAGTAGTCATTATCTGCTCCTGCTCTGGTCCTTTGAGTCCAATCCTCATCATCATATAGCAGTACAGGAAGGAGCCTTATACCGAGTCAAACCACTGGTCCATTCAGCTCAGCATTGTCTACACTGATTGGAGGAAGCTCTCCAGGATTTCAGATGGGATTCTCTTCTGGTCCTACCTGAATATGTGGGGATTGAATCTGGGGCTTTCTGCATTCAAAACAGATGTTCTACTACTGAGCTATGACCTTTTCCTCAGCTGGTGACAGGTGAACACAAGAAAGAGGGTGAAGAATAGTCCCTGCCAGTTTCACTCTCCTGCTGGGCTCTGTCCCTGTGTAGCGAGAAGGAATACCAGCAGTTGCCACTGACAGACGTATCGAATGAGTGGAACGAGCCCTGCTTGGGGTCCACTGGCTAAATATTCTTAATTCCACTGTCATTCACTGTATTTCAATTATGTATCTTCTTCTATTTTAATAATGATTTAATTGGGTTTAATTGTTCAATTTATTTGTCCTATAACTGTAAGCCGGACACATTTTAATTAAAGTTTAATGAAATTGAGTAAGTCAATTTTTCTTCTCTGGACACATGCTGGCCATGAATCGGTCTTCTATGCGGGTTTGATATTCTGTCTTGCTTTATTGTCATTTAATTGATTTTATTGAGATTTTGAATGCTTTTAACTTGGTGTGAGCTGCCTTCAGAGTCCATTTATGGACTAGATTGGTGGAATAGAAATTGTAAATAAGTATCTTAGGCTTACGCATGTGAACTCAGTGGCAACTAACACTTTGATATCCCCGAAGTGTTAAAACTGTAACCTTAATGTGCATAAAATACGTCTGTATGCATTTAAGTTAAAACTTATGTAGAGGTATGCATCTTGTAAAGAGAGGTTTACATTAGGCAGGAGCTTTAGCTATAGCTATAGCAAATGCAGTAAATTTGAGCAGCTATTGTCAGCAGGAAGTTGAAACTTGAGAAGCCAGCATCTCTGTGTCATGGGGAGCCATCAGAGAGATCACCATCTCCATGCTGGGAGGAGGAGCTTCCAGCATAATGGAGGATTGTTTTTCAGGAAGTCTCTCTGGAATCAGAGAATGAAGTTCTTGGACTGTATTAAATGGATTTAAATGACTGCACTGCACTGCAGCCTAAGAGCAATATGTTACCTGTAACATTTAATGTTACTAGTTTTAGGACTGTTCTTTAGTAATGCTTTGAAACTCATTCTTGTGGCAGAGAGCATTTGTTTCTACTCTGCACAAGGTCCAGATCAGGGATCCCATTGTAACAGCTCTAATTTGAAGGACATGCCATGCATTCCAGCACATTGTTAAAGCTCATGGAAGGTGACCCTTACATATACCATATTTTTCTGTGTATAAGACGTCCCCATATATAAGACGACCCCTTTTTTTTAAACCCAAAAATAAGAAATTAAGTTGTTCAACTTTTGGGTGGGTGGGGGAGGTCACTTCTGCCAATCATTCACCTGCCTGCCCGCCACTGCCGATCACTTGCCACAGCCACTGCCAATCGCACACCTTGCCACAACCGCCAACTGTCTGCCTGCTTGCTGCCACCAACAGTCCACCCACCCACTTGCCGCAGCTGCCAATCGCCTGCCCAATTGCTGCAGCCACAGTCAATCACCAGCAGGCCTTGCCACAGCCACCAATCACCTGCCCAATTGCCCCTGCCAATCTCTTGCTTACTGCTGCCATTAATCGCACATCCCCCCTCTGCATTCACTATCCGTGTATAAGACGACACCCAATTTTTGCCAAATTTTGTTTTAGCAGAAAACATCGTCTTATACACAGAAAAATATGGTTCTTCCTTTTACAGAATAGTCTAAACCAGAGCTTTCCAAACTGCATGTCGAACATGTTAGTGTGTTGGCTGCAGTGTGTAGGTGTGTCTCACAAACTCCCTGAGCTCCTCCCGCGGCTGGAAAGAGGTTAGTTTAACCTCCGGTTCGCTAGTAAAACTGAATTACTGTGTTGCAAAACGACGCAGGTCTTAAATGTGTGTCACCAACATGAAAAGTTTGGAAAGCTCTCGTCCAAAACATGGGTGGTGAACCTCAAGCCTGCACCTGGCCTTCAGGACTCTCTCTAGTCTACATCTCTACCTCATCCACATACTTCTCCCCAGGCCACCCCCATCACCAGACATTGGCTGGAAGATGTCCTTGTACTCCATTCATGCCTCCTGCTTGCCTAAATAGAGGATAGAGAGAGGCATGCAAATGTGTGTACAAAACTAGTCTTTGTACAATTGCAAAAAAAAATATCAATATTTTAGTGTTCAGTCTGTACTTCAGACATCCCTCCCTGTTGAAGCATCTTCACTCTACTCTTTTCAGTGCCTCCCCAGACACTGAGATGCTGACCTGTTTTAATCTATTTTACTATTAATTTTAAAGTAAAAAAAACAGGATAAATTTACATTGTTTTTAACTGCTTTTAAAAATGGGTCGTTTCAATGTTTCTTGTTAATCACATCGAGGTTTTGCGATGATCACGCAGTATATAAATGTTGCTAAGTAAAAGTAAAGTAAATAAAAATGTAAGGTTCACATTTGTTGCTCCATTCAGTTAGCGGTTTCAGGACCTGCCCCCTCCTGGCAATTAGAGATTTGCCTAGAAGGGAATGTAGACCACAGTCTGAAGAAGCTTCCCTCAAACCTGCTTGAAGCCCTAAACACCAATTTGACCTAAAATTCTGAGAAATAATATTGCAAATGACAGCTTGAGACACTGTCCATGGAATTAGGTTGATGGCTTCCATGGAATACCTTTACTTCTCCCTTTATTATAAGCCTGGCATGTGATTGGATTGGACGTGATAGTGAATGATGAAT
This sequence comes from Podarcis pityusensis, assembly GCF_964106645.2. NCBI lineage: Eukaryota > Metazoa > Chordata > Lepidosauria > Squamata > Lacertidae > Podarcis > Podarcis pityusensis. The sequence continues at coordinate 77,050,802 of NC_138027.1, forward strand.
GACCAAGGTGGCCAATATTTTCCACTGGAAAGCTCTTTTTCCTATCCCTGTAATCTGCTCCGAGAGACCCAGGCAAATAGCTCAGTGAGGGCCATTGTACTGCTCTCCTACTCTGAGTCTAGAGCGTGTGTAGTCTTTCTAATGGGTATCAGCTATCTGTCAGTTGTATCAGTCAATCTTCATCTTTATTCAGCTCCTGGGTATTGTGTTGAAATTCATTTTGATATTCATCAAGTTTTCAAACAGTAGATAACAGCAGCTGAGGATAAAAAAAAGCCATCTGAGTCAGCACTATTTCCCTCAAAGGCTTGAGCATGGGTCGCGCAGATAGTTTCATTCTGGCACCGGCAGATAGTATAATGAGAAGATTTTTGCAGAAATTCAGAGGATTAGATGCAGATCTGGGACACAAAGCGGCAAGTCCTACTCCTGTGGAAGAGTGAAGAAAACGCACGGTTGGTGCAGAGATGAGAAGATCTTCCATGGAAGCGCTCCAAATGAAACAGAGTTAAGAGAAAGTTCCTCCCACCCTTTATCTCCGTGGAGATGAAGAAAACCAAGAAAGAAGGTGTGCTTCATACCTGTGATGTGTCAGATGTAGCCTTGGCACAAAGGAGGGTGACCAAAATGCTTTCTTTATAACAAACCCAAAGAAACATAAGGCATGAGGAAAAGCCCACCAGAAAGAGATGTCTTCAACTGTCTCAGGTCTTGGTTTCTCTAGAGCAATGGTGCTCAATCCCCAAGTCTGTCCATTGGCTTCATCCAGGGGGCTTGCAGCACGTCTACATTACATATTCATTGGTTTTTAATTGTGTCTCTATCGCTTTTCTCACATCGTATGGCAGTTTGGAATCGCAATGCATTAAAATGCAACATTAGAAATAAAAGAAGCAGTAAACATAGAATCACCAAATTGTAGAGTTGGAAGGGACTGCAAGGGTCATCTAGTCCAGCCCCCTGCAATGGAGGAATCTTTTGCCCAACGTGAGGCTTGAATCTATGAACTTGAGATTAAGATTGTCCTGCTCTAATGGCTGAGCTCTCTCTCTCTCTCTCTCTCTCTCTCTCTCTCTCTCTCTCTCTGCAATTAAAAATCATACAGCATCTAGCCCAGTGGTTCCCAACCTTTTTTGGGCCATGCCCCACCTAAGCATCTCTAAAATCCTGATGTCCCCCACGTGACATATAATTCTTATTATTCAAAAAGTGAACTCTTATTCACATGGAGGAAGCCTAAAAGGTCATTAACTTGGTCTAACTCATTCTCGAATTGCCCGCCTTAAAAATCAAATTGCCCCCTGCAGGAATAACGGAGACGACAGGAGGTTGGATGCAGGTGAGCTGTGCAGAAGCACGCTAGCAAGCATGCTCCAAGCAAGCTGCCAGCTAGCTCTGCCGAGGCTCCTTTTATTAGCAGAAGTCAGCAATTGGAAACAGTAGTGAAATCACCCTGAACATGACGTATTTCCATCTAAGCACATTTCCAGCAAATACACGTGTCAGCAGGTGCTTCCTTCAAATGTTTTCCCCGATACTTGGTTACGTCTGCGTCCCCAGACATGCTCCAGCCAAGTGTTATGTCTAGTAAACAAATCTGTGAGAGGACAAATGGTCAGGGGGAAAACCCTGTTTTCTAGCCAAGAAGGCAAAAGGTCAGTGAAAGCAGGCGTAACGCTCCTTGACACACTGTTGCATGTCTGGTGCGAGGTTTGCCTTCACAAAGCGGAGAGTTACCTCCACACACCCCTGTGGGGCATGTGCCCCACATTGGGAACTATGGATCTAGCCCCAATGGTTAAACAGGAGGAAAAATCATTAAGCAATCCAGCAAACTCACCAGCAATCGTCAAATGGTCCATGGGGAGAAAAAGTTTCCAAAGCCTTGCTCTAGAGCTTATGCTCAAGACCTGGACTGGGGCTGTTTCTGACCCCAGCGAGCCGAAACAAATCTAAAACATGGACTGGGCTCTCCAACATGGCATCCTGCTTGTTGTTTCATAATCTGTTACTCACACTTGTTGCTGAGTGAAAAGAACCAAGTTCAGAGGTTTTTAAAAGTGCTCTTTCTGCTGAATTGTTTGCAGCGAACACCCTTGAAATTGCTGTAAGAGTCTCATTGCCCCGAAGCTGGTGATCAGCCATATGCACCAGCAGCAGAAGATGAAATAAAGTCAAAACCAGAGTTTAGCCTACGGTCTTTTTCACAGAAGTTTTTTTTTTTTTTAAAAGGATCAAAGTAAGGGGGGGAAACAACCATAGCAGACAATTTCAGCTTCTGGAATGAGACAGCGTACTAGGTTAACCAACTCTTAATATAATAATAAAAAATACATAGCATTTATGTAGCACTTCTCAGCAGCCAAAGCACTTGCATAGATTCGCTTGCAATAGAGGTGGGGAAACCTGAAGGCCGTATTCACTTCTGGTCAATCTTCTGGAGGCCCCATTGGTGGCAAAAGAGGCCAGAGCAATAAAGGCAAGTTTTAACTTGTGTATTGAAGGCTAGCTTCTCATTTATCGAGCTCTAGCCTCCATCTAAGGGACGCGGGTGGCACTGTGGGTTAAACCACAGACCCTAGGACTTGCTGATCAGAAGGTCAGCAGTTCAAATCCCCGCGACGGGGTGAGCTCCCATTGCTTGGTCCCTGCTCCTGCCAACCTAGCAGTTCGAAAGCACGTCAAAGTGCAAGTAGATAAATAGGTACCACTCTGGCGGGAAGGTAAACAGTGTTTCCGTGCACTGCTCTGGTTCACCAGAAGCGGCTTAGTCATGCTGGCCACATGACCCGGAAGCTGTCTGCAGACAAACGCTGGCTCCCTCAGCCAATAAAGCGAGATGAGTGCCGCAACCCCAGAGTCGGCCACGACTGGACCTAATGGTCAGGGGTCCCTTTACCGTTACCTTTAGCCCCCATCTACGCAATCCAGAAGTTTGTGTTAAAGGATGGGTAAAAACACTGAAGGAGGATGTGAAGCAGAATTGATGAGGAATGTGATTCAGCACAGTATGGCATCCCCTGCATGTGTCACAGAAAAAAGGGACATCTGTTTTTTTCGTGTGAGAGCTTGGTGGCCATTTTGGGTGCCGTGATATCACATGATTTCACCCTGAAGTCTCGCCTGAAAAAGTACTTTGTCCTGAAAAAGTGCTGGGGGGGGGGCTGCTGCGATCTTGCACAATGACCCAAAACTCAATTTTTTTTTGTGCTGTGCATGCATGCCCCCCCCCAAAAAACATGTCTTTTGGTCTCCATGATCTTGCACAGTTCACATGACTCACATGGGAGCACAGGTGGAAAGACACACGTCCTGGTTTTGGGACTGAATATGTTGGAGTGTATGGTATGGGGAAAGTCCCCAGGTAGGGTTGACGTTTTATATTTATATTTTTGCAAAGTTGTGTGGGGAGGGGCAAAGTGGTTGAGCAGTTTTTGAGACATTTTAAAGGCAATTTGCCAAAATCTAGACTTCTGACATGGGTTTCTATATGTCCATATGTCCGGATTTCCCCTTGGACACGGTTTCCGACTGCCATATTCCGATTATGTCCAGGAAATTCCAGACGTATGGCAACTATACCCTAAGGCAAGATAATTTGTCTCAGAGGGGCACAATGGGGCCCAGGATGAGATTCCTCATTCCTTACTCACAACAACCATGTAAATCAGGAAGGTATTTAAAAAATACAGTCATTCTGTAGCAAAAGTCCTCCAACTTATTTGGCCTACCACCCCCTTTTCAGGAAAAATAATAATAACTCAGTGCCCCCCTGGAAATCTGAGTAATTAAACCTTCTTTAAGCGAACAAACAGAAAGATGCACTGAATTTGTAAACGTGAAGCTTGAAATTATAATATTATTGATTAAAATTAACCACAGTAACATTTAACTCTATGTTAAATTTTTATTCAATGACTCCAATTCTACTACTACCCCCATGGATCGTTCCAGCACCCCCACCCCACCCCCAGTGGGAAGAAAAACTTTACTGGACCTAGAACACCTGTTACATAGAACCTGGACTTTCTGAAACAAAGCCCTTTTATTTTATCACCAGGCTTTATTCATTTAACTGAAGGGCTACATAGGAATCTTCCTCTCCCATTCCAGTGTGATGTCTCAGTGGGAGCACAGTTTGGAAGTCGGAGGAAAGACCTGTCTGAGTCCCTCTCCCCCCCCCCCCACTGTCCCCTGCACACATCCATCAGGTTCCCAATAGATGGTTGATGTCCGCCTGGCTATAAGAAAGCAGAGCTTTTAAGTATGCTTAGTGTTCGCCACAATCACAACTGGGATGGAGTTGTGTCCAAAGACTTAATCAGACGGCAAGCCCTATAGCCGGCATAGTGAATAAATAATGAACCAAATCAAAATCAGTCATGCATCTAATTGGGACATTTACACCGCTTGAGGCATGCCATGCTTTTTTCCATGCTAGATATGTGCTAAGGAAAATTAATCAGCTAATCAGTTTCCAGTGTCACTCTGAGCTTCAAACTTTTCTTTTCTTTTCTTTTTTTTAAAAAGAGCTGACATTAGAGAGGTGATTGGTAGCACAAAACAACACCGGTGCCAGGACTCGGGGAAATAGCAGCCTCCTCCTGCTGCTTCATGATGGCAAGCAAGGCTCCGTTCGGGGTATTGTGTACAGCCCTGGATGTCACAGCGGGGAAAGGAGGTTTGCAATTTGGGGGAGGGCTCTGAGGAGAACCGTGAGAATGGCAAAGAGGCTCAGAAAGCAGAAGCAATGGAAGGAAAAGAAGCAGCAAGTGCATCATCTGTCTGTAAATGCCATTTTCCCCATGCAAAACGCCTTAATAGTCTCTCAGGTGTGGGGAGTGGCTGTAGTTGCTCGTGGGGGGGGCAGGGCGGGGGAATTGCACTCTGTTTAGGCATATTTCAATCTTTTAAAATTTTTAAATGGAGAACCTTTTTCAGCCTGAGGGCCACATTGACTTCTGGGCAGCCTTACAGGAGCCACATGTCAGTGTGGGTATGAGGAGTCGATATGATCGAGCCTAAAATGGCTAGGGCAACCCAGTCAGATGGGTGGAATACAAAGAAATAAGAATAATAATTTCCAAGATTAAGGGGCTATGATATGCGTTGTATGTGAGTGATGTCATGTGCCCTGTGCACATTGCGCACATGTGATGTTATGTGTGTGACGCTGCATGGTTTGGAGTAAGCCATGGCTCCAACGTTCGGTGGTTCTTCCTCTCTTGCACTCAGGAGTAGTCAGCCAACGAAGCCATGCCACACTAGGCTCCACACTTGGCCTCCTCCACCCCCTCAATGTTGAGGCGGCCTGGCCCCCTCCCAACAGTTATAGAGGGGGCCAAAGTCACCTCAGTCCCATTGAGTTGGTGTACCTGGTGTGGATGGAGCAATAAAGACGCACATTATGCTGTACAGTAGGCTAGCGTTGATACACACACACATTCCCTCTCTATCATCTATCTAGACCAGTGGTTCTCAACCTGTGGATCCCCAGATGTTGTTGGACTACAACTCCCATCATCCCTGAGCTCTGGCCTTGCTAGCTAGGGGTGATGGGAGTTGTAGTTCAACAACATCTGAGGACCCACAGGTTGAGAAAGGCTGATCTAGACCAAAAGGAGGTGTCATTGTATCCCAGATAGGTGAAATCAGATACTGAAAGCAGATGATAGAGTTGAACTCAACAAGTCCTGGAGTGGACAATTATTTTGCCAAATGTGGGGCCTTCCTCCACCTCCCAATTTTGACAGTGAGGATAAAGTGTCATGGATCCTATCTGGAATATGTCCGTTCCACACCAAAAACGATTTCACTATTGCAGACTTGTAATTTAGGTTCTCCTAAAATCATAGAGTTGGCATTTCCTCTTATGCAGATAGTCCTGGTCCTTAGCTTCAATTACTACTTCCAAAAATTTGTTTGAAAACTCGTAACACTGGAGAATTTCTCGCGCCTGCTGGAAATCATCATATCACTGCTGAGACAACAAGCTGTACAAATTCAGGCTGCGCAATTAGACCACAAATGCAAATCAATAATACCTGCAGAGGGCTCATGACATCATCCTCAAATAAATAAAAATCAAAAAACTGTGCCATGATTAAGTTTTCTTAGCCACATGCTGTGGGTTTCAAAAATCCCCCAAATGTCATCTTTCTGATACTTCCAAAAATTCAGTTTTGGTTTTTATTTCCATGATTTGAATTGATTTTTCTACATTCTTTCCAGTGTCACTTAATATTAACCACATGTTTCTGTTAGGAAATAAATACTTTTTTTGTTCTTTGATGATGGGATGAATCAGACTTTGACATATTTTTTTGCAGGAGCATTCTTCTCCATGATTATGGATAAAGAACTGAATGGACATCTTATGATCTTTTAAACTGTCTGAGGCTTCTATTTTTCAATAGTCATTCATCTGGAGGCCACTGAGAGTGGCAAACTGCCTTTTCATTGCATTGCATGTCTCCAGCCCCTGTTTAACCCAAAAGATACAGGTAGTACCACAGCTAGAAAGATAGCTTAATATACAAAATATGAATAGTTCATGAAAATACTGCATTCATCCTTGGGCACTAAAGAAGGGGTTAATGGTGGATGCTTACAGTGGTGGCCTTTAGGTCTTTGAGGAGGAGGATGCAAGTCTTTGATCACGATACCGCCTTGTTCTTATATTCCAGCCTTTTCCTCTAGATCAGTGGTTCTCAACCTGTGAGTCCCCAGATGTTGTTGGACTACAATTCCCATCATTCCTGAGCTCTGGCCTTGCTAGCTAGGGGGTGATGGGAGTTGTAGTTCAACAACATCTGGGGATCCACAGGTTGAGAAAGGCTGCTCTAGATCTTGTATAGCTCCTTGACTCTTAATATTACCGTACCTAGTCAACACAGTGCAATTTATATACATAATAGCTGCCTGCTAAATATTATCCCTCTGAGCCAAAAACCCCAGACTTGACTGTTATGATGGGTGGGAGTGGATCTTCTTCACCTGTACTCATTCAAAAAGTAGTTCCAGCCTGTTTGTGCATAAAAATCTCCATGGAAATGTGCACATATTTATTTAAATACTTATTCCTGAAAATTTCGTTTTCTCTCAAACAATGCACTTCTAAATGTATTTTAATCAAACGTGCCTTTAAAATGCATTTTGATTGGGTCCCCCCATTTTTGTTTCAAGCAATGCACTGCAATATTTGGAGAAGGATGAAATCCAAGGATAACTGCAGTCAGGTCTGCACTTGCCTTGGTGAGGTATGGATCACATCAACTCATACCAGAATTTGCAAAAAGAAAAGAAAAGAAAAGAAAAGAAAAGAAAAGAAAAGAAAAGAAAAGAAAAGAAAAGAAAAGCATTCCACAGTCATTCCGAACCATGGGATCCCTACGCCTGCTTAAATATTTGAAATGCCATGCGCATCTGTATAAGCACATGAGCCAGACCATTCATGAAAAGAGATAGTAGACCAATGGCATGTCCACCCACTTGGTGGAAATTGCTGACATTTTAACCCTACACACAAATGGAATGAATCATAAGGCAAGTCAGTCTTCCTATGGCAAGCGTGGAGAATCCATGGCCTTCTAGATGTTGTTGGACTCCAACTCCCATCAGCGCCAGTATGGCCAATGGTCAGGGATGATGGGAGTTGTGGTCCATTTGGAGGATCACAGGTTTCCCACCCTTTTTTCAACAGGATGGGGTACATGCAGTATGTTTCCATCAACAAGCGGTTTGCCTGCGGTCACTGTCACACCAGACATATTCTGAGTGATTGCGCTCAAGCCGTAGCAGGCAGCATGGTAGTGTTGATGGAGAGATGTTTGCCTGACCTTCCAACAGGTAAGTCACTGTCACTTATCAGGAGGGAAAAAAGATGGGGCAAGGCAGCAGGGAGCTCAGGTTGGTGGAAACACACCAGAAGGAGCACTGAATTGTCTCTGCTGGTGTATTTGCAACATGCTGATCTCAATGCTGCCTCACTACTCCACCCCCCTGTAAGCCGCAGCAACTCACCTGGTGGATACCCAGGTAACTGCCTGACACCCCCAATAACACCATCTACTACTCCACTTAAGGTATGGGGAACAGGGGAGGCAATGTAATGAAGTCTCAGACCGTGTTTTAGAAGAGACAAAACCATCCCACATCACAAAGGCCATACAGAGCTGTGTATTGAGAAAAACTGGAGGATATGACCAATACCACCCATATTATTAGGATATATCCTGCCAACCTAGCAGTTCGAAAGCATACCAGCGACAATAGATAAATAGGTCCGGCAAGAAGGTAAATGCCATTTCTATGCACTCTGGCACTTGTCACAGTGTCCTGTTGTGCCAGAAGTCGTTTAGTCATGCTGGCCACATGACCCGGAAAGCTGTCTGTGGACAAACATTGGCGCTTTCGGCCTGAAAGCAGAAATGAGCACCGCAACCCCATAGTCAAATTTGACTGGACTTAACCATCCAGGGGTCCTTTACCTTTTCACCTTTACCTTTGTTAAAAGGTAAAGGTGAAGGACCCCTGACAGTTAAGTCCAGTCACGAAGGACTGTGGGGTTGCGGTGCTCATCTCACTTTACTGGCCGAGGGAGCTGGCGTTTGTCCACAGACAGTTTTTCCAGGTCATGTGGCCAGCATGACTAAGCTGCTTCTGGTGAACCAGAGCAGCGCACGGAAACGCTGTTTGCCTTCCTGCCAGAGTGGTAACTATTTATCTACTTGCACTTTGATGTGCTTTCAAACTGCAGGAGCTGGGATGGAACAACGGGAGCTCACCCCATCGTGGGGATTCGAACTGCTGATCTTTCGATCGGCAAGTCCAAGCAGCACAGTGGTTTAACACACAGGATACAGTTTAAAAATGAAATTCCAGCTGAATTGTAGAACAGAACATTTGACGTGTGCCAAAGCAAACACATGCACCATTTACAAGCGAAATGAAACTTTTTGAAATCTGATCCGATGTTTTAGCAGAAACAATATGCTTCCGAATATCAGTTGCTGAGAATCACAAGTGGGATGAATGCTCTTGTGCCCATGCCCTGCTTGTGGTTTCCCCAAAGGCATCTGTTGTCCACTGTCAGAAAGAGAATGTTGAGACTAGACAAGCCTTTGGTCTGATGCGGCAGGGAATCCTCACCTGCCCTTAAGGAACTCTGCCATCCTCAAAAGCGCATTTTTAAAATAACTCCAAAAGATAGAAACGCACTTTCCTCTCCCACAATCCACCACAATGCTACTTTTTTATTTCTTACAACTTAGATGTTAATGATGGCAACTGACATTGGTCTGTCGTTAAAAATATAAAGTAATCTAAAGATATAAATGGTTACTTCTGGACAGAGGCTGTTGCTAAATATGCCGTAATGCTAGGTCTAAATGAGCTATAAAACGAGCAGCATACACTACAAAGCCTTTGTGTGTGATTTCAGACTGTTATAGGTGAAGAAAGAGAGATTAGTTTGCTTTTGTTTTCCTCTTCAGCAAGAGATTGCTTATTCACTAATGTGTTTGATGAGCCCAAACTTTTGTGATATAGTCTCCAAATGGAGACTATAAAACAGATGTGGAGTTGCTTCTGGTTTCAGCCACTAGACTAGCTCATGTTTCAATTAAAAACAAAATTATTACATTCTTTGGTTCATGCCGTTTTTTGATAGAATAGTACAATTATATGTTAATTTCACTAAGATCAACTTTATTTATCTACAGGAAGCCATTCCAAAGATTGTTGTATATTTTCTTCGCTTCTGAAATGTTATCACGTTTAATTGCCTGATCTTATTTGGGTTGCAATCATAGTCATTAATTAGAAGGAAGGTGAGGGACAGCATCATATCTAACTATCTGTTATGGCTGCTTTAATGAGGAAAATACCTGCCACCGTTTTAAAGGCATCCTGTATACTTCACAAATACAGCTTGCTGTAGCATTCTCATTTAGACTGTGAACATCAAAGGAAATTGATGTCAGGTGTGAACAGAAGCTGTTGCATATATCTGTTGGAGAAGCTGAATGGTATGTCTGGCTGAGAGAGATGAAGGGCAGCTCAAAACATTAACAAAACTACAGGTAATTAGTGTAAACTTTCAAGGGTAAGGTATGCTGGAGGAATAAAAATGTTGTTTATAGCTATTCCCCGTTGCGCCGTGATAGCTAAGGGTCTGTCAATGTTTTCATTTATAAAGCCCTATTTTTATGAGATTGTGAATTAATAATAGAAATTTGCTTGGGGCTAACCTTTGACAATTTAAAGGGGGGAAATGCTTTTTGTTTCTCTGCATTCTGTAGCCATATGAATAACACCCCTGTACCAGTCCAACTCTGTTACTTAAATACCAAATCCCAGCACATTCTGCTCTCAAAAGTGAGGTGGTAGTGGTTTGGTTTGGTTTGGTTTGGTTTGGCAGGTGTGTGTGTTTTGTTTTGTTTTTAAAAAAGAGGTCCTAATTGAGGTGTGTCACTGGTAGAGAAAAGGCAGGAAATCAGAGAACTTAAATCATGGGTTGGCCCGGGGGCCATATTCAGCCCAATAGCCTTCTAAATCCGGCCTGCAGATGGTCCAGGAATTGACATGTTTTTACATGAGTAGAATGTGTCCTTTTATTTAAAATGCATCTCTGGGTTATTTATGGGGCATAGGAATTTGTTCATTTTTTCCCCTTCAAAACATAGTCTGCCCCCCCCCAAGGTCTGAGGGACAGTGGACCGACCCCCTGCTGAAAAAGTTTGCTGACCCCTGAGTCTTAAATGAAGTTCTATTGATCCAGACAATGCGATGTGAAACATCACAGAGAAAGCTGCAGTGGCCCAGGCCACTGTGGGGAAGTTGCCATAGCAATCGTCACAACTTTGGCAGTTTAGGCACTGGGTAGACCTTTGTCTTGGGTGGAGGGGAGGTTGTAGTCTCTGCCTGCCCCTCCAAAAGATAGGGCATCCCATGAAAGGGATCCGTGAAGAGTCCCCCTATTGCAGTGGTGGCCAAACTTGGCCCTCCAGCTGTTTTGGGACTACAACTCCCATCATCCCTAGCTAACAGGACCAGTGGTCAGGGATGATGGGAATTGTAGTCCCAAAACAGCTGGAGGGCCAAGTTTGGCCACCACTGTGCCTATTTGATTTAAGTCATAGGACTTCCCTTCTGCCAGGTTGACCCTTCCAGTAGGCGGGTCAGGAGTCAATGGTTATGTCCAATGCCAATGCCAAACTTCTTAGGTCTGTAGTCAATAAAATTGTGGCCTTATTTGACCCAATTAAACTGTGTTGTATCTGTTCTTCCTATCCGTCGAGAGCCGGTGGAGGTGCTGTACCTGGGCATGCAAATCGGCAGCTCGATGAGGATCCTTGCCCATGTGCACCTGTGTCAGGAGGTGCTGCACTCAAACATCATTTTTCTTGTCTAAGGCATCCTGTCACCGGACTTTGTTCTGATCTGGATGTTGTCCCATTCCTTGGCCAGTGGGTGGGACAACATGCTGATGCCAGGGGAAAATGCTGGAAGACGGCAAGCCAAGCCAATCAACATCTTCATCTCCCTTCCTATCCGCAGCAACTGCTTTTGAAGCTTTCTTTCTGAGTGCACGGCAGAGTACAGAGACAAGATATTGGAGCATTGGGTAACTAGGTCACAGTTTTTAAGCTTAAAAACAGCAGGATCTGCAGCTCAAGCGTGGGAGGGGAGTTAACTAAATTACAGAGTCCGCTACGGATTCAATTTACTTGTGGACAGAGAAAGTCACCTGCCCCCTGCATTGTAGGGGCCGTCGTACCACTTTATTCCTTGACACTAGCCCCACATATTGAGGATTTCCCTCTGGCCCCCAGGTAGTTGAAATTGGTTGGCCCCAGGTGGAATCCTTATCCCATGTCATGGATCGCACAGCCCTGAATGGCAAGACTCTGATATTCTTAGTCTGCTTAAGTGTACTTTGGGATGCTCACCAGATTCTTTCTGCACAGTCCTGTGAAAGGTGACCAACTAACTGCTAGTTAAGAAAACTGCCCCATTGGCACTAACTGGTATCAAGTGGCATTTTGGAGTTTGTTCTGTGCTCCAAAACTACAGTGTGGTACAGGCAAAAAGAAAAAAGACAGGATCTATCTATCATCTCCTACTTGGCCCAATAGGCAGCCAGATAACCATGAAGCAGGATAAGTGCATGCCAGGAAGGGCAGAGAGCCTCATTCTGGGCTAGGAAAATCCCTGTCCCTGGCCAGTGCAGGGGAACCAAAATGCTTGTTTACAAAGCTATTGTACTACCAACCTTACTATATGCTTGTGAAACATGGACTACTTATAAACACCATCTCCAACTCCTCGAAAGATTCCATCAACGGTGTCTCCAAAAAATGTTACACATCACTTGGGAAGACAGGTGAACTAATACCAGTGTACTGGAAGAAGCAAAGACCACCAGTGTTGAAGCAATGATTCTTCAACATCCGCTTCATTGGACTGGTCATGTTGTGTGGATGCCTGATTAGCGTCTTCCAATGCAACTACTCTATTTCAAACTGAAAAATGGAAAGCGTAATGCTGGTGGTCAACAAAAGAGGTTTAAAGACTGTCTCAAGGCAAATCTTTAAAAATGTAGTATAAACACCAACAATTGGGAAACACTTGCCTGCGAGGGCTCCAATTGGAGTACAGCCTTTACCAAAGGTGTCATGGGCTTTGAAGACACTTGAACTCAGGACGCAAGGGAGAAACGTGCTAAGAGGAAGGCACACTTGGCAAATCCACACCCTGATCAATTCCCACCTAGAAACCAATGTCCCCACTGTGGAAGGACGTGTGGATCCAGAATTGGCCTCCACAGTCACTTACGGACTCATTGTTAAAACCGTGTTTATGGAAGACAATCTTACTCTGCTACCAGTGATTGCCAAAGAAGAAGAATACAGGGCTAGCAATTTGGGTATTTCTAGGTGTTGTGGACTACAACCCTCATGATGCCTAGCCATTGGCCATGCTGCCCGGGACTCATGGGAGTTGTAGTTTACAGCAGCTGGACAGTGCAATGTTGACTATCCCAGGTGGCTTGTGTGGTTGCACATTAGTATGCCAATGTTCCTTATCTCCATCGGTGGCACCCTCAAAGCCACTCCTGCCCACACACTGTGATAGGCAGGTAAGTCTGCTTCTCCTAGCGAGTGCTGTAAGTAGCTGGTATTTGGGCAGTCCTCCAGAAGGGCTTTCTGAGGCTCGAAGAATTCCCATCCCTGCCTGTGGGTGCAACTGGAGCAGTCTGGCCAACACCCCATGCACAATGTGAACGGCTAGCAACTATTTCATTTGTAAGAGCAGGTGAAATAGCTTGCGTACTATGAGGTGTTTGTTCTGAAATAGCTACATCTACCAGTTACCTGTTATTGAGAACTCTTGCTGTTAATCCCAGCACTTCTGACATTGGAAAGGAGGTACTGGAACATTTGGGGTTTTCAACATGGATGCGAGCTAATGTAATCTATGAGGATGCAAGAGTCAGCCTGGGTTGGCAGAGCCAGGCGAGAGCCCGAGAAGGCTGCCCAGTTAGATGCTCTAATCCGTACACAGCCAAATAACTCTCTACCACCTCCATTGCTCCCTGGTTCTGCAATGATGAACGGCTCCACTGGCTTCCCTGCCAGGCGTCATGGCTGTTGATGAGGATGACCTCATTGTCATGCGACATCACTGACACCGTTTCTCATATTTGGCAGGAGAGAAGGTCACAAATTCTAGAAGGCAATTAATGCAGCACATGCTTGGAACAGCCTCCTTTTCAAAGTGATGTCAGTGTCGTCCCTATTTATAAACCTATGAGGCATCTGTACTGAAATAGCTACATTACCAAGTTGCCGGGTATTGATAACTGTTGAAATGAGAGAACGGCACAATTTAGCTTATTTCCGCCTTTCAGCATCTCCCCATCTTTTCGAAACCAAATTATATTTGACATTGCAGCTCCTTCATTTGGCCTTGCACAATAATTTGCCACGTGATTCCTAATTAATAATAATATCAATGAAACTATACGAAGGTTTGTCAAATGGTATTATTATTATTTAATTTTAATATAATTCAAACAAAAACAATGTGGGATAAATCATTGTTTAACGTTCTTATTATCGAGCATTAGACTGAGATTTCAAGAGCCGCACTGTTGTGCTGACATTGGTTTTCAGTGTAATAAAAAAACATGACGATAAAGACGTTTCAAGGACACAACGGGCAGGGAATAATATTCCCTCTATGGGTCATTCAGCTATTCTGATTGCATAACTACTGCAGATTCACACAGATAGCAAAGACGAGCACAGAAGAAGCCATAAGGAGGGGTTGCCTATTGTTTAACTTCACAGAGCCCAAAGATCATTGTCAAGCGCCAAAAGCTTTTCTTTCAGGCTTTGCATGGGATATCACTAATTTGTCAATCAAAGAGAAAATTTCTAACACTGCAATTTGTTACTGCCATGTTAAGATTAACATATCTGTTATTCAATAAAATGCCTTTGACGTATGTTTTCCTAGGTCAGCTGAATGGATGCTGGGTTCCAATATTAAACCCGTGCTAATATTAAACCCATCTTTTGTTCTTTTTTTATAATCTTTGCTCTGAGTCCTTTTTCAACGTCAGAGTTCTAAATTCTCAAAGATAATATAAAAAATGGCTGTGAAAATAGTGCGCTGTGGGCTTTATGACTCAGTATGGCAGGTGTTTAATGAACCAGTGCAGGTTTTTGTGCATATGAAAAATGGACATGTGGCAAGGTGCATTTTAACAAATGTGGCAACATTTAGAGCAAAAATACAACGGTGTTGCTAGCCCCACTTTTCTGAAAATTGAGAAGTTCAAAGGGCAGTTTAGATGAGAGAGCACTGAAGACTTAGGCCTTTGTTTAGTATTTGTTTTCTTTATCACTATTTGTACCAGAATACAGTGGTGCCTCGCAAGACGAAATTAATTCGTTCTGCAAGTTTTTTTCGTCTTGTGAATTTTTCGTCTTGCGAAGCACGGTTTCCCAAAGTCTTCAAAATCACCAAAGTCTTCAAAAACCTCAAAAAAGGCTACCACACCACGTGCTATGAGTTGCTCCTCGAAGTCACCCTGGGTATTAACGGTTTTAAGAAAAAGGAAACAAACTTGCAAGACGTTTTCGTTTTTCGTCTTGCGAAGCAAGCCCATAGGGAAATTCGTCTTGTGAAGCAACTCAAAAAATGAAAAACTCTTTCGTCTTGCGCGTTTTTCATCTTGCGAGGCATTCGTCTTGCGAGGTACCACTGTATAAGTCAAAGCATTATACTAGCAGAGCGTAAGTGGAAGCTAAGATGCACATGTCCTGCAAGGTAGCAGAGCTGCTGCCCTGCAGCACAAATCCAGAGAAAGCCCACATGCTCATATACTGATGTGCTTCCACCACCCCAGGTTCATGTGTGTCCACTGGCGGAGGAAGAGGGGGCGGGGGGAGCGCAACACCCCCGGCAGCTCGATCCCGGTGGGGTTCCATCACAGCTGCCCCCTCCGCCTGTGCTGGGTGCCTCGCCCCCACAGGCGGTATGCCATGCCCCCAGAACGCATGCCACGCCCCTGTGGGCAGCGCACCCCACCCCCAGAACACACGTTCTGCCCCTTTGGGCGGTGTGCCAGCCCCTCCCCCACCTGCTCTCCGCCCCTGGTGCTGGAGCATGAAGCTCCACCACTGTGTGTATCTCTTCCTAAGTGGAAACAGATGTTTTTGAGAGCACACAAACACCACTGTTGTCCCTTTTCTTTAGTTTGGTGTGTGTGGGTGTGACACTTTCCCCAAACTCTGATGGGTATATTATTCTATGTTCATATTGTTGGATCCCAGCATTCCCCGGTCATTGTTCTTTTGTGCAAGCAGAATTGCCATGGGCTTTCCACACTTTGCCGATAGGTCTCAAGTGGCTTTTGTTGTGTGTGCCCTGCCGTTTGTGTATATATCCTGCTATGGTCATACAAAATAAAAGACATAGCCAGGGGGTTGGAAGGGCAATTAACCTGAGAGGACCATATACACAGAGCTGAACCTGGAAGTGACCAAAAACATCACCAAAAAGCCACGAAAAGATTGGAATGGGGGCAAGGTGGGGGCAGAGCATAATGGGGTGGCGTGCGCTTATATGCGCTCCGCTGATGCGTGCAGGAATCAGGAACCCCCATGTGAAATGGTAATCAATTCTATATATATAATTAAACAACAACATTAAAGCATCTTTAATTTGAGATCTGTCTAAATCCAATTAATAATATACCTGCTGCATATTATTCAGTCACTTCCTTAAAATGTTCTGAAGCATTCTAGGGCAAATTAGAAAGAGGGACCACGATAACAAAATGGTTCTGACAACAAAGAATGGACAAAAGCGGCATGAATCTGTGCTGATATACAACAAAGATTGGGCTATAAAGACTGTAAATAAATAAACTAATGAAATCTTCTGGGGATTTCGGTTGGAGAGCTGGTCTGGGACACAGATCTCTACTCCTGGCATCTGCTGGTCGATACCAGTGGGTGTGTCTCAGTTGCACCTAGATAACTAGTAATGTAAGAATGTCATGGGTTAACGTTCCCTGATATATTGCTGAACACGGCACATGGCCAGGAAGGTCTCCTCTAAGCACTATTTCTGGCTCATTGATCATGCACAGAATTTGCCAAGAATCTTAACGAGACTATGTAGCAGTGGAGTATAGCTACAGTAGATGTGCTCATATATGCCTTAACGTCCAATGACTTAACGTTAGAAATGGCCTGATTAACCCCATACATTGTCAACTTGTCTCCCTTGTGGCGATGTACTCACCAGTTAAACCTGCCTCCCCCCAAAAAAAACAAGTATCCAGCCACGGCATCAGAGAAAGGGAACCCGTCAGTCCTCTAGAAGTTGCTGTTCCACAATTCCCATCATCCCTGAAGCTGCTGAATGAAATTGGGCAAAACTTTGTTGATTACAGGTGTAAGTAGGTTTTGGCACAGGCGTTGGGTGTGTGTCCTCAATCGACCGAACCAATTGCCGGCTGGTTACTTCATCCAAATTGATCCTGGGTTAATCCTGGCCTCCCATGACGCATATTAAATAGGGTGATCCCTCCAGGAAACCATGTGAACAGAACCTTCCCCCTGGACCTCTTTACCGGGGGACCCTGATACTTTGTTTATGAAGAGTAGGGCTCCTTCCCACCTCCCTTTGTTTAGACTGAAGATCCAACCCAATGCCATCTTCCGCCAGCAAGTTGAGACTGTTGCTATGAGTTAGGCTTAATCCTCCAGACTGGCCCAATTCGTCTGCAGGTGAATTGCTCCCTGTCCCCCATTATGGCGACTGATAAATTCCATAGCAAGGTCATGCACAAGTGCTGCCCACTTACCTTACAGCAGGACCAAAACATACAGTGCGGGTGGGTTCATTGCTGACTGTGCTGCTGGCTCCAAGCACAGTCTGTTTAATCAGGTTAGCCATATGTTGGGAAAATTCCTGACATGTCCTGATTTTCACATGTAAAAATGGCGTCATGGGGGAATTTTGCAAAATGTCTGGGGAAACCTGGATGTATGGCAACGCGAAGGGAAAAGCAGCAGAAATAGCTTCAAAAGTTTCAAAATCACTATTTTGGAGGGGTTTTTTGGGTTTGTTCCCCCAAAAAGCTGGTGGGTTTCTAAAAAAATCAGGAATTTAACTTTTTGAAATATGGCAACCCTAGTTTAATTCTGCACACACACACACACATTTTTATTGATTTTTTAACATATCATTTCCAACAATCATTTAAGATAAATTATTATCTTATACAATATTTTAGGCTTCCATCAACAACCTCTGAAGATTTCCCATTCTTTATCACTTATTCTGCATTTCTTAATTTCTCTATTACTTTTAATTATCCTTAACTAATGATTCTCTTCATAATCTTCCTTGCAATATTCACATAATCCTCTTTACAGAACTTCTTGCAGTCCTACTAGCGTAATCTGTTTGTTACAATTGCTTTTTAGATAGTTCAAATATTTACTCCAGTCTTCTAAGAATCTCTGGTCCTGCAGGTTTCAAATTCTTCCTGTTAATTTGTCTAATTCTGCATAGTCCATTAATTTCATTTGCCACTCTTCTTTCGTCGGTAATTCTTCTTGTTTCGATTTCTGTGCCAGTAATATTCTTGCTTCCAGCAACCCTAGTTTAATTCAGTTGGAGGTGGATCTGAGAGAAGCCAGGCTCTCCTCAGGTCTGCTCCAAGTCCCGCCTTCTTAACTGGCCATGATTGGCCCGTTTAAATTAACATTGTAAAAAAGCTCCAATAGTCACCTGCAGCCACACTGGACCTCAGCTGCCACTGCTACAAAAGCAGTAAGCAGTCTTTTTCTTTAAAGCTGTTGAAAAGAACGAAAATAAATAAAACAAAAAACTTAAAACAATGAAAATGAAATGAAATAGGACTAGAGGAAATATGTAGCAAATGTAGTTAACATCTAAAATTAAAAATAAATGAAGGAGGACTTTTTATCCAGCCTTTCATGGGTATTGGCGGATGGTGAGGCGACCAAAATACCAAGCATGTTAAATGCCCATCCTTTTTCCACTGGTCACATTTACTCAGTCAGAATTTTAAAAATTCCACACGCATGTGTGTTCTGAGGAAAAAACCTTTAGGTCAAGTCTTTTTGAAAGAATGCCAAATGTCTTTGTGTCCAGTTATTTATGGTTTCAGATAATTGTACAGAAAATATCAAATTTGCATAGTGTGATTATTGCTGATTATTTATCCAGCAGTCAAAATGTTTCAGTGGTTCCTAGGATGACAGATTGACAAGTACTTAAAACTCATTCATTTTATGAAATTTGCATGTAATTAGGCAATAATGAAGGGGATGTTTGTGGACAGCGGATTATACTACAATATGCTGGAAGGGATTCAAATGCTTGACAAAGTGTTAACACTTATCTTCAGTTTCAACTAAGTCTTGAATGTTTGGTTAAAAAGGGACCAGAGGGAAATGGAAATGGATACAAGGGCTGAAAAATGCAAAAATGGAACGAAACACCTTTTCTTACCGGGTTCCCCTTATATATATTCCTAAGAAATTAAATTCTTCATTTAAAAAGAAAGAAAGAAAGAAAGAATCATTCATTGCAGCACATTTGTTCAAAGCATGTAGTTGTGATTTTGGTGAAGGCTCATGAAATATAATCTCCCTTGCTTGTTAAGATACGGTTTTCTGATTTAAGCTGAAGCTCCTCTTGAGATTTATGCAGATAGAATATGTTGCTCAGCTTTTATATAAAAGCCAGTCTGAGCAAAAATAAGAGAACTCAGGATGAAGCCATGCAGATGCCTGTCAATGTAGCATAGACAAAACTGGGTTAGATAGCCAATTGTCTTACCATACAATAGGTATGTTCCTCTGGATCATGTTGCTATGTGAGAAAAGAGTTCCTTCAATCATTCGTTCATTTTATATGCTTTTCCACACACAAAAATCATGCTCAAAATACCTTGCAAACTTTCATGTGCCTGTTTCTTGTTTTGGGCTAACGGGTCACACTACAAATTTTAAGCAAGCTCCCCCACCCCCGAAAAAATAATAATCATGGTAACTGTAGTTTGCCCTCACAGAGCTGCAATCCCCAGCACCCTTAACAAACGACAGTTCTCAGGATTCTTTGGATGGTGGGGAGGGGAAATACGCTTTAAATATATTGTGTGTTTACAGGTTGGATGAACCTGTCTAAAAGTGCAGTCCGAAATGGGGACTACTGCCTTCATTTTCCTGGCTGTAATGCTAGCGCTTCTGCCCCAGTTTTGACTCTGCATTATCTGCTGCATTGTGGAACTGCAGTTTTGTGATTGATATGCTATCTTGTCATGCTAAGTTAATTCACACCGGGGCGCATGGTTTGACCAGTGGTGGAGCTACCTGCTCTGGCACCGGGAGTGGAGTACATCCGGGGGTGTGGCTGCCGGGCATCGCAGGGGGCGTGGCACGCATCCCAGGGGGCGTGGTGCATTGCCAGTGGGGGCGTGGTGCCACGATGTCACCCCCCCAAGATGGTGTTGGAGCCTCCACTAGGACCGAGCTGATAAAGCTCATCCTCTGGCTGAGGCCTTCGTTCTCTCCTCCGACGATAATTACCAACCTGAGCCTTTGATGACGCTCCAGGCACGTTGACTCATTACGCATAGTATCCAGCAGCAGGGAAGGATGAGAAACACAGGCTACATTGCTAAAAGTTTTATTCCTAATTACGCAGACAGAAAACACATCCTCTCTCTGTGAAAGGCAGAGAGCAACTGGAAAAACAAAGGAACAGGAAACAATAACATCACATCCGTCTCCCGTCTTCCGTGAGACTTCCAAAAGCCTGGAATGTCTGGTATGCAAAACAGAGTCTTGTGACTCCAAGCACTGCACAGTGGCAACACAGAAACCAACAGATGGCACCCGGGGTGGGCCACTCCCCCGCCCCCACCTTCGTCCGCCAGTGGGTTTGACACAACAGCAGACATTATCAGGCATGTCACCACCACCCATCCTTTAAGCACATATGCAAGGGGAGGAACTAGGTTTTATTTTACGAGGGTCAAAGACCCAGTTTGGCACCCTCCCCTATGTGCATTTGCGTACACACACAGGCTGGGATCCACAGTGGCAGTGGAGGCTTCACCCAGGGCAAAAAATCTGGCTAGCAACCCCATAGCTATGGCATCCCATGTGTGTTTCTGTTTTCCTAGGATTCCCCTCATGTGTCAGGAACCAGACTGAAGGGTATTGCTCTGAGGAAGAATGGTGAGAGCCCCCCTATCCCTCTGCTCAGGGGCCTGATCCTGAAGCTCCTCTGGAGCAGGAGGATAGTATCAACCTAGAGCAATGGTTCGAGGAAGGGCACAGTTTGGAAACTGACAGTTGGGCTGAACTGGGAGAAGAGCAACCAAGGGGAGAGGAACAGGAAGAGAGAGTATGCAGCCCATGGACCCTAGGGCTAGGATAGGGTAGCCTCTCAGAAAGCTCAGTGGTTGAGGGATCACGTGGTGAGGAGACGGGAAGATGGAAGTAACTAGAAGGAAGTGGGAGGAACTCAATGGGAGCACCTGCATGATGAGAATGGATGCTGAATGTTTGTGCTGTGTTCAATAAACCTCTCTGTTACTGCAAAAGACTGCTTTGTCTTCGTGCTGTTATCTACAGAGAGGGGGGAGGTAAGCCTTGCCTGGCAGCCTGACACCATGAAAACAGCAGGAAAGAACTGTATGCCAGTATAGTACCCTAAATTTCATACCACAATTTCTTGGTTTAATAGGGTTGCCAACAGATTTTATTTTTTAAAAAAAATTGGAAGCAATTAACACAGAAAGGAGCCCTTAACTTCCACTAGATTTCCAGAAGTGGCTTTTTGTCTTTGTGTGTGTGTGTGTGTGTGTGTGTCAAACTTCATACATACACACACACACACACACACACACACACATCATTTTCAACAATTGTAAAACATACTTTTATATCTTATACAATTTTTTTACTTCCGTCAATCACATCTGAAAATTTCCAAATCTTTTCCACTTAATTTACATTTCTTACTTTCACTATTACTTTTAATTATCCTGTCTCTCTTCTTTATTTTCTTTGCAATATTTCATATATTCCTCCTTACAAAACTTCTTGTAGTCCTACTAGCATAATTTGTTGATTACGGTTGCTCTTCAAATAGTTCGCATATTTATTCCAATCTTCTGTGAATCTCTGGTCCCACAGGTTTCGAATCCTTCCTGTCATCTTATCTAATTCTGCGTAGTCCAATTTCTAGAAGTGGCTTTTATATCATGCAGAAAGATGACATAAAACACACAAATGACCAGATAAGAAAATGTTGGGGGAAAGGAATAAAGTGCTGTCTGAATGCAGCCACATTCAAGTGGCTTGCAGTTACCTTCACCAGCCCCTGATGAAAAGGGATGAACCATGTGCTGCTTTTCTCTTGCCTGTATCGAAACCACGAACGCCAGTCCCCCTCTCTGACCTTTTAGCATGATCCCTACGACTCTTTATTCCAGGAAGCATTGTTCACTTCCAAAAGCACACAGATCATAAACAGGTCATCATAAACTTTGCACACCAATTGTGGTCCATTGAGAAAGCTTTCTTTTCACATTTTGAATAGCATGTTTTAGCATAAAAGATGTTATACTGACTAGGCGGGAGGGAAAGGGAAAACAATCTTTGGTTCCCTGATGGGCATTTCTCAATGAATTATATTCATAGTATTCTCAATAGCCTTATGTAATCTGAATTAATTACTAAATCTATTCCCTTCGTTCCCTAATTAACTCATCCTACGGAAAGTAATTCTCCTCTTTAAAATCGGCTCATTTAGATTTCGGCATATTCTTTAGATATGGGGTCTTGAGATGTATCAGGCAGAACGTGAGGCACTGTCTCTACAGAAGACACCTGAATCCTCCAGTCTTTCTTTAACTTCAGACACTCACTTAAACCACCAGCTCTTTGTTTAACAGGTTTTTCTAGGTTGTACCAGCACAATTAAGTTGACAGCTAAAAGACAAGTGCTCCCCTTCTAATGCTGCGATCCAAGGAGAACTATAGTCAAGATGAGAAAGTTTTTGCAGGAAAATTAAAACTGGAATACACCTCTGCGCTGCAGTCTGTGTGCCAGTACTACATTATATTCTTATTAGTGGCAATGTAACTTCAGAATAATGAGGTGTGTATCTCTTGGAATGGCCAAGGTGCGCTTGGTGGCAATATTTTCTTCTCTCCACATCCCATGCTTAAATGCTTATCTCAGCATTGAGATGCCACACAGAACATGCAATGGCATCTATCAACAACTGAAACAGTTGCTTACTGGCACATATGATCACTAGCTTTGCCAACGGCCCCTCCCTACACCCTCCCACCCTGTCAGAGCTGCTGTGCCTTTGACATCTTCATGAGAAGAAGATATTCAGCCATTTAGGCATTTCCCAGCATGAAGTGAACAGCTAAACCTGCCGACTTTCTGTTTCGCTGTGCAACTGTGAAAAAGCACAGGCACTTTGCCAGGACCAAAAGTTGGCAACCCAAGAGAACTGCCCGCGCAGCCAGTGCTTTCCTTTCAGTTTTCACAGCTGTAAGTACCACAGCTGAGGAGGCAAGCTGCGGTAGGATTTTTAAATGGTTTGCTAGGCTTCCTAACAAGGAAAGCCTCACACACTGTTTTGTACTGAGTTGAATAGGATCCAAAATGCAGCAGTCTGATTGGTCCTAGAACAATAGGATTCAGAATGCAGCAGTCTGATTGGTCCTAGAACAATAGGACCCAGAATGCAGAAGTCTGGTTGGTCCACAGGAGCCACCCAATCCAGCTCCAGGTGGGAGTGAATCCACAACCTGATTGGTCTACAGGAGAATCCCGGAATTAGCCAATCATGTGGGGCCCATTGTGTAAATAATGTATATAAAGCAGACATTCTGGGAGAACTTCCATTCCTCCTCACCACTATGAGCTGAATAAAGAGCATGAAATCCGCTCTCGACTCCAAGTACGGTATATTTCACACACAATCCAGGCTCCTCCAGGCACACTTCCCTTACATCAGGGTTAAGAACTTGAGAACATAAGGGGAGTCTGATAGATCAGGCCAGTCGTCCAGCATCATGTTCTCACAACAGCCGACCAGATGCCTATGGAAAACCTGAAACCAGGATTTGGGCACAAGAGCCCAGCTGTGGAGGCAGAACATAGACATCATGGCTAGTAGCCATCAATAGCCCTTTCTTCCATGAATTTGTCTAAAGCCATCTAGGTTGGGGAGTCAGCACTGCTTCTTGTGGCAATGAGTTCCATAGTTTAACTGCATGAAGAAGTAGTGGATGGGGGCCCGCAGATGTTGATGATGTTTGACACACCCAGAAGTTGTAAAACAGAAGACAAAAGGCAGTGGAATAGAGAAAGCACAGGAAATGTCAGATTTAATGAATGTGACAACGAGAATGGTGGGTTTCTGGAAGAGCAGAAAATAGGAAGGAAAAGCAGATGAAGAAGAGGAAGGTGATTGTAATTCTTATGTGTCATCTTGAAGGAAACGTAGTATTCAGGGATGGAGCGTTGTGCCATTTTGACACAATTTCTGTCTAAAAGACCTGAGTAGCTTTCATGAATCTGTCTTGGGGTTTGTTTGTTTTTTTGTTAATACGTGGTGATTATTCATCTCACCGCCATCAAACTTAATGATGGAGAATGCTATGCTATTCAGTGCTCCATTCATTTATTTTCTGTTACTGTATTTCCTACTTTAATTTGCTTCTAAAATGCAAAGAGGTTTAGCATATTGTGTTAGTCACTCATTTCTGGGCTATTCAGTTACAGCTGGTGTTGTTTACTATTGCAGCAAATGTCTCCTGTACAAACCTGATTGAAATGAATGAGAGCTTGCGGCAGTGGGTAGGCGCAGTTTAGCAGGATAATGGATTCTGACCCATATTGGTAAAGATTTTATGCTTGTGAATGAGCCTACCCCTATTGTGCATTTCCTGTGTGGGGTGGGTCTCATGTGTTTGATTCCCTTTACAATTAAGTTCTAGAGATCTGGACCAGCCAGCGCTTTTGCTTTCACCCAAGAGAGCCTTACAACTTTCCTCTGTTGGCTGTCATTCAACAACTAGTTTAGCCTTCCACAATGTGACACCTTCCAGATGTTTAGGACCACACTTCCCAACAGGGCCAGCCGGCATAGACAATGATCAGTGGTGTTGTAGCCCAAAACATCTGGATGGCACAAGTTTGGGGGGGAGGCTGAACTGGTGCATGGGAACATTTTTTTGGTCACTGAGTAGTGTGTGTGTGTGTTATTTTTAGTTGTTGGCTACACACTCCAAACTGCTAACATGGGTTGAGATAGAAATGGAACTCAGAAAAGCTATTAAAAAATAATATCTATTTAGGAGGTGTTTATGCACCATCAGAAGTAATGATGACATCTACAAGACATCTCCATGAGATGCACATTATATTTTAGACCATGGGTAGGCAAACTAAGGCCCAGGGGCCGGATCTGGCCCAATTGCCTTCTAAATCTGGCCCGTGGATGGTCCAGGAATCAGCGTGTTTTTACATGAGTAGAATGTGTCCATTTATTTAAAATGCATCTCTGGGTGATTTGTGGGGCCTGCCTGGTGTTTTTACATGAGTAGATTGTGTGCTTTTTAAAAAAATACATCTCTGGGTTATTTGTGGGGCATAGGAATTCGTTCCCCCCCAATATAGTCCGGCCCCCCACAAGGTCTGAGGGACAGTGGACCGGACCCCGGCTGTAAAAGTTTGCTGACCCCTGTTTTAGACCCACAAATCTGGATGCATATCCAAGCATTTTTCTTTATATATTTTCTTCCAACTGTGAAGCATCTATGTCTGTTCAGCAGAGGAATGGGGGAGTGCAAAACAAACAACATGCCATGCTAGGGATATGGTGCCCCAACACATGGACAGGCTAACATTCATAGCCTTTCCCCCTAGTGCTTCATGTCTGATGGGATTCAAAGCTGGTGCATATTATATTTGGATATATTTCAGGTCTAAAAGCATTTACAAGGGCTTTGGGTAATTAAAACCATTTAAAAAAAATTGTTTTGCCATTGTCTGTTTTTTGTTGCTTCAAGACTGTGGCTCTCATAATTCAAATTTTAAATGGACATATACCACAAAGGGTTAAGCAGTATGTTCAACGGTATGGGACCTGAGGTTAATACGGTGTAAAAATCTAAAATATTTGGCCTAGTGCTCGACAGCAGCTTATTTCTTTTAAAAAAAGAATTAAGCAAGCAAAGAGGAGGGATGTATAAATGGAGGTATTGAAGTCGGAGGAAATATCCCAGCAGTATGCATGAAGTTAGTGAAGCAACATTTGTTAACACATGTGCTATTCTGGAGAGCCCGTACAAAAGGAATATTAAAGAAATGGAGTGAATAAGACAGGAACTAAAACCGACCTGCACATTACAGGCTCCACATGAAGGCCACTGCAAATCATTCCACATGGCGGGGATAAGATTGTCAGCTCTTGAAATATGAGATTCTGGCACATCTGGACAGAGCCCAAGGGTGGGGTCCGGGGCAGGTCCCACAAAAATCTTCTGTTCCTAGGTGTACAATTTGCGCTTGAGTTTATATAAGTTCCTCGCTACTGAGCAATATCAAGTAACGCCCTGCACACATGGCGACAGGCCCTAAGAGATCGCAGCACAAACCGGCCTTCAGCCACACTACTGTCAGCAAAACAGGAAGCTATCTATGTACAGAGGAGAGGTGGAAGATGGGGCAAAATATAGGTGTCAGGGAAAGAGCACCCAAGATCATAAAAACAAATAAGTGAGAAATCATTTACTCATAGGAGACATTGAGGACAAAGCCAGGCTATGTACATTAAAAGCACATTCCCACACGCAGAATCTCAGGAACTGCAGTTTAGCCCTACAGTTCAAACTACAGTTCCCATGACCTTTATGTGTGGGTGCTTTAAATGTATCCTTAGTCTTAAGGCTAATCAGTGAATCCATGGCAGATAACTCAAAGCACTTGTAATTCTGTTAACTTCAGAAAGTGAGCTAAGAGCACAATTCAAAGTGTTGGTGCTGACCTTTAAAGCCCTAAAAAGCTTTGGTGCTGTATACCTGAAGGAGCATCTCCACCCCCATCGTTCAGCCCAGACACTGAGATCCAGCGCCAAGGGCCTTCTGGTGGTTCCCTCATTGCGAGAAGTGAGGTTACAGGGAACCAGACAGAGGGCCTTCTCGGTAGAAGGGTTTGAAGAAGAAGAGTTTGGATTTGATATCCCGCTTTATCAATACCCTAAGGTGTCTCAAAGTAGCTAACATTCTCCTTTCCCTTCCTCCCCCACAACAAACACTCTGAGGTGAGTGGGGCTGAGAGACTTCAGAGAAGTGTGACTGGCCCAAGGTCACCCAGCAGCTGCATGTGGAGGAGCGGAGACGAGAACCCGGTTCCCCAGATTACAAGACTACCGCTCTTAACCACTACACCACACTGGCTGTGGAACGCCCTCCCTTCAGATGTGAAGGAAATGAGTAGCTATCTTCTCTTTAAAAGAAATCTGAAGGCAGCCCTTTTTAGGGAAGTTTTTAATATTTAATGCTGTATTGTTTTTAACATTTGATTGGAAGCCGCCCAGAGTGGCTGGGGAAACTCAGCCAGATGGGCGGGGTATAAATAACAAATTATTATTATTATTATTATTATTATTATTATTATTATTATGAGCCACAGACTGACAGGTCATCATCACACATAAGATTTGTTGAACCACCTTGCAACCTGGGACCTCCAAAATGTTGTCATTTGTGGACCTTAAGGTCCTCCGCAGGGCATACCAGGCGAAGCAGTCCCGTAGGTATACGGGTCCTAGGCCGCATAGGGACTTACTAGGCTGCAAAATATTCATCAACAGTACATTTTCTTGCCTAATGGGAATTCCACAGACGTACATTCAGTGCCGGAGCAAGCCGATCAGGTGCCTGGGGCGGCAGGCGTGCCCTGCACCCAGGGGTGGGGGCCAGCCACCCATGGGGTGGGGCCAGCCGGAACAGGACGCTCCATGGGGCCTCCGAGGAGTCTGCCTGCCTCCTCCCACTCAGCCACCCTACAGCTGAGGGGGAGGCAATGGGGGGACTGTTTGGGCCAGCACGGAGCCTGCGGGCACCCAAGCCACTGCATCACTCCCATGAGAGATACATGAGTCGAACGTGCTGCAGGCCCCACGGTGAGTGCCGCCCGGCATTTTGTCACCCCCTCAGTGGTGACACCCGGGGCGATCTGCCCCCTTCCTCCGCCCCTGCATACATTTGAACAGAGTTGCAGAAATAGGAAACAACAAAAGACTCATCCTAATAGTGTAACATGAACCTACTACAGCCTCCTGTGGAAGGGTACAGTATGTGGAGCCCAGAAAACAGCCACTGCAAGTTGTTTCAAGAGTAGACAACTTCAGGAGGAAACCCAGAAGAACCTGGTTATCCTTCCTGGTCTGATTCTGTGCCACCTTCCCTTTCCTTTGGATGTTAGCATAACCTACCTAGACAACCAATTATCTTCCACTATTTTGAGGCACTGCTCCTGTGTTGCGGATAAGATGCTCCAAAGCAAGAGATCAGAATAGTATAACTACTAGGTGAATGGTTCTTCCACAAGAACGGGAACTGAGAAATCTTGCTATAGGGATTCAAGTCAATTGTTTTTAAAACTTTTTTTAACCGTGATAATAATGATAATGATAAGGCTATACTCCTAACTCAACTTTTGTTGTTGTTTAGTCGTTTAGTCATGTCCGACTCTTCGTGACCCCATGGACCAGAGCACGCCAGGCACTCCTGTCTTCCACTGCCTCCCGCAGTTTGGTCAAACTCATGTTGGTAGCTTCGAGAACACTGTCCAACCATCTCTGTCATCCCCTTCTCCTTGTGCCCTCAATCTTTTCCAACATCAGGGTCTTTTCCAGGGAGTCTTCTCTTCTCATGAGGTGGCCAAAGTATTGGAGCCTCAGCTTCAGGATCTGTCCTTCCAGTGAGTACTCAGGGCTGATTTCCTTCAGAATGGATAGGTTTGATCTTCTTGCAGTCCATGGGACTAAGTGTAGACATAGTTAGGATTGTATTGTTAATCAGTAAGTTTTCATGTATGTCAGAGTAATTCTACTGGCTTTAGTGGTATGTGAGAGCACTAAATATTTCAGCTGATTAACATTCTATGGCTTTTTAAATGTGTTTATGGAAGGGGGGTTGTTGGTTTCTGTTTGTTTTCATTTTATTATGAATTTTCTATTCTTGTTTTGCATTTTTCTGCTGGGATCTTCAGATGAAGGGAGGTTTATTATTATTATTATTATTATTATTATTATTATTATTATTATTATTATTTTCCTGCTTTGTTTGAATGTATTTGATTTCCCCCAAGCAAAATTACTTCAGAAGTATCATTTTCTAATCTCTCTTCCTCTGAACCACATGCTTTATTCATTTCTTCCAGGTTATTATTATTTTTCTAGCCATTTGTCATTTACATAATACTAAGCAACCAGTCTTGTGAATATCCAAAACTACAAAAAAGCTTCTATAGTATTTTATTTTATTTTATTTTTTATTTTTTGACACAGGGGACTTCATGGAGAAACCCTCAGCTGCAGATTCATTACACTTTCTGTTTAGCTAGCCATTTCCTAGTGGAACAGTGATATTTTATTTGGCCGGCAACCGCTCCTAGTACAGGAGAACAGTTGTCTTTTTTAAACTAGCTATTGGAAAGGATTTTCCTTGCTTATTTTTCCTGAGTGTGCATGTGTGTGAACAAAGATCTGTGCACACGTGTATTTTAATTCCAACTTTTTGTTCTGAAAAAACAAAACACGTTCATATTTTCAGAATATTGAGTATCATATGCTCCTCAGTTTATTACATCGCTTTTCTGTTTGCTACCTGGATCTGTGAAATTACTGTTAAGCCTGTACTAGGTTTCTCAAAACTTTCATGTCTGGGGTTAGATTTTCTTGCTGATTACTGGAACTTGCAGCAGGTCACATGATATAGTATCCCAAGTAAAATATGAATGACAATATTCTGGAGACATAGGGCAGACTGTTTTCTTAGAATAAGGTATCTGATTGCCAGCCTCACAGGAGCTAATAGGGGGATGAGTCTCTACTGATAGCCTCTGCAGCTTGCCATTACAGAAATAAAATAGGGTGTCAGCAAAATGGAGAAGAGTTTGATTCTGAAAGAGCACCCCCCCCGCCGCCCTTTGGTGTATTTATCAGAGCATTCATGGGTGGTTGTTGAAAGTGACAATGCCATCCAATAATACTTTGCTGTCCCAGCCCACAGTCACTTTTACTTTTTATTCTTAATTCTTGTTTCCCTATTTTCATTGATTTCCAAGAGATCACAGCTAAAAGTGGTGCAATTTTTAAATTAAATAATGCATGAAATGTTGTAGCTGTGGCTGTATTCCTGTGAAATTCTTTCTTTTTATACAAAAGTTGCAAGCTTGATGTTCCTTCCAATTCTACAGTTCTAAGATTCTTAGAAAAACAGCGGTCAATAAGGATGCAAAGAATCTTGCAAGCTGGCAGCTAAAATTACATTCATGCAAGGATCCTTGGGATTTGTATTTGTTAAACAACAGCTCGTGCTTTCTGATAAACCGTTTTTGGAACTGGCCATCATTTTCAGAAGCATTTTGAGGTATGAGGAAAACAAGGGTTTATATCCAAAATTAGTCCTACTCTGAGTATACGCATTGATAGTAAAACAAACCTAAGTGGGTCATGCTCATTAATTTCAGTGGGTCTACTCTGAGTAGGACTGAAACTGAAAAGAAATAAAAATTTAGGAAAGCTCACCTGTAACCCTTCTTTGTCTAAAATATGCATATTGGTAGATCACAGGCATTGTCAGCAGCAGTTACTATGACTGTTGAACTTGAAAACATTTCTGCTATACTTCCAGGAATTTCTGCTTACTATATGTATAACCCGCTGGATGATCCCCAATTAACTTTCACCACATCATAAGCATGCACCCAGGAAGGTTTGGCCTATTTACCTGTTCCAAAGAGATTCACAGTCGAAATCGCTGGAAACCTTCTTTTAATTTCCAATTTGTTGTCTTTCATTCTTGAACTGAGTCTTTAACCTAAACCTCCTCCTATCCCACCCTTTCCTTCACATCCTTTTATCTTTCTGATTTTTCTATATTTTATTTAACACAGTTACTTTCCAGTTAGTTCCTTTGTAGCAGTACTTCATTTGTTGTTGTTTTTCTCCCAATCATCTTCTCAGCTTATGATTTTTAACTTTACTTAGCTGTTCCCTAGTACAGTTAATGTGCATAACTTACATAATAGAATGTGGTGCAATTATGTTTTACTTAGCTTGGTAATGTGTTCGGCGATATCTTTGTTTTTACATGAATTGAGCATGTGCTCAATGAAGTCCTTAAAGTCATCATTTTAGGAGATTAAAAGCTTTTCTGTATTTAATTTTGTGGGGAAATTCCCTACTAACTCTATACGGATCTGTGTGAAGTTCCTTTGCAGAGCAAAATAAAGGAGAGAGATGAGTTTTGACCATCTTAATGCTGTGGAACTTCAGATGTTGTTGCCCTCCCATCAGCCACATCAGGCTTGGCCAATGGTTGGGCATGCTGGTAGTTCAAGCTCAGCAACATCTGGAAGGATGCAGGTTCCTCACCCACAGGAAAGGGAGAGAGGGAGGTAATGTTTCGAGAAACTATATATGTAGTTCTGTCGTGAGGTCTTACACGGATTTCCTATTT
The DNA here is from genome assembly GCF_964106645.2 of Podarcis pityusensis. Taxonomy (NCBI): domain Eukaryota; kingdom Metazoa; phylum Chordata; class Lepidosauria; order Squamata; family Lacertidae; genus Podarcis; species Podarcis pityusensis. The sequence continues at coordinate 77,082,148 of NC_138027.1, forward strand.
CCACCTGGATAGTCAACCCGCGGCACTTTGCCACAAACAGTGCAGGTGGCAGGAGTTGATGTGGGGATGTTTAGGGAGGCAGGAGAGGATATATTATTTGATGATTTCCTTCCTAACTTGCATTAGCAAGTTCTATATCTTAGCAGAATTCCAAACATTCCCCCTTTTAAAATTTGCACAGCAGTTAGCTTGTTGCAGGCTCGTCTGAGCCTCTCAATATAAGATTCCCCTTCTTGTCCCTCTTAAAAAGAATAGACAAGACAGTCTTATTAAAGTCAATATAAAAGTAGTTTACTCACAATCATTCAGTTCACAGATGGATCCCTGAATAATAATAATACAGTGGTACCTCGGGTTAAGAACTTAATTCGTTCTGGAGGTCCGTTTTTAACCTGAAACTGTTCTTAACCTGAAGCACCACTTTAGCTAATGGGGCCTTCCACTGCCACTGCGCCGCAGCCACATGATTTCTGTTCTCATCCTGAAGCAAAGTTCTTAACCCGAGGTACTATTTCTGGGTTAGCAGAGTCTGTTACCTGAAGCGTCTGTAACCTGAGGTACCACTGTAATTATTATTATTATTATTATTATTATTATTATTATTATTATTTACTATTTGTACCCCGCCCATCTGGCTGGGTTTCCACAGCCACTCTGGGCGGCTTCCAACATAGATTAAAAATACAAGCAGACTTAGGTTACAAAACTACATACACATGTGGAACTATCCCATAAGGAAGTTAGTTCCTAAGTGACCTCGAGCAGGCAGTCACTTCTGCTAACACATGGAAAAGCAAAATGGAGAAGAGAGAGGAGCAAAAGAAGATGGTGTGCTCCTCTTCCCCAGATTAGACCACACACAGGCCTCTAGTCACATGCAGAGGAAGTTTGTCACAGCTCAGGAGGAAAACAGGAAGTTTTCTCCTGACTGCATACAAAGCATGTTCATTCTAGGAATATTGTACTTGACTGCTATGTGTTTTGCATCCCACAGTTGATGCCACACCTGGAATGGTGCAAAAGACCTTCAGGCCTGAGTTGGTCCTGACATTCCTCTGGATTGCAGGCAATTGATGGATAAATAAGAATGACAGTGGGAAGGAGATGGGGAAGCTCCAGATAGACATCCAATAATTTTTCTCTCTGGTGCTATGAGCTGGCTGTGCTTATATTCCATAGTAAGGAAGGTTTTACTGTTAAGAGCTTCATAACAGCTTACTTTTATGAATTAGCTTACTTTATTATATTTATATATCCAGCTAAGTTTTTGTATTTATACATCGCTTCATACATGCAGAGTCACCCCAGAACAATGTTTACAATAATAAGAGATGAAAATACATTTAAAGGAAGTTCAGTAACAATAGAAAATACTGAAAGTGCTCATCCAGAGAAAGATATCTTTGGCTGGTGCCAGAAACCAAATCTGGATCTCACAACTTTGTTAAAAATAAAGCAACTTGAGAGGCTGTGATTTTGATTGGAGTAGCAGTGCTGCACAAGGGGTGTTAAAAGCCTCCCCTCCACACAGCATTCACAGACCTGCCACTTGCACACCTCAGGGTGGAAAATAGGGGCAGGGAAAAGGAGTGTTCATTAACACAAGCTCCAAGACTAGCCCAGCAAAAGACGTCTGGATTGGGCTTATTGCTGTCACGTGACAGCAGCGGGTTTTTGCTTGCTGCCCAGCTCCATCTGCTCCCTGTTCCTGAAAGGCCCCATTTCACGGGTTTCTGTTAGCGACTGCTGATGGGAATACAGCCAGTGGCAGCTTCTGCTCACTGTTTGGTCAATAATATTGGCATTAAGGCCAGCAGGGCTTGAGGAATAGACACCACCACCTCATCCAGACCAACTCCACGTCAGCAGATTGAGGGGTTTGATTGCTGTGCCCCTTCTGAGTAAGCATGCATAGGATTGTATAGTACAGTAGTACCTCGGTTTAAGAACAATTTGGTTTACAAACTCCGCAAAACCAGAAATAGTGTCTTGGTGTGAGAACTTTACCTAAGAAAGTTCTTAGAAAGGAATCCGAATGGTGGAAGGGCACCGGCGGCAGGAGGCCTCATTAGGGAACGGACACCTCGGTTTAAGAATGATTTCGGTTTAAGAACAGACTTCTGGAATGGATTAAGTTCGTCAACCGAGGTACCAGTGTACACATAAATGAAACAAAACAAAAAGCCAGGAGACCTCATCATCATTCTCCCATGTCACATCTGTTGTGACCTTAAGCACCCTTTCTTTTTTCAGCCTTTAGCAAATTCTCCATCGCTTGGGTAGTACAATGCCAGACAACATTCCCCTGCAATAAGAATCTTGACCTAAAGCTGTTTAGTGAAACATATGGGTTGAAATGACATCTTGTGACTTTTGAACATCATCTTTTAAGGCACAGCAGTCCCTACTCCTCTCTCTCAAGAGCTCTTTCATTAGTCCTTCACAAAAGGAAACGCTTGAATCAAAAGAGCAATACCCTTTTTGATTTTCAATTCGTTCATTCTCTACTCATTCCAAATAATAGAAATATACAAAGTAATAGGTACGTAAAGTGATTCACCCATCATCATCTTAATCTTTTTAAAAGTCTTGAGGAGATAAGCGCAATCTGATTTATTTTGACAATGGGTTGTAAAAAAAAATTAAGAACAATAGTCTACTAAAAACGTTTTAAAAGCCTGTTGCTCTGCTCTAAAAATGGTCGTTTCAGGTGTATTTCGAATTTGAGAGAATGATGGTATTAATAGCCAGCTTAAAGTGATTATAAGGACTGTGCTGTGGAAACTACTCAATTTTCTGTTCTTGGAAGCTATATTTTTTGTGTAAAAAATGCCACAGCTTTCTTACACGTCTATCATTTTCCTGCTTTTGAATTAAAAAAAGTATATTCTTTAATCAGATGGGTAGTGGTATCGGTTATATGGGACCAATCAACTTTGGACCTTGTCCAAAATCAACGAAAGGCTGTTGTTCGCTACTCTATGATTGAAATCAGGTTTCCATAAAATATCGTCTTTTCTTGTGAACACTATCAACAATACTATGTGAAGAGTATCGTGAATGTAGAGCTTCCACAGAATACAGCCTCCTCAGAATCCTCCTCTGTAATTTTAACGCTGTGTATCTGCTGAATATTTGATCTCTGGTTATTTTAGCTCTGTTTTGATCAAACATCAAAATCACAGGTGTAACTCATAGACCATTATCCTACAGAAAAGATGGTTATTAGAATGCTGGTCTAGGACTGGAAAGAATCAGAATCACTGGACTTTTGGTGAGTAGGTGTCTGTAGCCATCATGTAGGAAATATTTTGACTGGGAGGGGAAGGCAAGGAGACAGAATGTGGACTCTGTGCCTGTAGAATAACCAGGTACAAGCCACTGCAGCTACACTTGTCTTCTCCTTTGCCTTTTCTCCCCTCACAGCTTTCTCACTGGATAACTTACTTACCTGGTAGCACAGGTGCTCACAAAACAAGGTGGTACATCACCTGAACTAATAGGCACAGTCAGAGAAAGCAGAGCTTGACAGACGATGGGTCAATCTCCAGCTGTTTGCAAAATATGTGGGCATTTAAGATTGCCTTTGTTGTTGTAGTTTGTCGAAAAGATTCACTCCATGGAAGTGGCCACTGTCAAAGACATCCCATAATTTAATTGGTATTGCTCACACGACTGAAAGGCTTGTTTACACAATTAAGATTCCGAGGTTGTTGTCTGAGGGTTATTACTCCAGGGTTCGCCAAGTGGCCTCGACACCTCAGCAGCGGCGGCCCTTGATGGCATTGCTTTAAAACCAGCATTTCGGTTCAGAGTTCACACTGAAGGCGCAGCAGTATGCAAAATTCAAAACAGCAGTAGCCGATGGTGTGCGTGTGCGAGAGAGAAACCCTTCAGTCTTGTTTAATATGATATTGGGGCCATGTTTCACTATTACATGCCAAATTAATATTCAGGCTGTAGCCTAGCAAACCTCCCCAATCAGGAAGCGCTGGAGGAATTTTAAAAATGCTGGAAGTTACGCCAGAAAGCAGTTAGTGCACAGGATTCGGCAGACGACTAATAATGACTATATAGCTTACTTAAAAAAATAAAAAATGTTATGAATTAAAAGGATGAGATGGGAGATTTATAAGGAAGGTGAATGACTAAAATACTTTGGTGTGGGTTCTTCCCCCCTTCGCCAGAGCTTGAGAAAGAATGATTACACCCCTACAGCAGTCTTCAAAGTCTTGGAGTCACAGAGTTGAATAGGAAATGAACTGCAGTTCAGTGACCCTCTGTGGCCTGAACAGTGGGAGCTGGGAAGCAGCAACCACAACTTTCCACTTTATTCACTTCTCTCTCTTTAACCACCACCAGCAAAAGGCTTTCTTTTTATTTCCGCTTCCCCACGGTTCCTGAAAAATAATCTGTGGCTGAAGATGTGCTGTACGTTAGATGCGTCACACACATTGCATTAATTTCTAGCCATATTAGACGAGCCTTTACTCTGCCGGCTGTCTTCCATATTTTGATATTTTCAGAGATCTATAATGGTGGAGGGGGTACCTTCACACCCACCCACCCACCCACCCACACACACACACTGACCTCATCATATTGAATCCTGTGAGGTGATGTCTCAAGGACAGTATATACTGTGGAATGCAATCTTCCTTGCCTTTCATTCGTGATACAGAACCGCAAGCTGGTCAGTCAGCCCTACTTGGAGAGTGATATAAAGTATAGCTTTCAGCCTGCTCTATAATTTTCTCTCTCATGGAGGAGCATCTTTTGTCAAAATATGTTAGCAAAACATGCTGGCTTTCAGGGAAGCGGGAATTATACATGGCAGCCATGTTGTGATGTCACACAAGAGTGCCTTGACCTTGTCATCTTGATTGGGTTCCTTTTCAATATAGAAACATGTATCCTGCTATTTAACAAGGTGAAACGCTCACCATATATTTGCCCATAATAATACTTATGTGATTTCATTGCCAGATTAAATATAGATATATATGATTTTTTAAAAAAATCATGGCTGCAGGGTTACAATATATTATGATTATATGTTCCTCTATACTCTCCCATACTGTAGATGGGCCACATGACTGCTCATTGGTGTTGTTAAAAAGGAAAAGAATAAATGAGAGAACCATTCACCTAGAAGATAACTTCTTGGGTTGTATTTAGCATAGTGGTGAATCCACCATTTCCTTGTGCCAAAAAAAAAGGTCTTCCCCTCATCTCCCTCTGCACATGTGGACTAATTGTTGTGGCTGCCTCATTCCTCCTGCAAAATAGAAACATAGTCTTAATCACAACTAGCTTTGTAATTTTATTTTTAAAAAAAAATAAAGACCAAAGGAAAGCTAATATTTAACTGTCATTTGACTTTGAGAAGCTCATTGACTTGGACAATAAACCTGCAGATTTAAAGCTAATTCTAGCAGAGATGCCAAAGAGATGTTGGAAGCACAAGAAGCTGGTGCGAGTTGAGCTGGTACAAAGTTAGACCACATCCAAACCTTGTTCAGCAGTGGGCCTGCCGCTGCTACCTAAAGCTGGCAGAGATGAAACAAGCCTCCAAAATTGTGTTTGATGCCCACTTGCCAGGCCATGTGACTGAGCTGAGGATCCAGCCTAATCACCCCATCTCTAGTCTCACCCCTGCCATACCCCCAGAATGCCCCTTTGGGGGACTTACACTGGTTCAGCCAATTGAGACCCAGCTGAGCTGGGATGTGTAGGTTATGCCAGCATATTTTGGCTGATCCAGGGTTGAGGACTTGATGTTGGCTGAGCCCAGGTGAGTTTGTAATTAACTGGTTGAACCAGAGATCTGCTGGCCTCCTAAGTTGCTCAGTTGTGTGGATCTTGCCATAGGATTTCCCCCTAAGGTCATTTAGAGATAGTCTAACTGTGTGGAACAAAATGTACATGGGTAGGAGAGACAGTATCATTTTCTACCACCCAACTATTTCTGTTCATTTCAGTATCTGGAATGAGGCTGGGTCTTTCTGCGTTATTTGGGGACCTTGCAAAGACGTTCCACACCCTAATAATTGCTGTAAAGGGATTCAGTCTCACGGATGTCAGTCCAATCCACAACTTCTTTCCATGGCAATAGAAGCCAACGTGATGTTTCTGGAGAAAAGCAAAGAATCAGACTACATTATGAATTGGAATTTAATAGTTACCATTTATAAATGTGCTCAGTGTCTTTGGAGTGACATTGTCTCCTCTGTTTATGACATTTCTGTCCTATAGTTACTTGTTTTGCCTTGTGCCTTTTGCAGCTCAGAGAAGTAATTGCCCATCCCAATGTTTTCCTCAAACAGACGGAAAAGAAAGCCTACTCCGTGGAAGGCAAAAAGAAAAACCACACACACATCAATCTGGTACTAATATGAACAAGCATTAGCACTTAAGACACAAGAGGAAGATTGTAAAGCCCTCCGCCTGCGTTTTATTGGAGCACTTTCTCTCCCTTCTTTATGTTGAGTGGTTTTGAACATACGCTTGCAATGTTAAATGTGTTAGTGTGTGCCTAGTGCTTCTGCCAAGCACACATTCAAACCCGTGTGCAAACCAAGTCACAAAAAGGCAGCTGTATTTCAGTAATGTTTGGCATTTCAGAGTCTGAAGCTGATGCCTATCCTGAGCAGCCACTGTGGGTTATGTGTCATATTTCTTCATAGAACCCTGTTGTGCTGCAAAGCCAAAAGTGTGCGAGGGGCCAATTCCTGCTATTGGCAGCTAGCATGTGGATTGCCTGGTCTGGTACAAACATGAGGAACCTGGTCTTTGCTCAACGGGACACTTCTTCTTCTTGCGGCACTTCAGAGCCCAGCTTCCTGCCTAGGCCACAGGCCCTCAGAGACCCTGAATACACCTGCCAGAGCTGGAATAGGATGCTACTGTTGACAGGTTTAGCCAGACAGGCCTGAGAATTTGTGTGTTTCTAAGTACATCATCAGAAATTGGCAATTGGTGCTTTAAAGGCATACTTGTATTAGTGGTGAGCATGACCAGCATGGATTTTTAACTTGCCAAGTACATGTCCAAATTTGACCCTTGGCTCATTCAAGATGAAAATAGATCTCTCTCTCTCTCTCTCTCTCTCTCGCTCTCGCTCTCTTCCTGCATTTAAAATGTTTGGTACCAGTTGTTTCTCCACTAAAGGCAACAGATACTTCAAAGGCTGACATATTTCCTTTGGGGTTTTTTCCCCCTGTATTATTTTTGAGATAAGTAAAGAAATATAATTATTCCATTTGCATATGAGAATCATGTTGGAGGACTGCATTATTTTCTAATGCTTTTGATTTATATTTTTAGCATTTCTGTTTGAGTGTTAACTTTGAAAGACTGAGAATTTTTAAGATATGGATGCCAAGAATATTTATATAAAAAGAGAAGTCCATGTTTTAGAAGCTCGTTTCTGAAAGTGGGAGAGGAGCAGTGCAAATTACAGGTTTCGTCTTATTTGCACATCCGTTTCAATCTGAATCCTCAGTAGTTTCACAAAAGAGCCCAAACCTTCACTCTTCGTACATTCTAAATATCTGATTAACAAAAGACATTCCTAATATAGTACTCATGGGAATCCAACAAAGCAATTCCTAAATGAATAATTAAGAGGTGAATTAATTATTTTTAAAATGATTCAAATTCTGGGACTATAAACGGAAGGGTGTTACGTCACCACGTGGGCCGCAAGCGAAATAATTGGTTATGTTCTGTGTGCGCTGAAAATAGAAACTTTACCTTTTAGAATACTTTGTTCAAGTCAACCTTATGGTAATTACTCATGTCTGTTTCTAAATCCCATCTCAGGATCCATCTCTTCCCCTTACCTTGGGGACTTCCATTTGCATTAATTAAAGACTCGAAACCAGCTCCCAGAACTCTTCTTGTCCATCAGCTCCACTGTTATTACTGAAACCTGCCCATACACTTCCCTCATCATTTGCATACTAATACCGAGATTACTTTGTGTAACAGGTAGGTGAGCTAGTTCCTTTGCATTGCTGTGAGCATGGCTTGTTTACATGGCTGTACCACTCGGCGGTTCATATCTTCCATTTCTTTTTTGTATTACCAGTGACAGCATGGTGCTATTTTCAATTCAAAATATTGAACCGCATCTCAAATACATTACAGGTACTGAAACTTGTTTATGGTGTGTTCACACATTTTGTTTACGGTATGTCCATACATTTGGTTTATGGTGTGTTCATACATTTATAGGCCCTATTCATGTTGTTCATACATTCATAGGACTTTCCCATACAAGCACAGACCCTCCAAGGATTCGGTTATACAGCCGCAAATAAAACGTTTTAAGTGCAATATACAATTTGACACTATATGCTGATGGTGAGCCTTATGGAGAAAAAAAAATTTCTTAAAAAAAAAGCATTTTCAGAACATTTTTTATGTGTGTGTAGATTCCACCCAAGTGTCCTTATTTTCCAAATTCTGATTTGATCCCACTTTTCCTTAAAAAGGTAAAGGACCCCAGACAGTTAAGTCCAGTCGCGAACGACTCTGGGGTTGCGGCGCTCATCTCGCTTTACAGGCCGAGGGAGCTGCCGTTTGTCCGCAGACAGTTTTTCCGAGCCATGTGGCCAGCATGACTAAGCTGCTTCTGGCACAATGGAACACCGAAACCAGAGCAGCGCATGGAAACACTGTTTACCTTCCCGCCAGAGCAGTACCTATTTATTTACAGTGGTGCCTCGCAAGACGAAATTAATCCGTTCCGCGAGTCTCTTCGTCTTGCGGTTTTTGCGTCTTGCGAAGCACGGCTATTAGCAGCTTAGTGGCTTAGCGGCTATTAGCGGCTTAGCGGCTTAGCGGCTATTAACGGCTTAGCGGCTATTAGCGGCTTAGCGGCTTTAAGAAAAAGGAAACAAACTCGCAAGAACTCGCAAGACGTTTCGTCTTGCGATGCAAGCCCATAGGGAAATTCGTCTTGCGGAACGACTAAAAAAACGGAAAACCCTTTCGTCTAGCGAGTTTTTCGTCTTGCGAGGCATTCGTCTTGCGGGGCACCACTGTATTTGCACCTTTTGGCATGCTTTCGAACTGCTAGGTTGGCAGGAGCTGGGGCTGAGCAACGGGAGCTCACCCTGTCGCGGGGATTCAAACTGCCGACCTTCTGATTGGCAAGTCCAAGAGGCTCAGTGGTTTAGACCACAGCGCCACCCATATCCCTTTTCACTTTTCCTTAAGGCATCCCTATTTTCATCGGAGAAATGTTGGAGGACATGGAGTTATCTGACCCTGGAGCCATCTGAAGGTAGCCCTGTATGGGGAAGTTTTTTTAATGTTTAACATTTTATTCTGCTTTTACATAGGGTGCCTGGGGCTGCCCAGTCAGATGGGCAGGGTATAAATATAAATAATAATAATAATAATAATAATAATAATAATAATAATGTGTATCCCTATTTTTGGGAGAAAATGGATTCTATGCGCCCTAATGGTGGCCAAGTGACTGATACTGATGAATTGGCAGAATAGAGATATGATTCCCTTTAATCCAGTGATGGCCAAACTCGGCCCTCCAGCTGTTTGGGGACTACATTTCCCATCATCCCTGACCACTGGTCCTGTTAGCTATGGATGATGGGAGTTGTAGTCCCAAAACAGCTGGAGGGCCGAGTTTGGCCACCACTGCTTTAATCAATGGCTTGACAACATGCCAACACAAGCAACATATGAACTTTCTTTGGGTTAAATTCAATGATATTTGGAATGAGTTTACACAGAATATACTATGTTACAAGCAATTATATGTGTATTAGGATAACAGTATTATACAGGTCTGTGTATTAATGTATGGTCATGTAACAGTATTGTTTCTTTTTCTCACTCTCACTTTTTTATTCTTTTTTCTCACTCTATATTTTAAAAATGAAAAAATGAAATTTTCTAAATAAAATATTAATTATTTTTTTTAAAAAAGAAGCAAACATTGGTCTCCAGGGTGAGGGGAGAGAAAAGATCTGGGCCACCAGGTCAAAAAGATTCCCCATGCCTTGTTTAGCTTGAGCACATTACGCCATTTAATCAGCTATAGCCACTAATTCCAACTGGTGAGGTAAATTGTTAGTGAAGTTTATTCATTTATTTATTCTTTCCAATTATTGACTGCTTACTATCCAAAGATCTCAAAGCAACAGAATGTGTCCAATGATGACAGATCCCTTCTGATTATGTAAGAATCAGAAGTGATTTCTTTTGTCCGTTAATCCTAATGCAAAGAGAAGCTGGGAAAACATTTTTGTGGTGACCCCCAAAAAAACTATCCCTCCCTACTCCTTGCAGGCCCCATGCTGCTCTGCCTCCTGTGTGGCTGCTATTTACATAGCAAAAAAAAAAAAAAATCCCCTACACATAAGTTGCATTAACACAATTAATGACACATCTGGTTTGGCCCCCTAAGGAAGAGAACTGCTGAGTAATCCCCACGCATTGCAATTATTGAGAACAGCTTCTAAAAAAAAATTTTTTTTAAGCCTGAATTCAGTCAAGTTGAGCTCTGGCACTTCTAATTTTAGAAGTTAAATACTTTTACCTTCATGTACTACATGATGAAGTGTTTCTAATTTTCAATATCATCTCTCTTGTACGGGATGTGTTCATCACGAGTCTTGGGAGAGGCCTGGAAGAACTGCATTGCGTTTTCTTCTCTGAAAAAACCTGACAAGTTTTTGGGTTTTTTTTTAAACTTGCTTCTTAAACCATCCAGAGCCTTGAGAATTGTTATTTTCTGCCCCTTTGATGTTCCAGTACTATGGAAACATTGCAGCAGCCTTTGCAACTCCAGGAGGAGGAGAACCAGTTTACTCGTTCCGTTTCCCATTTTTCACTCCTCTTCGCTTTCTTTTCCAGAAAGCAGCCTTCTTTTCTGTAAGAAACTCAGAAGGATAAGACAGGAGGTCACTTTTGTATGTGGCACAACACCTTCTCTTCCCTGCTGGAGGCTGATACACATCAAGTGCCTCTGCCTCAGATTTAATACGGCCAGGGGTTGGCCTACAGTAACCTACAGGGGTGTATTTAACCCATTTCTCAAACTTCCTTTCTTTTCTCGCCTTCTGCGCACACATTTCAGCTTCCTTTGCTGAGACAACGAAAGTTATATCTCATTACTTCAAGTGTTTCTCCTTCTGATGGTTTGGCTTGTGCGAAAGAAAGTATGTTGTGGATGTGAAGATAAGTTGGAGAATTGTCCGGGTGTGGTGTATATGTTGAATTGCTGCAGATATTTTTCCTTCGCGCATCTTCTTTTGAGTATGAGAATTAGGGAGAAATAAAAATTAGTGCAGTTCTTGAAAACTCTTTGCCTTCCTCCCACCCAACTGAAGTTGTTGTTGTTGTTGTTGTGGTTGTTGTGGTTATGTATTGAATTTATATACTGCCCTATACCCTGGGGGTCTGGTCTTTTGTATTGTAATAGAAGGGGAAGCGTCCCTCATTTTATCAAGGGCAGAAAGGGGGTGAGGGAGGGAAAGTGTCTTCAGTGGTGAGACAACCAACCAGGCGGATGTTCCCTGTTTTGCCTTTTTGCAGTGGTGGTCAATAAAGTCATTGTGGTGCTATCTCGGCATCATACTTAGGCTGCAAATGGAAAGAACTAAAGCAAGGATGAAGAACGGCTTCCTCACCCCTGCGGACCACTTGGATAAGTGGACAGGGCTTGTGTTTGCGGCCAACCACCAATCAGCTGAGACAAGGTGCCTCTGTGCAGCCATCTCCCAGCCCTGGCATGCCTTCTACTTACCAGAATGCTGGAGGAAGGGGACAACCTATGACTCTCTGTTCAGTTCTCCACACGTCCACCTCACTTGGTGATGAACGAAAAGGTACTCATGAAAATTCATCCCCTTTCTGCTGCGAATTTCTTCGAATATACACATTTTTGAAGGGCGTTTTGCATCAACACAGTGCATTTTGGGACATGGTTTTCACAAATTACTACATTTTTAATGCACAATTTACCCTCATATATGCATTTTTGTACTCGCGACTTAGCTGGATAATTTTGTACTGCAAAATTCAGAGAAATGCGAATGTCGAAGGATGGCTCTGTTTCGGTTTCCACGGTGTTTCGGGAAGCGGAAATTAAGCATGTTCACCTTCAAATACAAACTGCATTTAACTTCTCCTCTACCCCCAGGGACAAGGCAGACTGGCAGCAAGTTTGAGGCAACTCAGATACAACAGTAGGCATGCCAGATTGCCTTCACTGGTTCACCCTCACCACTCCAGTCTTGCTGCTGTCCTACCTCGTACAGGTAAGCTACAGTGATGCTATCACTCTGGGCATATATTTTACCTTTCTTGGGCATATAAAATATTTCTCACAACCCTAACTGGAATGCTTTTCTTTGGAGCATGACATTCATCAGGTTATTCATTGTCGAAATCTGAATAATGCAATGCACATTTTATTCAGCTGTGTAGAAGAGTGGCAGTATATTTTTATTGGGGTATTATTTAGAATTGGCATGGGCTAGACCAAATAAATAAGTTATCCAATTTTGCGCAAGCAGACTTCTCCTTCCTCTCCTCCCCCTGCAGCCCTCCATGGTATCCCAAATCTGCTCAAGTTGATCCCTCCAACCATCCAGGAAAGATGTTGGGAGCACAGGGGATGTGATGAAGGAGAAGACTGATTATGTGAGAGGAATCATAGAATTGGAGAGTTGGAAGGGGCATCTAGTCCAACCCCCACAATACAGGAATCTTTTGCTCAACATGGGGCTTGAACACACATCCCTGAGAAGTCTGTTCCATTTACACAGAGCACAGACAATATGAGATGTCACCCATATGATACATATACACTTCAGATTGACATTTAGCCAGTTCACAAATACCTAACAAAAATGTGAACATTTTGGAAAGTTACTCATAACCCTTTCATATTCCACCTTCTTTCAAGCAAGGTACACCGACTTCTTCTAAGTTGCCATTTCCCTTACATGTAAGTCCCCTGACATTTTACAGATTTAGCTCAGTGGAAATAAGAGCACTGGCCTCATTGGGTGAACTTGTTTTTTTTTTTAAAAAAAAAAATACTATCTTTTCACAATTGCCAGAAAACCACTGACTGATGGGTGACATTGTTAACGGCAATGCTCTCTGTCTGCACGTTGTAGACCCTGACTCGGTGTACAAAGGCTCTGCTCTTAGCACATTCCCAAACTTTTATTCGCTGACCTTAGACCAGTTAGATAAGTGACCTCCCTGAAGAACTGCTGGAGATTTGTTGCTTTTCTGTACAGGTCTGATGAGAGTACTTAATTCTCTTCCGCGGCAAGATTTTCTGTGCATTGGCAAGCAAAGCCTCTACACTTCACCATCTCGCCAGGCCAAACTTTGATAAGTACTAAAGTCAGTGAAGATATTATGGATCTCATAAAAGAAGCCAAGATAAAGACCCAGTACAGCTCATATAATTTTATGTTACTGGCAAATCAGGGAAAAAATGGACTGCTCTCTTTCTCCCCCCAAAATATGGCAAAGGGCTATTTAATTATGAAAGGTTTGCCACTGTCAGAAAGTCCAAGCTTTCTGATGAGTGTGCCTGCATGATTTAGAAGTCTGGGAACAAGTCTTTACCGCATTGACACTTTGCATTTTTAGGCGAGTGCACTTTCAAGCCTTCCCCAACTTGGTACCCTTCAGATTATTTGAACCACACCTCCCATCAGCTCCAGCTTACATGGTCAGTGGTAAAGGATGATGGGAGTTGGAGTCCAACAGTATATGGAGGGGACAACATTGCAAAAGGCTATCTTAGGTGAATACTGAAAATTGTAATTATTTTGTTACAGATTGCAAGCCCCCTAGGTGGGAGCCTGGCCTCTTGTGCTTTGTAACATGTCATGCACATCCATGTCAGCTCCACCACCACCATCATAAAAAAATAATATGGGAAGAGACCTAAAGGTCAAAAGACAATAATCAAGTTACCGGGCATTAACAAGGAATAAATATTTTTCCTGGATGGAAGTTGTCAGCGCTGCCTCAGGTCCTAGCTCACAGAGGACCAACGCCAGTTGCTCTTTATAAACAAAAGTCTTTATTGTGGTTCATTGTTGGTTTGACATCCATGGCGCGCAGCGCTACGTCTGAGTCCTTAGACCGGCGAAGCTCCGTCTGACTCCTCCCCTCCCCTACACCAGTTCAAGACCCGAGCTTTGCTCCACCTCTTCCTCTCCTGCTTCTGCTCCTTTCTCCTCCGGGTCCTCCTGTCCTCTGGGGTTACCTCCTTCCTACTTTCTTCGGAGGCGGATTCTTCTGACTCCTCCCCACCCTTCCGGCGGGCTTTAGGACCTGGCTCCCAATCCGGGTTTTCTGCTGGCCCGCGCGCCTCCACATTTGAACTTGGCGCGCACGCCCAGCCGCCTACTTTCCTCCTAACGGCTACACTGCTCCCCTCACTGCTTTCTCCTTCAGGGAGGCTGGCCGGACCTGCTCTTCCCTCTGCCCCTCCACTCTCTGACGGAGGCGTGGTCAGTCCAGCCTCACTCTCTCCTCCTGCAGGAGGCTCTTGTTTTAATCCTTGGGATTCTTCCCCCCCGCTACGCTCTGGTGGGGAAGCTACCCCTGATTTCCACCTGCCGCTTGGAGACTCCCCACTGGCCCCCCTTGCCCTGCCTCTGGGGGCCCCCTTCTGGGAATCCTCTGATTCGCTGGAGAGACTCATGGAATCTCTCTGATCACTGGCATACCCTCCTGAGCTCCCCTCAGATTGTTCCCCTTCGCTCTCCATCTCCTCCTTCCCCTGTGGCTCAGCCCCTGAGCCCATGACAGAAGTAAATAGAGAGTGCTGATTTGATAGGTACTGTTTCACTGACAGAGAACATATTGCAATACTATTTCAGAGTATTGGGTAGATTACAAGAATTGGAAATCTTTACCTACTGGGGCATGCAATGACCATTAGATTCATTTAGATCTATATTTCTAGCTTCATGAAGTGGCATGATCTGTTTGGGATCTGATCGGTGTCTTCCCAGTTTGACTTGCTTTTCAGGTCCAAGTCTGATCTGTTAAAAAGGAAGCTCTGTTTCCCATTCCCTATTCACTAGGATGGGAAAATGAAAAGCAAATATTTTCTTTTTCGGAGATTAAATTTGCAGGAATCTAAGTTCCTCCAAAGTGGGTTCAGGGTGCACATACTGCAGGCAGATACATTTGGGGGGGTTGTTTTGTTTTGTGTGTGCAAGGGCACCTTTAATGTATGGTTTTTTAATATATAAAAATCCATAACTTTTTTTTTACTTTTTCTGCTGGAATTGGATGTAGTCAGCAAGCAGGGCTCCCCCTTCTGAGGGGGGTGAAGCTTGCCAATTTCAGAATGATAGCTCCAGTGGTTCTCACAAAAATGCCCCATAGCAGAAGGTTCCTGAGCAGCAGGAAGGGAGAGTGTGGCAGTTCCAGTTAACCACTGCCAAACTGTAGAAATAGGAATCATAAAAATCAATAGAAATAGGAATCATAGGGGGTGGGGTGGGATAAAAGACTATGGGTGCCCAGGGAAGACTGGGGTGGAAATAATGTCTCAACAATGACCTTGTTACCCAGAGTGCCATTGATGTGGGTGGGTTTCTGTGCCCCAAACATATTTGGGGGGGATACAGTCTCCTCTCTGTAAAATCTCTTCATAGTGGGGGGGGGTTTAATGGTGGGAAAAGAACCTGGGAAAGACTGGAGAGGAGAAAGAGCCCCCGTCCCAGCAAGGACGTAGTTCCCTCAATGGTTGTTTGTGCATCCTGTGCATCTGCTCTGTCATAGCCTTTGGGTACTATAATGGAGATCTCTTCATTGACTTGCAATGGGGAAGATGTATGTGGAGAAGAAGCACAGTTTTAATCCCTCCTCCAAATCACTGCTAAACCTGTCAGTCAAAACTAAAGATTTCTCCACCCTTTCCATTTCAAGCTCTGGCTCCTTTTCCAGCTAGTGTGGTGTCATTTCTCTGGGAGGAAAGTAATGGCCAAGTGCTGTTTGGAAAGCCGTCTCCAGAATGTTATTGAATCCTTCAAGATGGTTTGTAAAAGGTGCGGTCCAACTCAGTAACATGGCAATCTCCCCAAATCACCTTGATTTATCTCATTGTTTGAGGTACACATAGAAGTGCTGTACACCCCATTACGTACCAAAGACTAGAAAATCTGGAATTATAAAAACAAAAACAAAGAAGTAAATCCTGATGCTGCCCCTAGCCCCACAATGTTGGGTTTCTGTCTCTTAAATAAAATCAAGGGTTTGAACCCAGGTTTCACTGGTCCAAGTGTAGCACTCACTAAACCGGACCATGACTCTCAGTACATGCTGCATCAAAATGTAGTTCATCCAAAGAAAATGCAAAGAATTTTAAAGCAGAAAAAAGGAGTTCATTAGTATCTTATTATTTCACCCCATCCCATTTCTTTGACACCTGTGCTTCAGGCTCTGCCGTAGAAGAGTGATGATCTATTGACAGCCTGTCTTGGCTGTGATAGTCATGACACACCTGTTTCAGAAATGTAGCTCTTCCTCACAGTTGCTGATGGCGTGTTATCACTTTTGCTACCGTAATCAAAAAAAAGTTGCGTTCATATCTGGATTTAAATATGATCAATGAAGAACTTTGAATCCCATAAGATAAAGTTTATACTCAGATGTGCTCTTGAGTAATTCTCGAAGCGGTTTCGACTTTTTTATTTTGTTCTCACAACCACGCCGTGAGGTAGATTAGAGTGAGAGACAGTAAGTGACCCCAAGGCCACCTCGTGAGCTTCATGGTCAAGCAGGGATTGGAAACTTGGCCTCCCAGAGCCTAGCCATAAAGGTAAAGGGACCCCTGACCGTCAGGTCCAGTCATGGCCGACTCTGGGGTTGCGGCGCTCATCTCGCTTTATTGGCCGAGGGAGCCGGCGTACAGCTTCCGGGTCATGTGGCCAACATGACTAAGCCACTTCTGGTAAACCAGAGCAGCGCATGGAAACGCCGTTTACCTTCCCGCCGGAGCGGTAACTATTTATCTACTTGCACTTTGACGTGCTTTCGAACTGCTAGGTTGGCAGGAGCAGGGACCGAACAATGGGAGCTCACCCCGTCGCGGGGATTCAAACCGCTGACCTTCTGATTGGCAAGCCGTAGGCTCTGTGGTTTAGACCACAGCGCCACCCGTGTCCCCCCCAGAGCCTAGCCATAGGTATCTTTAATTTGGAAAGTTGTACGTTTGTGACACCTTATGGTAGCCCTGCTTGTTCAAATAGCTTGTCCCTAGATAGGTCCCTTTTTATACAACGCTCCATACTAGTAGCCTTGATAACATGACTCTGCCCTCCACGACAAAGGTGATTCCTCTTAATGGATTTTTTTGTGGTGAGGGTTTCTGAAGTACTGAGGCAGGCTGGAGTACTGTGTTGCACCTGTGTTCATGTGAGTTTTATTTCCCCCGAACTTAAACCGTGTGACACAGTAGTATCCCCCAATGTCGTTTTGTACCTAACACTGCAGCCGAATGCCTTTTTCAAGAAACAGAACTTAACTTTTTAAAAAATAATATTTGTTTAAGCGGGCAGCCTTTCATCTAGTATTCTGTCCTTGGCTTACCTCGGTGCTTTGATGTAATGGTGTCGCACGGCAAAAAAAAGTGTTCTCAGATCAACTCTGGAATGCCTTTAATTCAGCACAGCTGAGTTACTTGTGAGTAGAAAATCCTGGTGTAAAACTAAGATGTTTATTCTATGTGTGTGTGTTTTTAACAATCTTTGCAAATGACAGAGAAGGGTATATTTCACTCACCTAGACGCAAACACTTGTGTATGGGTAGAAACATTAAAGTAGAGAAGTGAACAGAAACGGCCAAAATTAAGAATTATTTGTCAGTGGTCTGTACACAGAGTGGAAAACACCAGGTTCTGATCCTGTTAATATATGTGCCTATCATTAGCGTGGTAAACCAGAATGAATCTTTTGGAGCTGAGGTGTACATTTAACGCCCCCATCTAAATTTTGTTCTTACAAGAAGGGGGTGCCATACCAGGAAAGATGTGTTTTGTTTTAAAGGGGTGAGATCACAAGGGGGGAGGAATGTGGTTTAGGGAGGAAAGGGAGAGGAGAAGAGAACCCCCTGGTAGCCTGTGTCCAAGAACCCCCCTCCCAGAAACCTTGCGCTGGCCTTGCCAGTAGTCATGAGGCTCCCCACCCTCCTTCTGGGTTATTCCTCCCACAGAGTGTCCAGAAGAAGGCTACCTGGCCATTCCAAAGATGCACAGGAAAGAGGAAGCATGAGCCCACTTCCTGTTCCTCTTGTGATACCTAACACCAAGAACTACAATGTCTCCAGCTCTTTCTACAACTATTCCTATTCAACTATAAAAAGAAGATCTAATTTACAGGGTACTGAACATTTGGTTCTTCTAACAACAGGAAAGCAATAGGAAAGTATGCACATTAAAAACCATGTCTTGGTTTTAATGTGAATACTGGTTACAGATTCTCAAACGTAGGTATGAAAAGAATGACCAAAGGATGCCTTTGTTGGTTTTTTTAAAAAATGCATTTATTCTTTCATATTAATGTAAGCTCGTCTCCCTTTTTACATGGGGCTAATTTACTGATATTTTAAAAGTGGTACATTAAATTTTTACAAAAGTATTAAAACATTATTCAGCTAATGAACCATGCTAGTTTTAGTTTTACATTTTAATGTACCGTCCTGCAGTTAAAAACAGTAGAATTAATTACATTTGAAATAAGATAAAAGTAAGCGCCTGACGCTCTAAATTGCTTATTACAACGTAAAGTACCTGTGAGAAATGTAATTCAAACTCTACTCCTGCTTGTAAGCCCCTTTCCAATTTCACTTTATATTTCAGAACTTTTACATTGCAATCCTAAGGATATTTAATTTGTGGCAATATTTCTTGGTTCTAAAGTAGTCCAATTTGCAACAGAAAGCTGTATTCTATTAAGCATCCAGTTAAACGACCTTTCAGTTTGCAGCCTCAGAGCTAGTCTATAGATTTCATTTCTTTATTTGTTAATTTTCATTTATAGCCCACATTTCTGATCCCCAGAACCTCTGCTTATGAGTGCTGCTGCTCTGTTTAATTGTGATTTAAAGTACTGTGTGGTGTGTAACCCACCCTGGGAGACTTTTGAAAGATAGGTGGGTAAGAAATGTAATCAGTTAAATCAAATATACTTTGACGTGCTTTCGAACTGCTAGGTTGGCAGGAGCAGGGACCGAGAAACGGGAGCTCACCCCGTCACAGGGATTCGAACCACCAATCTTCCGATCAGCAACTCCTAGACTCTGTGGTTTATCCCACAGCGCCACCCACGTCCTTATATAACCTTTTATACCATGTGTAAAATTCATTACAGCAGCTGCTATTTAAAGTGGATGGGGTGGGTTCCCTGACGGGCTGTTTTTTATTTTTTAAAAAATAAATAAAATATGTTTTTTTCATTACTTTTATGTCTCTGCCTGCATCTCTCTCAAGCAACAGATTTTTCTTCGTGTAGTATTTGATAAAGACAGTTTAGAATCCCCCTAGAATTGTTCAGTTTGGAAAAACATCCTATAGACATAATTTGCTGGAGGCAAGTTAACACTGCAGATTAAAAGTTTACATGAAAACAATAGACAAAGCAAAGTTACTTTAAATTAAACTGAAAGGGGGAAAATCCCTTTTATTGGGCCTAGAAAGACTTGTCACAAACTAGAGCGTATTATCACATAACGCTGCAAAGTATTGATCTCTCCTTCATTGTTATGCACAATGTTAGCACTTGCTTGTCAAACTGCTTCCCACAGATTCTCAAAAATTCCTTGCACATTCGCTAGAATCTGACTGTTGGGCAATAGATGTCATCAGCTGGGATATGTAATAAACAGAAAGACCGTCACTCAGTGTTTCAAGAGTGGGGAACCTTTTTCAGCTTGAAGGTCGTCTTCCAGGGTCATATGTTTGTGGAGGATAGACTACTTTTGAGTCATGCAAGATAAGAGTTTTCTGCATGTATACCTCTCCACCCAAGAGCTTTGTCACACTTCAAGGGCACATTCTAGCCAACCCAAAGCACTTGAAGGGGGTGCAGAGCATGACCAGTATGGTTTATGACCTGCTGAAAAATGGTGGCATTGGGAGAGTCTCAAAGCACAGACAGAGAGGCCTTGGAGGGCTTCATTTGACCCTTGGAGACCTGAGAGGTTCTGTCTCTATTTTCATTGGAGAAATGTTGAAGGGTATGGTTCCCCACCTCTACTTTAGCAGAAGCCTGGCGGGTGAAGCGGTATAATGGTCATGTGGTCTAGCAAAGGGTGTTGCCATGATAGCTTCTAAAGAAGGCTGCCATTGCTCTTCTACAGTGGCACTTCAGGCAGTGCTGGATTAACCTGTTGCCTGGTTGGCATCAAGTAGGAATTGTTTGGCTCTAATTCCTTGACCAGCTGGTAAGAAGGGGAAGGCTTGGTGCTGTTTTGTACACAAAACATTGATAAATCTAGGGCTGGGAGTGGGTGGGACTTCTATCAATCCAGTCCGTTCATATTTCAACTACAGCAGAATTAAATGACAACTGGCAGATTTTGGGCTGAAGGTTTTAAAATGGCTGAGGGAGGGGAAAATGCTAAGCCGTTTAAGGCACCAGAGCAGAAGAGATTTATTGTCATGGAAAGGGGCGGTCTATGGACTCTGTGCCCTGATAGTCTCCAGAGATAATGAAACTGAAGGGGCTTGGTCGGTATGCCTTTAAGTTGCATAGACTTTGAAGAGGATGAAACAGTTGTATTCACTGAGCTGAGGCCTCAAGCCAACCCGAGCAAAGTGGGCAGTGGGAGATAATGGTTTAGCTTTCATACTGGTGGCAGAAAAACCAGCACTGAATTACTAGATAATTATGATGCATAATTGCAATGCATTTCAGCCATGCAAAACAAAGTTGCTGACCAAAATTTGGCTTGCCCTGCAGCTGGGTGAAGAGTCCAGCATGAGATGAAACTACCAAGATGGCGGGGGGGGGGGAGAAAATTTGTGCTTCATATATTCAAGTTTCATATATATATATATATATATATATATATATATATATATATATGTTGTTGTTGTTTGGTCGTTTAGTCGTGTCCGACTCTTCATGACCCCATGGACCAGAGCACGCCAGGCACTCCTGTCTTCCACTGCCTCTAGCAGTTTGGTCAAACTCATGCTGGTAGCTTCAAGAACACTGTCCAACCATCTCGTCCTCTGTCGTCCCCTTCTCCATGTGCCCTCAATCTTTCCCAACATCAGGGTCTTTTCCAGGGAGTCTCCTCTTCTCATGAGGTGGCCAAAGTATTGGAGCCTCAGCTTCAGAATCTGTCCTTCCAGTGAGCACTCAGGGCTGATTTCCTTAAGAATGGAGAGGTTTGATCTTCTTGCAGTCCATGGGACTCTCAAGAGTCTCCTCCAGCACCATAATTCAAAAGCATCAATTCAGCCTTCTTTATGGTCCAGCTCTCACTTCCATACATCACTACAGTGGTACCTCGGGTTAAGAACTTAATTCGTTCTGGAGGTCTGTTCTTAACCTGAAACTGTTCTTAACCTAAAGCACCACTTTAGCTAATGGGGCCTCCTCCTGCCGCCGCGCCGCTGGAGCACAATTTCTGTTCTCATCCTGAAGCAAAGTTCTTAACCTGAAGCACTATTTCTGGGTTAGCGGAGTCTGTAACCTGAAGCGTATGTAAACTGAAGCATATGTAACCCGAGGTACCACTGTACTGGGAAAACCATAGCTTTAACTATACGGACCTTTGTTGGCAGGGTGATGTCTCTGCTTTTTAAGATGCTGTCTAGGTTTGTCATTGCTTTATATATTCAGTGAGGCAGGGATAAAGACAAGAAATCAGATCTACATTTACTTAGTAGGATAGAGATGCATGGATTTGGATGAAACATGCTCCATATAAGCTTGAAGACAATGCCATTATGTGAAAATATGCAAGACTCCCAGAGTTATCCTCCTAATAACAGCTTTGGACAACTGACTTAAGCAGTTTTTTGAATGAAAATATAAAACTGTCCATTCTCCACAGGACCATGGCAGCGTAGAATTCTCGTTCTATTTTAGCATATTTTGGATACTCTGCAGCTGATAGTCATCACTTATGTGGACATTCCAAAAGCCTTTTAGGAATCAATTTCCACCCATTTTCCTTGCAGAGATAACCTTGGCTTTAAACCTCCTGCAGTCACTGTTGAATCAATGAGCAGCTAGGCTCCACTCCTGAGTGGAAGAGACTGAGATATTTGCATTTAAAATGGCTGCACGTTGACTTGACCACACTCCCCCTAAATTCACTTTCCCTTATGTTGGGTACTCCTAAAGCTTCTGTCCATGTTTACTTATATGGCTTGTTTGCTAAACCCCTTTTCTTTCTTACAGTTCTTGTCTGGGGCGCTTGGCAACTAATTTGTTTCAGGATCACATCCTTGTATGTATTCTTGTATTCCTGTATTCTTGTGCCAGGAACAAGGAATATTTCATTTGTCATTATACAAGACTGCCTTCTGCTGAGTCCATCGTGCCCAGGACTCTTTCTTCTGACTAGAAGCGAGTCCCTGAGGTCTCAGGCAATAGTTCCCCCAGTCCTGCTTCCAGAGATCCTTTTTTAATTGGAGATGCTGGGGACTGAATCAGGGGCATTTTGCTTTCAGAGCAGATGCCCTCCCTCGTGTTTTGCTATCTGTCTTGATTGCTAAATGGAAAACCCCCCAATAAAAATGCTAATAACTAAACAAAACAAAAACCTTTGTTTATTTAGATGTAAGTCCTGCTGGGTTCAATGGGACTTTGTATTAATTATGCTCCAGATTATAGTCTTAGACAGGAATGGGAATGGAAAATGTGTCGGCTTTTTGCCTCATGTGGTCCCAAACTCATAAAAGAATTTGCTTGTCATTTTAAACAAACTCCAAAGCATACATGCTGTATTGTTTTTGTCCCTGGTTTGGTGAGTAACACACTTTCCCCTGGGGGGCAACTGTGCATTTTCTTCATGGGAAATGACAGGCATGTATCAGGTAAGGTAAGGAAATCCCAGACTTCCAGGCCTCTCTTCTTGACCCTTGGGACTCTTCTCAGGCCATGCCTTCCCCTGGCCACACCCCTCCCCTGGCCACACCCACATCCCAGGCCACACCCACTCCACCTTCCTCAGTTGCTTCTGCCTGGCTAAAGAAGGTGCTTGAACAGTGGTACTGCCTCTTGTTTGCTTTGGTGGAGGTGTATGTGTGTCAATCTCTGCTTTCTATTCAGCTGGAATGCTGCCTACTGTACAATGGTAAAAACCCCATCTGATGCCCTAGACAGTTTTGCAGGCAGCCTCCGAAAGCCTGACCATTAGGAAATGTCACCCTTGAGCTGTAAAAGGTTCCCTGCTTATAGTTAAGGTCCTATAACCAGTGGCTGGTAGTATGGTGGGTGGGGCAGCAGCTTTCACAAGACCTCTGGCTGGTTGCATCATTGCTGCCTACTGGGAGGTCGAGGGGGGCCGGGGGCTGAGATGGCGAAATCAATGCAGTGCAAATGTGCCACTGGCAGTGCTGGATTGAAGGTCAGGTGAATGTTGCCAGATGTCTCCCCACTCTCTCCACTTGCATGTTCCATGTGAAGAAGCAGCTTGGGTCCTTCTCAGCCTGAAACAGTTGGGTGTCTAGGATGCCTACTTTGGGTCAATGCCATCTTTGAGGTCCAATGTGATCATTCTATACTAGTATAAGCATTCCATAAATAGTTCCAAGCTCTCAGATTTGTGTGGTTATTGTGTTGATTTTGTGCTGTAAGCTGCCTTGTGGTCTTTTGACGACGGGTGCCATATACTTTTTTTCCCCTCCTCAATCAACTTGAGGGAACCCAGTTGGGGAACTCTCCAGAACAGGGAGAAGATGGTTGAGAGGAACTGCAGCGGGGCAAGGAGGAATTAGCAAAAATCACCTCCCTTCGATTAGCATAGGTAGCCGCTGGATCTAAAGACTTCTGTGAGCACAAGGGTACCAACTTGATTCCTTCTGTGGTTTAATAGATGTAACATCTGATATGTAAAGGAATTCACACTTACATTTCTGGGAAGAGTTTTGTACCTCTCTCGTGAGCTAGAGTTCTAGATTTGCTGCTTCTGATAGACGTGGCATTGCACTCAGAGAAAAACTGTGTATAGAAATAAACCATTTCATTTGTTACCAGCATCTTGGAATTTTTAACACTACACTCCAAGTTCTCAAATTCTATCCTTTCTCAGAAGTGTAAACACATATATGTTTTTTAACTAAAATCACTTGGCAGTGTGATATCTTATAATTATATTTAGCTTTTGTACTTCACCGTGGAGCATAATATTTGCTTTAAAGGGGGGTTGGCACATGTGTTGCAACCAAACAGACCTAATGCTTAGTGAAAATAGCAATGTGGGCAGAGTTGGTGCTTGCTGCTGCTAACTGGTGTTGTTCAGTAGTCTTTAGTGATATTGTCTTCAGTTGAATGACAGCAGGTGCAAGAATAAAGTTTGAAACCTTTGACGGACAAAACGTGAGGGGGGAACCCTATGGTAACGACCAGTTCCTGGGGGGACACAGGGGTACGCATACCTCTAAACATATTGTGAATCTTTGTACTTTTGTCCATTTACTGTATTTGTTTTTCCCAATTTGAACTATAAAATTGTGGTTTTCTTGAGTCAAAATGAGAGTACCCCCAAACATTTTTTTTTTGGGGGGGGGAATGCGCTGGTAACGACAATCAACAACGCAGCATGCAAAAGTAGTCATTGCATTAAAATGATAAAGTAGCCTTAACAGAATGTGAGATGACTGAAAAAATCTCTAAGTACAGATTTACGGACCTGGTTTAGATCAAACACAGGCCCCACAGAAATCCCTTACCTGCGAAAGCTTTCCATTAAATGCACTTACCTCATGTGCAGTGTGATTCATATCTTCTCTCAGCACGGCGAGCTCCATTCATATCAAGTAGGTCTAAGCACAGACCCCTCTCATCTTCTCCATGGATTCAATTCAGGAGTCCAAAATCAGGAGGACCTGTTGCGAGCCAACCTGGGGGTCACACATCCTGCCCTGGATCTGGTCCCAAAATAGTAGGCAGGGCTTATGTTTAGATTATTTTTTTAAAAAAATGAAACATAGAGCTTAGAGCAGAGAGGAAGATGGAAATGTTGCTCTTCTTTCTCTACCCACACCTGAGAGCAGTGGGGTCAGTTCTGCTGGGTGCTCCTTTTCACCAGGCAGAAAGGAAAGTCAGGTAGCAAGCTCCTACCAGTAAGGTCTCTCCCTTTATTTGGGGTTTCCTTCCTGTTGGCTGTGTCTCCTTCCTGCCTGATGCCCTGCCCCAACAGCCCTGAACCACTCACTCTGGGCCATCCTACCTGACCTAGCAATGCCCGGCTATCTGTACCTCACTGTCTGATGCCCAAGACAGACCCATAGACCCAATTTGGCTCTAATATAAAGTACCATTTCTCCCTCTGATCATAATACTACTTTGTTGTTGTTGTTTAGTCATTTAGTCGTGTCCGACTCTTCATGACCCCATGGACCAGAGCACGCCAGGCACTCCTGTCTTCCACTGCCTCCCGCAGTTTGGTTAAACTCATGCTGGTAGCTTCACGAACACTATCCAACCATCTCGTCCTCTGTTGTCCGCTTCTCCTTGTGCCCTCCATCTTTCCCAACATCAGGGTCTTTTCCAGGGAGTCTTCTCTTCTCATGAGGTGGCCAAAGTATTGTTGCCTCAGCTTCAGGATCTGTCCTTCCAGTGAGCACTCAGGGCTGATTTCCTTAAGAATGGATAGGTTTGATCTTCTTGCAGTCCATGGGACTCTCAAGAGTCTCCTCCAGCACCATAATTCAAAAGCATCTACTTGATAGTAAATGATAGGGTTTATCACATTTCTTTCTCTTTAGGATTTCAAGGTCTTTCTTCATGTGAGTGAAATCCACCACTATTATGTTACTGGGATAGAGTGGGGAAGTATTCATTATGAAGATTTTGTTTTCAAAACTATACTCTGGCAGAGGAAGGGGGCAGGGTTGAGGGGGCAAGATTTCTGTTTCTTTTGGTACATCCTTCCTCTAAGCACTCGTCCTAACTTGCTGCCCCCACGACCTCCTCAGTAGCAGATGCAATTCATTTTTGTGCAGGCTGACAACGAAAGCTGCATAGTATATGGGGCTGCATATCTTTACTTCATTATTTCCTCATAGCAAAGACTTGAAACTCTAATGTGTCAGAAAGAAGAGGTGCCAACATGACATTTACCGCTGCTAATATGAATCTGATTAGTTTCACAACAAGAAACATCATCTTAACTCTTTGCATTCTTTTGGGATTGTCAGCGCAGAACCAGGAAGGAGCTTGGTCCATTTGAGCTTAGGATCCTTGCTTAGGATTCCATGAAAGGACTGGAATCTCCCCTTTGCTTCAGTTGAGCAGAAGATCTTACTGGTGGGCTGCACCCCATTTAAATCAATTAAGCTTGCATCGGGGAGTACAGTGGTACCTCGGGTTAAGTACTTAATTCGTTCCGGAGGTCCGTTCTTAACCTGAAACTGTTCTTAACCTGAAGCACCACTTTAGCTAATGGGGCCTCCTGCTGCCGCTGCACCGCCGCTGCACGATTTCTGTTCTCATTCTGAAGCAAAGTTCTTAACCTGAAGCACTATTTCTGGGTTAGCAGAGTCTGTAACCGGAAGCGTATGTAACCTGAGGTACCACTGTATATGGCATCTCAAACAATGCATCTTATATATTTTTTTAAACTGCTACACAGATCGAGAAAGTGAAGGAGTTCTTCCTTAGTAATGCAAGATCAGTGCATCTGAACCACAATTCTCAAACATGGCAGCAGGTTTCCCAGGAGGAGAGGGGCATTGTGATGTTATAAATACTGGGCTTCTTCATGAGGTCCTATGATCTGGAAGTATCACAGAATTGGAGAGTTGGAAGGGAACATGAGGGTCATCAAGTCCAACCCCCTCTGCAATGCAGGAATCTTTTGCCCAACATGGGGCTCAAACCCACAGCCCTGAGATTAAGAGTCTCATGCTCTACCAATTGAGCTGTCCCAGCTGCCTTATACTGCTGTTTACCAAGAGGGGGTAGGAGCCAGGAGCTTGGCATAATGTGGGTGCAGCATCAGGAGTGTCGATTGGCTCTGCTGATGTACCTGTACCACACCAAGCTTCTCACTGCCTTGCTCCTCTCCCTCATCCTCTCACTACCAGGCAGCAACACATGACCATGAGAAATCAAGAGAGCCTTGCAGCCCCATCAGTGCCACCCTGTTGGCTGCTGCTGGTACCCACTCTGCACTTCAAACAAATGACTTGTGTTTGAAGTGCACAGCATGCAGAGGAGGGAAGCCAATATGACAAAGGGTCTGTAAACCAAGCCTTATGAGGAACAGTTGAAGGAGCTGGGTTTAGCCTGGAAGAGAGGAGACTGAGAGGAGCTATGATAGCTATCTCCTGGGGCTGTCCCATGGAAGAGGGAGCAAGCTTGTTTTGTCCTGCTCTGGAGGGTAGGACTTGAACCAATGGCTTCAAGTTACAAGAAAAGAAGGTTCCGACTAAACATCTGTCATGGATGCTTTAGCTGAGATTCCTGCATTGCAGGGGGTTGGACTAGATGACCCTTCCAACTCTGATGATTCCATCATCATCATCAAACCTTTTATTGGCATCACATGTTGTTGTTGTTGTTTAGTCATTTGATCGTGTCCGACTCTTCGTGACCCGATGGACCAGAGCACGCCAGGCACTCCTGTCTTCCACTGCCTCTAGCAGTTTGGTCAAACTCATGCTGGTAGCTTCGAGAACACTGTCCAACCATCTCATCCTCTGTCATCCCCTTCTCCTTGTGCCCTCAATCTTTCCCAGCATCAAGGTCTTTTCCAGGGATTCTTCTCTTCTCATGAGAAGAGTATTGGAGTCTCAGCTTCAGGATCTGTCCTTCCAGTGAGCACTCAGGGCTGATTTCCTTAAGAATGGATAGGTTTGATCTTCTTGCAGTCCATGGGACTCTCAAGAGTTTCCTCCAGCACCATAATTCAAAAGCATCAATTCTTCGGCGATCAGCCTTCTTTATGGTCTAGCTCTCACTTCCATACATCACTACTGGGAAATGGCATCACATACAAACATCCAAATATCCAAAACAAATCAATACAGAATTGCCAAACTATTGTCAAACATCGGGAAATTGTACGCCTAACATATGTTATGATTCCATGATTCTATCGCTTGCCCCAAATAACCTTGAGAAGTTTAGCTTAAGAATGCTGGGAGTTGTGAGGAGTAAAGTACAGTTCCCAGAATTCATTGGCGCAATCAGTGTGCTTTAAATGTACAGTGTGTATGGAAGCTAAGTCAGTGACAGGAAACTCCTTGGAGCTGAGAGGAAGCAGACGAGTCTGTCTTGTGCCCTCGGGCAGTTTAATCATTGGTGGGCCACTTAATTTTCAGTAGGTGAGCAGGGAGGAGATCAATACTGCAGGCCAACTTTTTATTGGACTTCCTCTTTCTGAAAGGGTTGGTTGAAATGTCAAAATTGCGAAAAACTCCTGGAGAATGTGCCAAGGTATGTACTTGTAATAATAAAAAAATGTTTTTCATTAAGGTTTTCTTTTTTCAAAAAAACCAACCATAGGTTAGAGGGAACCAAAAATGCATTTGATCTATATATATAATGTTTCCCTTATGTATAGCATAAACATTTATAAAAAGGTAGAGAAACAAGCCACAAGGCTTTGAACGCTCTGGTATTTTTTAAATGCACAGCGACAAAACATCAAGCTCAGATCTTTGATGACCTTGCGAGTGCAACATTCTCCTTGGAATAATTTCAGTTTATTCCTTTATTGGATCAAATTTAAAATGTCTATGGTACCATTAAGGGGGATAAAAATAGTCTAGCTACAGAAAAGCTCAACTGTCTTCATGTAAAATATGGAAAAATGTAGAAAAATATATACATTTCAAAAACACGAAGGAGGATAAATAGCCTTTTGCCAAAGTTCATCAGCCATTAAGAAGCAGGTGAAGTGGCTGGGTTTTTTTTCTTTTGTTTTCATTTTTGTAGGGCCATAACAATACAAATGACTTTAACTGCCAGTAAAAATGACACACAAGGTCAGGGCCTTTAAAAGTGAGCGCATGCTTTGGAGGAAAACTATAGAGGAATTAAAAATATATGTGCCTGTTTTGTTAGACAGGTTTCTGAAAGGAGCTTTTGTGTGGCAAAATGTAATACGACCCCCATGCTTTGGAATCAGTTTTGCACTGAGTCTGGAGAAGGTTGTGTTCTTTCGATCCTCCAGTGGGATGGATTTATTTTGGCTTGGTGTGATTTAGTTAATTATTTCATTTCCAAAAGTTCCCCCTTTGTGAGGGGCAAAACATGAGCTCAACACAACACTCTCAATCTCTCACACACAAATAATAGAAAACAAGACATTTGAAGACCACAACCCAGCCATCATTAAGCATGTTCAACAGTGCAATCCTATGCAAGCGTATTCAAAAGCCCTGAATTCAATGCAGGCTACTCCAGAGTAAGTAGGTACGGGACCACAGCACTGCAGTGGTAAAGAATTAATCATATCCTTTTTTTTTCTGTTGAAGTCAACTGGTTTGCTGAAGTCATCTGAGTCTATGATTCCCTGCTAGAAATAGTTTTCACCACAATCATAACAGATCACTTTTGGCTGCAATCACAGACATGTCTCCTCAGAAATAAGCCCCACTGAGTTCAATGGGAGATGTCCCCAAGTTTGTGTCTGTATGCATAACAGACACCACATAGGATTGCAGGCTTTGTGGCATAGAGTCTATCAGACTTCTGAAAAAGTTGCTTTTTAAAAGAAAAAGAAATTAAAGAGCATTTCTGTTTCTAGCATTATAAACTTCTGCAGGCTCTCTCTCTCCTTTTTTTGAATACTGTCCAGATCTCTGCTGGTTTAATTTCTTAGTCCCATCTGTTTCCCTCTCACTGGCTATATTTGTTAGTGTTTCCTCAAGAAGCAGGGGAGGGGCGTTGAGGGCATAGATTGATCATTTTATAGGACAGGAAAACGTTTATTTTGGGCCGGGGTGTGCAGTGCATTTCTCCCCTTCCTGCCCAGTTATAGAAGGCCGGGGGGGGGCAGACAGAGAGAGAGAGAGAGAGAGAGAAGTGAGGGAGAGGGAGGAATACAGCAGAGACTGTTTGGGTCTAAGAGGGAGAAGAGGAAAAAGGTAGCTATGTCAAAAGGGCCATTAGCAGGCTTATCTGTCTTTCTACCTTGGCACGTGAAAGCTCCCAGCTCAGGATGCTTTGTGTCAAATCTATCATTTGATATGTCAGGGACCATTATTCCCTCTTTTGTCACCAGTTTTGACCAAAGGATGAAAAATTGCTGTCTTACACAGACAAAATTATTGCTAGAGAGAGAGGGAAAAAAGGGCAGCTCCGGCACTCAGGCGTAGGCCAAGGTGAAACACTGGGAAACTCTCCTTAGATTAGGTCTGGGTTAAGAGAATATTGATCTGTGTGCTAAAAACTGTTGATCTCTCTGAGCAGAGGATGACAAATGGTGGCAAACAAAAAAACTGAGTGTCTCCAAGGACATTCAAGCAGCATCGTGAGGCTGCGTACGTGGAAGTTATTTGTTTGCCCGGTGGGTTGTTCTCGAGAGAATTAAACTAAAATACGTAAATATCTCACAGAACGGAAACCGCCACACAAAGAGATAAAATCTCGTTTATTTTGCCAGATGTATATAGCCCACATTTGGTTGGGTTGCTTTCAAATAAAACAATATAATAATAATAATAATAATAATAATAATAATAATAATAATAATAAATGAACCAGTAAAAGCATATAAAAAACAAAGGCCTGGAGCAAAAGAAGTGTTTTCATCCGGTGCTGAACAATGAGCTGTTCTACTTGTACTGCTGCATTCCACAGACAGGGTGTTGCCACCACCAAGAAGACCTTATTCAGAGCTAAATCACCTTGGGCTTTTTGTGTGCATGCGATAAAATGATAAGAAGGGCCTTTCTGGCAGATGTTAAAGCCCAGGCAGCACAATACTGGGAGAGGCATTCTTTTGGGGAGGTGAATCGTAATTCATTCAGGGTTTTGCACTTGAGTGCTGTCAGTCATTGCACCCAGCTCCACCCTTATTCCTTCTGCCCCAGCAGACCCTTTGGGGACCAGCATGTGGTGCTGTGGTCTAAACCACAGAGCCTCTTGGACTTGCTGATCGGAAGGTCGGTGGTTCGAATCTATGTGACGAGGTGAGCTCCCGATGCTCTGTCCCAGCTCCTGCCAACCTAGCAGTTCGAAAGCACGCCAGTGCAAGTAGATAAATAGGTATTGCTGCAGTGGGAAGGTAAATGGTGTGTGTGCGCGCTCTGGCACTCATCACAGTGTACTGTTACACCAGAAGTGGTTTAGACATGCTGCCCACATGACCCGGAAAAGCTGTCTGTGAACAACGCCTGCTCCCTCGACCTGAAAAGCAAGATGAGCTCTGCAACCCCATAGTTGCCTTTGACTGGACTTAACCGTCTGGGGTCCTTTACCTTTACCTTTCACTACTGCCATACAATGACTTGCCCTGGTCCACTTCGTTAATTCATTCCTAGCTCCCTTAAAGTGCCTTCCTTTCCAAGGCTTTCTCTTACAGTCACACCATCTTCATGACACCACTGTGGGTTCCTCGAAAGAACAGGTGCCTTCAAAGTAGTTCTGGGTATGAGAAGGTTGAGAGAGAATAATAGAATCGTAGAATTGTAGAGCTGGAGAGGTCCTCAAGGGCCATCTAGTTCAAACCCCTGCTATGCAGGAATCTCAGCTAAAGCATCCATGAGTGATAGCTGTCCACCCTCTGCTTAAAAACCTCCAAGGAAGAAGAATCCACAGCTTCCCAAGAGAGTGCATTCCACTGTCAAACAGAGAGGGAGAGAGAAAATAGTGGATGGAAGCAGACAGGAGGGTGCAGCAAAAACCATCTCCCCCAAAGCCAAGTGGCTTTCCTTGTTAGCCACTAGGTGGCAAGGTCCAACAAGGGCTAAACAAATATTAACCTTTAAAAAGGAAGTCATGACAGACTGCAGTCTTTTAAAAAAATATTTTTGGTTTGTGTTCTGGATGTATTAAACAAGTCACAAGTAGTGAAGACCCGACACACACGCCATTCTAGTAAATCAGGCTCAGGAACAGGCAGTAAAGGAGAAATGTTGGCTTGATAGGATAGATAAGCTGTATGCTACACACACACACACACACACACACACACACACACACGTATTTTGAAGTGAAAAGCTGCAACTTGCAAGCAACTTGTGTGGCTTATCTGTTCTCTGCAATGAAATGCTCCACTCTGCTAGCTGGCTCCACCCTGGGATATTTCATTCGTCTTTAGCTAAGGTCACGTTTTGACTAACAGAGTAAAATGTTCTCCAATTATGGAGACTAGCTGCACTGTATACAAGTGAGCAGAAACGGGCAAACATTTCCGCCATCTTGATTTGGGGCTTTCCTAGTTTGCATTCAGATGGCAGTTTGTTCCATTTTCACAACGTTCCCCCTAACTGTTATATTTGAGCTTTTGTGTGATATAAAAAGAACACCGTGAAATATAGCACAGTTTTAGCGCTTTTTTCTGTGTTATTTGCTGCCGGATAAAAAATCATTTGCAAGTAACATGAAATGAGCATTAAACTTGCACTATATTCCTCCATATTTCTGGAGCCGCCTTTTATGTCACGTAAAAGCTCAAATATAATGAGGAAATGAACAGTTAGGGGAATGTCATGGAGATGGAATAAACTGCCATGTGAACGCAGCCCTGATCTTTTTGGGGGTTTACTCAGAGAAAGCTCAAGCTGTTCCTAGGAGTTTTTAAGGAGGTGATTTCCCCAATAGCTCTCCTTCTCATCTGGATTTTTCTATAGCTGCTTTGCTTCTTCCCCCATTTCTAAGAAGCAAAGTGGGGAGATGCTGGCTGAGAAATCAGGCAACTGCTGATGCCAAGGGAAACTCATTATGAGGTAAGCTTGACTTCAGGGAGGGGCTAGCCTGCCTTACAGCAGCACAAGTTTTAAAAACTGAGGGAGACTTAATTTCAACATTCTTGTATTATAGTGCTAGCATGTTCGTTAAATCAACAGATCTTTTGTCCAGGAAAACAACTCCATGCCTCAAAAATGACTGAAACCCGTGATTACTTTAAAAACCATTGCTAGTCATTTTATGAACACAGCATAGCCATTTGTTATTAGCACAGCTTTAATAAATTGCAATTGTTGCATGCAAAATGGGTCGAATTCCAATCACCATGTTCAAATGAAAGCAGATTGTACTATAATATTAAATGCCTGCCAGAGTGTCTTAAATTCTTTGCCATGTATCTTGCAGAAACATAGGCTTCAGTCCCCATGAAGTGCTTGTGTATGTACTGTACCTTTTAAGCACATCCTCCCCACTCTGTACACACAGAGAGAATCTTGGGAACTGTGGTTTACAACCTGCAGAGGATGCAACACAAAAGCTTAACCGTCTATAGACACTGGTTCAAACTAAACCAGAATGATTGCACCTTGGTTTACACATCATGCTAAATTAAGATATGGCTTCCTGGGTCTGTGCAAACATGGTGGCTCTCAGAGAGGGGATCAGATCCACTTTACTCCTCCCTGGTCCTTAAAGTTTAGCAAAGAACAGCAGTTAAGCCAAGGCTTGGCTTAGTGTGTCATTTGAACCCAATATCATGGTTAAGTTCTCTCTTCCTTAACCATGGTTAAGAGAGAGAGAGAGAGAGAAACAACCTTGGTTACAGGTCATGGTTAAGGAGGACAGAGTTTAACCACGATCCCAGCTTCAAACAACATGCTAAGCCAAACCTTTGTTTAGCTACAGTGCTACACTGAACTAAAATGACTGGGAAGGAACAAAGCAGATGCGAACTGCTCCCTGGGAGCCAGCATATAAATATGTTCATTGTGAGCCATGGCTTGGCTTAGTGGTAGGCCCAAGCGATGAATGGTGCTACTAAATCCCTTTTGCGTGTATGTAGGCATGAACTCAGGGAGTATGTTTTTGTTCCAAAAACACATAATCAGGTCAAACTTATCATCACATCCTTTTGATAGATCTATGTGGTACAGTGAAGTTCAGTTTTGTTTTAATCCCATGTTTGCTCTTACACTGGCAGCATGGTTGTAACGTGACCTTCGTAACCGGACCCAGCACCCCCACCACCCCCCAAAAAGAAGAAAATCCAGATTCTTGTAAATAATCTTTTTTATTTTGACAGCTGCTCTCAACACTTAATCTGTCTCTTAAAAATGAAAAAGTACAGTTGTGCCTGATGTTTCTGCTGAATTTTGGATATGATCTTTTTTTCATGACTCTCATCCTGCTCAGTGTTCAGTTTCTATCTGCAGATATCCATTCTATTAAAAAATGGAAACAGGCCACTTTTGCAATTTAATGGCATTTGCAACTCCTGCAGCAGTAGAGTGAAGCCTTTCAGATGAGTCTTCTAGATTTGGGAGAGTCATTTGCCTGAACGGCATCAGAATGGTTATGGCTCAGTTATTCTTGTATTCGCATGCGGAATGCAGGTACTGCTGGGGTGGCAAGTTGTACATTGAAGGAAGAAACGAGGACTAAGTAAATGGTTTGTGGCAAACAGCATACCAAGATACTCCAGCGGAAGCTCTGGCCTTCATGCATTTTCTCTGCCGGTGACAGATGCATGCCTTATAATTCTCCTAGCACCTTGCAGGTATCCCCCCCAAAAGTGCTGTGGAGGAAGAAAATGTGAGAAAGGGGCAAAAGAATTCACAGCAAAAGAATCTTTCAGGTGGTTTTGTTTCTCTCATTAAGATGCAAACAAATAAGGATCATTGGGGATTTGAGGTTTTGGGCAAACACAGCAGGGTGAAACCAGAGAAGTTGTTAGCTCTGTGTCTGGGAAACCACAGTTGAAGCAGAAAACTGGAGAATGAGGTATGCGCTGGGTAAAAGTGAGGGAGAACATCAGTTCAGTTTAAAATTAAAGGTGAACCTACCCAATTAGCACTTCCTGAATTTTATTGTTTGAAATTCACACGTCACTGAATTTTGCAATGCAGCCCTTCAGCCAAGTAATGCGTACAAAATTCATATTCTAGGGCAAAGCGTGCATTAAAATGCATACATGGGTGAAAACTGCGTGCTAAAAATACATTGTAATATGGAAAGTGTATTGCAAAATTGCACACAAAACTGTGTATATTGACATCGGTGCTGAATTTTCACAGAGACATTTGTGAAATAAATGAATCCGAAACTAACATGGAGAACTGAACTTTGGATATGAAAAATGAAGATCATCCCAAACTGACAGATGCACCCATACCTGAAGTCGAAAAGTGGCTTGAGTTTCTCTTAGCGCTTCTCTCCCATTCTAAGGGTGCCTCATCCCATTTCTCACTTTGAGTCCTATAGCTGACTCTATATGGGCATACTTTTTCATACCATTGTTTTAGAAACGAAGAAATGGGATTGTTTCCTTTCCTCCATCTCCTTTTAGCTACTCAGCACAAAAACAGAGGACACTTGAATCTGCGTGCCTAGGAGAATTTGCTTTCTCTCCACCACCACCACCCCCGCCAAGTTCACATATACATTATTCAAGAAATGTAAAGCCTGATGAGAGAACTGCACATATATCACTGCCATGTAAATGATGGAGTGCAGCTGCCCACAGATTGGTCACTTTGTGCTATTTTGAGTTCAGAAGCAGGAAGGGAAGAAATATCAGCTGGGCACATTTCTATGATAACATACCCAATTTCCAAACGCAGAAGGATGGTCTTTTGATAAATGTGCATAGATTTGTGTAGAGAAAGAGAGTCCAGCAGTAGACTTTGAATAAGGTCCAAAGAGAAATGTGCAGGGGAGTGTTTAAAGAACAAACAACTTCAAATGAAGCTCTGCATCTTGACCACCATGAGATCCAGTTCACACATATATGCGCATCACTTCCTTTTGCAATCATCAGAAGTACAAATGTGCGTCAGCTGATCCTGAGGACCTCCATGTTTTCCCCTGTGGTGAAAATAGCAGCTCTGTGTGTGTGTGTATCCAACAGGAAAATTCAAAAAAGATTAAACCTTACCTCCCCTAGTGCTATGTTCCCAATTGAATTCAGCGGGGGCAGGTGGTTGCTATAATGCTTTTTTAAAAAAACAACCAGTGGGAGATCCAATCACACATCTCTAAGTCCCATGTCTCCTTGCATGCAGAGTTTTCTACCTTAAGAGAGAGACAGAGCTCACGTTCTTTCCCAATCTTGGATTCTTATACCAGACCATGTCAAAAGATTTCGGACATTAAGGCTGCAATCCTGTACACATACCTGGGAGAAAGTCCAAACCCACTGAACTCAATGCATCAGATTGCCTGGGTGTTACGCCTCATGCAACTCAATGAATAAGGGTTTCCAGTTAAACCCTATGCTCATCTTCTTAGATGTCAGGTGCATTGAGCTCAATGAGGCTTGTGCCCAGGGAATCCTGTGCATGCTAATTTGTGAGTAAGTCCCATCATTTGTAATAGTACATTTCCAATATATGCTTTGATTCTGTGTCT
This sequence comes from Podarcis pityusensis, assembly GCF_964106645.2. NCBI lineage: Eukaryota > Metazoa > Chordata > Lepidosauria > Squamata > Lacertidae > Podarcis > Podarcis pityusensis. Next base: position 77,118,844 of record NC_138027.1, read on the forward strand.
ATGGTTGGCTTTATGATGGGTTACAACTGATTGGCTAAAGTCTCGAGAGATTATTAGACCAGCTGGGTATTGCTAAAACACTGTTGGGGTTTTGACTATGTGCACTGTACATCGCTTGTCAAAGGGAAGTACAAACCCCCAGCTCATATACCAGATGAGCTATAGTACAGCTGTTTGTATTCTTAACATGCAAAAAACCAAAAAAAAAAACACAGGAAAATGAAATCCTGTAACCTAGAACATCAAATACAATTAAACACATTCAAGTCTCATCATTACTCTTAAAGAGTCTCAACTTGCATACTTCTTTACTCAATGGCTGGATTTTTGCACAGTTTTGCATTGCATTTTGTGGGAGAGGAAGAGAACGTGGAAGAAGAAGAAAGAAGGGTGTACAGGTAGAGAAAGATAGAAAACATGACTAGGAAACAGGGACAGAGAAGTGCATGAAAGTTGTGTGTTCAGAAGACCGAAGCCTTCTGCAGACATTCTCATTTGGCTTCATAACTATAGTTTCAGACTCCATAAGCATGTTATGGCTCCTCCATCTCTCCTCCTGTTATGCTAGCATCAGTGCAGGGATCCTGGCTTGCAATAAACCAGAGTTCCCCTTATGACTGAACCAGGAAACTCTGTCTTAATATTGGCTAACATACCCAGATTGTAAACATATTAATTGCATTCACACAATTTATTTACTTTATTTATTTATGCTTTATGTATTTGCTTAATACTCTGTCCTTAACCCAGAGGCCCCAGGGTTGGAAACACTTAGATTTTGAAAGCCAGGCTACCCATGCTTAAGCTAAAACAACACGGACACAATCTGTCCGGAATCTGTGAACTTACAGAGAAGGAGAGAGACCTAAAGAAACCAGAAGTCAGACAGACTGGAGCTATGTACCTCTTTTTAGGGGGCAGGGATAGTCTGCAACGTTTTAGTGCGGTGCCCTCTTGCAAAACTTGAAGGATCAAGCAGTATAATTCTGCTATATGCATTGGCGGCAAAAGCCAAGCCAATACTAGTAGCAACTGCCAATTGCCATTGTGGCTAAACCTATATTGTGGCTGAACCTATAAGCTGCAGAGAAAGGAAGATTAGCTTCGGGCATTACGATACATTTTGAGTCAGTTATTGTACAAAGACCCAAAGGGGCAATTATTTACCTTTGTTTCTCGGTGCTTTTCCCCACCCCATCGCCGCTTCTGAGAACTGTATTAGCTGCATTTGCAACAAAGACAGCTTCTTTCAAAAGGCATCTCACCCCTTCCTCTTTGCCTACTGGTGTAGTTGCACTCCCTAGCTGGGAAGCGCATTATCCATTTAGCAATCCCTACTGTAATGACTGCTGCGCCACACAGACAGGATAAAAGTATCAAGGGGACTGGGATTCCTAAATTATTCTCTGCTCATTTTCACCGCTGCCTGGGTAGGCACTTGGGCAAGTGTTAAGCTGTGAATGCCTTGAGATCCTCAGATTATAGGTGCTGTGGGAGTGCAAACATTATTAATTTGATAAGCGTGCAAGCGTCACACTGCTCATCGCGGCCCACCTCTGAAATAAATAACCCAACCAAACACATGCCAGTTTGATGTTCGTGGAGAAAGGATTTGGAGGGGCTCAGGAGATTCAGTGTGCCTTTTTCTGCTTTTGCCATAATTATTTTCATTGAGTTAATCAACAGGGTAAAAAGAGAAAATAAATACAAAAGAGAACAATCAGTCATACATTAATAAAGAGAATGTTTCAAAAACCTATCGTATGATGAAAAGGTTTGGATTTTTGAGTGAGTGTGGTGGGCACCACTCATCTAAAACTCAATCCACAGATCCTGCAAAAAACACTGTCCAAGTCACATTTATAGCTTTGTGGTGGCATCAAATATGAGTTGAGAGCTGGCGTATGGGGAAGCGGCTACACAAATGGTCTCGCCACATGCCCAGCTCAAGATGAACCTGCAGTCATGGTGTGTTGGTTCAGCGTGAGAATTGGCTTTTGTAATGGGAACCTTTGAACTGGATGGCGTTGGCCTTCCAGGAATAGGGAGAGCTGTGCCCAGAACAATTGTTATTATGATTATTTATTGCATTTATATCCCACCTTTGTCTCTAAGGAGCTCAAGGCAGCAAACATGGATCTCCCCATCCTCATTTATTCTCCACAAGGTTAAGCTGGGAGGCAAGTGGCTGGCCCAAGGTCACCCAGTGAGCTTCATGACCAAGTGGGTATTTGAACCTTGGTCTCCTGGGTCTTAGTCCAACACTCTAACCACTGCACCGCACTGGCTTCAGCTACGCAAGTGTTGTTGCTTGTTACGAATGAACTTAAGAGCATGAGAAGAACCCCTGTTGGATCAGGCCGAGGGCACTCTGTTCTCAGGGTGGCCAACCATTGGAAGCCCACATGTTTATAGGAATAAATGGGTTGCTCTGTTCAATGTGCATATTTGCTTGGTCTCTTCTGAGGAATTACTGCAAAACCCTCCAAGTGTCCCTATTTTCCAGGGACAGTCATGGATTTACAGAATCTGTCCTGGTTTCTGATTTGATCCCGGAATGTCCCACTTCTCCTTAGGATGTCCCTATTTCCATTGGAGAAATGTTGGAATGTATGAAGTTATGCATCCCCGAAGCCAGGGAGATAAGTAACTATACAGCCTATTGAAGACATTTGAAGGCAGTCCTGCATAAGGAAGTTTTTTTAAAAAAATGTTTAATGTTTTATTATGTTTTTATGTACAGTGGTACCTCAGCTTAAGAACAGTCCTGTTTACGAACGATTTGGTTTACAAACTCCGCAAAACTGGAAGCAGTGTCCCAGTTTGCGAACTTTACCTCGGTCTAAGAATGGAATCCGAACGGTGGAAGGGCACTGGCAGCAGGAGCATAGATGTCAACGTTTCCCCTTTTTTAAGGGAAATTCCCTTATTCCAAATAGGATTCCTCGCAAGAAAAGGGAAAAGTTGACAGCTATGGGCAGGAGGCCTCATTAGAGGAAGCACTCCTTGGTTTAAGAACGGATTCGGTTTAAGAGCAGTCTTCCGGAACGGATTAAGTTTGTAAACAGGGGTACCACTGTATGTTGGAAGCCGCTCAGAGTGTCTGGGGCAACTCAGTCAGATGGGTGGGGTATAAATAATTACGTTGTTGTTGTTGATGATGATGTTAAGGACTTCCCTATTTTCATTGGAGAAATGTTGGAGGGTATATTACTGAGCAGTTCAACTATGTAATTTCAGGCCCTAGTTTTAATTTTCTCATCGGAAAGGGTGGCAGTTGGTCAGGGCGTCTAATGCAACACATTCTCCTCTGTGAAATTCCTTGCCAATAGTCCAGCAGGAGTCAGCCCTGTTTTGTTTTAGACATCTTTTTAAAACTGCATCATTCAAACAGACCTTGCGGACTTGACTATATATATATATATATATATATATATATATATATATATATTAAACTCAACCAGTTATATTGCTATGCTAGTGCTACTTTTACTGACATTACCGCAATGTTACGCTTTCCTGTTGTGCACCAGGAAAAGTGTCAACATTTAAATAAATGCATATTTAAATAAATGTGCATTGCTTCAGTTGTGAAGCATACAATTAATTCACATTTTTGTCTGCGTTCCACAACCATTCCATGCTTTACAACTACTTCATATGCTAGAGCAAAAAATAAAAACAAAAAAAGTTTGCCAACCTTGATTTTAAAAAAGAAATATTCTGAGTATATGCAAATGAGCATATGCATACCCACATTTTAAATTCGCTTAAATTACAGCAAGCAGCTATAGGACTGCAGCCTAAATAAAGTTAACCCAAGAGTGGTCATGTCTGTTGTCTGAAACATATACTTCCTTCCCTAATTTTATTAGGTTGCAAACCTATACAAACTTCCTTGGGAACAAGTGCAATCCTATACATGTAAACTCAGAATCACGGGACAGAATCCTATACATATTTCTCAGTTATTTCTACCTTTTTCTCCCATTAAGTTGCAGGATAATAGATCTAAGACTTAAGACTTATCTCATCCAGTTTCCGGAATTCCCCATATCTAAACCCTCACAAGTTAGCTATCTTCCTTTTCAGATCTCCTGCTAGCACAAGGTCATGATCGGTCTCGTATTAATTTTAACCCAAAATAAATCCTCTACTAATAATCCACCGGCGAAATTCCAGTTGAAATTTTAGTGCCAGATTCCAAATATAGTACAAAATGCTGCTTTAGCTCCTGGAATGTGCATGTAACTGGAAAGAATGCACTCAACCATTTATTTATTTTTTTAAAAAGGGCAGTCTCAAATATAGGTTAGGTGTTTATATTAATAGATGATTCAATGCAATTAATACTCATGTCATGAGCAAGCAGTCTGTGCTCTGCGGTTTTACTTCGATTCAGATCCTTTGTCCCTGTAGTAGTGACACTGCGAGGAATAATATTTATTACATTTTCTATTATGACAGATAGTCTAATTCAGCAATCATTAGCATTATATCCTACAAGTTCAAGCCTTCTATTGCCCTGGGGACATTTTCCTCCCCTCCCCATGCCTTCACATTGACAACTGCACAGCATTTTGATAGCACTTGCTCTTCGTAGAGGATCTAACAACTTTGTTAATGCATACAGAATTCTGAGCTTCTGAAATTGACTGTTTTTCAAAACTATTATTTCTAGGAAACACTGGCCCCTGTATCTGCTTTCTCGATGCTGTCTATAAAACAATAAAATCAAGGAGTCGCAAACTACCTTAGCTTTGTGCTATAATTCAGAATACAAAGTACAGTACACATGGGCAGGTACACTGTACACTGGTTTTGGGTTGACATCTGCCTGTCTCAGGAGACAGATGAAGGTGTCCGCTTGCGATGAAGCAGGTGTACCATGGCATTTCAGCTTTCTGCACTGCCCCCAGCAGTCATTTCTCCTTTGGTCACTGTGTGGATACACAACCTGACTGTCCCCAGGCACTGCAGTTGTCTGCAAGGGATTCCAACATGGCGGGATTAATGTTGCCAGCCTTCATGTCACGGTTGCAGACATCTTTGTAACGCAGAGTTGGTCTGCCCACAGGCCTGGTGCCTGAAGCCTCCTCCCCGTGAAGCACAGGGACGCCAAGTAGTGGGGCCGGAGGGCCAAGCCCTTCGGGAAAAAAATTCCCAGTGGCAGGCCTACCCCCCAAGTTCCATGGCAGCCATGCCCTGTGGCATTCGCAAGTGACATTAGCACGCTGTGGGGCATGCTGACGTCATGCGTGCACACGGCGGGGCATGTGCTCACGGAGTGCTGATGTTGATCGGCACCTGGCCGCCCTCAGTCACGGGGGTCAGGCAGAGCATGTGGTAAAGCACATCCTTGGGGATCCAGCCAACTTCCATTCTGTGGGCATGACCAAGCAGTGGCGGAGCTGCATGCTCTGGCACTGGGAGCAGAGAGCAGGCGGGGCATGGATGGTGCGCATCCCTGGGGGCATGTGCGTGTCCCAGGGGCGTGGCTTGCTGCCCGCAGGGGTGTGGCCCACATCCCAGGGGCATGGCGCCCGGCACGGTTGGGGGGTGCATGGCGTGCATTGGGGGGCAGCCGTGATGGTACCCCCCCATGGTCCTGAGGGTGGTGTGCTCCCTCAGCCCCCATTCCTCTACCAGTGTGACCAACCAGCATGGAGGTCAACCTGTAGACTAGATGTCTCCATTTTCAAGAAGAGAGGAGGGAAAATGGCACTCCTTTTCTTTCTTCCCCTCCCCACATATGCTTAAGGCCTTCCTTGTGACACCTTATAGCTGCCATTCCCAAACCTGAGAGTTTATATCTATAGCTTCCTTAACCCATGAAATGCCACACAGGGGATAGCTTGAGATAGCATTATACCATGCTGGAACTGGGAAGGAATTGATGACTGATGCAACAATTTTTGTGTGGCAGGGCTAGCTTAATGCCAGCACAAATGTTGCCTCTTAGTCCTAGGTTATTTTTTAGCTTCTTCCAGAGCATGTCATTTTATAGGATCAGGCCTTGAGATTATTTCTTAAACTAATTGCCTCTTATGCATTCAGTTACGCTGAATATGCATTGATGTGCATTCGTTCTAGTATAAAATAGGGATGAATATATACGGTAGCATAATAGGAAATTGTTAAGTCTGGTGAGTTTTCACACCCTCCTCCTCTTTCCAGATATTCCAAAAGTGTCAAATTTTTCATTAATAAAATGAACCCTTCCATATGCTGGAAGGTTTAGTTTCATTTAGTGTCTCTTTTTGTATGCATGCTTGTGTTTGTAGAAGCTAACATCCTGTCTTCTGTGCTGCTGGGAATTACTACTGGCATGTTTTGACTCATTATCATGAATCTTAATCAGATGATGGAAAAAATTAGTTCCATCATCTGATGAAGGTTTGGGGCAAATGAGTCAAAACATCCTCATAAAGCATTTCCTAAAATGTTGAATGAAACCATTTCTGGCAGATATCCTGAGCAGATCAAAACTGACCTCTTGTATACAGTAAACTTATCAAGGGTCCTGAGAGACGCCATCAACATGTTATCAGAATGATCTAGTGCTGTGGTTTAGGATTCTGATGCTTGGTGATCTGCTTCTGTGAATCGGTTCTGGATAAAAATTTATCTATATAAAGACTCACCAAAAAGCAAGTTTTTGAAAGGTTATTTCCTTTGAAGTTTAGAACTGGCGACTGTGACTCAAACCTCCATAACCTCAGTATTTGATGGCTGTAGAGGAAATGATATGAGTTTATCCTTGACAACTGGCACAAATCTCAAACTCTCCCTTCCAAATCAAGAATGGGTCAACGAGGGTTTATCATAGCATGTTCAAAGTCCTCCTTGGAGTCCAACAGCCAGTGGTGTAGTGGAAGGGAACAAAAAGGACCTTTTTGAGAATGGGAGTGGTGACATCATCTCTTGGTGTACCAGGATAATGAATGCATCTTCCTTGCTCTGGAAAGTGAATTTGGTGGTAATGAGACTTTCAAGTTCAGGCGTGGTCAGTCTAGAGGAAGTCAGAAAATAAAGTCGCCTCCTATGACAATGTAATTGGTCATTATGCTACGCACTGTTGCTCTGTGGTGGTTGTGTTTGTAGGGAGGTAGACAGATCAGCACAGGTGCCTGCTTTTTTGCCTCTTCTTGGGGACGTGGTTATGAGGGCTATCATGGTAAGCTCCTGCACGTCAACATTTACCATTACACCACTGCCTATAGCTACAAATGAAGTCAGACCCTCCAAGGGTCCCTATTTTTCAGGGGCAGTCCCAAATTTACAGAGGCTGTCCTGGTTACTGATTTGATCCTGGAATGTCCCGCTTTTTCTTAGGACATCCCTATTTTCATCAGAGAAATATTAGAGGGTATGGGAAGTTGGTAGTAAATTATATTACCCCCCCCCCCGTCTCCATTTTCATGTTATGAGTAATAAAGTCTATTATGAACCTAATTTGTAGTATGTAGTTCAAATGTAATAATTTAACTAGTGGGTTACCAGTTTTCAGATTGTGGTGCCAACTCTAATACGTCTGCTAATTCTGCAAATTTTATGCTGAAATGCAGGGGGACAGGAAGCAGTTTGGATTTCAGGGTGACTGTTCGAGTAAAAGCAGACAGCCTATAAGAACATGGGCATCCAGGTACACCTTTTGATTTTCAGTGGATAAGCACTGCTGCAATCCCACTGGAGAATCTTGAGGGCTGGGTTGATGCCTCCATTTTGAAGGCAAGTGTGTCTTCCATTAGAAAAAGAATCTTGAAACCTTAACGGTGCAATTCAACATGGAATTGGGAATGCTTCCATCCATTGATTTCAGCGTAATTCAGCACACTTTGATTGTGATGGTATATATTTTCCTTCCACATGCAACCACTCTTCTTCTAGGTAGCTTCTCTTGCTGCAGCACTTTGAGTGGAGGAGTGGGCAAGGCAAGGCATCGGGCAGACAGGGATAATTTACACAGCTTCCTGCACTGTCTCGTATACGGCCTGCTCCCTTCGCAGTTCTATCTGCACTGTAAAAAAACCACCTAACCTGGCAGTTGCTGTGGACACTATCAGTAGGCGTATTAGAAAGCAGGAGCTCCAACTATTGTGCCATTTACAATGCACACTTGAAGCCGAGCAACTGTCACGCAATCTATAAAAGGCCTTCTCATAAACGTCTTCAGAGAGGGTCTTAATTGCTGCATGATTTACTACATGCAGAATACCTTCCCTTTTGTGCTTGGAAGTATTTTGCTGCAGGAGACATCTTTTTCGTCACACTTTTATAGGCCAGCCTTGCATGGCTGGCGTGCATTTACTGGCGGCATAATTGGTGGCACAATTCTACCCTCATAAACACTGTTATCAGTTAATTAAACTTGAAATGCATCTTTGTTCCGCAACATGTTTTGTCAGATTGTTTTCCTTATTTATTTATTATCATAAAATTTTTATTTTATGACTGGCAGCTTCTCAGCCCTCCCAATAATAATGTAAATCAAAACATAAGATTTTAGACTTCATGCAATTTCCTTTTGGTCTGAAAATATGAAACCAGATGTTTCTGGCACGCTAAAGATGCTTTTCATCTTTTTTTAGATTTGCTCGGTGCAGTCAAAGTAAATGCATTTTTAAAACCAACTTATGAAAGTTAAATTTCCTTTGTTTGCCTGGTTGTAGTCTGGTTTGCATTGCTGCAACATCAGTGAGAGACCTTTCAGATAACAAACTGGATGCCATTGAAGAATTAAACATATGTGCCTCCATCCTCAGAAAGCAACAGGAACTGTATTAACAGCAGACCAATGGGTTTATGATATAATTTAAGGCATGATGAACTCTAAACTCTATAACTTAGCGAGAGAGCTACTAGAAAGATGTGTGACGGTATAAATGTGTACAGTAAGTAGCTGACTAGATGTTTCTGTCCTCTTTATTTTGGCCTCCAATTTTGGTCAGAAAGAATTGTCCTTGCTATTTTTTAATAGTGAATCCAATTTCAACAGACATTACATCTAGGCCTTGGGCTATCACTGAAAGACCTAAATATTCCCAGGTGGGCCTTCCTTCAGTAATAATAACAAGACCGAATGGATTTAGTGATGCTGTAAAACATATAAAGCAATAAATGAGAACTGGAGAAAAGTAGGATGCTCACTAGGCCCATTTACATGCCAGCACCTGGACTTAACCACCAGCTTCACTGGAAGTTCAAAGCACTTCCTTTATTGTAATGTTAGTAGACAGTAGTCACTTACGGACTCATTGTTAAAACCGTGTTTATGGAAGACAATCTTACTTGGCTACGAGTGATCGCCAAAGAAGAAGAGTAGACAATCACAATATGTTCATATGCATCCATGCAAAATGCAGTTGTGGGTGATTAGTGCTCTGCATTAGAGCCTTGATTACTTCCCTCACCCTGGGCAAAATGAAAACAAACAAACAAACAAAATCCCCACACAAATCCAGTGGAGGATTTCCATATTTCTCCAATGAAAATAGAGACGTCCTAAGGATTTGTCAGGGACGCGGGTGGCGCTGTGGGTTAAACCACAGAGCCTAGGGCTTGCTGATCAGAAGGTCGGCGGTTTGAATCCCCGCGACGGAGTGAGCTCCCGTTGCTTGATCCCTGCTCCTGCCAACCTAGCAGTTCGAAAGCACGTCAAAGTGCAAGTAGATAAATAGGTACCACTCCGGCGGGAAGGTAAATGGCATTTCCACGCACTGCTCTGGTTCGTCAGAAGCGGCTTAGTCATGCTGGCCACATGACCTGGAAGCTGTACGCCGGCTCCCCCAGCCAATAAAGCAAGATGAGCGCCGCAACCCCAGAGTCGTCCAAGACTGGACCTTATGGTCAGGGGTCCCTTTACCTTTACCGTTTAAGGATTTGTCGCCATTATCTGCAGTTAAGTCCCACTGATTTCAACAAAATGTATTTTATATCAAACTGCTTTTTCTTAAATAAGGCCTCTTAATGCCACAGTTTTTAAAAAAGAATTATGGACCTTTTTTGAAAACGTGTTAAGTGTTGCTAGTTTATTGGACTCTGCGCTGCTGTTTTAGTCATTTATTTTTTAAATTAGCCAACCTATGTGTTTAAAAATTGTATGCTGTAGTGCCAGTTTTTCTAATTCTTAAATATATATTTATTTAATGATTATATAGGCTGCCTTGAAATGGTTATATGCAAAAGGGGGCATCATCATCATCATTATAACCACACTTAATTATTTTTTTTCTTTAAAATGAATTAGTGGGTGTAAATACATCTTTTCCATTCCCTATTCATTCTAAACAGTGGTCTTGCTAAATGTGTGGACCTTAGGCAGAATGAAAAATTTACTCAAACTATAGACTTATAATATGGAGTTAGAGGGGGAAATGATTAATTTTAGATATTATTCGGCATTTAATCATAAGGAGTGATATGCACGTTCATAAAAACACAATCTACCTCTGAATATCAGTAGTACAGTAAGTTCAAGAAATGCTTCCTTAGACTTGAAATTGAGATTGATCCAGCAAAAATCAATATTCTGAACATTTTGAACATATTTGTATAGGAAGGAACTGTCCAATACAGAATCATAATAATAATAATTTTATTATTTATACCCCGTCCACCCACTCTAGGCGTATTTAAAAACATAAAACATTGTTAAAAACCTCCCAATACAGGGTTGCCTTCAGATGTCTTCTAAAAGTTGTGTAATTCTTTTATCTCCTTGAAGGGAGGACATTCCACAGGGAGGGCGCCACCACCAAGAAGGCCCTCTGCCTGGTTCCCTGTAACTTCGCTTCTCACAGTGAGGGAACCAGCAGAAGACCTTCGGAGGAGGACCTCAGTGATGGGCTGAGTGATGGGGGTCAAGATGCTTCTTCAGGTATACTGAGCCAAGGCTGCTTAGGTGCTGAAGGTGTAATGCTGAGAATGCCCATTGAGGCATATGATGTGGACTTCACCAGTGATATGTTCTTTTTGGTCTAAACTTGCTATCCACATCAATTTTGCACTGGCAAAAGTCATTGAAATTTGCAGATAAATTCAATACCCCATTGTCAATGGAATTGCCAGCAGTATGGCAGAAGTGACTAGCACACAAAATCGAGTCAAGGCGCTTGAGAGAAGAGGGCAGAAATGTTGGGGCAGAGACATTCTAAAGGTCTAGGGACCACTGCTTTCTTAGAATCATAGAATCATAGAGTTGGAAGAGACCACAAGGGCCATCGAGTCCAACCCCCTGCCAAGCAGGAAACACCATCAGAGCACTCCTGACATATGGTTGTCAAGCCTCTGCTTAAAGACCTCCAAAGAAGGAGACTCCACCACACTCCTTGGCAGCAAATTCCACTGTCGAACAGCTCTTACTGTCAGGAAGTTCTTCCTAATGTTTAGGTGGAATCTTCTTTCTTGTAGTTTGGATCCATTGCTCCGTGTCCGCTTCTCTGGAGCAGCAGAAAACAACCTTTCTCCCTCCTCCTCCTCCACACCCTCCAGCCATGGCACCTACCAAAATGCACAGCACAGGAGGTTGGAAGGAATGAAGGAAGCAAGTTGGAAGAACAGGACAAACCCACACTGAATGACACTACCCACTTGATTACAATCCATGTATCTATTATAATATAATAATAATAATTTATTATTTCTACCCCGCCCATCTGGCTGGGTTTCCCCAGCCACTCTGGGCGGCTTCCAACAAAAGATTAAAAATACCTTAAAACATCAGTCATTAAAAACTAAATTTCCCTATCTCTCAGCAAAGGATAGGCTGAAACTTCCACATTCTTCCATGTATCTGAGAAGTTCTGCCCTACTTCTTTCTCACTGACTGACCCCCAAGGTGTGCTGCTACAGAGTCCTGTATATTGGAGTGTTTCAGACCCATTACTGTAAGTGATTATTAAGGAGTAAACACCAGAGTCCCTGAATGGCAGCAGGATGTAAAGGAGTATGCCTTGACTGTGAAATGTTCCACTGACATCCTGGTTAAGCACCCCCTGTTTAAATTAGCCACATTCGTTCATTGTAAACACACAGCTTTCCCACTTAAAAAACAATTTCAATCTGACTTTTTATTTTAAAAACGGTTGTTTATCTTGCATGTGTGACATATATACTGAACATATAATGCACATATCAGAACTGGTTCTTAAAGTTTTGAAATACTCCAGAACATAGACGTTTACCATTCTTTCTTTCTCTCTCTCTCTCCCCACCCTTCTCTTTTTTCTCTTTAGCAAAAGTCAAATACAGCATAACAAATGCATCCTGTGAAAGGCTTGGTGTGGTGACTGGCGAGATACCTGCATTATATAAATCCTTATGTTGAGGAGTTTATGACATTTTAGTTAAGAGCTTCATTCAGTTTGACGATTTTGGCAGCAGCCAATTATGACATTAAACAGGTCATAGAGTTTAACCTAAGGCCTTAAATTATTTCTTTTTTTGAATGATTGATTTGTCTCTCCTTCCACCACCACCAACCACCCAGTAGGAACAGAGTTTGAAAGACTCGCCCTTTCTCGCTGCCCTCTTTATACATGTAAGCAGTGATGCTTGTCTTTCATTTCCCAAATGTCTCTGGTTATGTAAAATAATCAATAAAAAACCATCAAGACTTCTATGAGTTGATACAATTGTCTGCAATGCCACTATTAGAATACAGTCTGAATAAAAATTGCTCTTGAATGCAACAGGAACTGGGTGAGAGCTAGCTTAGTCAGAGTAGACCCATTCATTTACCTAATGATTATATTACCCAGTGATAGGGACGTGGGTGGCGCTGTGGTCTCAAGGCCTTTTTGGCTTGCCGATCAGAAGGTTGGCGGTTTGAATCCACGCGACGGGGTGAGCTCCTGTTGCTCTGTCCCAGCTCCTGCCAACCTTGCAGTTTGAAAGCACATCAAAGTGTGAGTAGATAAATAGGCAAGAAGGTAAACGGTGTTTTCATGTGCTCTGGCTTCCATCGTGGTGTTCTGTTGTGCCAGAAGCGGTTTAGTCATACTGGCCACATGACCTGGAAAGCTGTCTGTGGACAAACACCAGAACCAGTGTGGTGTAGTGGTTAAGAGAGGTAGACTCGTAATCTGGGGAACCGGGTTCGTGTCTCCGCTCCTCCACATGCAGCTGCTGGGTGACCTTGGACTAGTCACACTTCTCCGAAGTCTCTCAGCCCCACTCACCTCACAGAGTGTTTGTTGTGGGGGAGGAAGGGAAAGGAGAATGTTAGCTGCTTTGAGACTCCTTCGGGTAGTGATAAAGCGGGATATCAAATCCAAACTCTTCTTCTCCCTCGGCCTGAAAAGGAGATGAGCACCGCAACCCCATAGTTGCCTTTGACTGGACGTCTGCATATATAGGAAGGAAAGCAAGCAGTGGGCAGCTATAACATTTCCTGAATCATACCAGACACCCCCTGCTCATCCTAGAAGGCTACCAAATACAATCTGTTAAGATCAAAGGAGCTACTAGAGTGCCATCAATGACTCAGGGAATGCCATACTTTCAGGTGTCTTTCCCGTGAGTCCAAAACAGACCCCTATTCAGCCACTTCCCACCTTGTTTCACCTGCCAGCTCGGAATATAAATACAGCTCATATTAATGGATACTTACAAAAAGACAAATGTGAACATTTGATGGGGGGGGGGGCGACACACTGTCATCTTCAGCAATTGTATGTAAAAAAATTTTTAAGGAAACAAAGAAAAGCCCTGCCGGTTTCTGTTTTGGAGGAAAAGATAAACAGTGCTTAGAATCTCCTTTTATTAAAATGGTACAAACTTTAATTATAAGCAATATGGTTAATTGGAATCACATTCTTCTCCCCACCCTTGCCCTTGAACCTTTTGCGCACACCTATCCCCCCCCCCCATTTCTCTCTCTCTCTCTCTTTCTCTCTCTTATTCTTTTTTTACGGACAGTACAAAGCATGATAATAGATGCCTATAAAAGTAACTAGTGAAATTTTGCATTACGATAATCTGTCACCCATTTCCATTTTTTTCTTTCCTGTGGAAAGAAAGCGTAATCAAAAGCCTAAATGACAAAGAGTTGACAGTAAGATTCTGTAGTAAATGATTCCAGAGTCGCTGGCCTGCGGAGATGCAGAAGAAGTCCCCAGCAGACCTGATTAATTCCAGTTTCTCCAGCTGCCAGGGGAGCAGAGGCTAAGCAGTTTCACAGAGAGGAGCCTATTACCACTACTAGGCTGAAATAGATCTAATCAACTCACAGCCGCTCAAAAGAAAACTTTACAGGTTTAGCTCACTAAGGCAGTGCTTTAAGATGACTACAAAGGATCATGGGAGTCTGAAATCATTTAGTCCTTATTGCAGCTTAAGGAAATTTTTTCTTCTGCTGCTGCATGGTGAGGCCATGCTAATTTACCGAACGTGACAATGCCTTCTCAGCTGTGTGACATCACTTGGAGAGAGCGCCCCCCCCTTTTTTTACTTATTTCTAATGTTACTTTTTATCCTTCACTCCAAAAAAAAAATTCCAAAAAAAGCCGTGCAAAGTTGATCATCATTTGTGTTGGGTATAGGTAAGCCATTTCAAATCTCTAAGCTAATTTATTGGTAAAGAATGATTAGGGTGGACTAGCAATAATGCAAAGCAATTTGACAATGCTTCAGGTACACCTTCCAAATATGATACTCACATTAGCCAACCAAAGACAAAGACATTTAGGCTGCAGCCCTGTATCCAATGACCTGAAATTAAGCCTCATTAAACTCAATGGGACTTACTTCTGAGTAGGCAGACATGTATAGCATTGAACTGCTAAGTTCTGTTTATTTTAGTGGGAGAAGAACCTCAATCCACACCAATCAAGGTGCTTCAATTTTACTAGATCATCTGAATAGATTTAAAATAGCATGCATGCTATTTTCCTTTTCCACACTGACCAAACAGACTTTTGAAGAATGCACATTGCCAGATGAGATTTGAAAGGGAATATTTTGCGGTAACAGAGGAAGCAGGTGCCAGGAATAGATGAGGCGAGCATAGCAAAATATCAGCTGAAGCGAATAAGATGTTTGCAACCAGTGGTTTCTAAGTCTTTGGAACTTCACTATTGGGTCCAACTCATTCGACTACTAATTTTTCATAAGCTTACCTTTGTTCTGAATCCTATCCTGGTGGAGAATGCTTCAATACCACCATGAAATCAGTGAAGGATTTAACACAAACACACACATCTGCCAAAGCCCTGATGTTAGATGTGAGGAGGTAGTATCTCAATTTGGTGAGGGAATGGTGTCCTGCAAGGAGGCAATACCTGACCCCATTTTCTCTCAGTTCCCAGATCTGAGCCACAACACTGAAAATAAGAGACATATATTCCATTAAACTAGTTTTGTACTATCTTAACTCTGCCTCCCACCCCTTTACCAAATGC
The DNA here is from genome assembly GCF_964106645.2 of Podarcis pityusensis. Lineage (NCBI taxonomy): Eukaryota > Metazoa > Chordata > Lepidosauria > Squamata > Lacertidae > Podarcis > Podarcis pityusensis. Next base: position 77,134,245 of record NC_138027.1, read on the forward strand.
AAAAGCATTATCTCTCCTCATTCTTACTGCATTCATGATGGAGGTGTGTGATGAAACAGTCATCATGGCACCCACTGGCTTGCGATCCTCACTCTCATCGTGTGTGATGAGGAGGGAAATGGGGTAATGGCTCTTCTGGTTGCCATGACTCTGAGAAGTGCCACTTCCACCTCTGACAGGAACATGAAGTGACCAGTTTCACAAAAGCATATGCTGCTAGTGTCCCCTAAAAACTGGGACATCCCAATTTTTAATCGTGAGATAACAGTGGCGGTTTTGGTTGCCATGATCTCACACAATTTCATGGCATGATTCCCCCCTGGAAAAGTGCTTTTTTCAGGGCTACGATCTTGTGCGGTGCCCCAAAATGCATGATTTTAGGCACCATGCCCCCAAAAACATTTTTATTTTGGGGGGGGGGGGGGACAGCACAAAATCATGCAAGATCACGGCAACCAAAATGGCCACTGTGCTCTTGCAATAAAAAATGGGAAGATGGTGTCTGGGAAGATGGTGCCTCTGATTTTTGCTTCAAAGTGCTGGAAAGTATTTGGAAGCTTTCGTCCCTGGTGCCCCTGCATTTTGCTGCAAAATTCTCTGTGGTGTACATAAGAGTGCATGCTGTGTGCCTGTATGTGTACTGTGTGTGCAATGTGGGGACACATATGTGTACGTACATCTGAGCATGTGTGTTATTGGACACACCAGCCACTGGAACACAGCCCTTGCAAGGATAGCTGCATGTCAATGCAGTCCTCAGACCCAAAAGTGGAGCCACTAGTGATCTAAAGGTTAAAGTAGCAACCTGTGGTTGAGGGTGCAGTAAAAAGAAAATGGAAATTGCTAGGTATACAACATTTTTCATTCTTTTTGTCTGGCTAGATGATAGGGTTTGTATTTCAGTTCTTGGGTACATGTTTGCAATGCTTTGCAACGTTTGCTATTAACAACTATCCATATTTTGAAAAAAGTCTTCGGATGTTTAGGAAACAATGTAAAGACAATAGTAGCTCAGTAGATTTGGAGATATATATATATATATATATATATATATATATATATAACTTTTAAAAACAAATCTCCTTTTTTCTGTAATATACAATTCAAAATTAATTTCAAATTAGCTCCTAAAAGTGGTCGCGCGCCTTTAATTATGCAGAATGTACACAAATTTAATGAGTTTTTAAATATTAAAACTATTCTCTGTTGTCACTACTGTGAGCTCTTAATTTACAGAGCAATTAAGTCAGGACCCTCATTTATCAGTACATGTGTGTTTGTTGAAAACGTAGTCAGTTTTTATTAATTGATGCTATAGAAATACTGAGGTAAAATTAATGTGTGTGCTTCAGAGGTCATGCCGGCAGTAGTGGGTAGCTATCAAGGAGCAAGACGTGAGATAAATAAGTAACTGCTGTTCCCTGATTACACAGGAGATATCTGAAATATTAAGAGGTGCAGTAGGCACAATTTTTGCCAAAATACTCACAAGCACAAACCCCCAAAGCTTTTTCTCTGACAAGCGTCTGCCATGGCAGGAACTGAGAAACTCCCAAGGTTTGGTTTCTGGTTACTAAGAGAGTATGCAGTATAATGTTTTTAATGTAAACGCTTTTTTGAATAGCTGGGTGGGATTGTTTGGGGGGGGTTTAGGGTGTGTATTTTAAAAAATAAACATTTTGTTCGAATGCTGGCCCAAGACCTTTTGCTGCCTTTTGCTGCAAAAGTCAAGATGGACTCCTCCCAAATTCCTCATACAGAAGCTGACTGTACTGGCACTTCAGACTTAGGCCACATCCACACACGCTACATTGAAAGCATTATTATACCATTTTAACCATCGTGGCTCGCATCAAAAAAAGAATCTTGAGAAGTGTAGTGTTTTTAAGAGAGCCGAGAGGTGTTAGGAGACCCCTATTCCCTTCACAGAGCAACAATTTCCAGAGTTCGCTGGTTAGAGGAATTGCCTGTTAAACTACTCTGAGAATTGCAGTTCTGTGAGGGGAATGGGAACATACCCTCCAACACATCAAGATTAAAAACTGGGACGCCACATATTTTGGGTGTGCGAGTCACACGATCCACACAGGATCGCATCCCTGGAAAAGTGCTTTTGGGGGCAGACTGCAGTGCTCAAAATGGGTGTCATGCTCTTGCATGAAAAGACGGGTTTTAGCAGGACAGTTGAGGGGGATGTAGGAGTCTCTTAACAACTCTCGGCACCCTTAACAAACTACAGTACCCAGAATTCTTTGGGAGAAGGCATACCTGTTGAAAGTGGTATCATAGTACTTTCAATGTATGGACCTCAGCATGCTTAAAAGACTTAATAATCCCAGGATTGTTTGTTGGTGGCGGGGGAGCAATGACTAATAAAGTGGTATAACAATGCTTCAAAATGCAAGGTGCAGATGTGGCCTAATTTCAGTGCTGCCAATGGGAGAGTTTCTTACACCATACCTCAGAAGAAGAAAAAAAACAGGCTAGTTTAGGAGGTGCAAAAATGCCCTGGGGCACATAAATCTCTGGTATTTTGCAGAAGTGAATGGTTGGTGGGTTCAGGGAAATAGCTACTGATTGTCCCGTCTATGCAAGGATATCCTGCCTAAAGTGGTCACCTCACTCTGGCTAATGGTAGGGCCGGCCCTTTTGCTTTGTTCAATTCTCTCTTGTCAGGAATATCTGCAGCAAAGAACCTCCCCCACCTTGTGGATGGGGGTGTTAGGAGGGGGAATTTTCTCACCAGCAATGGGAGACCGTCTTGTCCTGTGTTTTTATTTATTTATTTATTTACTTACAGCTTTACTGCTGGAGGACTGATCGCCACTCATTCCCAGATATGCTTTATTGACATTTATAGGTTAGCGATGATAAATGATCGATAACATCCATACCGGTTGTTTTTTGAGGGCTTTAAACCAATTTTAATGATAAATTGTGTTTACATTGCTGGTTTCAGAAAATGTGAAGGGAATTAATGGGAGTGGTTTGGGAAGGGTTGCAGCTCAGTAGTAAACCACATACTTTGCATGCAAAAGGATCCAGGTTCAATCCTGAGCACCTCCCGGTAGAGGCGAGAAAGACCTCTGCCTGAAGCTGAAACCCTAGAGAACCTCTACCAATAAGTGTGCAATCAATGTTCCTAAATCCCCTTTCTCCCACCATCCTAACATCTCAGTGGGAAATCCCAAGGTGATCTTGTGCAATTTTGTGCAGCTGTTCCCCCCCCCAAAAAAAAGTGGTGGTTTTTTTCATGCCACAGCACCCAAAATCAGTGGTTTTTTGGGGGGAATTATGCGAGGTCACTGCAACCAAAATAGAAAATAAGATGTCCTGTTGTTTTCTGGGGCACTTGCAGGGTATGACGTCAGTTTTCCCCCTCCATACCTTGTCTGGCCTTGCCCTACTGGTGTCAGGCCAAAACCAGGGCAGTTTGAGGTGTGTGCTGGGGCTGGAGCCAGTGCCTTCACAGTCTTCAATGCTCCTTTAAACCAGTGAGTAAATTACACCAGCCTTGCAACTGGCATAGTTAATTCCCTTTTCTTTCCCTCCACTTGTTCCTGAATAAACCCAAACAAGCAACAGAAGACTGCCAGGTCTTAGACAAGTGGCTCAGCAGCCTTCTTCGGTTCTTCTCTGCCACCTTAGGATTTTCATTCCACAACAATACAATGGGGGCGGGGGAGAATAGAGAGAGCCAATGCCATCAACAGCACACATCTTTCAAGAGAAGACACTTGAAAGTGAGCAGTGGGACTACTTAAGGAGAAACCGGCAATTGCTCCCATGGTCCTATAGTTTGAATGAAGGTCAGGCACTGGTGCTGGAGGTTTCTATGGTTTGTAGAGCCGGAATGGTCTGTTGACAGCGTGATAAGTCAACTTGTATGGCAGGTGGCATTCTTGAGTGACACAGTGCAACCTGTAAGGCAGAGACACAGCGCTGGTAACGTGCTGTGGGTATGATGCCAGGAAAGCACCTGGCTTTGAGGAGTCCCAGTTTGAGACATGCACTCACACACATATATACACATGTATCAACGCCTGAATGTCCGTGAATATCTAGGACCAGGAACAGGTTTCACAAATGTACACCCATTCCACAGATAGTTATGCACAATGGACAGAAGATCACAGGAATATGAGATACCCTCATAGGTGCCTGGGATGTAATCACACCCAAAAAGGATTTTTTATCAAACATATAACAGGAAAATGAGACATTTCATTAATGCGCACGGCATGAATTTCACCCTATATTCTCCCACCCCCCCCACCCCCCGCCACCTTCTTGTTAGATATGGAGACACACTGATTACGAACTGATTTCTGGTGTGAATACACCATAAAGCAAAACAATTTCTTGATTAATTTGGGGACATATATGCACCTCCCTCAGAATATGGCTTCTCGGTCCATTATAAATTTCCCTATCTCCTTCGAGTAGGATGCAAAGGCCCTCCCTGTAATGTCTTTTCGGTGCAAATGAGTTCTCGACCGCAGAAATAAAGTGATCCTCTCCATTCCCAGCAGTTAAGGTTAAAGAGAATGTGCCAGGTTCTAAATCTCTGCCGCTAATGCTCTCTCTTGACCTTTGACCCGCCTGAGCACCACTAAGTTTGATGGGACCATGCCAAGCCATCTTGTGTAACCCATAAGATGGTTAATATACTCCCATTTCTCATTCAGACAGCCAACAGAGGCAAAGAAGGCAGCAGGGCAACAAATGCTGTCTCCAGCAAATGCTTAGTAATAAATTGCTCTTTCGGCAACGCAGAAGACAGATTTTTCTTTCTTTTTTTTCCTTCTGTATTCCTTCGCTGAGGTGTCACCAATGGGAGGCTGGCTTCCCCACCTGGCCCTGGCTGGCTGTGCCCATAAATTTAGCCTATGCCTATGCCTGCGCCTGTTTACGGGTCGCTGATGGAATACTAAGGAGAGTGCATTTTTAAAGCACCGGGTTGATAATCATGGTAATTGATGTTTGGAGCTCCTAGCTCCTAGGAGCATAGGGTCTATTTCTCCCAGTGAGGCCCTGCTCCATATTATCAGTCCATTCCATAATTAAATATCACTCTTTTACAATATGTTTCAGATTCCTTAATGAGTCTAAAGCAGGACTAGCCACCTCTTTCCCCTCCGAGCTTTATTTGCTTGTTATTAAACAATGTTATTGAGCTGCCTCCTCTCTCTCTTGTTGCCAAATCTGCATCATTTCCGTTTTATAATTGTGCAATTAGAGTCAGTCTTTGCTTTCATACATCAGCAGGACCTGAGAGTGAGTGAGCGAGAGAAGGAAGAGAGGGAGGGGAGGGGAAATCAGGTGTTCACAGACAACTCAAATGCATCTTATTTTCATTAACTACCAGATTTTGCAAAATGGGAAGCTATTCATCACGATCTGTTCTCTACCTCCAGCCATCTACACTTCCACCCTGCTCTCGTGACTTCTGCTGTGACCTTGCGTCGCGTTGTTGAGGGCCCAATTTGCTTGTTGATGTTGTCGTTGTTGCTGTTGTTGCACGCTTGCATAATTCAGGACGCCTCCCCAATGATCTTCCCCCCCCCCCCCTACAGCAAAATCCAGTCATTTGTATCGAAGATTAAATAGCCTCCCTCCCTCAGACCCTCCCCTCTCAAAGCTGGAAAGCTGTATAACACTAGTAACTCCAAATATGCCCTCCCCACCCCCCCAATGCACACTCACATACGTTCACACACATCTTCTCTCTGTCACGCACACACACACACACCCTTAAGCTGGTCTAAGCAGTGTATTAAGTAGCTGAAGAAAATCCATTCACATTCTGCTGTGTCGCTTTCTTCTCAAGTCATGAACCCATCACAGACTTTCTCTAGCTGTAGGTTGCCACGGTGAAGATTTACAATGCCAGTTATTCATACATCTGCCTTCTCTCTTTTCCCCCCTTATTCTTAAATCCCCTGGGCGAGGGCAACCTTGATACTGAGACTCGTAAAATTCATGCAGGCTTATCATCCTTGGTGAAGGCTTCAGGCATGCATTACCGTATCCAACTGCCTGCTCACCGCCATGACAGAACTAGGCCCATAGCTTTTCTTTTTAACAGGGTAAAGAAGAAGAAGAAAAAGGTAGCATTGTGTTAAAATAGACCAAGAAGCTTGGGTGTGTGGGGGGGGAGGGGTGTTAAAAAAAGTTTTATCTCTTTCCCTTAATGAATTTTAAATTTGTTTTAATTACGTTACTCTCTGCGGAGTGGCATAAATTGAAACACAAGCTGTGTTGTTGTCCTTGTTGTTGTTTAAAGTAGCCTTTAAATTGTGTGGAATAGTATTCTGAAAAGTCCAATTTTTTTGTGTGTGCAATGTGCAAAATACATTATGAAGGCAGCCTCTGAAGTCCACATCAAAGTAACAAATGTAACAAACCTGGAATGAATTTTCACAAGCACATTTTGAAGACTTTTATTTTATTCAGGGTTTTTTTTCCCCTTTTAAAAATGTTACTGATCCTTTTGTTGGGGAATTAAAATAGCTGTCTTGGAGCAGGGAATATGTATTTATACTTCTATATTCCGTAGTCTGATTGAAATAAATTGTTAATTTTTTTACTAAATCACAGTTGCATAATAAGCTTGTAATGTGTATATACATATCATTATCGCATTGCTAAAATGTGATTTTTAAATGTTTGCTTTTGCATCGATCCATTTTTTGTCTAATGCGTGGAAGTTGAGCAAAGCTCTAAGGAACATGAGACCATGGGTTCTTTGCCATTGACTTTGGATTTTTGGAAGTATTTTTGGAGCAATAGAAGGAGGGCCCTGGAGTCTTGCAAAAGTGGTTAAAATTCAGGAACTGTAAGTCATTAATCTAGATGTCCTCTGATAATGCTTCCTACATGACAAAATGACTATAATTTCTCACCCTGGTGCTGAAATCTGTGTTTAACCAGTGTAATGCATAACAGGGGCAAAACTAGATTTTATTTCACCCGGGTCAAAGACCCAGTTTGGCAGCTCCCCAACGCAATTATTATTATTATTATTATTATTATTATTATTATTATTATTAATACCCCGCCCATCTGGCTGGGTTTCCCCAGTCACCCTGGGCGGCTTCCAACAGAATATTAAAATACAGTAGTCTGTTAAACATTAAAAGCTTCCCTAAACAGAGCTGCCTTCAGATGTCTTCTAAAAGTCTGGTAGTTGTTGTTTTCTTTGACATCTGGTGGGAGGGCGTTCCACAGGGCGGGCGCCACTACTGAGAAGGCCCTCTGCCTGGTTCCCTGTAATCTTACTTCTTGCTTTGAGGGAACTGCCAGAAGGCCCTTGGAGCTGGACCTCAGTGTCCAGGCTGAATGATGGGGGTGGAGACGCTCCTTCAGGTATACTGGGTTGAGGCCATTTAGGGCTTTGAAGGTCAGCACCAACACTGTGAATTGTGCTCGGAAACGTACTGGGAGCCAGCATAGGTCTTTCAAGATCTGTGTTATATGGTCTCGGCGGCTGCTCCCAGTCACCAGTCTAGCTGCTGCATTCTGGATTAGTTGTAGTTTCCGGGTAACTTTCAAAGGTAGAAAGAGAGCGCATTGTGCGCGTGCACACACACACACACACAGAGGCTGGGAGCCTCAATGGTGCCCCTCTGGAGGCTTCACTCGGGGCAAAAAACTTGGCTAGCCCCTCCCCTCCCAGTAGCTACAGCAGTGATGCATACTTCACAAGAGCACAGGATATTCCCCATTCATTTCAATAGGAAGAGTTGATTTGTGTGCGCAGATGGACTCCTTCAATTCAGCAAGCATGGAATAACTCATTTCAAGCAATCTTTGTGTATCTAATGAATGAACATGGAGGACACCGCCCCTGCCCAGCAGACCCTACACCAGTCTATACCCATAATTAGCTTACCAGAAGATGCTGGGCCAGTAAACCGTGTTGTAAAGATGAAATTGGGAGGAAGAGAGCCATGTGGGTCACCTTGAACTCCTTGGGAGGAAACGTGGGTTGCAAATGAAAGAATCTGAAAAGATTTTTGCAGCTCTAAGAACAGCAGGTCCTGTCCATATCATGTGAAACTCTACTTTCCCAGTGTTCCCAATCATCATCATCATCATTAGTTTTTATTAATTGAAGCATGTATATACTAACCACCTTGATCCTTTTAAGATTCCAGGATGGTGTACAGCAACTTGCATCAATACAAATAGCAGTAATGAAACAACATAAAATAAATAAATAATAACTATAATTTTATTATTACCCCACCCATCTGGCTAGGGTCCCCCAGCCAGTCAGCTCCCAATAGATAGAAAAACATAACAGCCCACTTCAAAAAAAATACAAAAAAATAATAATACAAAAATTCCCCTGGCACTGGAAAGGTTTGACATGTAGCCACTTGGTGAACCTCCACTGCTGAACTCCGCCCCCTCCTTTGGTGGAAAACAGTATAAGAGGCCCCTAGAGGAAAGGACCTCTGGGGAAGATCTTAAAGCATTGGCAGATCTTTTGAAATTCACACTTATCTGAAATTTGCTACCCAGCTCCAACCAAATAGTGTTTACAAAACTGCATATATTAGGTGAAAGTGTGTACAAAAATGAATATAATAGTGAAAATAGCATTTAAAAATGCATTATGTTGGGAGAAATCGCATGCAAAAAATTGTACATTAATCAAAGCTGCACTCAAAAAGGTGTTTATTGGGAGAAATTTCTACCAAAATGCTGAACGATTTTCGTGAGGATTTTTAAAAAATAAATAAATTGCGAATTGCTACAGAAATGTGGAAAACTGAATTTAAAATTGGAAAAATAAGAAATTGAAAGGACCAAAATTGACAGATCCTTCCATCCCTAGCTGACGGTGAAGTTATGGAGCCTGCATTTGGTCACAGACCTAAGACTGAATGAAGGAAGAGCTAGCAGACCTTAGGCAGCAGCTACAAACACTGGAGAGGAGCATACAGTGTTGAACCTCCCATATTTGAGAATATAAAACTCATCTCTTCCAGCAGTCCATCTCTCTCCTTAGGTGAAACACAGTTTTCCTGGTAGGTAGAAAATATTGGCACATTTTAGGTGGCATGCATAAGTTTTTGTGAAACTGGGCTGGTCAAACTTTAGTTTTTTGAGGTGGAGAATCATCAAAGTTGATATCCTCATCTTCTAATTCAGCACAGCTCAGAACAACTGTGAATGCAGTTATTATCCTGCAGAAAGGTGGACAGGTTTTCCTGTAGGACAAAATACAGGAAGCCAGTTATATGGACTTCACAGGCTCTGCTGGACCCATGCCCAGTCTTTTCAGCCATGTGGACAAGCAGAGAACAATGGAGCCATTCTGTAATTTGTTCTCTAGGCTGTAGGGGCACTGATACATAGTTCCAGACCCCTGAAATAATATCTATCTGGAAGATTCTCTCATGCTCCGATTGCAGAACTGCAGAAATTCTGCTTGAGCTGTATTGAAATGAACATAAGTGGTCATCAACCACTTCCTGCTGATTGTTGCATATGCAACAGTTCTGCAGTTATTCCCATAAATGAAAGGAATAACCCCATGGATTGGATCCAAAGTGTTCAAGCAGAAGGCTGTTCATACCTTACAACTTCCCTGTAATATCCTCTCCACTCTGTCCTCCTGCACACCTAAAAAAAATCCTGCTCTAGAGGACCAGAGGACTTGCTTGAAAAGCATGGGCCAGAGTACAGGGGCAGTAGCAAGAAGGGGGAATAACCACAAATAATGCAGAGCATTCTTTTGCAAGTACAGTGGTACCTCAGGTTAAGAACTTAATTAATTCCGGAGGTCCGTTCTTAACTTGAAACTGCTCTTAACCTGAAGCACCACTTTAGCTAATGGGGCCTCCCGCTGCTGCCGGGCCGCCGGAGCACGATTTCTGTTCTCATCCTGAAGCAAAGTTCTTAACCCGAGGTACTATTTCTGGGTTAGCGGAGTCTGTAACCTGAAGCGTCTGTAACCTGAGGTACCACTGATTTTCTGCAATACACTCTTCCCACCACAGCAGGGTTAAAGTAAAGAACCCCCGGATTGTTAAATCCAGTCAAAAGCGGCTATGGGGTTGCAGCGCTCATCTCGCTTTCAGGCCGAGGGAGCCGGCATTTGTCCACAGAGAGCTTTCCGGGTCATGTGGCCAGCAAGACTAAACTGCTTCTGGTGCAACAGAACACCATGACGGAAACCAGAGTGCACAGAAATGCCATTTACCTTCCCGCCGCAGCAGTACCTATTTATCTACTTGCAGTTTAAACTGCTAGGTTGGCAGAAGCTGGGACAGAGCAACAGGATCTCACCATGTCACGTGGATTCGAACCGCCGACCTTCTGATCAGCAAGCTCAAGAGGTTCAGTGGTTGAGACCACAGCGCCACCCTTGTCCCTTTACCTTCCCACCACTGTAACCTGCACCTCACTTCCCATGCTTTTTGGAATTGTACAAGCACCCTTCCACTTGTAGAACATTAGATCCAGCCTTGTCTGTGTGCCTGCCAGAGGATCATTCAGTATTGAGGGTCAAGAGGCAACATTTTCAAAGAAAAAACCAGCATTAAGTACAAAATAATAAAATGCCATAGGTCGCCATTGTTGCAGCCACTGAAACAATCAACCCATCAATAACAAAGTGTTGTTGTTCAGGATATCTATTATAACCTCCCTCCCTTTTGGGGGGGTAGCTGTATATATATATTAGAATAAATAAATAAATGGGTGTAATAAAATTATTAAAATGTACTGCTTTGGAGGATCATTTTCAGCAATGTCAATATTGTTAGCGTCTTCACAAGTCAGCCTGGATAGCTCAATTGGTTAGAGCTTGGTGCTGATAATCCTAAGGTTGCAGGTTCGATCCCTGCAAAGGACAGCTGCATATTCCTGCATTGCAGAGAGTTGGACCAGATGATCCCCAGGGTCCCTTCCAGCTCTACAGTGATTCTATGATCCTATGAACTCACCCTGATGAGCATTTAGCCAGCATCTAGAGGGTATTGAGGTCACATCAGCTAGCCCTTACCGCACTCACTTTGCTTGCCAACCCCAACATGGTCAGGAGACACATTCAGCCACAGTAAGGACTGACATATACCTGTTTGGGTATATGTAGCAGCAAAGTTGGAAGTTAGAGCTGGACCATAAAGAAGGCTGATTGCCAAAGAATTGATGCTTTTGAATTATGGTGCTGGAGGAGACTCTTGAGAGTCCCATGGACTGCAAGAAGATCAAACCTATCCATTCTTAAGGAAATCAGCCCTGAGAGCTCACTGGAAGGACAGATCCTGAAGCTGAGGCTCCAATACTTTGGCCACCTCATGAGAAGAGAAGACTCCCTGGAAAAGACCCTGATGTTGGGAAAGATGGAGGACACAAGGAAAAGGGGACGACAGAGGTTGAGATGGTTGGATAGAGTTCTCGAAGCTACCAGCATGAGTTTGACTAAACTGCGGGAGGCAGTGGAAGACAGGAGTACCTGGCGTGCTCTGGTCCATGGGGTCCTGAAGAGTCGGACACGACTAAATGACTAAACAACAACAACAAGGACTGACATGTGCACACAGAGAGAGGTCTGTATGTAGAGATGCTCCAAACCATCGGGGATCTTTGGCCAGTCAGATCCTCCTCATGTGGCTCTGCACACATGCAGAGATCTAGACATGTGAAGGGACTCTTGACATGTCTGCCAGGTATGTGCCAATTGGGGCAGAGATTGACCAGCATGCACATCAGCAGTGGCAGGCTGGGCTCAGCAGCACATCCCATGAAACCTTCATGCCTTGGATAAATGCATAGGGGGCTCGTGGCTATGCCTCTTCCCTCCAGTGGGAGCCAGTGTGGTGTAGTGGTTAAGAGCGGTAGTCTCGTAATCTGGTGAACTGGGTTCGCTTCCCTGCTCCTCCACATGCAGCTGCTGGGTGACCTTGGGCTAGTCACACTTCTCTGAAGTCTCTCAGCCCCACTCACCTCACAGAGTGTTTGTTGTGGGGGAAGAAGGGAAAGGAGAAAGTTAGCCGCTTTGAGACTCCTTTGGGTAGTGATAAAGCGGGATATCAAATCCAAACTACTACTACTACTGCTGCTGCTGCTGCTACTCTTCTTCTTCTTCTTCTTCTTCTTCTTCTTCTACTTCTTCTTCTTCTTCTTCCAAATAATAGCACAAAAGCAACAGCACCCCTAGACGGATGAAACAAACCTGATATGCCATGCCTCTTTCTGTGTCTTCCTTATGATATCTAAAAAAAGAAATAAAAAATTAAATAATAATGCAATAATCATTGTTTTAAAACACTTAAAAAAATAGAACTAAATATGCTGGATAGAGGTAATATTCTTACACTCAAACTGTTTTTCGGGAGATATTTTTAACCTCCCCAACTTGTTAATTTTAGCCAAACGATTGAAAAGAGAATCTATTTTTATATAGTCTTATAATGTGGAGTTTTCAATTGCTGTTTAGATGTGATAAATTAACAAAAAATGGTGAGAAACTGAGAGGCACTGTGATAAAATTTCTTTTCACATTTAGACCCTCATCATATACTCTGACACAACTAACTTACTGTATTTTTTTTCCTCCTTCCAGTTTGCAGGCATCTAAACTTTATGCCAGGTGAAGAGATTGTGTTTTGACACAGTGGAAAAGAATTCCGAAAAATATGGAATGTCCATCCTTGCTTCTTTGAGAAGAGGCATGAAGACAGCACTCTCCTACCCCATAGAAATATCTCAGGAGCCAAGAAAGGATACTAAAAGGAAATGAACATTCCTGGATGGCTGCTGATCATTCTTGGAGCATATTTCTCTCCAAGAGAAACCACTCCTGCTTTGACCATTCCTTTCTTTCCCCTTCCTTTCCTTCCCTCCTCTTGCTATAATCCTTCATTCTATTCCAGATTTTATTCCTGATGCTGATGCTGCTGAGTATTCTGGGAAATGTAGGCACCAGAATCTGAATTTTCTGGGCAGCACAGTCATCAGACTCTTCTGAGGGGTGTGCTTTTAAATATAAGGAGGGCGGTGGCTGGAGTAGGGGGAGACACAGACCTGTACCAAAGTGGTTCAGAACAATCTGCTTTTCGCAGCCCTAAGGGAGAGTGGAAATTAATGGCAGCCATTCTAAGCTTGCCTTAAAGAAGCAGTCTGAATGTTCATTGTGTGGCTTTCAGGAGCATTGATGCATTGTGCTTCTGATTCCACACAACGGAAGTAATGTTTGAGGTGCAACTCACCAGTTGTGCCCATTTTGGCAGCCTTGAGCTTCAGGCGACGTCTGCAAGGCGCTTCATCCTCTGCAAACCACTCTATCGAAGCAATGCATGAACTAGTTCTACCAATGATTTAAGCCCACAATACGAGGGACAAGGTTTCCTTTCACATCCCTGTTTTGAGCAGATAGGCTTGCTGATGTAATGTAAACTTGAAACTTCACGGTTGAAGTCTTTGCCTCTTTGACTTGAGCATTTTGCAGTGTCTATAGAACAGGCAGCAGAAACGCATAATGGAAGATCACAGAAACAAAAAAATGTGCATATCACAAAGATATAAAAAGACATACCCGCCAACATTTCTCAGATGAAAATAGGGGTGTCCTATCCAATACAGTTGTACCTTGGTTCTCAAACAGAATTTGAAAACGTTTGAAAACCAAAGCCAGCTTCCAATTGGCTGCAGGAGCTTCCTGCACTCATTCGGAAGCTGTGGAAGCCACGTCGGGTGTTCAGCTTCCAAAAAATATTCACAAACCTGAACGCTCACTTCTGTTCGGGAGCCAAAACGTTTGAGTCGCAAGGTGTGGAAGAACCTAGGTAGCCCACCCATCTAACTGGGTTGCCTCAGCCATTCTGGAGGGCTTCCAACATATATAAAAACATAATAAAACATTAAACATTTTAAAACTTCCCTATACAGGGCTGCCTTCAGACATCTTCTAAAGGTTCTATAGTTATCTCCTTGGTTCGGAGGCTGCATAACTCCATACTCTCCAAATTCATCTGATGAAAATAGGGGCACCCTAAGGAAAAGTGGGACATTCCAGGGTATCAAATCAGAAACCGGGACGGCTTCTGTAAATCCAGGACTGTCCCTGGAAAACAGGGACACTTGGAGGGTCTGAAAAGCACATGTGTTCTTCCCCACTAGGGCCAGATTTAATAAGGGTATGCCTTTTAAAAATAACAATTTAAGAAGTGTTCTGCCACAGGCAGGAAATTATATGAGCAGATGTATTGTTATCTGAACAGAGATATGGAATGGAATTGTGTCCATTTCACAGATATGCAATTGCTGGGAAGCAAACATACCTGTGAGCTTGTTTGGTAAGATAAGGTATTGCCCCACTCTTCTACTGCAAGAACAATACTGGGGGGCAGCTCTGTTTATCATATAATGGATAGCTCTATATGTTGTCCTTCCCAGCTGGGCTCTTTGAGCACGCTTGCCTTCTGAGTCAAAGCCCAGATTCTCCATGAAAGATGTGCCTGCATTCTTGCTGATTTCCTTATTTGCCTTATTTGCCAACACAGCGAGCCACCTTAAGGAAATGCCGGCATATTATATAGTTGCCTTTTCCACTGTATTTCCATTATTTTTTGGAAAGGAAAAAAAAGTGCTGTTCTCCATAGAAGGCATATTTAAGTCGTGAAGGACTTGCAGCACTAGCAATTAATAGGGTCCCATTATGTTAACTATCACGCAAGTTTAGGACATCTTAGATGCAAGATAAGAGATGAATAATTTGAAGTAATTTTCCTGTAATCATGCCAATCACTTCAGCAAAGTAGTTATTAAATGAAACAGTAATATGATGAATTATAGGACATCGATTGAATGCCTTTTCTCACAATATACTTCTAGCGCCTTATGTCGGAAAGTGGCAAACATGTGAAATCTCTTTCCCGGGAAAATATGCACACTCCTCGCTGTAAATAATAGTTTGTTTAGCAAACCTTGATTTTTAATGAGGCCTGGAGACTGACTTCTTCAGCTCGGCCTCCTCACCTCCCCCTCCACTTCGCAGGAGGAGTTGCCTGACTCCATCTTCTCTTTAAAGGTAGATATTAGCAAGTATGAGTCACCTTTGATGACAGCAAATTCTTCTAGTTCAAATTTGCTGAAGTGATTAAATATTATTTATCTAATTAAATGCTCAAAACACATCATTATTGAAAGGAATAAATTTAGTGCATTTGTTGAACAGTGTTAACTGAAATGTAACTGCACATCATTTGACTTTTTAACATTTATTATATCTAATAAGTCTTTCTGTGCTTAATTAAATCAACTTATTTTTACACTTAATTTAACATGATTCCATTTTAGTTACAGAGTCTGCATCGGATATTATGTAGGAAACTGAGTGTACGCCCATATTAGCCCTGTTGCCCGACTTTTCAAGGTGCTCTGTTGCATCTCTGAATAATCTAGTCAATCTCAAGCACTGGGACCACTTTTATTCTTTTCGTTATCCATTCCACGGGGGGGGGGGACGGACTCCCACATTCCTTGGTTTAATTTTCATCGTAGAACTGAGAGTAAACATTCAAAACACCAATAGAGGAAAAGCTTATAATTATATGTCTTACATATTGCTGTCACATTGGCTGAGGAAAGGTTTTGAATGGTAGATAATGAGGTGAAAGTTCTTCCCCCATGTTCCTCTCAGTCCTATCAGTGCAAAGGCTTATGGGAAATGTGTGTTTGAGAGGGGAGGAAACCCTCATCTATTTGGGTATATTCTGATTTTATACCCGGATCCTGAATGTCTTCTCTTGAATGAGATGCCTATTGTTTTTAGAGGAACTTGCAGAGTCATGACTAGGGTCAGGCATAGCAACTCAGGCTTGGGACCCTGTCCCCTGAGCCCCCCAAAGGGTGCCAGGGTGGTATTGGGTCAATGGCAACAGCCAGCAGTAGCAAGCTGTGGCACTCTGGGGAATATTGTAGCTGGCAGTCAAGGCTCTGTGACCCACCAAAGTTGGCATATGTTTGGCTGAGCTTGCTGTTGGGTTAAATTTCTGTCGAGTAGTTAGTTAAATCAAAATGACATTGAAGATCTGCAGCCATAGCTGCTAGTGCAGGCAGCCTTGTCCCTTTGCCTGCCTGATCCAGCAAACCAGCCAGCCAACTAAGTGGCTAGGCTAAAGGGCTACAGTGGTCTCAGCTCCTGCCAACCTAGCAGTTCGAAAGCACGTCAAAGTGCAGATAGATAAATAGGTACCGCTCCAGTGGGAAGGTAAACGGCGTTTCCATGCGCTGCTCTGGTTTCGCCAGAAGCGGCTTAGTCATGCTGGCCACATGACCCGGAAAAACTGTCTGCGGAAGCGGACAAACGCCGGCTCCCTCGGCCTGTAAAGCGACATGAGCGCCGCAACCCCAGAGTCATTTGCGACTGGACTTAATTGTTGGGGTCCCTTTACCTTTAAAGGGCCACAGTAACAGCGGCAGGGTGGGCGGAAAGTCAGTGTAGGGAAAGCTGGCGGTGTTGTACATTGGTGGGGCTCAGCAGGCAAGCCCTATCACCCAACTGGCAGTGGGAGGGGCCCCCAAAAAGTATTCTACTGGGGTGCAGGGAGGGGGGAACCTGGCACTGCCTCTGGGAATTTAGTTCCCCTGTTGTTGTTGTTGTTGTTAATACCCTGCCCATCTGGCTGGGTTTCCCCAGCCACTCTGGGCGGCTTCCAACACACATTAAAACATAAGTTCTCAGGTGTCTTACAGCCTCAGCACTCCAATTCTAAACATTTTTTGTCACAATCCATATTCCAAATACTTCTGTCACAATCTTTCAGGAAACAAAGATGTCTAAGTCCATGGAGTTCTCTTACTCACCAAGACTTTCTCGTTCAGTCCCCTGGACATATCAGTTATACGTCCACGTAATGTGTAGAGGTGGATATAGGGAGGCACAACCTGTTCAGTCGCACTCGGGGACTCTGCAGAGGGCGCCACAACTATGACATAGAATGCAAAGTCAGACGCTGAATTTTGGCATCACAGAGGGCGCCACTGAAATCTGAGACCCTAAGATCTGCCACTGTAATGTGGATGCAGGTTTGCTGGAACAAATGTGGGTGCTGCCTATTGGTGGGGATGACGACAACAACGTAAGCACATAACGTTACATCACACATCAGGTTCAGAAATTAGATTGTTAAGCCATAAACCAATAAGGCAGACCCTGATACTGATACAGGATACTTCCCTGCTGCCTGGAGTTAGGAGGAGAAAGTGAATCTTGGTGGCAATCGCCACCTGAGAGAGGCCCAAATATTGACATGGTTCCAGAGCATGTCCTACATCCTATGTCTAAATGTGCCTAAGGGCTACTTAAGCTACAAAGCTCTGCCTCAGTTAATTTGTGGATTAGGCTATCCAGTCTTTTGGAATCAGAGTAAAACTTTATTGAAATGCTGTTTGTTGTTATAGGTTTTTGTTTTGTTTGGGGATTGTTGTTTTGTTTTTGTTTTGTTTTTGTTTTTTTTAAAAATCATCCTAACCTTCAAAGGCTTTGATGCCTTTCTAGCTTTAAATATGTAAAGTAAACTTCTGTGTCACCAGTGTAATTGTAGTCTTCAGCTACAACAGGCTGAATGGGATCAAAATCACGCATGTGCACATCAGCTGATGATAATGGAAGGCATGAAGATTGCCGGGGGGGGGGGGAATTAAGCAGTGTGGGCAGAAATTGCCTTGCTTTGGACTAAAAGAATATTATTATTTTTTATTTTTTAAAAAACAACAGCAACAACAACAACAGTGCTTTTTGTATAGCAATCTGTTCTGATCCGAGGAACAGATCACATAATTTTCTCCCTGTTCTCCAAATACTTTGTGGGAAGTGTAGAAATATACACCCGGCATCTACTGTGCAGAGAAAATAAAGGTGCGAGTAAATTAAAGAAATTATATATTCTACGTTCACATTACAGTGGGAGTTACAAAGTGTTCTGGCTTAATGTGTTATGTATATGGTATTGCACATATGGGAAGAGGGAGAGGGGCTGGCAGAAGACTTAGCTGGTTTAAATTCCCCAGGGTAACTGTTCATGATCACAAATTTGGCCAAAGGATTTTTTTCATTACCCTGAAACATTTCCTTTCACCTCCAACCTCTAGGCTGGGCCATCGCCTTCCCTTTAGAGCAGGGAATATAAAGACATGGGGCCATCGGGGCTGGCTGTGCCTGACCCCGAAGGCCCTGCTGTCAATCACCGCCTCCCCATCCCTGCTCTCTTTCACACCAGGCAGCTGTGTCCATCGCTGTCAACCAGGTAACAACCAGCAAACAATGGAAGGCTGAATGCCTGGTCTAGACACTCTTTTAGCCACTTATTTGCTGCTCTTGGCAGCTGTTGAAGCATAAATAAGCAGTTTGTAATCAGAAAGCTGACATCATCGCAGCTCAGCTGAGAGGGGGGATTGTTCCCTTGCACTGAGCTGCTTTTTCTCTCTCTTCCTCCTCTCCCCCCCCCCTCCTCCCCGCTCCCTCCCTCCCTCGCTTTCTCATTTGGTGACAACAGATTCTGGGGTGGGGATGCAGATTTGTGCGCCGCACTAAGCTGGCCTTTCTTTTTATTTGCAGAGTACAATTGATGTAAGTCTGTCAGTCTTGAGGAAAGCCACAAAGCAGGACGGGGTGGTGGTGGTGAAGGGGGGAGGGAGGGAGGGAGGAGAGAGACAGAAAGAGAGAGAGTGAAGGAAAGAGAAGGAAGGGAGAAAGGAAAGGGCAAATGCTTGGGACATGGTTTTTGGACGGACAAAATTCAATCAATAAAACCGCCTCCACGAAATGTGGGGTAGTTCCTTCCTTCCCACCTCAAAGGATCTAACAGGGTTGTGTTTCCTTTTAGATTTGGGAAGTGCCCCAAAGTGTGTATTTGTTGAACACTTTTGAAAGACCAGATGCCAAAACTGAGCAGGTAGAAGGAAGAGTGAGTGAGTGTATAAATCTGAGCTTTATTTGTTATTTAAGAACACTTGTATCTGAAAGGATATTTGCAATGGGAAGGATGTTAGGCATACTTCTTACTAAAGCTAAGTAAATAATCTGCAGCACTTACAAGCCTCCTTTTTATTGATTCAGCTTCTGTAGGTGTTCAGCTTGCTGCTCAAATGAACTTGAAGCATGAGCCCACAGGCTTATCGCACAATAAAAGTGCAATCCTAGACACATCTACACATAAGTAAGCCCTTCTGTGATCAATCAGGTTTGCTCCTAGGTAAGTGGGTATAGCACTGTAGCGTAAAAGTGCCACAACACTCTTTGCGGTCAATAATATCATGTTTACTTGGAAGTAAGTCTCACGGAAGTTCAACTAAACGTCTTCCATAACGGTTTCCAGTTATGTTTTTAATGCCTTATGAGTTGGATTCTGGATATTTCTTGAGTTATATACATTTATGTTCCAGTAGCTGAGTCATATGATCCTCCTTCTGTTCCCTGACTGGGTGAGCCAGGAGCCAATGTGTTTGTGGGCAGACCTAGAATTCTTGTCTATAAGTGAATTAATAAAGGCATCCTTGCTTGCCTAGCTTCTGAGAATATTTCTGCTGACAAAACCCAAGAGTTCAGATAGTTATGTAAAGAAAATAAAAGTGGGAGATTGAATATTGGTAAAGTCAAATTGTAACAACAACAACAACAATAATGTACAAATCCTACTTACTTATCTAGATCAGTGGATTCCTTGCCATGATTATTTGATACTCAGAGTCAATGTTCTCATGTCAGCTACACGATGAGTTAAGCAACAGTCCCTCGGGTCTGTTGTGGATGTAGTGTGTATGCGTATGTGGAGACATGATAAATGCAGCCACTGGGCAAATTGAAGAGGTTCAGAAGCTTGCTCATTTTTAGTTGGAACAGCATATGCACTTCTAGTCAGATCTCTCTTTCCCAGTGCCTGCATGAGTCCGATTCAAATACCTATTAGGAGACGGAGGCAGAGAACGCCAAGTGTCTACAGGGTTCACTAACTATCTGAAGTCTTTTCAGGTAACTGAATCCATCTCCAGCTTCCACAAAAGGACGGCCAGTTCAATAAAAGAAGACGGGGGCAGTTGACATTCTACTTCCCTGAGGTTTTCCTAGTAACACTTCGCCATAAGTAGCTTGTGATTTAGAGCACAAAGGCATTTCAAAAATGCATGTTTAACTAAATGACACAGCAGATAATTGAAATTTATTTGCAATTTTCAAAGTACAATAAACACAATTCTCCTTTTCTTTTCATTAATAATCACACGGCTAATGCATAACAATCCCTCTGCAGCTTTTACAAGCAAACTTGAGCTGCTGTGTTGTAATAGCTGGAAAAGTTAATGTAGCTTGAACAAGGTTCCTAATTGTCCCTGTCTCTGTCATATTTGTCTACTTGAATGGTCCTAAATACCACAGCGATTAATTACTAGAGAGCAGGTATTACAAGATGTTATCATCCTTCCCCAACTGTCTGGGTGAATGGAGAGAGGCAGTAGATTGTTACAGTGTTTCATCTTTGCACTTCCTATAAGGCACTTTAACCAGAAGATTTAATGTGTCAAAGTTAACTGCGTTCTCTAGCAGATATTCACATTCTAATTAAAGATTAAGAACGTAGTACATTACACTGTGATTTGTCATACATGGCTTGTTAAATAGGAAACCTACCGGGATTCCCTAACATTTTATAAACATTATTCAGGGCTTTTTAATGTGGGCAAAGCACACGATTATTCAGCTGCTCTGCAACAGGGAAGGTAGAAAGGGCTGCTTCCATGCACGTATCCAACCAGGACCTAATATATAGTGAACTTGAATTTATAAGGGCACAACCCATTGTCAGTCTTATGGCTCTGCCCTAAAGCCAGCCTCAAACTGAACATTCTGGAGAGTTAAAAAAACAACAACCCACAACCCCACAGTTTAATGATTTAGCATGGTGTGTTTGTTTCGTTTTCTCTTTAAAACATACATTTTGGATCTTAGCTACTTCTTGGCATTTTTAAACTTTTTAAATCCCAGCGATGGAGACTTAAAGGGAGAGGTGGGGTCAGAGGGAAGTGTTCCAATATGCAGAGTGTTTTTCAGCTCAATTCTAGCAGGCTTGAACTCCAGTATCCCTTCCAATATCAGAGGACCAGTTCACATTCTTTGATTGCCTGAGGAATAAATTAATGAGGTTACTGGAGACATCAAACATTTGCATATTCACGGATGCTTATTAGGTTGAACACAAATGCCAGGTGCACTAGATTTTGGGAATACTGGCTGGGGCGAGGGGTGTTCCTGTTATAATGTGAAATGCTCTTCTCAGAATTAAAATTTGTCTGTCAGAGGTAAAGATTCTGTGACCAGAAGAAACAAGGTTCTCCGCCACCCCTCTCCCAAACAAAAAGGAATCAAGGTTTAATCTATTCAACAACACTTTTCTGGAAGGTATTCGGCAGTCCAGAAAGTTGTCTGCTTATACCTCATCGGAAACTTGTTTTTAAAAACCCCCACTATACTTGTGAATGTACTTTTGTCTTTTTAACACAATTTTTTTCCTCTGCCCTCAATTCCTTATGGATTGCTGAATTTATTAAATAGCTATAGAGGTACACAATATATGTTTGAGGTTACTTCCTGCAATGCCCAATTATTGGAGGATTTTTATACTCGAGCAGTTATTGCTAAGGATCCCAAACCTATATCCTACGAGAGACAGAAGATTGAATTACAAAATATGTCTCCAAGGGATGCGTACACATGGCTGCATTGTTGTCAGTGACTTCCGTCACTGCTCTGTGAAAGCACATTGTGTGCTTGGTTTGTACTGTATCTCATTATTGCTGCAAGTTTGTAGCAGTGCTGATCGCTTGGGGTACTTATCCCTTTTGTATCCTCCTGGCTTAAATATAAATTGAGTTCTTTCCTCTCCTCCACCATCCTGTATACACTACAGTTTTTAATTTACCACAGTTATAATTGCAAAATGGAACCATGTGCCTGCAGTTTTCTTGTTTCAGACATGTTTTTCAGGGCATTTGTACATGAAGCAATGTGGCTGGTACCTTACACAGCAAAATCCATGCCATCTTAAATGGATGTTGGAAGCAGAGGTCTTTGAATATGAATATGGATGAACAAACAGGCTCCATTCTGCCCCTCTGGTTTCAGCGAATAATGTGTACAACTTGCTCCCCCCCCTCCACCAACTACCACCTCTATATGGGTTGCTCTGTATTCACTGCCCAGCCACTGCAAATCCTGTTTGAAAATCACATTTTGCAGCATAACTGATAACAAAAGTATTACATGATGTCTATCCCACATATTTTGTAGATGCACTCCATTGCCTTTGTAAATTACGCCCAACTTTCGATGAAAATATATGGGGATTTTATTTAATAGGCTATAAAATGAAGTCTCTAATCAAAGAAATGTTCCTCTCTTATAAGTCCAGCATGGTCTGCGTTATATTGATGATTGCAAAAACAGATGTTATTTTTGTACAAGTGGGCCCTTTTCTTTCTTCCTTCCTTCCTTCCTTTTTTTTTTTTTTTTTGGTTGCTGGAGTAAGAAAGGGGTTAAACAAAACACATTACTAATGACTCTGAAGAACAATAGATGACAGTGCAAAACACAAAAGTATTGTGTTTTCCAAGCATGTGTTTTCAAACCATTATTTTGATGGATTCTTTTTAACACCAAGAGGGGGGGAAAGAAAAAGAAAAAGAAGAATGGCATCCATATCCCAGTAATTCTTCAAATAATGTCTGTAAAAATGATCTTTCAGACATTTACGCAAACTGCCTGTTTTTTTGGAAACAATTCAGAAAAGGTCATTTCAGCTAAGGTTCCTTGTAGTCAAATTGCAAACATCCAGGCGTGTGTGTGTGTGTGTGTTTTCCATGCACATAGCACAGATTTTTTTGATTATGTAGATTTTTTCCCCCTACTGCAGTTTCATATGCAAAGCATGCATCAGCCATATCCGTGCTATCTCCTAAAGCAGTCGTTCTGAAACCCAATCTGAGGACAGTGCAGACTAAATAAAATTTCATTTTGATTTGGCCTCCCGCTGAGAATGGGACTGCTTTGTTTCAGCCGACAGAACAAGCAAGCCAGAAAGGTATGTCCTGCTTTGCATGGCTGATGGTGTGACTTGAGGATCACAATCAAGCCATTCATGCTTCCAGGGTTCGGCATCTCATCCACATCCTGTACTGTTCTCTCTTTTTTCCTTTCAATTTGCTTTCCTTCTGTGCTGCCTCTCATCTACCTGCGGGGCAAAGCTGTGGCAGACCTGAACACTATTGTTTACTTTGGCATATGTTTAATAGCTGCATGGCTGTTTGAGGTTGCTACTCCACCCCACCCCCCCTCCTGCTGCTTGCCTTTGTATTTTCCTTTCACTATCCATATTCACTTCCTCCCCTCCCCATTTTTTTTTAAGATGCTGAATACACAAATATGGAATTAACCGTAAATTACATAAGTACAGATTGCAATGCTCCAGAGATTTTACTGGAATGTTTATAATGCAGAAGCCTATTGTAAAAATCTGAAGATATGTTTAACAGCTTTTAGGGACTGGTGTGTTCCTAGTCCTTTTCTGAGCTGTTTAGGTAGGCATGCAATCACCCATTATACGGAGGGGGGGGAAATTGCTTTATATCAATTCCTTATATTTTGTAGAACATCACCGTGCAGGCTTGAAATGCATCCACAAATATTTCCTTGTCTAAATATTAGCCATCACTTGGCATCAACTCACTTTCATTAACAAGCCGTCTGAAAACTGACCATAGTCCCTTTGGCCCATGATCTGAAATATGGATTGGGCCGCAGGGAATGACCTGCTAGTTTACTCTTTGAAGCTACTTCAGACAATATGTTAGGATTCAAGAACACACAGCATTACGGGCATATCTCCCCTCTTCCATAAATCATTTCCTTTAAATTAAAACAACAAGCTTATCCCTTGTTTAAATATTACAGTAAGGCTCATGTGTTCCACGACTCATATGTTTAGCAGGGGGCAAAGCGCAGGACCCAGTAGAGACTGAAACTATAGCCCATAAACAAAGCAAATGGAATAATATCCTTGTCAGTTGCAGGGCATAATAAGGCATAGCAGTGGTGCTCTGTGCAACCCACCCACAACCCAGTTAAAGCAAAATTGTGAGAATTTAAGCTGATTGAAGCTGTTTCCCTAAGCTATTTTCTTTAAAGTAAGTTCCAGTCAAACCATTGGAATTTACTTCCAAGTAAATGTGGATGGGGTAGGGATGGTCATTTGACTTTTCTTCAAGAGGACCAAATGAGCTTCAGCTGGGATACTCTGAATTTGCTGCATCGTGGAATAGGCCTTGAAATACCTTAAACTACTTTCTTTAAATTAAATTTATTGGCTCTCGGCATCACTTGTGTGCTAAGGTGTTTTGTTTTTTGTGGCCTAACATCCTTGTTAAATTTCCATCCATTTGGATGAAATCCAGAGTGCATTAGGCACACCTGTAAGTCTCAGAGAAATGTATGGGAATTCTGTGTGCATCCATTTCACTGAGTCATCATAGGGCCCAGCTAAACATGATGCAGAAGGTGCATTAATAAATCTGCTGACGTCTTTTTCTGTTGCTAAAAGTGGCTGCTTGGTTGTTTCTCCATCCCACCGCATACTTGATGGAGACCTCTCTCCATATCGGCCAAGGAGGGTCCTGCAGTCTGCAGCGAAGGCCTCACCATGTGGGAATGTGGAACAGGTCTCACTGAGTGGTGGCCCCCTGTTGGAGAACTGCCTCACTGTGGAGACAAAACCGTCCCACTCACTGCAGGTGAGGCCCGTCTCATAGTCTCTTTGTCAAGAAGCATGGGGGGTTAGCCACCCCTCCCACAGCACCATGACTCTAGTACAGGGGTCATCAACCTAAGGCCCATAGACCACAAGCAGCCCATGGAGGGTCATTTAACCGGCCCATTGACCCCTGCCGCCCGCTCGGTCGGTTCCTGTGTGCCGTGCTAAACCGGCACAAAGCAGAGCAGAGACTGCCTTCCGCGACTGGCTGCGCACACCTCCTCTGGACCAGAAGGAGCGTCAGAATAAGCGTTTGCGCGTGTGTGTGTGTGCACAAACACACTCCAGCCCACCGCGGCATCTGCGGGACCATGAACCGGCCCAAGTCACAAAAACTTTGCAGACCCCTGCTCTAGTACCTTTTCCCCCTGCTGCTTTTATTAGAAGGGAAAGATAGTTGAAAATATTTGACTACTGCTTACTGTGGCTCTTAGGCATCTCAAATTTTCACTGTCAACCTTCTTATGGCCATAATTCAGTTTTCCTTTAAGCAGAGGGCAGGGTTAAACCTTTTCAGTCACCTATGTTAGAAAGCTCTGGGGAAGGGCATGATTTGGCTAAAAATTTGTGGGGGGGGGGGGCAGGGGTAGGAGTTAGGCTTGAAGATTTCAATAAGCCCTTAACATTTCTATCTATAATTTTAGCAGTGGATTTAGTCCTGGCCTTTTCCCTTTCCCTTTTTTCATATAAATGCTGTGGAAGCTTCAAGGTTCTATATCACGAAGTTATATAATTATGCTACATTCATTTTTATAAATGAAATATTAAGAAAATAGTTGATGCTTGCCTAACAAATGAGGGTGGAAAGTCATTGGTTTTAAGGCTCAATAGGAGCTGCGTTTTGACCAGGTGATTTAATAAATAACTAAAAATGTAAATATTTCTTCAGTGCATCCATCCTCTTAATTTTCCATCTATCCATCCAATATACAGATTAGGTTATAAATCACTTAGGCTGCAAACTTTCACATAACTCAGATATATAGGTTAGCTTTGTTTGAGGTCCTGATTCCAGCCATTAAGATAATCTGAGAATACTTTTCTGACTACAAATTCTGTGTACATGAAGGGAGACTTTCTTATTGGAAACCTCACAGATATTGCATCCCCGTCTCTTGGAGAGTCATCAAACACATTTTCTGTAGGCATTACTAGAGGTTAAAAACAAACTTGAGCTGAATTTTAGTTAGGCAGGCATAAAACAATATTGTACAGATATTTGGGTGGATTGGATACAGACTCTGGCCTTATTCCTTTGTTATTCACCAGTGGGGCATTCCCATGTTGAAGAAGGAGCAGGGGTGCATTTTATGTCTTACGGGGCTGCATTGAGAAGAAGAAAGCATTCAAAATCAGGTGAGTGGTGCAAGATTCCTGTACTTGATTTGGGGTGATATAAGGTAGGGTCACCCTATCTTTTGGAGAGGCATTGGGGTGAGAGCACAGAATGCCTGTAAAAAGGAGGAGGGAAGAGAAATTATTTCACTCATGCAATATTGGAGTGTTTTCCAGGGTATTTTGATTTGTTACTTCACTCTGACCCCTGGGAATGTGGGGAAACTAGACATCCAAATAAATTAATGTTGCGGTGTGCAAAATTATTTTGCATTAGCATTGAAATTCATTTCTCCCGCCTGATGAAACATTTTTTTACTGTTTCAAATGGTGTAAACACATGAACATATATAGATTATCTGGTTGTCAGTAACGTTTAGGATTTGGAGTTGTTTGTAACATCTTATTGTGATTGATTTTTGCTTTACATGGGATATTTGTTGCTTTTGCTACTGTTTTAAGTTGACATTTATTCCATTGGAGAAAAGCCAAATTAAGCTCCAGGACTGCTGGAATAAAAAATAGATTGCTCCTTGCCAACTCAAAGGGGTGTGTGTGGATTTTACCCATTGACCTTAGCAGCTTGCTATAAGAACCAGTTTCGCTTTGTTTTAATAATCTATTTCATCAAGTGTTACCACAAACCTTTGAATACTCCTTACATAGTTGAGATGTGCATTGGGTTCAGATCAATCCTGAGGCAAAGTGGGGGGTGCCTTAAGAATCTTTGGGGCTTGTCAGAGGTGAATTAGGATCTCTATAACGTGAGGCAAAACAGGAATCCCTGAAGTGATTGAAGGCACTTTGGTGATGTAATCATCAAAAAAAGTTGAAGACAAGCATTGAATGAAAATGGAAGTAATGTATCTAAGCATAGCAGAACAACATAGTGCCAGGATGGGATGGTGGCGCAAGGGAGAGTAAACTTCAGAGCTGAGAGCAGAGACAGAGAAAGAGCTCTACAATGGTACCTTGGGTTAAGAACTTAATTCATTTTGGAGGTCCGTTCTTAACCTGAAACTGTTCTTAACCTGTGGTACCACGTTAGCTAATGGGGCCTCCCGCTGCCACCATGCCGCCGGAGCACGATTTCTGTTCTCATCCTGAAGCAAAGTTCTTAACCCGAGGTACTATTTCTGGGTTAGTGGAGTCTGTAACCTGAAGCTTATGTAACCCAAGGTACCACTGTATTGTGAATGGCGGGTCAAGTTTGTAAGCAGCTGAATGGTTTTTCCAGCACTCTCCAGTTTCAGTGTTTTGTGGAAGGGAGCAGGTTTGCACATATCATGTCTCTAAGCTTAAGGAAGACAGCAGGATAGGGAACGAACAGGAGATCTTCTTTATGACTGGCAGGTCTAGCTTGTAATCAGAATAAATGATTCTCTTAGTTCTTCCCATCCCAATACAGTGGTACCACAGGCTACATACGCTTCAGGTTACAGACTCCGCTAACCCAGAAATATTACCTCGGGTTAAGAGCTTTGCTTCAGGATGAGAACAGAAATCGTGCAGTGGCGGCGCAGTGGCAGCAGGAGGCCCCATTAGCTAAAGTGGTGCTTCAGGTTAAGAACAGTTTCAGGTTAAGAACGGACCTCCAGAACGAATTAAGTTCTTAACCTGAGGTACCACTGTATCAACTTTGAAGGTGCCCAACAGCACCTGATATTGTTATCTGTAGCAGGTTTCTTACAGAGCACGGAACACTAGGAGAGATTAAATGATTCCTTTTTCACACGTCCTAAAATTATAACGGCTGCCTTTTCAGGAAAACAACTGTAGCTATGCTTACATATTTTGTACAATTCTGGCCAAAAAAAAGTGATAGATAGTTCCAGCATGGAAGTCCTTCTGCCTTTCCCCCTGTAATTTGGCAGGCTCAAGCCATTATGGAAGGCATACTGTGCTTGAAAACACTTTGGCAAAAGTGTGGGTGGTGGTGGGGATTATAGCCAATTTATGTTATTTTCCAGTAATGAATGTAGATGTAGGGGGAACCCCTCTGATGCAACTGATGCAAGCTGAATCAGGCAGTTTTTCAAAGTGTTAAGTTGGGGTCTGGATCCAAATATAATGATTGGTGCAGATCCCTAAATTCTAGCTGCTTTGGTAATAAAACCACTGGCAAGGGGGTGATAGAAAACAAGCAAGCCGAACATTTATGGAAAAAGTTATTCAGTCTCATTTTTAAAAGGGTAAACTATAGGGTGCCATGGTGAAGTACTTGAAATCTATATTCCCATAGACATAGATGCCCCTGTCCAGACCCCAGACCCAATCTAAGAAATGCCACTCTTCAAGAAAAATTCCCAGCCATTAGCCAGCTTCTTATGGGTTGTGAAAGATGAAAATGTTCACCTCTTACTTACGCCAACCTCACAGTGTCAGGAATTAGCTAGCTTTTCCAGGCTAATTTCCTGATGCAGCTTAGAAAAGAACCAGGCCCCTTTGTGCATGCATCCATAACTAGGATCAGATTAGACCCAAATGTGCCCCTAAGTCACAGATGTAAACCCTTTGCCAGTCCAGGAGCCCCATTTACAGTCTTCAAACAAAAACATCTTGGAGGCCCCAAGCCACAGAGAGGTTAGGCTGGCCTCAACCAGAGCCAGGGCTTTTTCAGCCGTGGCTCCGATCTGGTGGAACATTCTGTCACAAGAGACCAGGGCCCTGCAGGACTTGACATCTTTCCGCAGGGCCTGCAAGACAGAGCTGTTCCACCAGGCCTTTGGCCAGGGCACAGCCTGACTCCCTCCTTTGGCAATCTTCACAGAACTCTAGCCCAATGGTTGCCATCAATTTGATTTGAATTAATTTTATAATGAAAGGATTTTAGAATGTTGTATTATTTTATTGTTGTTAGCCGCCCTGAGCCTGGCTTCGGCTGGGGAGGGCGGGATATAAATACAAATTTTATTATTATTATTATTATTATTATTATTATTATTATTATTATTACTTCATTGGCATGCTTTAGAGGGCCAAAGGCAACAGGGTGGGAGCACTTGGCGTCCTGCCCTTTACTCCAAAACACTTGCACCACTTGCCACACCACAGAGCAGGCTTTGTGGGAGCCAATCGGATCTCAGCTCATAAAATTCTGGAGAAGAAAGCAAAGAAATAAAGTGCCATATTCTCTTGTGCTGGGAGTCTGTGCACATCCCAAGAGCATAGATGACTTTATTTCTGAACTCTCATATTTTTCCTGTTAGTTTTTCACACTTGCCTTGCTTAATCTTAGGCAGATCCATCTGCAAGATTTCTGGCAAACAGAGGTATTAAATTTCAGAGGCCTTTCAAGCAACATGGTGATGAAAGAGAATCAATGCTCGTCAGTCCTTAGTCAGTGGGTTCCGTCCTAGAACTTAATTGTGCCCCAAATTAAAGCGGTACCACCACATTTTATTTTTAGTCTTGTTGATGAGGGTTTTCTCTTTTTTCCCTGAGAGAGAAGCAGATGGAGAGAGAGAGGAAAAAAAGAAAGTGGTAGTAATTTTTTTTAATGAATTTCATTGTGTGGGTTAGTGTTACAGGTGGGTGACCTCAAACAGTGATGACTACAGTTTTGGGGCATGCAATAGACTGCTCCTTGGTGTGCCATGACTGCAAAAAAAGCCATCCCATTGATGTACTAAAGAAAGTGGGTGTCTTTTTAGTTGCATGTAGTTAACCAGGATTCAAACTATTATCTTTTAATAAATATTTTCAGAATCATATCCATCGACAACTGAGTGAAACAAAGCCCAGCACAAGTTTCTAGTGATTTCCTATTTGAGTGTACAGGGTGTTTTGAAATATAATGCAGTTGCATCCAACTAAGGCTTACCCAAAGTAGACCCACTGAAATCAGTGGACTTCATTTAGCATTTCCTATTATTCAGGAGTATAATTAATAACTTGGATGTATAATATCAAAATTAACAGTGTCCAGAAAATGTTCATATCCTTACCAGTCGATAAATCAGCTCTACTCCTCACTGCAGCCTTTTTTTATTTATCTTAAAGTCACTCCAGAGAGTCTCTGTAGCCTTGCAAAATGACCAAAGATACATATTAAACCAGCTATGCACCATAGCTAAAGAAGTGAAGTTAACCAGCGGGCATTTACATTGTTTCGTTAGAAAGGCAGAACCAAACAGCTTAGCCCAGAAGCTACTCTGGAAATCTAATATTTCCTGAGAAAAGAGCAGAAAAGGAAATTTGGAATCAGCGGGGGAGGGGGGGAGTGACCAGAAAATCCTGTTATTTACACCATACACTTCTGTGGAAAATCCACCCTTGGGATGACTTTATCAGAGCAGAGTTACACCCAGGGATATCTCTCTTTTTTTCATTAAAAAGAGTTTGTGTGAGGTTCAAAGAAGGAGAGAAATTTACAGCCTGGAGAAGATTGTGCCAGAAGGTAATGAAAATCATGTTTCTCCATCTCCAGATACAGAAGTATTAACAATATTTTAATTATTTGGTCACACAAATAAATAGTTCCTCCCCTCCACATCATTAAAATTTAACTCTGGGTTAAAAAAAATATGTAGCTGAAGAAGGCAATTCTGAACCTCAAAAAATCAATAGGAAAGGAAGCATCTCAAGGAGGAGAATTCAGCAAGCGTTCTCTGCCACACATTCACCATTTATTCTCATGGGTGTCTGAAAGCCTCCATTGAAGTAAATGGTAGAATGCAGCCACAAGACACATCCAGTTGTATTCTAAAAGCCTTTCTGCACAGTCAGATCATGAGTCAACTACTCCCGGTTTGAAAGGGCCTTTCACAAAGTGGCCTCTGGTGGAGTGACTCCCATATGAGCCGTAGCTGAGTGTTAGAGCATCTGCTTTGTATCCCAGGTTCAATCCCCACCCAGTCCCAGACAAGGGTGGCAGATTCTGCCAATAAGCACAGCTAAAGGAGACCAAATGCACCAGTTATGTGACTTGTTATAAGACAGCTTTCTTTATTGGGAATCTCTGGGTTTACCCAGTACAGAGACCTTGAAAAGCAGTCCTGCGATGAATGCTGGGTAGTTTGGAGCCACAATTTTAATCACCCACAATTCTCCTGACGTATCCTGAGGCATTTTAGGAAATTATTGTGGTGGGAGAGCCCCAGACCTTGCTATCTTGACACAGAGGTGGCCAGGATCAGTGTCAGAATATTTATTTATTTATCTATCTATCTATCTATCTATCTATCTATCTATACATACCCCACCCATCTGGCTGAGTTTCCCCAGCCACTCTGGGCAGCTCCCAATCAAGTGTTAAAAACAGTACAGCATTAAATATTAAAAACTTCCCTGAACAGGGCTGCCTTCAGATGTCTTTTAAAGATAGGATAGCTGCTTGTCTCCTTCACATCTGAAGGGAGGGTGTTCCACAGGGTGGGCGCCGCTACTGAGAAGGCCCTCTGTCTGGTTCCCTGTAACCTCACTTCTCGCAATGAGGGAACCGCCAGAAGGCCCTCGGCGCTGGACCTCAGTGTCCCGGCTGAACGATGGGGGTGGAGACGCTCCTTCAGGTATACAGGACCGAGGCCGTTTAGGGCTTTAAAGGTCAGCACCAACACGTTGAATTGTGCTCGGAAATGTACTGGGAGCCAATGCAGATCTCTCAGGACCGGTGTTATGTGGTCCCGGTGGCCACTCCCAGTCACCAGTCTAGCTGCTGCATTCTGGATTAATTGCAGTTTCCGGGTCACCTTCAAAGGTAGCCCCACATAGAGTGCATTGCAGTAGTCCATGCAGGAGATAACTAGAGCATGCACCACTCTGGCGAGACAGTCTGCGGGCAGGTAGGGTCTCAGCCTGCGTACCAGGTGGAGCTGGTAGACAGCCGCCCTGGACACAGAATTAACTTGTACCTCCATGGACAGCTGTGAGTCCAAAATGACTCCCAGGCTGTGCACCTGGTTCTTAAAGGGCACAGTTACCCCATTCAGGACCAGGGAGTCCCCCACACCGCTCGCCCCCTGTCCCCCAAAAACAGTACTTCTGTCTTGTCAGGATTCAACCTCAATCTGTTAGCCACCATCCATCTTCCAACCGCCTCCAGGCACTCACACAGGACCTTCACCGCCTTTGCTGGTTCTGATTTAAAGGAGAGGTAGAGCTGTGGCTATCGCAGCTGCCTGAGGACGCCATGATGGGCTGGCAGCATCCTCATGTTCTGCATTACCACATGTGCAATTAACCTTACACTTTTATTTCATTTACTTTTTAAAATGACTGCCCTTCATCCAAAGATCTCCCTTAACCTCCCAATAGTGAATCTAGATTCAGGCAGGTAGCCGTGTTGGTCTGACACAGTCAAAATAAATTTAAAGATTGTCCAGTAGCACCTTAGAGACCAGCACACTTCAGATACATGGACACGAAAGCTTATACCCAGAACAAACTTAGTTGGTCTCTAAGGTGCTACTGGACAATTTGTTCATTTCTCCCAATAGTGAGATATCTTCCCTGCGCAGAGGAGTTCAAGAGATGGCCCTGTAGCAAGAGGCAGCTGTCGGGCTGGTTCCCCACTTATAAAATAAAAAATCACCATCTGGATGGATGGGCAGACAAACTCCAGTACATGAGAAAGGAGCTCACAGTTCCTGGAGAATAAAGTAAAACTAAGCAAAATATTTTGTTTGTTTTTAATGGTCTTGCTGCTTTTCACTACTTAGAAGAATGGGAAGATAACTACTCCTTCACAGAACATCATATTCCTACCTTCATGGCTGTGATTCGTGGGTTGGCCACTTAATTTTATTTTGATTTTACTGTGATTTTGAGCTGTGTTGTAACCAGTTGTTTGATTTTGTGTTTTTAATGTATTATATATTTGGTGTTAGCCGTCTTGGCCCGGGAGGGTGGGGTATAAATAAAATGTATTACTAATATTATTATTATTATTATTATTATTATTATTATTATTATTTCTTTAAAAAGTAATAGTAGCTCTTTTTGTGAGTTTGTTTAGGTGTTTTAAGAATGAACACACATTAAAAGGCCTGAATAACATGCAGCAGCAGACAGGGGAGCTGGCCTCAGTCTGACACAGCAATTTAGCCGTGTGCATTAATTTTACCCTGAATTAATGTCTGAAAGGGGGTGGTGGTGGTACAAAATGGTTGTGTGTGTGAAAAGGAACGTTCTTATTACTAATCATATTGCAAACAATATCATTCAGCAGGGGCCAATGACACTGTTATAACCACCACCCTCGCAGCAGTCAAACAATTACAGTGACTGCTCTCTGGGAGAAGAATCTCACATTCCCAGGTAGGGATGGATAGAACGCCATTCCCCTCCCTGCTCCAGCAGTGTTTACCAGTTTTCAAATTAAATTCTGTTCCATTACAACAAAGTGCCTGGCTACAAACGCTACATGAAATAGGTCCACTAAATTACATATAACAAATCATAATTACACATTAAAAATTCTTGCACTGTGTACAGTATGCATATTTTCAGCTCTTTTGTATCCTAGTCATTTCCTTAAAGTTATCCCCATCGCCATTACCTCCACCTTGCCTATGAACTTTTTTCTTAACTCCTTTTCTCTTTTCTCTATGGGTTTAACTCTGTCATTGCTGGTCTCACTTAAACACTGTAAACATACTTTTTACAGAGAGATGGAAATTGCATTTTGTAATTGTTACTCACTTATATGTGTGGCTATGGAAATAGAAAAAATGTAAGTTTCAAAGCATAGCATAAACTTGCAGGGAAATGTGCTTATTTATAATATTTTTATACCATTGAATAGAATAAAATCTTTAAGCCGTTCACATTAAAACAAGAAAAATACAACCACCAACATTCAAGCTTTTTGCTGCATGGGTCTCAAATCAATCGACTACTAAGGGGAAGTAGGTACTGTAACAGAGTTAACCAACATGCTGCCCTCATTGTGGTTGTGGGTACAGTTCTCATCAGCCCCAGATGACATGGCCAATGATCAGAGATGGTGGGAGTTGTGTCCATAATATCTAGAAGGCACCATGTGTAACACCTGTACTGTAGCATGCAGGAGAGAGTGCCTTGGAGCTATTGTAAGGTTACCAGATTTTTTTCAATTAAACTGGGGACACAATAAATAAATAAATATTACATGTACAGGACGTTGATGCTGCAGCGATGGAGGTGGCAGAGGGGCAGCCACTGCCTTGACCGCAACCGCCATGTTTCCCCTTCCTCTGAGGCTTCTATCGCCTTTCTCCATGAGCCTGGGTAGCCCCTGAGTTGTTGGTTCTTTGGTGGTGGTGGTGGTGGGGGAAGCAGTGTGCGGTGGGTCAGGCATGGAAGGTGGAGAAGAAGGGCTGAGAGCAGTGGCAGTGGCAAGGCTTGGGCAGCCCAATGCCTCCCTTCCCATCGGAGCAGCCCCAATCCCATTCCTACTTGCGTGCAAGCAGGAGAGGGAGGGGATCCCTCGACTGGGAAGGGAGGCTTCCCATTGGCTAAATGAGATATCCCAGCCCCCTCCCGCTTGCACGCAAGCTCTGATAGGCAGTGTGAAGCCTACCTTCACAGCTGAGAGATCCCCACCCCGCTTGCATGCAAGTAGGAGTTTGGAGGCTGTTCCGATAGGCAGCATGAAGCCTCCCTTCACAGCTTAGTTGCAGGGGTCAGGGAAGGTGGAGGCAGCCCGGAAGCTGCATCTTGGAGCCCCTGCACCACCATCATATGGGGACTTCCAAGCAGCTCCTGAAGCCAGCCAGAGCCAACTGCTCCAGGCTGCTGAGACTGCTGCCGCTGCGTTTCCCGGGGACATCAGATGAAATCCAGGGACATTCCGGGGATGGTATTTGTCCAGGGACTTATTCGCAAATCCGGGGACTGTCCCCGGGAAACGGGGACATCAGGTAACCCTAAGCTATTGCGTCCATCAGAGTCAACTCTGTATTCCAGAGGTCCACAAATATGTGGTCCTTGAGGTTGCATAGCAACAAAATGAAGGTGTTTTGGAAAGTGACTGGATACATCAACCTTTGGGACTAGATCAGAATAATTGACCCACCATCATGCGTGGGCTTGGAGTTACAGTAAGATGCCCATGGTGATGGAGTGCCCATATGATGCACAGTTCATCACCTACAATGTGTCTTGGGGCCATTTTATATTGAGGCTTCTCCACAGTCATCATGGAAGTCATACGTCCTAGACAGGAGGCATTGGCACAGAGCCCGACACATCTGAAACTCAATAGATGTGGTGACCTCTGCAGAAAATCTGAGAGGACACCAGTACACTCAGAAATCTGCTGTGCAGCAAGGATGATCAGTACTCTGTCAGAATCCCTGTTGCTTGCAGCAGTTTACAAACACTTGATATAAGTGCCCCATCACCCTGAGAGAAGCACTCCTTGCTCCTTCTTTAATAGCAAAGGCATTGCTTTTTAGGAAGGCTTTTGGATTATATGATTTGTTAACCTTGCCCTTAGTATTTTACTCTGCCATGGGGCTATTTTAATGATGGTGTTTCATCTGTGCCTTTCGTTTAACTGGTGCTTTATTAGTATATATGGTTTGGTTCCTGCTTTTAGCCCTTTAACTCTTCTGTTACTCATGATGTTGTTGTTGTTGATGATGTTGTTGTTGTGTGTGTGTGTTGGTTGCTGGTTGGCTGGTTTTCGCTTTTAGAATGTTAGCCACCTTAGACTTTGGAAAGGCAAGATATAAATGTTTCAAATCAATAAATATGAATGGTACTCTTCATTGTGTAACTCATGATGGAGTCTGAATTTTTGTGGACCACTCCAATATATTGTCCATTTTCCCTTGCCTACTACCAACATGAGAACAAATGGTGGCATCAGAGCCAAAGTAGATCCCCTTGCCCCATTCACCCAGATCTCAGCAAAACAACATCCCAACTCGGTTCTCTCTCAGTGTTCCAAGCCACCCTTCTCTTATTTCCATATATGCTCCCTTGCAGGCTTCCTTGTCTCCTCCATACGCTTTCTTAATGATGCCTAAACACCAAGCTGTGAGGAATGTATGCTTGTTGTGGTGTAGTGGTTAAGAGCGGTGGACTCGTAATCTGGTGAACCGGGTTCGCTTCCCTGCTCCTCCACATGCAGCTGCTGGGTGACCTTGGGCTAGTCACGTTTCTCTGAAGTCTCTCAGCCCCACTCACCTCACAGAGTGTTTGTTGTGGGGGAGGAAGGGAAAGGAGAATGTTAGCCACTTTGAGACTCCTTAGGGTAGTGATAAAGCGGGATATCAAATCTAAACTCCTCTTCTTCTTCTTCTTCTTCTTCTTCTTCTTCTTCTTCTTCTTCAACCCGTGTCTCCTCCCTGCATCTCCCGTCTCATGTTAGTTAAATAACGTACTTGGTCTATGCACGTTGTGGCCTAATATATCTTGCTGCCAGGGGTGTAGTGGCAAATGATGGCTCACCTCCCTCTCCCTAGTAAAGGTGATCTGTACCCAAGGCTGCTCAACTTATTTTGGCATTTGAGGCAGGAAAACACCTAAAGTGCTTTCCCCCCATTGTGGGACTAACAATGCAACAATAATAAATTAAATAACTAGCTGCCTTTTCTCGAACCCCTAAACCTGACCCAGAGGACTCCATTTACCTAATGGTAGTCATCCCTGTGCACTCTACTTCTGCTGCTTCTGATGGGCAGGGAAATTCTCAGTGAGAAAATCTGGATTGACAAACGCTATGTGTTCCGTGTAATACCTAGTTTGTGTCTTCATTTTCAACAAACTTGGACTCTGGAATTCTTTTTGTTTCAAGAACAGGGGACACATTTCACAAGCACTGAGCAGACCTCGTCGCATCCTGGCTGAAATTCTGTGCAAGTTCAGTCCTCTGGGGTCCACTCTGACATTTTTACACAGAAGTTTGAAGCTAATAAAAATCTCTCCCTATATCATGATAAGGAGCATCTGGCTGTAGAACATTCAGTTGCAACTAGTAGAGTTGTCATTCCTATGAAATTTCACCTAAAGCAAAATGTGAGGGAAATGTGAAGGATCCTATTCTGATATTATGATATATATATTAAGACAGAATTTGAGTGAGTTTAAAATAGTTTGGCTACATACAATGTATTGCTTTCAGTCATAAGAAAAGCAGCTATTTCCAGGGAATGGGAGCTTATTTTTCAAAATAGAAATTGCTGCGAAAAACGACATAACTATCAGCAAACAAAATAAAGCAGCTATTTCTAGGAATGTTCAGATTTATTTGCATAATTTGCTTTCCCCATCCTTGCTTACCTTTCTGCAGGCTGCATCATTGCTTTAAACAATTCTACTTCTGACTATGTGTTTACAAATGAAAATAACATTCATATGCAGAGGCAAGTCATTCTTCAGGTGACGTTGCAAATTTACTCCTGAAGAGAAGCAGCCCCATGAGACTTCTCTGGCCAATCAGCACAAAGCAATCCAGCATGAATTCCAGCTTGTGTACCTGTGATCAGACCATAGAGTTAAAAAAAAAAAAATAGACAGAAGGCTTGTCAAGAAAGCTTGAATAATGAATACATTAGAGACAATTGTGATTGGCAAAGAGTGAAAGAAGTGAAGTTTGTCACATAAAATATTTGTTATGTGTTGTTTGCTTGGATCAAATAGCAATATTGGAGCAGTTTCCTTGGAGGTATTTATATGCATATAAGTGTTATGTCAGTTAGCGAATGAACAATATAATGTTTGCTTCCATTATAAATGATGCAGTGTTGGTTCTCAGGCATTCCACATTTCCCTGTGTGATGTAACACGGGTGACGCTGTAACATGTAACGTAAACTGGGGCGCAAGGTAGTGCAATGCAAAAGGTGCATAAAGATCTTAGAGTGATTTCTGTCATTTCTTGCTCCAGTGGGATTGAGACAGAATCAAGAACAATGCTGGTCATTGCATATATATTTTTCCCTTTTAAAATTCTTGCAGACAGAGCTAAAGGGGGCAAACAAGGGAGTGTGCTTTTGCCGTCACACTTCTGATATGTATATTGCAGCTCTCTTCTCTGTCCGCAAGAATTGCCAACAATTTCCCAGGTTCGTTAGCATGTTCAAAATATTTCTGTTTCATTCTCTTTATTTCCCATCCTATTTCACCATTAATAATCATTGAGTATTGAGTTTGTAACAATTTAATTGCCTGTTTTACGGATTCCTTATTTGGTTTTTTCACTAATTCTTTTTCTTTTTACAATATCGCCTCCAAAATTTCTTTTTTCCTTTTTCCCCTTAGCTTTCCCTTGGTGGAATTTTGTTGGACGAACAAATTCTTGCAGACAAAGCTAAAGGGAGTGAACAAGGGAGTGTGCTTTTGCTGTCACACTTCTGATATGTATATTGCAGCTCTCCTCTCTGTGTTGCCTACTGCAGGTGTCCTAGAAATACAACGCCTTTCGTCAACCTAGCTTTTAATAGCTGAGTGCAATAATGTCTAGACCAACCTTCGCCACCCTGTTGCCTCTCTGGACTACAAATCCCATCATCTCTAGCCAGCACAGCCATGCTGGCTCATGCTAATGGGAGTTGTTGTCTAAAAGAACATTTAGGGCCACTGTTTCCCATGCTATCGGACATCCTTCCAGCAGAGACTCAGCAGTTATCCTTGGTTTTGAATTTCTCAGTGCTTGAAGACTTCATGCATGCTTACAGGTGTATGCAGTTGTTTAAAATTTTCTTGCATAGCCTCTCATTTCAGTAATTGTTCTGCACTGCCTTGAATTATTATTTTTTTATGTTACATTCTTGTAAACTGCCATGGTATTTTGTAAGTGGGCAATATATAAATACTTTTGTAAATTAATAAGCAACTGAAGGACATCAGTTTGATGGAAGCTGGCCTAAACTCATGGTCTTGCAGGGACCCTATCCATAATCTCAGATTTTACTGAAAAGTCAATGAAGTTTCAGCTAACTCCTAGCCCTGTTGAATATTAAACTATTCTCATTTGAATCCCCAACACAGTCCTACTGACGTCAATGGGATTCACAAATAGGACTTGCTATACTTTTGTTCCCATTGAAGAGAATGATTCATTTCCCTCCTTACAGTTGCTCCAGCTGCACTTTTGAGTAATTCCAGGGTTGAGAGAGGCTGCCGGGCTCCAGTCTGAATGTCATTACCGCACTCTCTCTCTTTTTGCTAATTCAGTTGCTTGCCATTTTAGTGTATCCTATGTGAAATTGACTGGGTTAGATGATTGTGCAAGGGGAAGTGTTGATATTATCTGAACTATCATTTGAATCCTGGGCTACAGATAGATTTTGTTAGATGTGATGGTATCTTCAAAGTGAAACAGACTGATTAGGGAGATCTGTAACTGGTTTTAAAAGGATTAATTGGGGATTGGTGTAGCCTTCTAGTAGGTGAACTGCAAAGACCTATGGTAAAACTGTTAATGAGATCAATACAAACAAAACCAGACAAACTAAGCCTGATAGCCCAGAAAAGGTTGAGTGAATAGGGAAATGGGCTGTTGCTACCTACCAGAAAGGAAGCCTGCTGCCATATTGCTAATGTGTAAACTGTGTAGGTTTTTATCCTTTGTGTTGCCAAAGGCAACTTCCCTTGAAATAGTGTCTTCCACCAACATTAGCTAATAATATTAGATAATAGCTAAGCTGGTGGTTTTGCAGAAAAATCCATTCACACACTCATATTGTAAAGGGACCTCTGACCATTAGGTCCAGTCGTGGCCAACTCTGGGGTTGCGGCGCTCATCTCGCTTTATTGGCTGAGGGAACCGCCGTACAGCTTCCGGATCATGTGGCCAGCATGACTAAGCTGCTTCTGGCGAACCAGAGCAGCGCACGGAGACGCCGTTTACCTTCCCGCCGGAACAGTACCTATTTATTTACTTGCACTTTGACGTGCTTTCGAACTGCTAGGTGGGCAGGAGCAGGGACCAAGCAACGGGAGCTCACCCCGTCGCAGGGATTCAAACTGCTGACCTTCTGATTGGCAAGTCCTAGGCTCTGTGCTTTAACCCACAGCGCCACCCGCGTCCCCCTCATATTGTACGGAACGTCAATGAAGTTAATCTCTAGCCCTGTTGAATCTGCTGGGCCGGTTTGTGTTCCTCTCAGGACTTCTTACAGCAGAAAGAGAGAAAGAGCTATCCCTTCATCAGTTCCTTCACGCATACTGATATATCACTTCCCCATGATGAGATGCTACTGCAGTAGGTTTATGAAGGAAGAAGAAGAAGAGTTTGGATTTGATATCCCACTTGATATCCCTCTTCCCTAAGGAGTCTCAAAGCGGCTAACAATCTCCTTTTCCCTTCCTCCCCCACAACAAACACTCTGTGAGGTAAGTGAGGCTGAGAGACTTCAGAGAAGTGTGACTAGCCCAAGGTCACCCAGCAGCTGCATGTGGAGGAGCAGGGAATCAAACCCGGTTCACCAGATTATGCGT
The DNA here is from genome assembly GCF_964106645.2 of Podarcis pityusensis. Taxonomy (NCBI): domain Eukaryota; kingdom Metazoa; phylum Chordata; class Lepidosauria; order Squamata; family Lacertidae; genus Podarcis; species Podarcis pityusensis. The sequence continues at coordinate 77,174,767 of NC_138027.1, forward strand.
CCGCAGCTTTGGGAATGAAATTGGGCCGAGTCTTTTCTGTCGAACCTTTTCCCCACTGGGATGAGAGCTACAACAACCCATGTGATTGACTCTGCCCACATCATTCCAATCTTCAGACACATGTCACGAGAGTATAATATCTCACCTATGAGGAAGCAGCACCAATACTATGAATGGAACATGTGCAAATAGACAATATAATCCTCATTCCAGCTCATTCTGCTCCTATCCTTTGTGGATGCACATGTTATTATTATTATTATTATTATTATTATTATTATTATTATTCCACCCTTCACTGCAAGGTGCTATGGCAGGTTACATTTATGAAAGATAATACAATACATAAAAATAAATAACACAACCCCACCCCAAATACAATATATATCAACAAACTGGGGCTTAAATGGAGGAGAGGGCTCTAACAATAATAGTTCAACTGTTGAAAGTCAAGGCAAAGAGGCATGTCTTCAAGGATTGCCGAAAGAGACTATGCCTGGGGCATCTGTGTTTGGGGGCTATTATGGAGAAAATTCTTTCGCTGCCAGCACTCCTTGCACCTCAAAAGAAGATTGCACCAGAAGACGAGACTTTCCTGAAGACTGTAGCATCCTGACAAGCGCTTGGAAGTGGGTAGGCAAACCACTGCAGCTCCTTCAGGAACACAGGAAGCTGCCATTGACCATTGGTCCCCCTATATCAATATTGTCTACATGGACTGGAAGCAGATCTGCTGGGTGGGTGTCTCTCCCAGCCCTACCTTGAGGGATTGAATTTGGGACCATCATGTTCTACCTCTGATGTTCTGCCTCTGAGCTATGGTGCAGGTATCATGTTCATCTTCGCAGGTGTCCCAGCCAGTACCCAGGCTGCTGCATTCTGCGCTAGCTGCAGCTCCCAGACCATCTTCAAGGGCAGCACCGTGTAGCATGCATTGAAAGTTCAATGAGAGTACAATGACCAAATCATTCCTGTCCAAAAAAGGCCTTAGCTGGCATTCAAATTTGCACCTGTTAAGAGCAGCAAATTACCTGTGAGCAAGAACCCCTGCCTGTGCTGTGTAGAAGTACAAGGAATATCTTTATTCATGAGTAGATCTTCTGGTGGGTGGGGTGGTATTTTACCCCAGTGTTTAAAACAGAGCATTTCCTAGCCAGCAAATCTCCAGACAGTCAGAATGTTCCTTTTGATGTCTGTTCAACGGCTATGATGTGGAATGTTGTGGGGAAGTGAATTCCTCTTTAATGAACAGCGTGCTTTCCTTCAACCAAATCCAGAACTGGATCAGTAACCAGTGACTCCATCCAGAATAAAGTACAAACCACAACTGCTTTCTTTGGGATATGCACTTAGAAAAATGTAGTCTGAGCACCCCCTTAGTCATGCCTGACCGGGTAAAATCAGTCAGGGAAGTTCTTTTCTCAGTGGCTGGCAATGCCCTTGTTTGCTGTAATGTTGCGGGTATATTAGTTTTACCACCAATTTAAAGTGAATTATCTTATTTACAAAACTGAAACTATGTCAATTCCACCCCCACCCCCCCGGCCGCCTTTTCTAGTGCAAAGTTATTTTCAGGGCGACGTTTTAAAAATATATGATGGACATTTTTGTCGGGTTGTCTTTGTTTGTGCTGCAAATTGCTATGATGTACTGAAAGGGCTATTTAAACATGATTTGGAAGTCTCGTAGTAAACACCAGCTGCAAAATCCTCCTTTGCAACTCGAAGTTATAGAATTTGGGACTAAAGGATCTCTGTTTCAAAAGGGGAAAAAATTGTTGCAAAATAAAGGGCACAGGGCCAGCTGCACTGTACATGGGATTTTCCTTATTTTTAATCTGATGAAGTAGGCTGTTGCAATTGAAAGCATAAGCATTAACAAAAAGCCAGTTAAACCAGATGCCGCCGTGTCTTTTTCTGTGACTAGCATGGCTTCCTTATGGAAAAGTAGACTATGAGTGGATACACATCTGCAGCTGATACATGGTTTGAAAAGCTCCTCCAAGCCTCTCAACTATTTGGATGAATGACACAGATTACTAATTACCCCAGAATGAGTTCTTTTGCCCCTGGGTAGTTTGTTTGTGTGGACTCAGCCATGGCTGGAGTCCTGCCTTCTTCTTCTTCTGGTGAGAATTGGTACAGCTGTACACCATAAGAACATAAGAAGAGGCCTGCTGAATCAGGCCAAAGGCCCATCTCAGGTTCAGAGAAACTTTGCCCTCCAGATTTTGCTGAACTACAACTGCCATGAGGCCCAGCAAGCATAGCGACCAAGAATGATGGGAGCTGTAGTTCAGCAACATCTGAAGGGCCAAAGGTTCCTCATGCCTGGCCTATCTAGGCCAACATCCCATTTTCCACAGTGGCCAACCAGCTGCTCTTAGGAATCCCACAGGTGGAATATGAAGGCATTAGCCCTCCCCTGCTGTAGTCCCTCACCAACATCCTCTGATTCTGGGAGTAGGCTACAGTCATCACAACTAGCACTTTTTCCCTTGGGCGTATTTGAACCAGTACCCCTGGAGAGATGTGTTAATCTGTTCAAGGCTCTCCACAACTTAATTGACCATTCCCTTTCCTATAAGTGATGTCTACGAGGAAAAGAAAAACACACACACCCCGTGTGAATTTGAAACAGCAACCTCCTGAGCATATTTTTATTTGCTTTAAAGACTACACCACATAGTTTCACTGCTTATTGTCATGGGTGGAGAGGTCAAGGCCCAGGCAATGACTCAAGTCAGCATATCCCTTGAGTATGTTTCTGGCTTCTTTAACGCACTGCACCCGAGAACTCCTTTGGCTACTACCTAGGTTTCTGCATTTCACGTGTGTTGAGGGCTTGGTGACTAGGGATGAAGAGTAAATTTGGTTCACTTTATGTTGAAATGTAATGCTGTCTAATTTGCATTTTGGGGTTGTTTTTTTAGAGAAATGTGAAGCTGTCCTTCGAAATTCGCACTTCTGTGAATTTTACAATACAATTCAGCAACAACAAAATGTATAGAAAAATGCATACATTAGGAGAAAGTTGCACAAAAATGTGTCTATTAGTGAAAATAACATGCAGAAATGCATATCAGGGCAACTGCTTGCAGAAATAAGGCAAGTGGGAGATATGCACACTACAATGCCTTGATGAATTTTCACAATTGCGAACTGATGTGGAAATGTGACTAGCTGAATTTCAGACCAGAAAAACAAGAAAATGAGAGAAAACTAACCAGTTTGTCCAGCCCTGCTGGCAATATGATGGAGACATCCTCTCTGGGTTGGTTCCCTCTGAGTCTGTGTAGCATGTGGGCATTGTCACTTATACAGTCTCTAACTGATGGTCACTGGAGGTGTTTTCAGTGATGCTGGGGGCATGTCTGTCAGTTGCAGGACATTTCTGTATTTTCCATGTTTGTTTTCACCTCTCTTCTTGCTTTGGAAACCATTGAGGTTCTGCCAGCACAGGATTTACCTTTTTCTGGTCCTGGAATAATTTGGGTTTATGATTGCTGTGCCCAGCTACACTAAAAGTAATGGTTTAAGGCAGTTTAAGGTTGCAGATTCCTCGTGTTGTTTCCTTTGTGTCATATGTGTGTTTGCTATGCAGCTGTGTGTAATTCATATTCTGTGTGTGTTTGTACTGTGTGTGTGTGTGTGTGTGTGTGTGTGTGTGTGTAATTGTCGTGAGCTTAAGAAAAAGTAGGCAACTTATGTAAGTATGAATCAGAGCAACGTTATGGGTGTTCAATATTTCTCCAGCTTGCATTTGCAAAGAATGACTTATACATTTCCTCCAGGCTCTGTAGCTCCCATATCTGGATGAATACAAACTAAGCACAAAAAGCTTTTTGTTCCAGGACTCCACATATGTGGAATCAGTTACCAGTTGATATAAGAACAATTGAGCCATTTGCCTTGTTTTAAGAAGAAATTTAAGCAGTGCCCCATGATGACTCGGAGTCGTCGTAATTGGCATTATTCCTGTTTCATCCAGAATTATATTTATGCCTTCGCTTGTAGTAGGTCAAGCTTTGAAATGGTATTTCATTTCCACTTACACACCCCATGTGCAGAAATAATTTTATAGTTCTGCGTACATTTATTAGGCATACTTGTTTCCATCAGGTGTCAGGGCCAAACGTATCTACAGTTTATATCTTCTGGGGCCGCAGGATTTGCTTCCAGGATGATTTTGTGTATATTTACTCAGAATCAAATCCCACTAAATGTGCTTAGGACTGAAGCATTGGTCCATGAAGTAATCAGATGAATCCGTTGGAAGTACATCACCCAATTAAATGGGGTAGTTGGGGGAGGGGTTTTGAAGGTATGCCAATTCTTCCTCCCAAAAGTTGGACTCTGCAGAACTGAAAAGTTTGTTTGAAATTCTACTTGCTGGAAGGCCTGCTAATGTTTTTAAACAGAGGAGTAGCATTACACCATAAGAGTCAGGGGAACTTTGCAGTGGTGGGAGACCCCAGTGTTTCTAGAGAAGCACCATTCATTTGATGGACTCACATGGGACAGAATGAATTCACCAGAATAGCTGGCCTGTCTACACACATACAAAGTGCAGGCGCACAAGCTCTGCTTATGCATTTTTTAACTCAGCCACAATCCTGCCCTCACCACTCCTTGCAATTACTTTATGTGTGATCGGTCCTTGTCCTGGTTTGCATTTATTTTTGGTAACCAGGCCATTCGTTCCGTGGTGGACTCTTCCACACAGTCTCTTCAAGCATCCACAAGTCTCTTTTTCCTCTGGGTCCTTGGTGTGAAGACTACTCCCAGGGAGAGGGGGGGATAGGACAGAAGGAACTGAGCATGCCAGTGTTTGTAGAAGACATATGGAAAGGGCAGTGTAGGAGATAATCTGCAGGACTGCATTTCAAGAATAAAATCTGACTGCTGGATAAATGACTTTTAGAAGACATCTGAAGGCAGCCCTGTTTAGGGAAGCTTTCATAGAATCATAGAATCATAGAATCATAGAATCATAGAGTTGGAAGAGACCACAAGGGCCATCGAGTCCAACCCCCTGCCAAGCAGGAAACATCATCAGAGCACTCCTGACATATGGTTGTCAAGCCTCTGCTTAAAGACCTCCAAAGAAGGAGACTCCACCACACTCCTTGGCAGCAAATTCCACTGTCGAACAGCTCTTACTGTCAGGAAGTTCTTCCTAATGTTTAGGTGGAATTTTCTTTCTTGTAGTTTGGATCCATTGCTCCGTGTCCGCTTCTCTGGAGCAGCAGAAAACAACCTTTCTCCCTCCTCTATGTGGCATCCTTTTATATATTTGAACATGGCTATCATATCACCCCTTAACTTCCTCTTCTCCATGTTTCATGCATTACTGTATTTTAATATTTTGTTGGAAGCCTCCCAGAGTGGCTGGGGAAGCCCAGCCAGATGGGCAGGGTATACATAATAAATTTATTATTATTAGTGGAGAATGGTCATTAAACTGAATGGGGCACTTGCTCCGGCAACCTTGGTCTACCCTCAGCCAGCCCTTACCTGTCTGCCTTCTTATGACCAGTCAGGGGGTGGTTCTGCCTATTCCTGGCTCTGCCTTCACCTATCGCAGGTCTTCCTGGCATAGGAGCCAACTCCTAGGGGCTGAGATCCCTTTGGCCCCCCAATGAAATATTTGAGGGGTCTGGGCCCCCAAAGTTGATGGGCATTGCCATTCAAATGGTGTGTGTGCCATTTCTTGTGACTGATTATGTGGGGTGGGGCTTAAATGCCCCCCCCCCCATATATTTTTCAAGTTGATATTCCTGCTCCCTCACTTCCACCCTCCTGGTCTAAATGGTCACCATTGGCTACTGCTTATAGTGTTTTTTTATTTGGTTTACTTGCTTTAATAAGGAGTTGTTTTAAAAAATGGAAACCGTTCTTGGGAATATTTGAAAGGTGGGTTAGAAATCTATTATGAAATAATTATCTATGTTTCTCCTGCCCTTTGGAAATTCTTCCTTTCATTCACATGCATAGATAGTGGGTTAAAATGAATTAAAATGATCTGCTGATATTTTTAATACCATGGTAGTTACCCCCTTTACCATTTTAGTATAATTCAAAGCTAGCTTCTGATGTTATGGTCCTATGAGCTTTTAGCAGGGCAGTAGGGCTGGATCACCTAGTTCTGACAGTGGAAGCTAGCAAAAGGTCTTCTGCTATCTCAATGGGGCTTTTACCCTCCCCCCATCCTCCCCATGTGCCCCCCACCACCACTTCCAAATCTGTTCTGGAGGGTTGATAGAATCCCTAGAACAGAACACAGGAGGAAGGAATGAGTGACCATTCTGTCAACCAAGCAGGAATGTTTGTACTAATGGAATGATCTCCTTAGCACCACACTGAACTCCACGCAAATTCTGTTGAAGTCATTCAGATGTACATCCTCACCCAACAGCAATTTACAAGGAAGGAAGGAAGTTGGCAGGACAAGCTAGGAAAATAAGCATCTATCAAGTGGCTCTTAGCTTCTTCATTGAAGCTAACATCATAATTTAGTTCTAGGACTGGGCTGCAGCAATATATGAGCATTAGGCATCCTTCAAGTGCTATAACTCTACACTTTATGCAGGATATTTTTTTTAAAAAAGTATTTGCATCACTAAAAGCAAATGAAGTGTATAGCTTTCACTGATAGCATCACTTAGATCAAAGGAATGTGTTGGCATCAAGTACATATCATTACAGCTGATAAGTAAATGGCATATTTAATTCACACTGTAGCTGAACATGGCAAACATCTGAGTAAGTATCCATACTTTGTCGTTGGAGGAGGGGTAGGATAAAGGCATAGTCGATTTGTTCTGGATTTGTTTATCTAGAATCAGGTAAAATATATTAGAGAAACAAAGTCAAAGAATGAAGATTTTGTTCCATGTGTTCCATTTAGGCTGCAGTCCTATACAAACAGTTACCTGAAACTGATTGAACTCATTGAACTCAATGGAGCTTACTTCCGAGTCAACATGTGCTGTTAGACACCACAAATGGTGTACAAGTCTATACATTGATATTATTTTGATTATCTGAAATGCAAGCCCACATTTATTTATTCATTGACATATTTATATACTTCCTGGGATAGTGTAATTTCACAGTGGGACAGAATGGTCACTAAGATGATTGGCTACTCAAGAAAATGCGCATTGACATAAAACAGTTTTCAAGAGATGCTTGAAACTCAAAAGTGAGGGCCATCACTGTTGTACCGGATGAAGCTGATAAAAGGCACTTTGTGTCATGTGACACTCAACGTAGGATATATATGATTAGGGTATTTACTGAAGAGATGCATCTCTGGGTGTCAGATGATGGGGGCTAGGGGAAAGTCCATCTCCTCCATACTCTGCAAACCAGAAGAGTTCAGTTGATCACTGTTAGAGTGCTGCTGGACTAGATGTTTGACCTAGCAATTCTTCAGTGACTTGGAACACCCATCACCAACTTCAGCTGGTGCTTCAACAACCATTCCTAGACAGGGATGGTTCATGCAATGGCTACTGTTTAGATGTAGATGGCTACTTTAGTTGTGATTAGACTGCTGTAAAGCTTTGAGTGTTGAGCTACTGTCGCATCTGGTTTGGAAGCATCACTTCATGAAAAATGCAGCTGGTAGTGTACTTAGTGCCTAATTTTACATCAATGTTAAAAGATTGGCACTGGTTGCCTACTAGCTACTGAGTCATGTTCAAGGTTTTGCTTTTTAACTCCTTAAAACAACTTGGGACCAGCATATCTAGCAGATGCCTCCGGTGGCAGAGACCAAGCCCATCTTTAAAATCTCTCCAGAGGCCGCTGCTGGTTGTTCCACAATCAGCAGATTATAACTCAGTGACAATATGGAAACAGGCCTTCTGGGTGATAGCACTCACTCTCTGAGCAATTTGTGAGGCAGAGACAGTAATGACCTTTAAATGCCTTTTAAAACCATATATGTTTACCCAAGCTTTCCTCATCTCCGACTTTTAAGCTTCGGGTTCTCTGTTTTGTACACTGATCAGTTTCATTTGTGATATTTTTAAATCCAGTTTTAAGTTAATTTTATAGATTTCTGTAATACTTTTATTGTTTTGGGTAAGCCACTTAGAAAGAAGCAGCATAAAAAAATTATTGATTGATTGATTGATTGATTGATTGATTACCCTGTGCTTCCCAATACATGCCCAATAGGAGACTGAATGTGTATTTCTAGAAATTCAGTTCTGAAAGCAATGACCCCCTTCGTGTATTACATTTTTGCAGATTTACACCAAGTAAGTTTACCTGCAGATCCGAAGATGTAATGTACAATGTGGGGCAAACCTCATTCACATACACTCCTCAAGGAATGGGAGCTGGCTAAAGTTCTTCTGTCACACATGGCGGTTTCTGCAGAAACCATCCCTGCTATCTTTTAGACATCTTTTGAAAACTGCACTTTTTAGACAGGTCTTCGCAATATGATTTTTATATAAAAAAAAGTATCTGCTGTTGTTTTATTAATGTTTTTAACTGGGTTTTATAGATATTTAGAGAGCTGATTTTATTGCATTTTATATGTTCTAAATCACTGTGTTATATTTTGTAAAGGAGAGGATAATACATTTTCAAATTAAATGCCACATTTTTACACCTGGATACCAAAACAACAACAACAACCAGAGTCCAAAATAAAAGCAGACTATCACATTCATAGTAAAGGGTGCATGTTTGGGTCAGTATGTATCCATCCCTGCAAAATAAATCCAAAAAGCAAATAGAAAAGGATACTCATCTGCTCTTATATTTTGTAAAGGAAAGTCAACGTTTATACACATATGAAGCTTTTTCCTAGATTGTGTTCTTTCTCTTCTTAACCAGAGTTTTTGGGTTGTATCTGAGAAAGTCTTACATAGAGTAGACCCACTGAAATTAATGGATGAAAGCTAGTCAAGCCATCGTGTTTTGAAAATCGGGTTGCCATTTCTTTACAAATTGCCTAATTGAGGATGGGGCAGCTACAGCAAGGATATAGTTTTTTGACTACTTAGTTGCATTAAAACACTGTCTATTAAAATGTGGACCATATATATACAGTGCTTTTTTCCTGGGGGGATGCAGGGGGACGCATACCCCTAAACATTTTTCAGTATTTCAATATGAGTAGGAAAATGAGAGTACCCCTAAATGTATTTTTTTAGAAAAAAGCACTGTGTGTGTGTGTGTGTGTAATGGTAAAACAACAACAACGATTATTCTGACTGGGTGCTTTTCCTCTTAACCCCACATTTCGCCAGTTTGTTTGTGGCAAAGAGACTGTCATACAGTCAGTCACCCTCTCAAGCTGTTCAAGGTCTATGCTCAATGCCCCCCACCCTATTACAAAGATTTGCTGGGCAATCACAGCCAAGGACTCAGGCAGCTCAATTGCTTGCTGTTGCACAGTTGCACAGTCTGCATTCAACACGGCCGGCCAGGCCTAGAGCAGGATTGTGTTGTGCCCTATTACCACGGCTACGCTACTGTATTGGCTATTTCCCCCTCTCTTGTTTGAAGTCCTTCAATCAAACGAGTTACATTTTCGTTGGGACTCTTGCGTGCTGAATTGCCTGTGTCATTGTTGCCTTCTGCAGCTGTTTGAAAGAAATATGAGGAGGTTTCTCTCTCCCCCCACCCGTCTTAAAATGTTTTTGGTACTCTCGCTGAAGAGGGAATAATACAGTATGAAAGGAACCTGACAGAGCCGTTAGGGTCCATTGTGTCAGTCCAGCTGCTACACATGCATATTAAAGCCACATTTTAAAATGCCTGTGAAGCTGTTTTGTGTTTTGTTTTTGCAGTCCATTTTTAAACCTTCATAGTTCCCCCCCTCCCTTTTTTTTTTTCATTTTCAGAATATCTCAGCTATTAGCCAAACATGTGAGCTAATCCTCAGACAATTTCCAAATTAAACTGAAACTGTCGTTTGCTATTGGAAGACAGGGATGCGTCTCAAGCTGAAAACCCTCTTTTCTAAAAGGAAAAAGGAAATAAAACACAGATAATCCACGCCAGCCTCAACTAAGTATTATCACTTATTTGGATCCAATGACAACTCTCAGGACAGAAATATATTGTGTTTTGCTTTTATTTGTATGTCCACCTATGCACTTATCATGTTGTATCCTGCTGTTCCTTCAAGGAACTCAGGGCTGTGTTCATGGCTTCTTTTTGGCTATCTTATTTTATCTTCACCACTAGCCTGTGGGATAAATTAGGTCTCCTTTCACATAGACTACATCCTCATGGGAACTGCTTCTGTGTGGTATTATCCCACTTGACCAAAGTAGGAACAAATGGAGCCAAGCTATTTCCATTCTAGTCAGTATTTCAAATGTCCCTGCCGTCGATCCAGTCCATATCTTTTCTACCTTGAGCAATGGTGCGTTGTTTAAAGAAGAACTAAAATACAATCCAAATAAGTTGTTGTTTTTTACCTTTTTTACCTATTTTAGTCGCATTTCGTGGAGGGCGCATGTTACACTTTGGGGGGCATATTTTACATACCTACATCCAGCTCATGTTTTGTGTAGTGGTGGCTTTCCTTTGGAGGTGCAAACTGGTTAGTTCCAAATCAATATGGGGATCAACCTGCAAACACACAGCCTTTCACATCGGTCGTAACTTGAATCTAGGACTCCTTACGCAAGTCTAACATTCCTGACCCATATGAATGAATGGGACATGGGATGGCATGTGCACATAACCTCCACATATTCATAATAATGTCTGAAAAGAGCTCCCTGCATGCAACTATGTGTGCATAGTATGACTGGGACTCACTGAAAACATAGGCCTGTTCATTCAGAGATGTCATACCTGTGTGCTGTTACATATATAGAGACTCCTTCCCATTCTTATTATCAATGCACAGAGGTCAAGCAGATACAATCATGCAGTGCTTTTTTTTCTGGGGGGACGGAGGGGTACACATACCCCTAAACATTTTGTGAATTTTTGTACTTTTGTCCATTTACTGTCTTTATTTCCCCCGATTTGAACTATAAAATGGTGGTTTTCTTGAGTCAAAATGAGAGTAACCTTAAACATTGTTTTTTAAAGAAAAAAAGCACTGCAATCATGCCTCCCTTAATCTCCACATTCATATAACAATTCAGAGGCTGCCAACACAGTGACCTCCAGAGGTTGTTGTGTTGTTGTTTAGTCGTTTAGTCGTGTCCGACTCTTCATGACCCCATGGACCAGAGCACGCCAGGCACTCCTGTCTTCCACTGCCTCCTGCAGTTTAGTCAAACTCATGCTGGTAGCCTCGAGGACACTGTCCAACCATCTCGTCCTCTGTCGTCCCCGTCTCCTTGTACCCTCCATCTTTCCCATAAAAAGGCAAAAAGGTAAAACTGGGCGGTTAAGTCCAGTCAAAGGCAACTATGGGGTTGCGGCGCTCATCTCACTTTTATGCCAAGGGAGCCGACGTTTGTCCACAGACAGCTTTCTGGGTCATGTGGCCAGCAGGACTAAGCTGCTACTGGAACACGAAGGACCATGATGGAAACCAGAGTGCATGTAAACGCCGTTTACTTTCTTGCCACAGCGGTACCGATTTACAGCGGTACCTCGAGTTACAGATGCTTCAGGTTACAGACTCTGCTAACCCAGAAATAGTACCTCAGTTTAAGAACTTTACCTCAGGATGAGAACAGAAATCGTACGGCGGCAGCATGGCGGCAGTGGAAGGCCCCATTAGCTAAAGTGGTACCTCAGGTTAAGAACAGTTTCAGGTTAAGAACGGACCTCTGGAACGAATTAAGTTCTTAACCCGAGGTACCACTGTATCTACTTGCACTGGCGTGCTTTCGAACTGCTTGGTTGGCAGTTCCCATAAGCCATAAATTGGACTTCCCATAAGCTCCAACCAGCATAGCCAATGGTCAGGGATGATGGGAACAGTAATCTAACAACATCTGAAGGACACCACAATGACTGAAAGTAGCTTCTGTCCACTACACCAGGCTGCTCGAAACATACTTAAAAGTGTCCCCCCCCCCCTCAGATACATGATTGACCCTTATACAAAGGTATAAATAATGCCAAACATATTTCAGTGAGAGAATGATGTTCTGTTTAAATAAGAAACTATTTTGCCACGGATATATGGTTGTCATCCAGAATTATGCCACCGTAATAAATAATTTGGTCAGAGCCTTTAAATTTAGAGAATCAGTCGTAAGTGTAACATAACTACAGCTTCACAAGTGAGAAAGCTAACTTTAAACAGTTTAGACTAGGAATTTTCTGGCACTGGGGAAACTGATTGTGGAATAGGGTTGTGTGGTGCCTTATGCAGTTTCTTTATTTCTACTCTGAGCAAACTACCATAGTGGTGTGAGGATATCTGATGAATCAAACAGATAAAAGTAATCTACGTTCATAGTCAAAGTGATTGTAACAGATCGGAACAATTTTCTGTGTTTATATTCAGGTACCACAACACTTGGTCTTTGTGATTCCTATGAATTCCTTTAGCTAGGCAACTCCCCCACTGTTTTATATAAGATATCTGAAGACTGAATAACAATGATTATATATTACCATATTGATTTATTTTGTAAGACTGTAACTTTTATATGTATATCATATTTATTTTATTTATTTATTTGGCAAGATTTATATACCTCTCTCTCTCTCTCTCTCTCTCTCTCTCTGTGTGTGTGTGTGTGTGTGTGTGTGGTTGCATAAAATAATGTAAAATAATTAATAAGAAATAGCTATTAAAACAGCAATAAAAAATGGTAGTGAAATTAGTAAAATTACCAAAAGATAAATAAAATCAACAGCTTTAAAAATACACACAATTAGTCAGATTCAAATAACCCATTCTGCTAACGGAAGCCAGTACAATGACTTCTGTTAATGGAATGGGGCTCTTGAGGGTTGGGAGAACCTACAGACCAGAGTGTGGAAGCAAGAGAGGAGAGGTTGTTTTGTCCGCCAAGCAAAAATCCTGGTCCTGACAGAATGGCCTCCTTAGTGCGATGTTGAATTCCACCCCTATAAATTCCAGGTCCAGATAGACTTTCCTCAATAATAATTTTAAAAAAAAGTTTTAGCAAAGTACGATGAATATGCCTGCCTAATAATAATAGGCAGGGAGTTTCAGAACATAATTGTTGCTGCACTAAAAGAATGAGTTCTCACAAGTGCAGGGTGCCAGTTCTGCAGATCAAATGGGCAAGGAGATCCCTTTAAAAAATCTGGCTCCAAGACTTTGAAGCCTTTATATAGAAATAGTAACACCCTGAATATCAAGTTACAAGGGCAATTGGAGACACGGCAATATGGTAAGCGTGCGTGCTTAAAGGACAAAGTTTGAAGAATCAGCTGCATGATATAATTTAATGGACGTAACAGTATCCAAACATATGTTACAAAACTAAAAAGAAAGAGCGATGCTGCTTAGGAAGGGGGAATTTAGAACAGAGATGCAGGGGAAATGAATCTGATTAACTCATCCTGAATCCACTGTTTCATTGCTCCAGATTACTTCTCCTTGTTTCAAATCTGTGGTTGTCCTGGCAAAGAAGCATTTTGAATCCCACGCCTTGCAAGCAAACATTAGTCTCCTCTCATTTCCCCCTTCTCGAACCAATGTTGTTTATTTTTTATAAAAAATGTCAAGGCCTTTTTTCTCTCTTTTTTTGCAATTAGTCCTCCAAAGGTAAACTTAAATGGCAATTTATGGTGTGATGGCTCATGCTGTGATAGGATCTCTGGCCACCTGGAAAGATGATCACCTGTAACCTTCGCCAGATTTCCGAGCCATTGCAAGAGGATGTTCGTGGTTGTCTCGCTGTGATGCCTTTCCCACATGCTAGTGGCTGCCACACTTCAAATTCTTTTCCCAAGCTCCCCTAACTTCCCTTAATTTCAAGTTATTGTGGATTGCACTGCCTGATTTAGATCCTTAAAATTATAAGCCTCCCCACCCACCCACTCCGCCCTGTAAGGGTTTCAAAAGCCCAGAAATCGCCTTTGTACATTTCGCTTGTGAAACAACTGCAGGACTTATTCAATAGGAAATGCTCAATGGAGAATAAAGAAGTGTGGCACAAACCTTTCAGCGACCCACATCCTTTTAGATCATCACCATGGTACACAGACAAGGGATCCACAGCAAATCATTTGTTTGGGTCTCTCTTCTCTGACCTCCTGTGTATTGTGCAAGGATTGATTTAATTACCCTTAAATTCTAATGGGTTACCATTAACTCTAGCCTTGAACATCTCCAGTTCCCTCCATAGTCTAATTGCTCTTAAGGATATAAAGCTTTCTCTAATATTTAGCCTATATTATCTGTGTTGCAGCTACAGCCAATTACTTCACTTCATGTTTTGTCCCTTTTGGCTAATAAGAATAATCGTTCCCCACTGCTTTTCTGATGGCCCTTTTTGCAGTTGTGGAAAGTTATAATGTGTCCCCTTTGCCTTCTTTTCTCTAGATTGAGCATGTCCACTTCTCTTAATCTTTTCTCCTGGGTCTTATTTTCAATATCTTTTATCACTTCTGATGATGTCCTTTTAATTGCCTCTAATTTGTCTATATCTGGAGAAGAGTGTGGTGCCCTAAACTGAATGCAGTTCTCCAAATGAAGTCTAACCAGCATCAAATAGAGCGGAAAAACTGCTTCTCTCGCTCTACATGTGATACCCCCATTAACAGGCGCCAATAGCAAATTTGTCATTTTTTTCTTGACACCCTTGCTCATTCGGCACAGTCTCCTTTATCATCAGCGCCTCCTTTCTGTGTGGTTTTCTAGACACCTATCAATCCCCATTTGATACCTCTTGCTGTTGGTTTCAGGGCTTGTCCATTGTGCATCTGTGACAGGTGGAGGAAATTTGCTTTGGAGTTTTCCAGGGGGGTAAAATGCAAGACTTTTTGAAAAAGAACCCATGAGATTTCCTGGGAGCCAGAAAGAAACTTTGAAGAAAACTGTTCTCTGGGATCCAGCGTAATGCAGGTGCTATTAACAAGTCCAGTTCTTTAGGTGCCTGCAGTTTTCCTCCACAGTTTATGATAAAGCATTTCTGAAGACCAACGTAATTGTTAGTCAAGGTTTTCTAATGTACATGCTTACTTTTTTTACTAATTTAACTAAGTCCTAAAATACACACAGCTCAGCAAGAGCAAAGAGACATGTTGTATCATCCCATATTCGAGAACCAACAGCAGCCACACAAAATTTCTGAGGTTTGGGAAGAACATAGATATCAGATAAACATACTATAATATCTCCCCTCCTGAGAACCTCATCCTGTCACTTATTCTTTCAGGACTCTTCCAGAACTACCAACCAAGAGATCTTTTAAATATATACAAAGGATAAAACAACAACACAAGCATGTTAGTATGTATAGTATAGCTAGCATAGATAGTGTTACTATAACATCTATCAAGAAGCTATCTGCATACCTGTGGACATCAGTCATGATTCATATATGTAGAATATGTATGCCTAGTTTGGATCTGAGGCAGAAATTTTCCAAAAAAACCCAAAACTTTTTCACAATACTGTTTTTTGGGTGGGGGAGACTTTTGCAGTGAAAAAAATCAAGCACAACTGTGGACCCAGTTTTAATCTTGTCCAATATTATTGTTGGAAGATACAATGGGCTTAGCCTGCATTTGTTCCAGTGGGGGCCAAGTCCATTGACTCCCTTCAGTCACCAGTGTGAACTAACAATATAATTTCATTGGATATTAATTCAAGAGTGGCTGGGGAAACCCAGCCAGATGGATGGGGTATAAATAATAAAAAATTATTATTATTATTATTAAGCTGAAATTTATCAGAATAGGGTTTTCTTTTTTACACACAACCCCAAACTGTTAGAAAATTCCACCCTCTCTTGGAGGATATTCAGCAATATCCCCTGCCCCATTTTCGCACCCTCAAATAGGATAGATAACATTAGAAGGTCATGTTCAATCAGCCTTAGATATTTCTAGATACATTTCTTCTATTGGGTATACATCTTCATGTGATCCCATGCGTGTGCATTTCACTTTAGAACGGCTCTCTTTGACTAAAATATTAGATTTACCAGGGCAAACAGAATACTATATTAACCCCCACATTAGAAACACACACACACACACAGAGAGAGAGAGAGAGAGAGAGAGAGAGCGCAATGGCATACTTTCACTGTAAAAGCCAGAAAGCATAATTCCAAGAGCTGTTACTGTGAAAGTTGCTGAGTGTGTGGCTGCTTGTTTTTGTTACTACGCTTCTTAAATTACTTTTCAACTTCAAAAACAAAATATGAACATTTATTTTTATTTGACACACACACACTTTTTAGCTCCAGAAATATTTCAAGGTATTTTCAGGCATGCCAAAGAAAATCTAAGGAGGAATTTAATTTAGTGGCTACCTCAGATGACACGAATTCAAAATGTCCAATTGGTTGTGCTCCTAACTCTTACTTAGAACAGTTCTTTGATCTTACAGTACAAAACATCTTAGTGCAGAAGGCCATCACAGTGAGAATCCTTTTGTCAAAGAGCAAACCGTTTGAACTACCTCAAATGCAACTAAGAGAAAGCAATGGCGAATTGGCTGCCAGCCTGAACTCAGTTATGTCTTGGTCTAGGAGCAGGTGAATCAACAGGAAAAGGAGGCATGAAATTATAATGGTTGGAGATCCCCTTAGAAAACAAAATGGGGGGTGGGGATTACACTGGTTGTTGTTGTTTAGTTGTTTAGTTGTGTCCAACTCTTCGTGACCCCATGGACCAGAGCACGCCAGGCACTTCTGTCTTCCACTGCCTCCCGCAGTTTAGTCAAACTCATGCTGGTAGCTTCGAGAACACTGTCCAACCATCTCGTCCTCTGTCGTCCCCTTCTCCTTGTGCCCTCAATCTTTCCCAACATCAGGGTGTTTTCCAAGGAGTCTTCTCTTCTCATGAGGTGGCCAAAGTATTGGAGTCTCAGCTTCACTATCTGTCCTTCCAGTGAGGATTTCACTGGTAACCGTCTGCAAAAGCAGGGAGATACACAGTCCTTCCCCTACTTACCTAATAATGGATATGTGGAAGGGGGAAAGTGTTGAAATAGATACATAGAGTGGTCATCTCTGAGGAGAAGGCCTTTCCTCATATTCATGTGCATTTAAACAATCCCAAAAACAGAGACCAAGAGACCAAGGTAATTCTGCTCAGGTTTTAGCTTGTGAGTGAGCCCATACTACCAATGCCATTGCTATTACTCTTCTCCTCCTCCTCCTCCTCCTCCTTCTTCTTCTTCTTCTTGACTGATATGTATTTTAACACTAGAATTGTAATATGTGTAAATAAAGTTTTGCAAACACTGAGTGAATGAAAGAGGATGAGTTACTCATGTGACTTACTGAGCCCACCATTTTTTTTCTTGATAAGCCATATTTACTACCACCCCGATCCTTTCTTTATCGGGGAGAATGTGCTATCAAATTATGAATATGTTTGAATGCATGCGAATGTGCTTAGCCTTTACTTACTAGATGGGATTAGATGAGACACATAAGAACAATCTGACATCCAAGCTCAACCCAAGGACACTAACAGCACATTCTGTACTTGTTTACTCAAAAGTAAGACTCGCTGTGGTCCATAGACTCTACTCCCAAGTAAGTGTGCATTGGGGTCAAGCTGAACAGCCAGTGCAAATCACTGACATGAATCCAGAGAAAGTATCTCAAACCCTCCAAGTGTCCCTATTTTCCAGGGACAATCCCGAATTTACAGAAGCCATCCTGGTATCTGATTTGATTCCAGAATGTTCCTCTTTTCCTTTGGATGTCCCTATTTTCATTAGAGAAATGTTGGAGGGTTTGTAATGACCCCCAAGTCAAGGAGATAAGTAACTACTTATAACCTCTAGAAGACATCTGAAGACAGCCCTGTATAAGAAAGGTTTTTTAAAAAATGTTTTTGAATGTTTAATAGCAACCCAGTAAGATGGGCTGGGTTTGAATAATAAATTTATTATTATTACCATTAGAGAAATGTTGGAGGGTTTGGCCTATGTACACAACAACCCACCTATGTACACACCATCCCATCCGCCTCCTTCAGTGAATGAATGACAGGCAGCAGGACCTGTTCTTGAAAGCCATACCCAAATTCTCATAGCCATGTGTTCAAAGTTAGTGTGATAGTGTCCACACACACAACTGAGAACCCTGATCAGCTTGAGCTCCCAATTGCTTGGAAGAGTCCTGGGTGTAAACATGTAGCTTGTTTATGCATGGGGCCACTTTTACAGCAATGAAGAACACTGAGGGGGGAGCAGGATATGGCCAAGGAATGCTTTCCCCCTTCCCACATTTACTGAATACATGGTGAAGGGATAGTCAATTTGAACCCAGTGGGCAAAATTACTTGTGGCAAGCTAGGCATCTTTATTTGACATGCAAAAAACAATAATTGTGCCACCAATTTTTATTTTTATTTTATTTTGCATCACAGCAAAGACCCCTGAGGAGCAATTAAAAATGTAACATTTATTCATGTACTATTATTAAATGACAAATTGGTAGCAGAGAGGGGGGGAGCAAAGCAGCACTTGGATGAGAAGTGGATACAGAGTGGAGCCACCCCTGTTTTAGATTGAATGGCAATTCCTATACAGTGGTACCTTGGATTAAGTACTTAATTCGTTCCGGAGGTCTGTTCTTAACCTGAAGCACCACTTTAGTTAATGGGGCCTCCTGCTGACACCGTGCCGCCGGAGCACGATTTCTGTTCTCATCCTGAAGCAAAGTTCTTAACCCGAGGTACTATTTCTGGGTTAGCGGAGTCTGTAACCTGAAGTTTATGTAACCTGAAGCGTATGTAACCTGAGGTACCACTGTATATTCTAAATAAACAAACAACTTGAATCCTACTAATGACTCAGGAGTAACTAACTTTCTCTGGATTGGAACAAAGAGGGACATTTTCTTTTGGATCACGTATATCATCCGTATCTCCTTTATACAAACTTGATTTGGCATATTGAAAGGTTACTGCTTTTTTTTTTTAATTAAAGAAAGAAAAGAAACACACACACAGTCAGTATTTCATTACCATATACATTACTGGTACATTTACTTTCCTCAAAGAACCAGTTGCTGTTGTTGATATAGTTCAACTAGATTGAAGGGGAGGAAAAACTGGGGTGTTGAGCAGATGGATAGGACAGATGACTGACTGACTACAAACCATGACTAGGAAGTGACTAAATGTTACTTGCGCTATGCGGAGAATAATGTTCCTGTACAT
This sequence comes from Podarcis pityusensis, assembly GCF_964106645.2. Lineage (NCBI taxonomy): Eukaryota > Metazoa > Chordata > Lepidosauria > Squamata > Lacertidae > Podarcis > Podarcis pityusensis. Next base: position 77,194,044 of record NC_138027.1, read on the forward strand.
CACTTCTCCGCCTGCCATAGATTCCTCCTTGTGAAAAAAAAATAGGGGGTAAAATGCATTAAATAAAGATATTTTGACTGCTTCCCACTCACCGCCATGTGCATTTCACATAGGTTTCTACCGGCACGTCAAGTTGCATCACGAAAAGCACTTTCTCTGATGCTCTGTTAGCCTGTTTACGCCCGCTCCATAAACAAATGCAGTGCTGTTCTCTCTTAAGACCTTTGGTTGCTCTCCTGATTGATCTTCTTTCCAATTACAGATCTCACAATGCCAGTATAATTTCATAATTGCAATATTCCACAGGTGCAGGCGGAGGGTCATATTTCAGCAGCAGAGGGTGCAAAAAGGTCCCAGGTTTCATCTTTCTGGAAAGGACCCCTGTCTGGAATGTTGTATAGCCACTGCCCATCATTACAGACCTTGCTAAGCTGTGTAGAGCAATGGTCTGCATCAGTATAAGGCAGCGTCCTACATAGCTCACCCTAAATTCTTTTTTTAAAAAAATATTTTATTGCTCACTTTCCACATATCAAATTATCAAACCATATAATCACCTACATAATCCCCCTCCCCCGGACTTCCCTCAGCGCCTCTCCCTGATTTTGCTGCACATATTTTCTCTGCATATTATATATCCTGTATATATCCTTACATATCTGGCCATCATGTTATCAACAATAAATTGGTGTATGTTTATTCAAAACCTGCCAAGGAGTCCAGTTCATTTTGTTGCGTTTTTAAATAATTTGTATAAAGTTCCCATTCCTCCTTGAAGTCACCGTTGTCCTTGCCTCACAATTTGTATGTCAGTTTGGCCAGTTCTGCACAGCTCATCCATTTCTCTTGCCACTGTTCGTTTGTCGGGGTTTCTTCATTCTTCCATCCTTGTGCTATCAAGACTCTTGCCGCCGTTGTACGCCCTAAATTCCATATAGACCACAGAGGCAAATGTGTGCCGCTGTCAGGCAGCAGAGGAACCAGCCCCCATGGCAGGTTGCCAGGAACAGACAAGACAAGGAGGCTTGGGAATGTGGCCTCTCGGAATAATGAACGAATCTCCAATCTCTCTCACTTCCTCATTCATCACTTTTGCGGGTGCTGCTGCTACGTGCCCTCTGTCTTTGAGCTCTTTGCTCTCCTACTTTCAAGGCCCACCATATTCTGGGAGAGGCAGGGTCTGGAATGCTCTCTAAAGGCACTGGGTCCATCAGCTGTCACTCCCCTGGTGCTTCCTCTTCCTTCTCCTCCTCTCCCATTATTTCCCAGCTTTCCCCCTCATCTGCCTCTGAGCTGTGACCTCCCTCGAACCCCTGTTGTAATTCTGAACTGTCTCCTTCTTCTCTGTAAGGGTCAGGCTGAGGAGGCAGCCTCTACCATTCCTTCTCTGCTAGCCACTGAGAGAGCATGACAACCAGCTATGTATCTACAATTTATACTGGCCACAAGCTGTTCCAAAGACTTGGACTGGAAACAGGCGATCATCTACAGATTGCCCTCCAGTTTGTGCCCCGTGTATCCAAAGGCTGCTGTTTGGGGAGTGTTGATTCCAGGTTCTTGTGGGAAGTCAGGTGTACTTGCCACCTCCTCAAAGGAGAGATTCTGTGCGTTGCCTTGGAAAGTGTGGATGTAGCCGTCGTAAATGCTATTAGTGCAGGGCAGAATTCGAAAGAAAAATCAAATTTACATCCCAGCTGATGCAGGTTTTACATTCCTGCTAGGGGGAAGTGATTTAAAGCAATGCTGATTTCAGTTGACAGCACCAGTCATTTGTTCAGCGAGAGATCCTTGCACACGGCAGAATTTACACATTCTACTGTTTTATGGCCAGGGGCAGGGATCTTTGGATCAGGCCCTAACACAATTTTTAATTGTGTAACAATAATTACAGAATTAGCATTCCTAATGTGTAATGCAACCTATTCATGTTTACCAATATAAAGTTTTAAGTGCATGTTGTGGTTCTGTTTTCTTCTGTCCAGTTTCTGTTTCTTCAGGGATGCTACTACCTGAGAATCTTTTGGATATATATCCCCAAATTCTCTCCTATATATCTCACAGGAACTCTTCAGGCATCTCTTGGATGCTTATGCCTAAGGGAAGAACACTGAAATTGCTTCAATTTTCCTGTAATACAAAATCCAGGGGAAAACCTTGGCATGCATGGAAACCCCAGTGAGAAGCATTATTAGTCTTACCCAACTCACTTGGCTGCCTCAAAATTCCACTGGCATTTTGCTGTTGCAAGAACCCCTGCTTCCCTTCTAATTTTCCTTGAGGGTGATGTTTCAACATCAGCTCTACCTGTTCCTTTATCAGCACAAATATCTAGGCGATGGCTTGTTTGTATTTCCATAAACTCTCCCTAATCCATGAAATTAGGACACAATTAGTTGTGGCCATTCGTTTTAGTGAGTCTACTCTGAGTAGGACTATTTTTTATTGTAAGTATTTGCATGGTTTACCGGTAGTTTTAATTCTATCAATGTTTAATTGTTTTATAATGTTTCCCCCCAATAATTTTTATTGTTTTTCATATAAATACAAAAACAGCATATAAGTACAGTAACTTGTTGAGTGGTACATTCTTATTAAGTTTCATATGCAGTACACAGTACACAAGCAATACGTTTATTTATGTATTATCAATTCAAGTTACCTCTTCACAGAGATTCTTGTGTTGAGCTTTTACCTGTTTTTATTGGTTCTTATTTTTATCTGTAAACCACCTTGAGTCCCTGTCAGGGGAAAAGGTGGATGATGATGATGATGATGATAATAATAATAGATACAACCCATAGTTTTTAGTCTCTCTCTCTCACTCTGTGTGTGTGTGTGTGTGTGTGTGTGTGTATCTCCGTACTTTAGACTAAAATGCATTTGGAAATATGTAAATTGAGATAAAATTCATATAATTAATATATATATATATATATATATATATATATATAAAATTTTGTGATAAAATATGCATGGAAGCATTATTTTGATACATACTGGAATATGAATTTTCATATCTTATATTTTCATATTTAAACAAATTTAGATGCAGAAACAGAATGAAACAGTCTTACAAAATAAACATGTGTGAAATTGACACAGACTGAAAACAGACCAATCTTTAATCCCTACCTGGAAGGAAGTTCCCTTTAGTTCATTGGGACTTACTATTGCATAGATATGTCTAGGATTTCACTGTTAGGCAATGATGTTCACAATTATTTCCTATGAAGTCAGGGCTTTTTTTCAAGTGGGCACCACTGTCATTATAAGGGAGCAAGGGTGAGTTCATGGTGAGTTGCAGCACCTCTTTTTCTAGAAAAAAATATAGCACTATATGAAGGTAGATATTGATGCCAGTGCTGACTGGTGCCCACTGGGACTAGCGGAGCCGGTGAAGCCAAAGCCAATGAAAGTCAGAGCCACTCCCAAGGATGGTTGTATGGAAGAAGGCTGACAGGATGGGGCTGGCCTAGGGCAGACAGAGGCTGGGGGGCCGTGCCTCATTTGCCCAAGTGTACTAGCCTCCACTGATGGTGCCTCCTTTCTTTTTGACGTGTGACACAACTCTTGTCTGGGATCCTTTGCAATGATGGCATTGACCAAGAGGGACAGAGAAGACCTCAGCAAACACCAGCCTTTTCCAGGGGCTGCAAATTGCCCCTTGAATTCTTTCTTACGTTCCTTTCCGATGACTGCGCGTAAGTGCAAAGGCACTGTGGTCCGTGATTACTGTTCTCCACAGTTAATTATAATCTTCATGCATTTGTTGATGTTACACAATGAACTCAAGTGCAGTGGCTGGGAAGCACTGCCTTGCCCCTTCTCGGCTGTAGCTTTCATATTCTTATAAAAACAGAAATGTAATTTGCTTCAGTTTGCTTTTTTTTTTCTTTCTTCCTTGTCATTCAGCTCAGCTCCTCCATAGCCAGGTAAAGGATGCTGTAGGTTCAGGAGAACAGTAGCAGCCACAAACACACAGAGAGAGAGAGAGAGAGAGAGAGAGAGAGAGAGAGAGAGAGAGATTTATAGCAGCTAGCAAGAGTCCTGGGGACTTGAAAGAGGATTCTTCTTTCAGGGATGGCAAGCTAGCTTAGAAGGCACTCCGACAAAGATCTGGCGGGGGGGGGACCTCAGGAAGTTCTCCAATGAAGCCATCTCCTTCAAAGTTCATTTACCACCCAGAGCTTTGCAGAAACCCTTTCTGTCAGTCCCGAAAATGTCCCAGCAGTCATAACACATTGATCTCTTTGTTAAGTTTATTTATTTGAATAAAGATGGGGATATCATTTTACCTCCATGAGCAAGAGAAGGAGGAGGAGGATCTTGCTTTCTCCCAACTTCAAAATTCAGATTTGGTCTGTATGTGAAATTGCCCCGCATAAAGGGGAAAGTAATTTAATTAAAAAGGTGAGTGAATGGCAGTTTAAATTCATTGGGGTCTTTTTTTATTTTATTTTTAAGGAATAGTATTTTTCCAATATGACAAGGGAGCTGTATAGAGCACAAGTCTTTCTGTGTGCTATCTCTGGCAATTGGAAGCTATATAATTAAAAAAGCCTTATGAACTAGGAAGTCACACAGCACTGGCTGTTAAAACTAAAAACGCTCCATTTTAATTTTCTTCCCCCAGCTTCAGTTATCAGAGAAAAGGAAACATTTCTGTCTGGGCTTTAGGAAACAGGGATCTGCCTAATGATCACTGCCGTGCTGATGGCTAAGCGAACAATGTTTACATAGCACTGACTGGGGCCATCACGAGCTTTCACAGGATGCCTTATTATTTATGGTGAAGAGATACCTAATAAGATACCAGGATGGAGGACAGTATCCTGAGAGACTTCAATTTAAATACAAGGTGAATAAATATTGGTGTGAAAAATCAGAACAACAGAATGAGGCAGAAGCACACTTGAGGCCATTGCAACCTCACTTCCTATGAGGAAGATATGTTAGAAAGCCCAGAAATGCAGCCTGAGCACAGGTTTGGGGGTCATGAAGGGGCATTAATTTTTATCATAAAAATGTCTGCATATGAGGGAGGGGAATGCATCACTTCTGAAATGCGACAAGAGCTTATATTTTGCTGCATGAGTGTGGGTTGGGAAGTAGCTGCACATGAAGGCTAAGAAATACAAGTGAGGAAAAATTCGCACATTCAGCATTTCTTAAACCCAGGTTGGGGAACCTATGGCCTGTTTCTGAACTACAGTTCCCATCCTCTTTGACTACAGTTGGGGCTGATGGAATTTGAAGTCCAAGAGGCCACAGGCTCCCCTGCTTTACACATAGGCAGCAGATATCGTTTTGCTATGCCATATATTAGCTTTGCATCACAGTTGCTGCAAAGTTCTACCCAGAGTTTTATCGGTTCTCTTAGCTGAACTAGCTTTAACCACGTCAAATTTTCTTTATTTCTTTTTGGAAGGTTGAAGAAAATTGTGCTATGTAGGGAGCACCTTCTGATCACGGAATTGTGGACTTGGAAAGGACTGCGAGGGTCATCTAGTCCAACTCCCTACAATGCAGGAATCTTTTGCCCAACGTGGGTATTAAACCCATGACCCTAGAGTCTCGTGCTCTACCGACTGAGCTATCCTAAGATAGGTAGCTTCCTATATGGGGCAGCATCCATGTTTCAATTTTCTGACGACTGCGTTTTAGTGTTTATTATTTATTATTTTGACATCCGTATTGTGCCTTTCAGGAGAAGTCCTCTCAAGGCCACTCACAGCACATTAAAACCGCAAGTCGTTAAAAAAACAAGAAACAAAACAAGCATCAATCCCAGGCCTGTTCTGTCCCAACTGCATTGCATTTTTAAAGGACAAATTATTGTGCTGAACTCAAAGGGTAACTTTTTTCTATAGCGTATGTCTCCCATTTACCACATTTTTGAGAAGCTCACATTTTTCACTTTAGTACTATCAGAGCGGGATATTCAACAGAATTCTGGGTCCCGCTGACTTCAGGGGCAGAATTAAGCCAGTATGCGTCTCATTGCCTTTGGAATCAGTGGGCCTGGGGGTGCTTAAATTTGGTTAAATTGTTCCCAGTGTTTATGTTTCTTATAAATCTGTGTTTATGTTTGCTGCCATTGTTGGCAGCAGCCCCAAACTGAGCATAATTTCTTGCTCTGCCCATAGAGTGCTTTAATAGCCAAGTGATTTTTGTTCTTTGAATCTATTTGCAAACAAATCCCACCACAATACCTTCTGTCCTGTGGAACTAACCATTTTCTGATCTGAAAGATAATAATTACAGTATGTCACAGGATTCTTCCAACAGTCACTTCAAGTGTTCTTTGGGAGGCGATTTGCTTCCAGACAGCAGAAATCGGGCATCAGCCTAGCTGGGAAATCTCCATACGGTAGAAAAACAATTCAAAGCAAAAGCTTGGAATAGATATAGATACACACATATAGTCAATGTGGTGCTCTACAGATGTTAGGGACTATAATCCCCAACAACTCCATTTGGCATGGCCAATAGTTGGGAATGACGGAAGATATCGTTCAAAACATCTGGAAGGCACCATGTTGACAATCCCTAATCTAGCCAATATCTCATTTGTGAAAGTGTGGAAAGGAAGAAAGCAGACCTTGGAAAAGCAGATCCACTATTGGGTGCCCCTTCCCCATTGCCATTAAACTTCTCTAGACATTGCCCCATTGATGTTAGAGCTGTGATGAAAAGAGAATGTGTTCAGATACACCTGGAGAAAGCATGGATGTGAAGGATCCATAGACTCCCCTGTTCCCCCAACATGCACACCCCCAAATATGGAGAAAACTACACCAGCCCTGGGGCTAATCCAATTTATTGTTCTTCCATCATTCCTAATGGGAGAAAGGCTTTAAAACGTGGACACACAAACTTGAAAAGGAATGGAGAATTGCAGGCTGCTGATCTGCCCTCACTTCCATTTTGGTTGTGCAAGCCCACCAAGGTGGTTTGACCACCTTCCATTCTCTGCTCGTGTCCCGCACAACCTTGGGATTTCAGGGTAATTCATGAGAATTATATTAACATCCAATCTGAATGTGGGTCTGAGGTATGCCAACTTCATTGTAGACATTTAGGAGTGCTCAAATAGTAATGCAAAAGTCTCTGTACTTGCATCAGATATAAAGAATTTGTCTCACCAGGTTCACAATCAACTCTTCATCCAGAAACACCAAACGTCAAAAGAGGCTGTAATGTTGCCAGAAGACTCTATTTGAAAAAGTTCTAAGGTGCATTGTGACTTATGAAAGTATATAAAAGAATCTGATTATGTCACAGACTGCATTTGTATAGAATAACAGTGGACGCACAACAAAATATTGTGGTGTATCTTTAACACTGTGGTCCTAAAATGTATCTGTTCTGGTCTCACTAGAACTTCAGAGAGGAACATTTGCTACTACAGTGCTAGCTTGGCTCTCAAACACCTTGGTTCTCAAACAACTTGGAATCCAAACACAGCAAACCCGGAAGTAAGTGTTCCGGTTTGCGAACTTATTTCGGAAGCCGAATGTGCTCCATTTTGAGTGTTACGCTGAGGTATGTCTGTTTTTGCAATTTATTTTACGGCTTTTTTGTTTTGTTTTTGTGACTGTGTGGAACCCAGTTCAGCTACTGATTGATTGATTGTGTGACTGCAGTACATTGTTTATTGCTTTCATTTTATGGATCAATGGTCTCATTAGATAGTATAATTCATGTTAAATTGCTGTTTTAGGGGTTGTTTTTAAAAGTCTGGAATGAATTAATCCATTTTGCATTACTTTCTGTGGGAAAGCGCACCTTGGTTTTGGAACACCTTGGTTTTGGAACGGACTTCTGGAATGGATTAAGTTTGAGATCCAAGGTACCACTGTAGTACTATAGCATTCCTGTTTGTGGCAAAATGATGTCCAAAACTAAGAAAGTGTGCCCTAATTTGCAGTGCAATACATTCAAGTTTTCCTTCACTGATTTGCAAACACTTCAGTCAACAGAATCCGATCATTTAATCTACCAATTAAAGTGATTAACTGAGCAATTGTTTTATTGTTTTATTTCATCAATTTATACCTCTACCTTTCAGAAAGACTTAGTCAAATGGCAGCAAGGATGAAGATATAAACTAAGCATAAAACAGCAATTTATAAATGAATCGTTTCAAACTTCAAAACAACCAACGATGTCAAAAGAGCCAGTGCTGTAAACCAACAATCAGCCCATTGTGACTGTAAAAATATAATATGATAATAAGAAGAACAGCCCCACTAGGTTCAGCTGCCCAATTAAAATAATTCCCCCCCCAAAAAAAAAAACACAACAGGAGAAAGCAGATACGCTTTCAAGACCTGCTTACAAATTGTAGGAATTGGACTTGTCTCATCTTACTCATATTTACTCAAAGTCCCACTGTGTTGAATGAGCCAGATTGCAGCCTCAGTGTTGTAGCCTTAGAGATTACTTCCAATAAATTGTGTAAAAACTTTAGAAAGGGGTTACTAGTTTTTCTTATACTCTTATGCCACTCTAAACAGGAAGATGAGTGCCAGGCAAAGTATCTGAAAGCTTCTTCACTCAATGTTGAATTTATAAATACAGAATATTTCAGCTTCAAAATGTTCTCCCATCTAAGACTTTGGATATCTTTTTTTAAAAATGAGTTTTAATAATTTAAAATATATCACGATTTTGATTTTTTTTTTCCTGGGTGCAACTAGGGAAATGTTAATGTCCTTTGTGGCATTTTCGGGTTCTAATTGGCCAACGCCTTTGCAATCTAATGCTTTTCAATGGACAAGTGGCCTAGTTGTCAGGACAGTTGTCAGGCATCTTTTGTTTTCTCTGCAATTTGTTGCCCAAAAATGTTACAGTAATGATAGAAAGTGACATTATTTTAAAAGATAAGGCCCAGCAACATTATTTTCTACCTGACCTTTACAGTTACCAGAACAAGCAGCTTTTATTAGCAAACTAGTTCAAGCTTTTTATTACAAAGGATATTTGCCATTTTTCCATGAGAGAAATATATAGTTCTTGACAGGGGAAGTTATTAAGGCTTTCTTTCTCTTCTGCTGGGCTGTGTGTGGCTTTTAATAGCAAAAATAGAATCCTGGAGTATTTTAAGATGAAGAAGCAAGCTGACTGTGAGAGACAGGAATGTTTAATATATTACACTTTCTGAATGTATTAATATAGTTTTACGTCAATGACAGCAGTATACTGAAACAAATAAGATGGCTTCACCTAAAGGCACAAGGAGATATATAGTTGACCTTTAGCCTCCCAGCTGCACATTTACATGGAGGTTCGTATATTATAACTGTCATGTGTATATTATTATAATGCAACTTTCAGGTTTAATCTGACAAAAGATCACAGATAAAAGTAAAGGGACTTTTAAAGATTATTTTTATCTGTGACATTTTAATAGCCTTGTGCTAATCAGCAATTTTTGTATTTCCAGATAGAAATTCAGTGTCCTTTAGTTTGTTTTTCCCCCTCAAAGGGTGTTGCTAAAAAGCGCGTTTTAGAGCTGTTCTTTGGCTCATCTCCACAATTAGTGTAATCTGGGTTGACTAACAAACTTTGGAGAATATTTAAAATATGTTTCAGTACTCTATTCCTTTCATAATTCAGCAGGCATCTTCTGTGTCAACTTTTAAACACTTGCTGAAAACTTTTCTGTCCCGCCAGGCCTAAGCAGGCCAATTAAGAGTATACCTCCTAAAATGGTCTATTAATATTCATTTTTAATTTCTTTTGGCTCTTAATATGATTTTAACTTTTTACGATGTTATTGTTTGGTTTCGTGTTTTTATATTGTTGTAAACCGCTGTGATACAGCTTTACGCTACAGCAGTTAATAATAATAATAATAATAATAATAATAATAATAATTTTTTACTTATACCCCGCCCTTCCCGGTTCAGAAAACTGGGCTCAGGGTGGCTAACAACAAATTTAAAACACTTAATTGTGATACAACAAAAAACAGCATAAAATACAGTATAAAAGCATGAATAACAATAAATTCAAAGTTCAAAAATCAATTTAGGGGAAAATCCATCAAATAAACATTAGATGATCACCAGGGCTAGCTGGTTAAATTAGTCCTGTTTGGGCCAGCAAGGAGGCCAGGGGAGAATTAGTTGTGGGATCCCAGAGTGGGTAATCTTCATTAAAAGGGGAGGGGGAGGGAAGGAAGGGGAATAAAAGATCAGGCTAAATTCAAATTGAAAGCCAGGTGGAATAGCTCTGTCTTACAGGCCCTGCAGAAGGAGGTTAAATCCTGCAGGGCCCTGGGCTCATGGGACAGAGCATTCTACCAGGTCGGAGCCATCATTGAGAAGGCCCTGGCCCTGGTGGAGGATAATCTGACTTTTTTATAAGTAAATAAATAATCAGGAAGGCCAGGGCTGCAACTCTGGTCATGGGAAGTGCATTAAAAACAAGCCATTCTTCCACCATCAGACATTTCACATGACAATTTTGGGCAAAGAAGCCAGTTCATTTATGGGCTCAGTTGAAAGGACTTGTGTTACCATTTAAAACCTAAATAACTTAGGTCCAAATACTGGAGTTAAGACCTCTCAAGAGTGTGGGATATAACATTCCTAGAGAGGACTTTCTCTACACTATGGCACCACAGAAGTGCTTCTAGCATCTTCATTGTGTGGCTTTCACCGTGCGCTGTAGATGCACCTCTTTACCCCGGCCTCTGACAGTGAGGGGATTTTGTTTCATGGGACCCACCTTCTTTGCTGAATTTACATCACTGCCTTCCATTTGGTTCAGTTTCACATGTAGTGGTTTTATTTGTTTTTATAATTGTATATTTTGTTCTTGTAACAGAATATAGCAATATTGCAAGGGGTGGGCGATCTTAAAAATAATTCAGTGTTTCAGATGAAACCACAATGGGATGGGGATGATAGAGGAAATAGTATCACAGGGGTGAGTTTGGACTTTTCTTCAGGCAGCTAAATATACCTTGGGCCAGCACTGATTCCCTGCTATCATTCCAATCTCCCTCCTCGTTTTTCCCGTAGCTCTCTTTGGGAGTTGTAAACCTTCTGGTAATTCTCTTTCAATTGCCTGTGGGAGAGTCACGGAGTAGCCATTCTCCTTCGACAGAATCGGACGGAGTTCGCAGGAATACTAGAGCCTTCATTGGTTCAAATGTAGAAAGAATCTTTCCCTCAGCAACATGTACTCAAAGACAGAAACATTGCAAGATCCAATCACTGATCTCTCATATAACATCTTCTTTGGGCATCATGTTTTTGTCAAATATGGCAGCTTTCTTGAGTACAGGATAAGAGTCGAAACGGAGCTGAGCACAAAAATAAACCACATTTCTTTTCCTCTTTACTTCATCAGTTTGCTGGGTTAATATTCTTTACTTTGTAGGTGGTAATGTAAGCAGACAAGAAATAAGTATAAAATCCCTTATAGCTGCATGGGTGATACATAAAAGCGATACTATCCTCTACTTGGAAAATTCTGAGGAACTATCATTTAGCTGGAATGCATAATTTGGCTGGAAATGAGCTGGAAGTCAACTGTGTTGTGTTCCTGGAAGTTACAATCTGTATAAGGACAGCAAAGAACTGACTTCATTGACCATTGTGTGTGTGTGTGTGTGTGTGTGTGTGTGTTTGGTGGATGGCATAATATTTCCACTTGCATTGGTTTCCTGGCATGAAAATGTTTATAGCGCTCATTAGCTAAGAGGATGTCGGCACTGGTCCAATGAACACAGATCTGCCTTCTGATTTTAGCCATTAAATTGCAATGGGATTCATAGGCTTAACATTGTGGGTGTGAGAATAATAAAATGGATCTCCATCTTTAGCCCAGTTACCATGGATGCAGATAAAGGTCATAGTGGCAGCTGCTAACCGCTTGCCTTTTTAGCTGTTTTTCCTATGCTGCTTATATCTTTTCGTGAAAAATATGTTTAGTATAAAGTATACTCCACTCGCTTCAAGTTGAATGCCCCCCTTCAGGCACTAAATATGGTCAATAAAGGCGCCTAATTTATTCATTTATTCAGAGGGCTAGCTATGTTAGTCTGTTGCAGCAAAAACAACAAAGAGCTTTGTGGCTCCTTAAAGGCTAACAGATTAATTGAGGCAAAAGCTTTCATGGACTACAGCCCACTTCTCAAGATGCATGAAATGTTATCTTCGGTTGACAGATATCTATCCATCAACATGGGTAGAGTGGTGGGTAAACAGAGAGGCCCAATGGCACAAATTGCTGAACTGACAGAATAGAAAGAGTTGAATTTGCTGGTAGTTTTGGTCTAGAGCACTCCTTTCGCATCAGAGAAAGGCTACAGCATGAGACCAATGAACTAGAATTGATTGTCACCTTAATAAGACTAGCAAAAGGAATATCATGGCATACGCTTTCATGGGCTAAGGGCCACTTATCCATCAGACACATGGAATGATATCGTGGACTAGGAGAAATAGATACAGTGGGTGGTGGTGGAAAGCAGGATCAAATGAGATGCAAGGATACAGTCTAGGGCTGAGCCAAATACTTCCCTTCATTTAGTGACAATTTGGAAGGTTGAAATTCAGGAGAGGGGCAGTTTTCTTTCAAGAAAGCTGTGAGTAGCCTGGATTGCATCCAGCGAAGTTGCCCTGTGTGTACAAGGACTTCTACTTGTGCAATGGAACATCTCCTCTCCACCACCCAGTTCCGCCTGCACACATCAGCTTTAGGGGATTGGGGGGAAATTTTAAAAAGATTTGGGTGGTGCACAGATGAGACAGAGGGAGTAGAAGTTCCACTGTACAAGTGGAAGCCCCTGCCTCAATGGGATGACTTGCCTGTGTTGTTGAACCAGGCAGAGGGCCTTCTCTGTGGTGGCACCCACCCTGTGGAACGCCCTCCCATCAGATGTCAAGGAAATAAACAACTATCTGACTTTTAGAAGACATCTGAAAGCAGCTCTGTTTAGGGAAGTTTTTAATGTTTGGTCTTTTATCATGTTTTTAATATTCTGTTGGGAGTCGCCCAGAGTGGCAGGGGAAACCCATCCAGATAGGTGGGGTATAAATTATTATTATTATTATTATTATTATTATTATTATTATTTGTGTAGTTGATTTTCTTTTCTCTTATATGTATACAGTGGTACCTCGGGTTACAAACACCTCAGGTTACAAACACTTCGGGTTACAGACTCTGCTAACCTGGAAGTAGTACCTCAGGTTAAGAACTTTACCTCAGGATGAGAACAGAAATCGTGCGCTGGTGGCATGGCGGCAGCGGGAGGCCCCATTAGCTAAAGTGGTGCTTCAGGTTAAGAACAGTTTCAGGTTAAGAACGGACCTCCAGAACGAATTAAGTTTGTAACCACAGGTACCACTGTATAGAGTGTTTGCTTTTAGCTGTAGTAGACCAAGATTTAAATCTTCATTCAACCATAAAACCACTTGGGCAGCCTTAGGCCACCACAGCATTGTTGTTTGGGATTAATTGAAGTATAACAACATATTTAATAAAAACATAATCAAAAATGTAAGTGGGGGCAGCAAAGAAATGGGCAGGGAGTACTCCTGCTCAGGGTGTCAGCCAGCCATGTCAGTTTCCAAGATGCTCCATTCCATGCGCCCCACACATGCTCCCTCAGCTGTTTTGTGTTTTCGCTCATAGTGTCCCAACACCCTCCTTTTTGGAGTCTGCAGATCTTTGAGTTCCTCCCAAGCCTGCTGATATATTCTTCTTCTGTGTAGATGGCAACATGTTGGCCACTTAAGGATCCACACTCTGAAAATTGGGTTCACTGTTAGTATAGGTGAAGATAATAATAATAATAATAATAATAATCACATTGGCCATAGACATTACTATAGGAATTGTTATAATAAAAGCTGCTGCAACAATCCAAAGCAGGAAGAAGATTTTATCCATTTGTCTGATTCTTTAGACAATTTATAGCCTCCCTATAGCACTCAAGGTGGCATTTACATAATGGCAGCGTACAAAACAAGAAAGGAAACAATAAAACCTTGTGTAAAACCAGATATCATATGAACAGATCATAATGGCAAGGGGGGTGGGGAATGCCACCAAATAAAATTAAATTGGGATAATGGAAGATATTTAAAGTATGTGATATCCCCTGGAGTTCTTGATGGCTCTTTGGCATTCTTTATTGGGATAGTGGCTATTTTGGTCATATTTCCTGGCTGAAAATATTCTCTAGGATGTATCTACAGCAGGGTGGGAAACCGGTGGCCCTCCAAATACTGCTGGACTACAACTCCCATCATTCCTGACCCTTGGCTATGCTGGCTGAGGCTGATGGGAGTGGCCGTCCAACAGTGCTCGGAGAGCCACAGAAGATCCAGCAGTGGTTTTGATATGCTTCAAAATGGTGGGCATACCTTTCCATTGCTTTGAATGAAATGCTCTTCCAGCGAAGTGGGGGAGGGGGCGTAACTGTTTGCAACTGTGTTGCAGGGATGGCTACCTGTGAGGTAGTGAAAGGAGGGGTGAACTTTGCCTAGTCTCCCTTGCCCTGCAATTGCCTGGCAACTGTGGAATCTGCTCCAGACGTTTGAGGGATGCTCAAGGGCTTGCAGAAAAGGAAACCGCTCCCCTCCTCTCATTAGTGAAAGCATCCTCTGAACCAAAGATCCTTCTATGAATGAGGGCCACGTTTGGATCCAACCCAGCAAATTTGGTTTGCTTTGTTTTGTTCACTGTGTTACAGTAATGTATGTGAGACATATGGTTCCCTTGCTGGTACTTCGCATCTGTTCTTTGGAGAGGGAAAGGTTGGTTGACACCATTGATAATGTCAAAGCTGTGCAAAAAATAACAACAGCAACAACCCACCAGATAAACTCTCTGTTTATCTTTGATAAACTCTTTGAGGCATGTTTTGAGTGACGTTGCTAACTGTGGGTTGTTTGTTATTAAAAGTAATAAAACATTTCAGAAGCCATCCACCTGTATTATTGAAGATACTGAAATAACGATGCTCAGAAGATCGCAGAGTTTTCACTTTTGCTACTACTGCTGCCATATTTTTAATCAGAGGATTTTTGTCTTGTTTCTTGTTTACTGTTGATATTTTCTGGCTGATTGGAGAGGAATGACATTTTGACAATTTGCTGTAGCAGTAAGCACTGTACAAACAAAAGGTGCTGATGAAAACTGGGAACCCATTATTATGTAAATTGTGGCTGACTAACACCGATTCCATCTCCCAGTCACCATCACTGAAACCAGTTTTACTCAATGATAATAATTTTCATGATTGCAGACTTCAGAGAGATCAGAAATAGGCTTTCGCTGTTGCATTTATCTACTGTGGGTACTTGACCCTTAATTAAATTCTGAAACTTTTTATATGATAAAGTAAAATACAGCTGACACTTCTCTTTAAGCAACGAGTATTGAGAATAGAAGAACAGCCTAGCAGGGTAAAGGTATTTCTGAGTTGCGTTTTTGCAGTGGGAGTAAACCCAGAAGTTATGCTGTTTGAAACTGAGCTCAGTACTTAAAGCAAATGAAAGTACACCAACTCAGTTTCAAAACACTGTTGGTTTTCTCATTTTAATCTTAATTGTTACTGAAAAAAGTATAGGGCCTGCCTAACTGTATGGATGTCTGAACTTGTACATGCAATATAGCCAAGCATGTGAGGAATGTTATTGACCTATTTAAAAAAAAAAAAAGAGAGCACAGGGGATATTCTGTGGAAGGGATATAGAAGAACATGGAGATTGTAAAGTGGGGATGGGGAACTTGTTGCCCTCCAAACCTCTCTTCGTTGTTCTCTTTGCATCTTTCTGACCAGTTTGACATGTGAGTCAGCTAGCATCTGTAATCTCTTCTGCAGCCAGAATTATTTGGGAGTCAGGCTGGAGGGAGGGGTTGCCTAGAGCCAGCTGAGTGAGACCTGAACAAGAGACGAGCTCTGTCCTGGGACAGTCTTCCATCACCCTGAATCAACTTGTGACCAGGTCAAAGGAAGCATCTCCAGTAGAGTCCAGAGTTGGGAGCAGGGCCTGGAAGGAATGTCATCAATCTGTCCCCTATAAAAAGCCTTCTTCACTTCCTTCCTGGAAAAAGAAGGGACTACTCTAGATGCTGGAGAAATGAGCAGCTCAGGGTTCTGATGGGAAGAGCAAGAAACAGGCAGAATGCCTGCCCTCTTGCAGAACCGGTTTTCTTTCTCCTGTATTAAGGAAGGAACTGAGACTGAGCTGCCTTCATTTAGAGTAACTACTGTTCCTGTTATTATACTTAAGCTGGGTCTTTTGGGGGGGTTGCTGGTTGGTGCTAAGCCATGACAGGGCCTTCTTGGGAGCCATTTCCCATTTAGAGAATGCCCTCTGTGGTGCTAGGTATTATCCCTCATTATTAACATTATGGGGGGGGGGGGCTTAAAAAACATTCCTGCTCAACTAGAAACATACTGTTCCTGGCAACCTTGGAACAGCAGCAGAGGAAGCCTCTCAGGCACCTGGGGCGGGGTGCCCCACCCATAGGGATGCGGCGCATGCAGCTTCCCCTAGGGACGTGGCTTCTTCTAGCGACGCAGCGCACGTGGCACCCATGACGGCCCATCCTGTCCACTGTCCGTCTGCTGCCTCCCAGCCCCCCCCCAGCTGTAGGGTGGCTGAGGCCCCATGGCGTGCTGCATCCCTATGGGCAGTGTGTATCCCGTCGCGTCCCTATCGGCGCAGTGGTGATCCGCCCAGGGAGGATTCTGTCATCCCCCCTTCAGGGATGGCACCCGGGGCATGCCGTCCCCAGCACACCTATCTTTCTCTGCCACTGCCTTAGAACTGTTAGATGGAAGGATATGCCACTAATTTCAGATACTTAAAAAAAAAATCCTGCCATTTATATTTGTTCAGTTGTTTGCCACCCTGGGCTCCTTGAGGAAGAAGGACAGGGCAGAAATCGCAGTAATGAATAAATTCCCTGCATAGCAGTTCCCGAGTTCAATTCCCAGTGTTCCTTAAAATAGAAGAAGAAGAAGAGGAGGAGGAGGAGGAGGAGGAGTTAGGATTTGCTATCCCGCTTTATCACTACCCTAAGGAGTCTCAAAGAGGCTAACATTCTCCTTTCCCTTCCTCCCCCACAACAAACACTCTGTGAGGTGAGTGGGGCTGAGAGACTTCAGAGAAGTGTGACTAGCCCAAGGTCACCCAGCAGCTGCACATGGAGGAGCGGGGAAGCGAACCCGGTTCACCAGATTATGAGTCTACCACTCTTAACCACTGCACCACACTGACTCTCTGGCTCACTGAAGAGATGGGCTGTTCAAAGGACAGGGTGGTTTCCCATTTCACATGCAGAAGCCAACTGACAAAGGCATCATCTATCACAGCTGAAGGCAGCAGGTTTATTTTGGGGGGACAAGAAAGGTCACGTGGATCCAGGAAAACTAGCCACCTGCATCTGCTGCCTGAGGCAGTCACTTCATTCTGTCTCACGGTAGGGCCAGCTCCAGAAAGAGACACTTTCGGATCCTGAGCACGTGCAAAAAGCCAACACCACCGGCAACTTCAGCTGTGAAACTGCCCTCAGAGCATGGCTGCTCCACCTATATAGAGACTACAAAGAGAGGTGGAAGTGTTTTGAAAGCTGACATTTAATATTTCTTTGGATATAACACATTGCTAAGCATTCAGATCACAGAGCCAATGAACTACAAAAAGTAATTACTAGAGTGGATTTCACGAAGAGTAGAAAGATTATTGTGTCACATTAAATAACAATTGTATCCTTAATGATGTGTTTGACTATAATACAAACATCCGTCTACTATTACATGCACTACAATCTACCTTTCTAATTACTCCAGTGGTTTCCTGTTCCCTTGCTAGAATGTTGTGCTTTCAAAGACTATGTAAACATTAAGTGAGATTTTCTTTTTTAAAAAATACGAGGAGTGCAGCTGCCTGGCCATTGATGAATTGGCTATAAATTGTAGGCAGAATTCTATGTAAATATAATAATTGTTATGTTCCTGATTGAATGTCTTTCAAAATATATTTTATGTTACAATATAGTTGTTGTTTTTTCAAAATCCACACCTCTACCCTTTTCATCAATAAAATGTAGCGAAAAACCACAGCAGCAACATTTCAAGGATTTTAATGGGAAATGTGTCAGATAACAGGTAGAGAACATTTTAAAGAGATGTGGTTTGATATAAGATTTTTAGAAAATACTTCTTTCTAGCTGTGAAAGTTAGATTTGCTTAAGTTTCATTGAAATCAATGGAACTGATTTTAGCCACAACTAACTTGACCCACTTACAGTTTAACCCTTAGTGGATTGCACCCAGTGGGTGGGTGCTTAGACGGTTGGGTTAATCACCATTTCCAAAGTGCTTGCAGCTCATGCTGGCCAGTATGGGAGGAGAACTTACTATATTTTCCCTCAGTGCAGATGCTTGGTTTGTTAAATCCCACCATTGGTTCCCGACCTAATCTAGTCACGCTCATTCATTTCAATGGATCTACTCTTAGTTGAATACCACCCAAGGAGTCAGAGGAAATTTATATGTGGAGTGCCCAGCTGAATGTATCTGCACAGGGGTGGGGATCCACCAACTCAGGGACCAAATGCAGCACACACCCAGGCCCCTCTATTTGTCCCTCAGGAATCCCCACAGAACACATCCTCCTTGGTTTCATCTGGCTGGAATGTGTCCTTGAATAACAATAACAATAATTTATTATTTATACTCCACACATCTGGCTGGGTTTCCCCAGCCAGTCTGGGCAGCTCCCAATAAAATATTAAAAACACAATAAAACATCAGACATAAAAAAACTTCCCTAAACAGGGCTGCCTTCAGATGTCTTCTAAAAGTCAGATAGTTGTTTATTTCCTTGACATCTGACAGGATGGCGTTCCACAAGGTGGGCTCCACTACCGAGAAGGCCCTCTGTCTGCTTCCCTGTAACCTCACTTCTCACAGTGAGGGAACCACCAAAAGGCCCTTGGAGCTGGACCTCAGTGTCCGGGCTGAACGACAGGGGTGGAGACATGCATCTGGCTTGCCTAGGAAGAAGATGGAGACATGTAGTGTGTGGGTGTGTGGAAAACTGACTTTCAAATGGCTGGAATGTAACCCATTGTACAAAGATTCAAATCTATTGCCATGCCCATTTGCACCTGCCATGTGGCCCCCAGAAGGCTGACCAGGAGGGATAATGGCTGTTGAGCTGAAAACGATTCCACACCCCTGAACTAAGCTGTTTGACATTCCTTTCTCTTCAATATGGCCAGGGCTTTTTTTTCAGCCAGAGCTTACCAGAGCTCAGCTCTGGCACCTCTCAGCTAGGTGCTATTGCCATTCTAAGAGAACAAGGGATAAGTTTGTGGTGAGTTCTGGCACCTCTTTTTTTAGAAAAATAACACAGAATATGTCTGAGCAAGTTTCATGACTCACCCTCCCAGAAATGGGAGAGAATTCTCACTGGCTTTGGAGCAAGTGCAAGGTTTTTCGCCTCCTCCGTGGCTCGGCTATCTGAACCTTGTCAGATAGCAAGAGGGTTTAAGAGATGCTGACAAGTTGTGTTGCTGTTAGCCCCAGTTTTATGGGTTATGTTATAATGCTTTCTGTGAATTGCTTGCCATACCGCAACCATTATGCCTTAAAAGAAAAACAACTGCATGAAACCTTCTGGGCAGTTAATGTATTGAGAGGAGAGGAAGTGGACAGGTCTGCTCTCTTTCAGACTGACATTGTTACTGGGTGCAGCTTTCTGAGCAGCACAGCAGCTCACAACTGGTCCAGGTCTTCCATGGTGCCTTGTTCTAACTGAAACCAGACGAGAAGAGATGCGGTTGTCTTTTGCAGAAGACTGGCTAGCGATTTACAAGATTTCACGGAGGCAAAATTTTCACACGTTTCGATTTTTGCAACACAACTTGGATCGAAAAAGCTTGTTATACAACACACACACACACCCAAGCACACAATAAACAAAAATCTGGCTGCTTCCAAGTGAACTGTTTGCTGTAGAATCACTGTGGCTCACTGACTTGCATTTTGGAAGGAGTGGTGTCTGTATGTCTTCCAATTATAGTCATGTGTTTATAGTTACTGTTCCATGTTTTCCATTGCAGTGCAAAATCTGACTTCTCTCTCTCTTTTAAAAAAGGCTGAAACATGACCTCAAACTCCACAGGTGTGGATGATGTTCTTTATTACTATTTTCTCGACTTTTGAAGGGGTGTGCGGTTTTGAGATGTGCAGTGAAATTTGGGGAAACTGGAGCCCTACTTGCACCATCCGCAAGGGACGGAGACCCCTTCAGTATCTACTTTCAGTTTGCTCCTTTCAGCTTCCTTGAGCAAATGAGAAAGCAAAACAGGGGGATGAAGAGCAGCTCTCTCAGGTTTAATAGGTTTAAATGTACCGTTTACATCATAGGCTTCTTGTGAAGGGGCAGGACTGATCCAGACCATCCATTTGTATAAAAACGTTAAAAGGAAGGGTTCTAGCTCAGTAGCAGAAGGACCTTGCATGCTGAAGGTCCTATGTTCAGTCCATGACATCTCCAAGGAGGGCCAGGTAGCCCAACTGTCAGACAGCAGAGACAATACAGAACTAGAGGGATGGCGGTCACACTGGTATAATGCAGCTTCCTAGACCAGTACTTGCTTAAAAGTGCTTGGCTCCACTTCCTCCTGTTCTGACCTCCTCTTTGTGTTCAGAAAGCAGCTCCACCTTTGAAGGGTGGGAATGTTGAGGGCATCATAAGCTTATACAGAGTTTTTCCTTCTTACTTCTTTTAAATCCATTTTATAATAGGTTTTCAACCTAATATACCATAAAATTCCAACCAAATAGAATAACAATAAAAAATGTCAAACAGAAAAACTAAAGAAAACATTAATTAAAAAAACATCAACAACCCTCATATGATAGCCCTCACTCACCTCCTTACTTTACACTACCACCTAATTTGCCCCCAACAGAAGCTGACAAAAACAGACACATGCACAAATGTTTAATATCACTAAAGCAAACAAGTGCTATACCACAATTAGGTAAATTTTAGGTAGGTAGGTGATAGATATATGAGAGAGAGAGAGAGAGAGAGAGAGAGAGAGAGAGAGAGAGAGAGAAATGATTTTTGTTTTTGTTTGTTTTTGTTTGTTTGTTTGTTTGTTTAAAATGCCACTCATATGCATTGGGTCTTTCCTCTCTCCATCCATATACAGTGGTACCTCAGGTTACATACGCTTCAGGTTACAAACACTTCAGGTTACAGACTCCACTAACCCAGAAATAGTACCTCAGGTTAAGAACTTTACCTCAGGATGAGAACAGAAATCGTGCGGCGGCAGTGCGGTGGCAGCGGGAGGCCCCATTAGCTAAAGTGGTACCTCAGGTTAAGAACAGTTTCAGGTTAAGAACAGACCTCCAGAACGAATTAAGTTCTTAACCCTCAGTACCACTGTAGTTTGTGTTGACTCAATTGGGGTAGAGAGTAGGATGCTCCTGGAAGGAAAACTGCCATGTCCCCAATAGGGTGGGAAACACTCTTCAATCCAAGGGCCGCATTCCCTTCTGGCCAACCTTCTCAGATGCCAATGGTGGGCAGGGCCAGAGGGAAAGGTGGGCAGAGCAATGGATGAAATGTTAGCTTTGTAGGGTAGGCTTGTTTCTACACCAGCTCACACACCTCATCAAGGAAGGACACAGTGCACCCAGGCAAAAGCACTCAAGAAGGGTGTGAAGCAGGGACAACAGAGGATGTGGCCTAAGGAGAGCCCTGGGGAACAGACAGAGAGGCTTGGAGCTCCCAGGTGTGAGGTTCACCATCCTAGATGTAGATACTCAGTTGCAATTCCACTTGTAGTTTACAGTGGAAGAGTACTGGCAGTGCAAGGAGCCCTCCATCTGGAAGCACGCAGTGTTTTCAAAGCTCTTTCATGGGGACAATTTTTCAGCCTTAGAGTAAGCCTTACCTGAGCCCCTGAAGGAACACATTCATGGCACTGAAAAGGAAACTGGTTTGCTGGTTTCAGGTCTCTCCTAGGCATAGCGCAAGCTTTGCTATTTGATATCAGAAAAGGGGTGGTGGGGAGACAACAGGTTGCATCTAATGCTGCCGTTCTGCTTGCACAACAGACTGCCATTTGCACTTCTCCTCTTCTCTGCAGCTGCCTGCCCACCCTCAAAATCTGTTCCAGAGGCTTGGGGGATCCTGTGGAGCAGATTTTGGCAGGGCGCATGAGGAGGTGAGGAAGGAGAAGTCGCTTTGTGCAAGTGGAACATTGCTTGCACAGCGTTGGATACAAACAAATGTCATTTTGTTAAATTCAAGCACGAAAATTTATTAGTTGTCCCAAGGTTGCATTTAGTATCTTGTTTCCCCCTCTAAACAAACAGATGCCATGTTGCAGGTAGAAGGTGAAGGCATCAGGAGTGTGAATGTATTCCCTCCAGTGCTAGTTGTTGTTGTTTAGTTGTTTAGTCATGTCCGACTCTTCATGACCCCATGGACCAGAGCACGCCAGGCACTCCTGTCTTCCACTGCCTCCCGCAGTTTGGTCAAACTCATGCTGGTAGCTTCGAGAACACTGTCCAACCATCTCGCCCTCTGTCGTCCCCTTCTCCTTGTGCCCTCCATCTTTCCCAACATCAGGGTCTTTTCCAGGGAGTCTTCTCTTCTCATGAGGTGGCCAAAGTATTGGAGTCTCAGCTTCACGATCTGTCCTTCCAGTGAGCCCTCAGGGCTGATTTCCTTCAGAATGGATAGGTTTGATCTTGCAGTCTATGGGACTCTCAAGAGTCTCCTCCAGCACCATAATTCAAAAGCATCAATTCTTCGGCGACCAGCCTTCTTTATGGTCCAGCTCTCACTTCCATACATCACTACTGGGAAAACCATAGCTTTAACTATATGGACCTTTGTTGGCAAGGTGATGTCTCTGCTTTTTAAGATGCTGTCTAGGTTTGTCATTGCTTTTCTCCCAAGAAGCAGGCGTCTTTTAATTTTGTGACTGCTGTCACCATCTGCAGTGATCATGGAGCCCAAGAAGGTAAAATCTCTCACTGCCTCCATTTCTTCTCCAATGCTAGTACCTACATACAAGTATTTGTATATCAAAGCCTCTCAGGATATGCTGCTGGGGTGTCTCCCCACCCCCGCCCTTCATATAACATAGAGAAATGTTTAGGATATTTTAGGTAAAGCATTCAAAAGAAGGCCAACCAGCCATCTGCAAAAGGGTTGTTTTCTTTGGCATCACCACCCACAAATGCTTCCTGTTGTTGCTCTGCTATCCATCTTGTACATAGCTTTAAAAATGTAAGTTTTTTTTATTTTTTATTTTAAAAAAATAAGAATAAAGCTGTTGCCCTTTAGGCTCGTGGATATGCAGGATTTCTAAAATACGCTGGGTCAACAAAGGGCTGATGTGAAACAAAAGTGCTTTCATTATTGGATTAACTTAACCTTCAGCATCGCTAGCTAGCTTTTTTATATTCCAGGACTATATTACTCATGCCCTCTAATCGTCCGCATTGCAAATCCAGGAAAATTCTGCAGAGGTCCTGATTTCTGTATTACTGTATGCTGGGTTTATAAACCGAAACCAAGATCAGCCCTGACAGTTAAGCTAATGCCAGATTGAAGTTTTATTTATTTGGCCATTTCATCGAAAAGTAGACGCTGTGTCTGTGGTTTACATCTCTAAAATCAAATGAACTATTTATGTGTGGCAAAGAACTGCGAGACACATAGACCTTATTCACGAATATTTTTATGGTTTCTTTACACTTGTGAAGGTAAAGAATTTGTGAAGGTATATTCTGTACCCAAATCCCATGCATTTCTTGGATCTCCCACCCACCCACCCACCGCCCCACCGTTAGCAGTAAGAGAAGGTAGGATCTAGCTCAAATGAGGCTCTCAAGAAACATCGTGAGATGTGCCTCCATGAAGCTATGCTTGCAAGTAAGAAAGCAGGTAGGCAGGGTCTGCCTGAAGACAGAATGGGGTCAGTGGAGCACTGCTGCATTGTGACCCTATGGATAGCTCAGTTGGTTAGAGCATGGTGCTAATAACACCAAGGTTGCCGGTTCAATCCCCATATGGGACAACTGCGTATTCCTGCATTGCAGAAGGTTGGAATAGATGATCCTCCGGGTCCTATATCCAACTCGACAATTTTATGAGTCTATGATTCTTTGGGGACGTGGGTGGCACTGTGGGTTAAGCCACAGAGCCTAGGACTTGTCGATCAGAAGGTCGGCGATTCGAATCCCCGCGACGGGGTGAGCTCCCGTTGCTTGGTCCCTGCTCCTGCCAACCTAGCAGTTCGAAAGCATGTCAAAGTGCAAGTGGATAAATAGGTACCGCTCCGGCGGGAAGGTAAACGGTGTTTCCGTGCGCTGCTCTGGTTCACCAGAAGCGGCTTAGTCATGCTGGCCACATGATCCGGAAGCTGTACGCCGGCTCCCTTGGCCAATAAAGCGAGATGAGCGCTGCAACCCCAGAGTCGGTCATGACTGGACCTTTACCTTTACCTTTATGATTCTTTGATTTACCCTAATGTAGCATTTCTCAACCTGTGATCTGTGATGTCCAAGTGGGTTGAAAAACCTGTGCAAGTGATTTGCGGGATTTATAAGTAAGCCCATGATAACTATTGCTTGTCATTCTTAACTGGCATGTTGAATACCTCTTGCAACTTTTTGTTTGGTTGCCATATGATAAGGTTGTGTTGACGCTTAATGCCCAGAAACTGATGGGCCACCATACCAAAAGCATTGGGAACTGCTGCCCTAACAGATCAGCTTCCACTGATGCTGTGTATCCAATTGTGTGTGTGCCTATGGATCTGCAAGCAAACCTGCAATGCATGTACATACTTAGCTATACTGTCTATAAAAAGCAAGCTAAGATATCAGTGCAAAGTTGATTTCTTCTGTGCACCCATCAGTGTGCCAGAGCATCAAACTGCAAGACAGAGAAACCCTCATCAGGACAAAGAGAGAAAATACCCCATGTTGCTATGTATCAGTTGCTAATCTCGGTGGCTATGGGTTGGTCCCTATAATGCGCGGAAGGAAATTGTGTGTATGAGACAGTATAATAAACACCCGCTTAAATTTTGAGGAAGTCTTCCATAGATGTTATGGACACAAACCTCCCTGTAACATGTGATGCTGAACACTACAGAAATGTGCAAGGAACAAATGGGAGCTCGTCTTCCCTGCAACGTGCCTTGGATTTTTTAACACTCTGCACTGAGCAGAATTGCGACAAGCTCAAGAAAATGTCACCAACTTTTTTGTCTTGAATATTACAATTCCTGAAAAGGCCAGTTCATACAGTTGGAGACCTCCATGCAATTAGCTTGTGGACTAAGAAAGGAACCAAAGTTGGGCCTGTGTGACCCAGCCAAAATCATGTATATGAGCCAGTATCTCCATGTGACCACTGTACACATTGGTCAATATTTCTGTACAATTGCAGAATCTTTTTTTTTTCTTGGTTAGGACAGGAGCCTATTGGCATCTCCACATAGTACTAGTGTCTGAAGTAGCCCTGCGAGAACATGCAGATTTATTTATTTTTCTTTAAAGTCATAGCAGATGAATAAATTGCCCTTAAAAAAACTCTTTGCAATGCTTTGGGAAAATTTATTGCCTTGCCACAGCTATTATACCTTAAAATAAAAAGAAATCACAGTGGTTCCATGTTATAATCATCTGATCAACCAATACTGTCTTTCTTTGAGACAATAAACATGACCTGCACTTAGATTAGTGCCAAATGAGTATGGTTTCTGGACCACCTCTCAAATAGATTTTGACCCTTCTTGATTTTTTATTTTATTTTTAATGTTGCTCATTGGGCTATTGCTGTCTTGGAAATGTACTTGCTCTCAACTATACACTGTTTCGGTGTGTGTGTGTGTGTGTGTGTTTTTAAAGCTGCAACTTGTGTAGCTAATGTTGCAAGAAAATTAGAAGGTCATTAGTGGTTTCAGCGTGCTATTACAGACCTAAAGCATAATCTTTACATGCTCTTTGCTCTGAGAGGGCTAGAGAAACCAGTATCTTCCATCGTAATGACTTCCAGTTTACAGCCTTCATTTGTTATATTTCCTCAATAGCTGTTGTGTTGAGATTAACTGCATAAATGGTCTGCAGCTGTCTGTTATGAATTAAGGGAGTTTAATCAAAGTATTTCTAATGTACAGCATAATGATAATACATGGGGGAAGTACTATTTAAGAGATAATGATGGCTTCAGAAGATCACTGTTGTAATGTTTAGTGCATATGCCTTCAGCATTGAATTTGTTGTTGTTCTGAATATGCTTAATGGATCAGTGAAAAGCTGCCTAATGTGGGATTGTTTGATGGGGCTGACAGAGCTGGAATTAGCCCATTGCTGTTTACTGCATACAGCCATTAAGATTAATTGCTGCCAGATAATTTTGACTGTTTTTATCTTCGGGAAAAAGTGTCACTAATGGGTTTATAAATTGGTTCACTATTACTAATAGTTAGGCCAATGTAGCTGGATAGAATGTCAGGCACTAATTCTAAAGATAAAGGTAAAAAAAAAAAAGTATAAAGCATTATATGACTTGCTAGTTTTAAGGGATAATGTTATCTAATAACAGACAGACTGATATATGATGCTCATTAATGCTATTTCCCGGGCTTTGGGTTGAACCTAATAGATGCTAATAAAGTCTTATTTGATGTCCCATTAAAGAGCTCAATCTGTTTTCTGCATTAATGCACAACATTGTTTATCACATTTTCAGTGACTAAAACCCAGACCCTCAATCTGTTACATAACTAAACAGTTTGAAGCCCGTCATACCTATTTTTGTCTTTGTTTAGATACAGTGAAGAATTTATATACAGAGATCAAGTCTATCTCCGTATGTGCTGTTTGCATTTTATGTTCTACCTGTCAGCAATGACGGTACTGTAAAAGGAGCGATAGTATTTTATTTTTATTTTTACTGGTGTTGGCATTGAAACATTGAGAAAAATCCGGACAGGGATTCTCCAAAGCATCGACTAGATGATTTTGTAAAAAAATGATATGATCTAAATAAATATCAGAGGGTGGGCCTGCAGCTGATTTTAGTGCTTTAGTTGACATTTAAATATACATGCATTAGATAATACAATGTCCCTGAATTTCCTGTATATTAAAATAAAAGTTGCTTTCTGAGTCTCTCTTCCTCACACACAAAGATTATGCTCCCCTGCTCTCACCTTCTTTCCCTTTATATGAAACAGAAAAATCATTAATCTCAGTAGATAAAAACAGGAGAGGCAGTACTTCTTCAACTTCATCAAGCACAGAGTAACCTGTAAGGCATGCGTTCCTAAGACCAAATAATATTTGTAATTTTATGTATACCTTAATGATTCTTCTCAGAATGCCCCCCCCCCCCATACAAGGAGGGCTGGAATAGTTAAATTGTTTTCAAAGTATATCTAGTATGAGCAAGTACTTTTAAATATTTATCTTCTGCTGTGTGTTTTTACAGTGTTATTAAATGATTCTAATTGATCTTCATCTCCATCCATGGCATCACGAAGAGTCGGACACGACTAAACGACTAAACAACAACAACAAATTGATCTTTATATATAAAAAATGTGTTCTGTGTCCATTTCCACCACCACATTTCCACCACCACCACCTATTAACAAATATTTAAGACAACACGGATGGCGTGCTCAATTAAGCCTGATTATACAGTTGGCATTGTTGCTTTAAATGTGGACAGTAATCAGTATCAATCTCAACCCGGGGCTGGGATTATTAAAGACTGGAACATCCATGTGTTAAAATGACTTTTCCCTCACTGTTTGAGCCAATAGAGCATGGGTAGGCAAACTAAGGCCCGGGGGCCAGATCCAGCCCAATCGCCTTCTCAACCCGGCCCACAGACGGTCCGGGAATCAGTGTGTTTTTACATGAGTAGAATGTGTCCTTTTATTTAAAATGCATCTCTGGGTTATTTGTGGGGCATAGGAATGCGTTCATTATTATTTTTTTCAAAATATAGTCCAGCCCCCAACAAGGTCTGAGGGACAGTGGACCAGCCCCCTGCTGGAAAAGTTTGCTGATCCCTGCAATAGAGGATGGGGCTGTGTCGCTCTCCTGTCTTCCAAACATGGCGTGTTGCTACCACTTACTAAGAGAGAAAGCAGAAGGGGCAAGCCAACCGGAAGCTCGAGGTGGAGGGTGTGTTGTGGCAAAGTCATTCTGAGACTCCTGCCACTGCATCCACGCTGTGCCTGCACAACGCCAATCTCTTCCTCTCCTCCTTTCAGTAAGCAGCAGCAACACGCCACATTTGGGAGATGGAAGATCAACACAGCCCCACCGGCTGCCACTGGCCTCAGCCAACATGGCTAATGATCAGGGGTGGTGGGCAGCATCTATAACACACAAAGGTTCCCCACACTTGTTGTAAGCTGTTGCTTCCAGTCTCTTTGCAGCCATCCTGGAGGATTATAGAGGAGTGGAGAACTCATGAGCCTCAGGTCATCTGTGCACATTGTGCTAACCTGTGGGTTAGTATTATGCGCAAATCAGATCATAATATGTCAGTTGCAGGTCCTGTTGGACTTGTGCAGATTTCATGAGCTTGTTTTATTTTAGAAAGGCTCTCCTGCAACAGAAGTGCTTTCATTCTACCTTTCTGTTACCGAACCCATCACAAGTGTGCCAGCTATTCTTTTGTATCATTAATGAACTTTAACAACTTTTGAAGTGCAAAGTCTTGATTATCATGTTAAACAAGTACTTTCCGGCAGGTGCGTTGGTTGGGATCTTATTCCTAATTACCAACAGGAGAACAAACATTCAAATAAATGCCTCCGATAGAATTAAAACCTGCTACAGAGCAGGCAAAACTGACACATATCATGGGCTCCTTCATTCACCTTCCAGGTGCATCAGCCTCTGGTCATACTGCTACACAGAGTGTGTGCAACATAATCTGGTGTTTGCTACAGGGATTTTCCATGATTACAGCTTTGCAAAATCCGTAAAGTAATCCAATGCTATCCTTTCTATTCTACATCAGGTATATAGATGCTAGATGCCTTTCTTTAAAATCAGCAGTGAAGCAAGCATATGAATACTCTTTCGGTTTATTAATTAGACATCTGCTTGATTCAAAAATAAAATAATACATCTGTGAAACACCCCCCCCCCCAAAATCAACGTACAGTATGAGGAAAGTTAAAGCTCTAACAAAATTGTAAACAAAAAAAGGAGGGAAATGGCATACTAAAGCTTCTAACATATCTTTTGTACCATGTAAGCATTAAAAACATTCTAGACTACATGTGATGTACAGTGGCACCTTCGTTCTCAAACGAAGTCCGTTCAACTCCCAGAACGGTTCAAAAACCAAGGCACAGCTTCCGATTGGCTGCAGGAGCTTTCTGCACTCAATCAGAAGCTGTAGAAGCCACGTCGGACGTTCGGCTTCCAAAAAACCTTTGCAAACCAGAACACTTACTTCTGGGTTTGCGGCGTTCAGGAGCCAAATTGTTCGGGAGCCAAGCCGTTCAGGAACCAAGGTACCACTGTATTGTGTTTGCTTACAAGTTGCCCTCCATGAATTCATACTTTGTGTGGCCTCTCAACCCAATCCCCTTCCTGTTCATGTTGCTGGCAACACTGAAGGATACACTGATGCCACCATCACCTGGATTTCCCTATACATGCTAGTTTGGATGTCAGTACATGTCAGTAGTGATCGGTTGCATATGGGGAAACAGGATCGTCAGCTACAGAGTATATATAGAGAGAGAGAAGGCAGGGGAACCGGGCATCAAGCAAGGGTCTGAATGGCAATGAAGTAGCACATAGGTCAGCAAGAGGATGGAGAACACCTACATTTAGGACTAAACATACGTAGGATCGGACTAGATCAAGCTCTTTGCTGATCTTAGGAAATGAATTTTGCAGCAGCACCGTCACTTCTGCCTACATATTGTTAAACTAGGAGGGTGTTATTGTGTTCTCCTCAAGGGTTTTCCTGATTGCAAACCCCTTTCCTTTGTACTGGTGAATGGAGTCCAGAGAAAGGACATGTCCAAAAAATGGAAGTGAATTCTACCCATTCATTTGTACGGACTGAAGGACAACTAAACAATAATAACTACCATTACTTACACCTCTCACACCATGCTTCCCCAAGGGCCCGCGAGAGATTACATTCCCTTTAGATGATTTTTCCCAACGGATCAGGAATTGCTTTGAACTCTAAATCCTCACCCATTTGTCTGCATTGCCTATTTCAATAACAGGCAAGGTGGTGACCTGCAGGTATTGTTGAACGACAGCTCCCAACATCCTTTGCCATTGGCCATGCTCACTGGGACTGAAGGCAGCTTGAACCCAACGACAGCAGGAGAGAACCATGTTAGCTATCCAGGCCTAGTGGGCTGCAGCAACCCTACAGATGTGCTAAGGTGACAGAACATTGTCCCCAAAGTTTATCCTGTACTATTGCGTATTTGGAAAATATGTATAGATTTTGTGTGTTGCTTCGGCACAGGATGATATTTTAAAACAGGTAAAGACCATATAATTCTGTAAAATCTGTGGTGGATGTAGTGATGTCTACCAACCTGGCTGGCTTTAAAAAAGGACTGGACAAATTCATGGAGGGAAGGGCTATTGTGGTGACTAGCCATGATGGCTATGCCTTCACAGTTGCAAGCAATAAGACTTCTAAATACCAGTTGTTGGAAAATGCAGGAGTGTGGAGTGCTCTTGTGCTCAAATCCTGCTTGTGGGTTTACCACAGGTATCTGACTGACCACTGTAAGAAAAGGATTCTGGAGAAGATGGACTATTATGTCCTTATCTGCTCCTAAAATGACTCTTCCGCACCCATCCTACCCACAACCCTTAATGATTTCCCTTCCTCCAGTTCATCCAAACCCTTAGGCTTCTACTGGCTTCTTGTTGTTTGTTTAGTCTAACTTTACAGCTTACACACACAAATATGCTTGCATATGCATCTGGGATATGAACACATGCAAAATGCTCTGCTCCACATCATGCCTAAATTCCTGGTGGATCAGTTTGCTGGCATCAAAGGTTGCATTCCAGAGAAATTAGGCATGCTTAAATGCCATTGATTTCAGTCAGCCTATACACAGTCTACTCAGAAGTAAGCCCCACTGAGTTTAATAGTACTTTCTTCCTTCCTGATTACATGTGTTCCTTTGTAGTCTTAATTCAGCTTATTGGCTAACCTCGTTTTCTCTGGATTGCAGCCGCCAGCCTCTTCCATGACATAATATTGTGTATCTGTGCTATGATATGCGGCTGCTTCATCTGTAACGGAAGTGCGAATATAATGGATTTCAAAAACTTTCTCTCACCAGAACTAAAGTTGCAAAATGATGCTATTAAAATTTAAAATTGACCTAATTAAGAATACCAGGGAACAAATGTATGTAGTTAATACAGCAAATTAAATGGGCTGGATTTTCTTTTTCACAGAATCAAGGCATAAAAATATTACCCTGCAATTAAAACATTTAATATGGAAGATTCTCTCCTTCAGACAGTTTGAGGCCAATTCTTTCCAGTCTGCAGCTATTACATGGAAGAATTACATAACTTGCTCTCTTTTTTTTCCCCCTCCTGCAAATTGCCGAAGCTGTACCAGTGCTTCATTAATAATATCAAGTAGGGAGAAGAAGAAGAAAGTATTCCCACTGGCAAAATTAGGTTTACCTTCCCTCCCCCAATTCTTTCTTCCTGGCATCTCAAATCCTAAAATATCTGCTCAAAGCAATGAATGTGACCAAGTCATTTAGAAGCTGCGGCTTCTTCTTCTTCTTCTTCTTCTTCTTCTTCTTCTCCTCCTCCTCCTCTTTATGAACTTTCAGATCAGTGCCTTCAAAACAACCCGATGTGGGATGAAACTGGGGTTTGGGGCCCCTGAACCCGTATATTCACAATGTAGCTGCCAAGTTATGCAGTCATTCATACAGATGGAAGCATCTCTCAATTTTGGTCCTCTGGGTTTACCATTTTTCCAATCTTAAATTTAGTTCTCCACATTTTGCAGCAATTGTTGTTGTTGTTGTTCTTGTTGTTATTATTATTATTAGCCTCAGGAAATTCTTCATCATTTTATTACAGAATTCTTCCACTAAAAAAAAAATTTGTATGCAGCTTCAACTGCCGCAAACATTCTTGTGAGCAATATAATGCATGTTTTTATGTTATTTCCAGTAATATCCTCATTTGTATTCACACTTTCCTCTAATATATGCATTCTTGTAAGCATTCTTTACTGCATTGCAAAATTCGGATATGTGTGATTTTCAAAGGAGAGCTATATTTCAGTTTTGCAAATTGTTTTGGAAAGTGCTCATTTTACAAATTTGACTTTAAATGCAAACTGAACCAAATTTCCTCCCCCATCTCCAGTCATTGGTGACAGAGGGCTCTGCGGGGGGGGGGGAGCCCAATAGAACCAGGCATCCAGTTGTCTGGGTCTTTCGCCCTTGGCCTCTTGTTCCTTCTTTTATAGCAGTTGGTGGTTGTTTGTCCCTTACACAAAACAAGTATCCTGTTCACTTGAACCAATCATCTCTTGTGAGGAAGGGAAATTTAGCCATCTCGACTCTTTCTCTCTGCCCCTAACACACAATTGACACTATTTGAAGGCTATTTGACGGAGGTAGTAAATGTGAAGCCCTAGGTCAAGTGAAATGTGCCCGAAGATCCTTTTTTCCACATGGAATCCTTTCTGTGGGATTATAATATCTCTGTGGCTGTAGCATTGGAAGCTGTGAAACACCCACTGGATGCATTCAGATGTTGGGGGAGAAAACTTAAAATGACATTTTTGTATTAGTACATGAATATTCAGTCACCAAAAAAAAAAAAAAATTAGCCATCCAACTGTGCAGATATCAAGACATTAAAATGCAGATGAAATCCCATAGACTGGAAGAACCACCTCGTATTTAACATTTATTACTCATTCATAACCATCTGAAAACTTCTGACAAAAGACATTTTTAATGTTAACATTCCACTTATCCCTTTGGCATTTCAGTACTACACACTCCCTCCCATAGTCTGCTACTTGCGGCTCTGAAGATGTGTTCAAGTTTAAAGTTTACTGAAAGAGTGAAAATAAATTCATTCATTGGGGATGGCCATCTGGAAGCTGAGTGGGGACCTTATAGTCCTGCATGAGGCCACAAAAATAGACTAAATGATGTGTCATGCCGACGTGATCTTTGAAAAGTTACTAAAGGTGAATACAGTACATGATCTGCTGGAAGATACTTAGTTTTGTATTATATTTAAAGTATTGCAGATATTTATATTGAGCAGTCTGATGTGACTGGATACAAAAAAACTGGCTCTTTGGGCATGAAGCATTGTCCAGATCCATTAGATATTATTCAAAACTTTATTTGCAGAACTTTCTTCATAACAGAATAAACACATCAACAATACATCCAAATAATTCCATATAATATCTTGGGCTGTCCCACACAAGGTTAGCATCTTTGAAAATATGAAATGCTCCAAACAAATCTATAAGCAAAGGTTTTTTTCTCTCTCCATTAGCCTGGAACTGTTTACCTGGACAGCTTCATTTACATCCTTACTCTCACAGCTCCCTTTCAAAATGGACATTTGGAACCAAACACCTTTGTCGCCTTTTCTAAGGTTAAACACTCATGTGTTAGGTAGCAGAAAACAACAATAGTTAATTATCGACTAGCCAAAGAGTTCAGAGACCACTTCTTGGCTTCAATATAGCCCCATGGAAAATCCCCATGATAAATCCTTTGGTAATACACAGTATGGCATTCTTCATTTCAGTGTCAATGAAACAATCATACTGAACAGAAAGTACCACCGCTGATCCTTGTATATGATTAATGGATTGGGCTGGTGAGTCTGTTGCTGCCATCATGACTGCCCGTACCACTCAGATTCACATGTATGTGCTCATCACTTGTTACTCAATGACATCGTTCAGGCTGCTTCTACACATGCAGCAGAATGGAATGGAATGAGGCTGTAGAAGAAGAAGAAGAGTTTGGATTTGATATCCCGCCTTTCACTCCCCTTCAGGAGTCTCAAAGCAGCTAACATTCTCCTTTCCCTTCCTCCCCCACAACAAACACTCTGTGAGGTGAGTGGGGCTGAGAGACTTCAAAGAAGTGTGACTGGCCCAAGGTCACCCAGCAGCTGCATGTGGAGGAGCGGAGACGCGAACCCAGTTCCCCAGATTGCGGGACTACTGCTCTTAACCACTACACCACACTGGCTGTAGCGCCTCAGACTGCAATAGTAGGCACTTAAGCACACAGCAGTGGCACACCTTGGGGTCTCAGATTTCAACAGCGCCTTGTGCAATTTACATCATAGTTGATGCACCCCCTGCAGCGTCTCTGAGGTTCCACGGCCACTGTGACCAAACGGGTCACAATACCCTTAAGCACACTTGTGCACAGAGCCAATGGGAGACTGATAGGATGTCCATTGTACCTGTTCTGCTGCTCTCTAAGCCTCCGAGCAGGCTAATGTCTAGAGCTTCAATTAGCATTTAAAAACATGGGTATTTGTTGCAATTTGAAAGCAAAATCTGATCTATTTTAACATTATGTTAAGACACGGCAATATGATCCAAACTTTTTAATACAGCAAGTGTAGTCCATCTATGTCATACTCAGAGTATACCCATTCAACGCAATGGACTGGAAGTTCATTGATTCCAGTGGGTGTCTTTTGCGTGTGACTGACTTTGGCTACCACCCACAGACTAATGTAGTCTCATCCATGATGTGCCTTGGACAGCTGCCCTTGTTCCTCCCTTACACTAGTTGCACTGATGCTTATAAGAGCAGAGATCTACACAGATCAGGCTTCAAACCTCGAGTAGTTCCAGATTCTCAACAGAAGACTAAATGGAGAAGAATTGTTAAAGTGATTATCCTCTAATAATGCTTGCAAATTGAACTTACTTTCTCCTTGAATCCTGACTTACTGTAATGAGTTATTATCCAACACAAATTCTTTTGCTTGATTACTTGGCATTTTTCCCATCACCTTAACAAGAAGATTAATTGTAATTTTCTTTTAAAAAATTGCCATTGACCAGAGTAATACAAGCATGATCTACCAGTAATTTTAGAAGGCATCACTCCAATATCCCCATCCTTTTCCTAGTGATCACACTTTGGACTGAAGCATGGTTTGATTTATGAGCACAGCTTTCTCAAAGAATGGGTTATTGCTTCTCTATCAGTCATATCAAAAACAGAGATGTTGGAGGGTGGAAAATGAAACTCCCTGCTTTTTCCATACAATCTATTTCATATCTTTCTGAAAGTTTATCTCATTTTTATTTGCTATTGCCCATGCTTAAGGAAGGACACTTCATCACTGTTGGGGAAAGCATACGTTTGGGTTGCTCTCTAAATTTCACACTTGTCCATAGGTATCACCCCACTCCTGGAGATATGTGTAAAAATTGCATCGAGAGTCACGCAGCCGGGATGTTGAATTGGCAGGTAACCACATGGGTATAGAGAACTGGAGATTTCAGCTCATAATCATATCTTACCATTTGCAGCATAGATTGTATCAACACAAATTTTCTTGAGGACTGATCCTTTTGGGAGACAGAAGTTTTAAGCAAACAAACAAACCAATAAATGCAGAGTATAGGTCTTTGGGGGTGGGTAAGGAAAACAAAGCTAAGAAATAGAATATTCCAATGTCATTGCCTAGCTGTTTACCTGAAGCATACCTGGGTCCTTGCTCTCTGCTCCTGGGCCCACCATACTAGGAGGAAAGGTGGAAGAATAACACAGTTAAGCAATGGACCGCCCAACTGCTGGTAGGAAGGGAAGTGAAAGGGGATGAGAACAGTCACAATGACCCAACTGAAATTGGTGTTGGGTGATATGCTACCCCAGAGCAATTCTCTATACAGTATCAAATTGGTAAAATCAGCTCTACTAGAATTATATGTTATTACTTTATGTAAACCACCTTGGAGATTCCCCAGGATTGAAAACATGGGATGAGAACCAACCAAACAAATAAATAGGTGGCTGGACGTCCTTTCCTCAGCACCTTTTATGAATGAATGAATTATTGTGGGTGGTGACATGTGTGATGATATGGGAATTCGTTTCAGAGACAGGCTTTTTGAAAACCCCTGTGGATTTGGAGTATAGCTCAGGTTCTCTTATTTCAGCCTCCCATAACCAAGTGCTTTCCATATGTCATTGGACTACAAGCCCCTTCAGCCTCAGCGAGCATGGCCAATGATCAGGGATAATAGGAGTTGTAATCCAGCAAGATCTATAGAGCACAAGCTTGGGGAAGACTGTATTGTTTATTTTGTCCTCCATAGAGACAACTTCTCTCTCTCTCTCTCTCTCTCTCACACACACACACACACACACACACCTTATACTCCTTGCTCACAAATAAGAACGATCAGAATGATAGTCCAACTATCCAATATAAGATCTATGATAATAGATGAAGGTGCCATAATTAAAGTTGGGAGGAAATTACTTGTGCTACTAAGTTGGCAAGTAAATGTGTGCTTTGTAGTCATGCTGTGTCACCTTAGGAAAACATACATATTATGGCAGTTGATATCAATATTATGGCTCCCATGTGGAGGTCAACAAAAAGCTTACACATGTCAATATTCCTCCCAGTGGATATAATAAGCAAGTCTTTTGCCCCATTCAACCCATGAGTGTGCTCCCACCTGGGTGAAGACTGTTGAAAATATTATCGCTATATGAACCACCATCATGGCTTTGTGCAGTTTGTAAGCCTTCATACGGAAACAGCAATACTTTGTTAAAAGTTACCATTATTATTATTATTATTATTAATTTTGTATACCACCCTTCATCCAAAAATTTCTGGGCAATTCTCAGCATAAAATTACAATATAAAAAATGCAAAATACATAATAAGAATGAGGACAAAACCCCCCAATAACCCCCCTCCCCCAAAACATTTAAAACAGCATCAGATGTCAATCAACCGAAGGCTGGGTTGCTGAGCCAAAGATGCTCCTCAGATATATTCAGAGTATTTTCATGGCAATTCTGTTGTCAAGGATAAGTCTGGTTTATAGTATTCCAAAGACACCCAAAATGTGAAGGTACCTATCCCCTAGAAAGCACATTGATGCACACAAATGCTTTTGTTGTTCTAAATAAACCAAATGGAACTTTTATACTATTTTGTGAACTAAGAAAGAAAGAGACTGATGCATTAGCAGAAATGCAAAAGCTTTATTATTATTATTATTATTATTATTATTATTATTTGGTGCGGAAAGGCTACTATATTCTTTAACACTGCAGCTTTCAAGGCAATTGTAATTAAAAGGACAACATTTGCTAAATAAAATATATTGTTTATATCCAACATTAGTTATGCACAGAGAAGACCCATTGAAATGAATGGACATGACTAGCAGAGGTCCATTAATTTCCCTATATTTACTTTTATTCAAACTTCATAGAGTACAGCCCTATATGATGTGTGTGGGTATATTATAGTAGAACACTTGGAAAATATATTTAAGGCAATGTTTAAAGTCTTTACAGTGTTTGAAATTTTAATTTATTTTGAGTTAATGAATTATCTCCTTTCATAAGCTGTTGGAAAATGTTCAGAGTTATATGTATTTTTAATGTAACGTGTCCAGTTAAATCTTGAAGCAATTTGGAGACACGTAGGTTTGTAGCTCAGGGTGGTCAACAAACCTAAGTGAAGGCAGGCGAGGTCAGAGAATCTGCCCCGTGGGAATCCTAGGGTGGCATTAACAGAAGCATTTAACCCCCTCCCCTCCTCCTTCCCATCCCTTGCCTGTATATGTCTGATTGTTGGATAATTACTTTTCTGCAACAACATTTAACAAATGCCCTTATTCGAAGGCCAGACCCATTTTCTCTACAGCTGGAAAGAGCAGACGATGGAGGGGGATGGGAGCATATGCATGAGTGTGTGTGTGTGTGTGGTGAAGAGTTTGCGTAGCTATAATCAGCGAAGTGAACAGTGGATCTGGGTCACTTTGGTTAGTCAGGTTAGCTGAGACACAAAGGCCCACTTCATCTCAGACAGGACTGTGTGTTACAGTGGCATGCTTATCAGAAATATTTTTTCAGGCTATCAATTATTATATTTGAACATTGCATCCTGGCTCTAGGGAGCCCTTAGCAAGCTGTAGCAAAAATCAATCCAGTTTTACAACTTTTACCTTGGCAGTTCTCCAGCTCTTTATCTATTTCACCCAGTAATTCAAAGATGCCATATCTCTTTCCATGGCACAGATATATTCAGAGGCATGGCATGTCCTTGATATTAAGAACAGCGCTCACCTGGTTGGCTTGGGGAGGGTTCATTTGTGTTGCTGTTTAGAGTAATTTGGTTGGGTGCTGCTGCTGCCACCTGACTGCCATCTTATACCAGAGATGTCTAATTGTACAGCGTCAGAGACATACCCTCCAAGATTCCTTAGATGAAAATAGGGACGTATTCTACATCAGTGTCCACACAAACACCCTGCCCGCATCCTCCTCAGATTCTGGGGCGGGGCGCAGACACAATGGCCGAATAAATCAAGCCAGAGTCAAGTGACCCCAAGGACCACTCTTTAGCACTGGAGACCCCTTGCAGCCATGGCAGCAGCCTTGCAGACAGACCCCAGCCCCTTCACTTCCCCACTCGGTGCTTTCTTTATGTGAGACCAACCGACTGAGGAGCAGGGAACCAGTGAAAAACTTTCTTAGGGACATTCGAGTGACCCAGGTCTTGTTATTGTAAAAACAGGAAGTGGTGCCATATTGTTTGTGGTGGTGGTGGGAAAGAGACTGAGAGGCATACATGTAAGACATGTGTTAGAGGAATGCAGGGGTGCCAACTTGAATAAAATATTGGGGGGCCAATGTAAGCCCTGTCCCATATAACTGATCACACACACACACCATTTGAATGGCAATGGGGGGTGCTCAAATATTTTATTGGGGGGCAAAGGGACCTTGGCCCCTAGGAGTTGGCTCCTATGGAGGGACGCATATATCTGAACTTCTGGTAACACATTGAAATGCTGTACTGAAGGGAAAGCCCGTTGGGAATTCAGGACTCTGCATGAAAGAATGAGAAGCCTTGATGGCTTAAGGATTTTTATGATGATCCTGGTACTTTGGGGCCTATCAGAAGATATGCAGATATATATACAAAATGGGAATGATCTGGGGTTTTTTTATCATAATTTCCTGTCCTTCCTGTAAGGCAGGGGTGGGGAACATCAGGCCCAGGAGCCAAATGCAGCTCTCTAGGCCTATCTGGTGGTTAGGCCTCTCCTCAGGCCACACCCCTTGCTGAGGCCAGACCCCTCCTGAGCCACACCCCTCACCAGTGCTGCTTTGCACCCACCCTCCCTGGGTGTTTTGGACTGGCTGGAATCTGTCCTTGACATCCAATAATGCCTCTTGCTTGCATGGGTTGTGTGCGTGTGAAAGAACCAGCTTACTGTACAAATGTAAAAATCACAGGCAATTCTCAGCCTGCTTGCCTCTGCACCCCACAGGCATGCAGTTCCCCAGAAGGAAATACATCCCTCAGGCTGAAAACGTGTCCACACCCCTGTTGTAAGGTGAGACTGGGACATCTCATCAAGGCTGATGGGAGTTGGAGGGCATTCCCCATCCCTGCTCTAAGGACTGACTGGCAGCAGTCCTCTGGAGTTGCAGATGGGATCTCTCCCAGACCTACCAGGAGATGCTAGAGGTTGAGCCAGACACCTTCTTCAGGCATCTGCTACACCACTGAGCCATGGCCCAAGACAGGCAGGGATTTCAAAGCAAGGCAGCATCATTCCGCAGAAAGGTGACTCTCTTCCCAGATGGTCTGGAAATACGGCTTGCAAACACTAGGCTTGGATATTGCTACTTTAGGCTGCGGAAATACCAGATGCTGGGCTTCATCTGAGCTCTGATGGAATCCACATAACTGGGGAAAATCTCTCTTAGAGCTGCACTTTGAAGGCTTTTAAAATGTTTGTTTTAGAAGCCTCCCAAGCCTCTATCCCTTTGGTGACTGTACATGCAGGAGTTCACACAGATGAGTCACAACCAGATAGGGCCAGTTTTCATGTTTCTCTTCTCCGCTCGCAGTTCAAACCATATTTTGATCTAGTTTATGCTAATCCTATTTTGTTAAATTCCCTCACAGCATTTAGCTCGAGGGCTGATGGACTTCTTTGTAATTATATCATGCACTCTCACGCTGAGTGTATGTTTGAAGAGACAAAGCACTCAAAAGGCAGATGGTTGGAGTCTTTCTCCAGGTTCTCTGGCATTCCTGTGACTGAAGAACATCTACTACCTGGTTACTTGGAAGGCAGAGGCCTAAAAGCCCCCTTCAGGCATCTAGACAAATGCACAAGGGTGCAAACTGTGTGTAGGCACTGAGCCATGTGCGCTGGCCCCACTTCCACCTGCATTATCAGGGGATTCCTGATTTGAAGAGGCCGCGGGCCACATTCAGCTGAGCAGCTAGAATGGGGGTGAGGAACTTTGTGGTGCACTTAATCTGTAAACCAAATTCAGACAGCAGATATGTGCTGAGATATTCTCTGTCTCCGCCCTACAACTATGGAAGTCTGTTTCCTCAGGGAGCTTGCCAGAGGCTTTGAAAGAAGTATCATAAGATTTATCTTTATTCCAGTTTATTTTTGTTGGCTGGGTTAAGGTTTATGCCTTTGAAGGTAGGGGAGAAGAGGGGAAGCGATGT
Source organism: Podarcis pityusensis (assembly GCF_964106645.2). Taxonomy (NCBI): domain Eukaryota; kingdom Metazoa; phylum Chordata; class Lepidosauria; order Squamata; family Lacertidae; genus Podarcis; species Podarcis pityusensis. The sequence continues at coordinate 77,234,878 of NC_138027.1, forward strand.
TAGCTTATTTTGCTTGGTCCTCCCTACCCCCATGTTTAAGGGATTATTTTGTATATGTGGAGTACATATGTGGCTAACCCAGTCCAAAGTCTGGCAATTCGTAAGAAATGTGAATATGAATAAATAAGGACACTCTTTGAATCAGTGCACAAATTTGAGTCAGACAGCAGAATGAACAGAAGCACCCTGCAAATGCAGCAAGGCTGCCTTATCATATCTTGAAGTGAAGCAATACACATTGCCATCTAAAGAAATTTTAATTCTAGGAGCAGGCCTTTAAGGCCATTAAATCCAGAGTCTAAAATTCCAAACCCTTCAACATTTCTCCGAAATGTTATTTAATAATAATAATACCCGGCCCATCTGACTGGGTTGTCCCAGCCACTCTGGGCAGCTTCCAACACATATAAAAACATAATAAAACATTAAACATTTAAAAAACCTCCCTATACAGGGCTGCTTTCAGATGTCTTCTCAAGGTTGTATAGTTACTTATCTCCTTGGCTCAGGGGTCACATAACTCCATACCCTCCAACATTTCACCAGTGAAAATAGGGACATCCTAAGGGATGCGGGTGGCGCTGTGGGTTAAACCACAGAGGCTAGGACTTGCCGGTCAGAAGGTCGGCGGTTCGAATCCCTGCAACGGGGTGAGCTCCCATTGCTTGGTCCCTGCTCCTGCCAACCTAGCAGTTCGAAAGCATGTCAAAGTGCAAGTAGATAAATAGGTACCGCTCCAGCGGGAAGGTAAATGGCGTTTCCGTGCGCTGCTCTGGTTCGCCAGAAGTGGCTTAGTCATGCTAGCCACATGACCCAGAAGCTGTACGCCGGCTCCCTCGGCCAATAAAGCGAGATGAGCACCGCAACCCCAGAGTCGGTCACGACTGGACCTAATGGTCAGGGGTCCCTTTACCTTTACCTTAAGGAAAAGTGGTTACATTCCGGGATCAAATCAGAAGCTGGGGTGGCTTCTGTAAATTCAGGACTGTCCCTGGAAAATAGGGACACTTGGAGGGTCTGAAATTCCCTATCTGCACCACTTCTTATCATTACTACACTACAAAGGACTGTTGTGAGCAGCTGCGGCAATCACAGCAAGGAAACATAGGAAAATGCCTTATTCTGAGTCGGATTACTGGTCCATGTGGCTCACTATTGTCTGCACTGATAGGCAGTGGCTCTCATCAGTTCTCTTTCAGCCCTACCTGGAGATGTTGGGAGTTGAACCTGGATCCCACAGCACTGTGCCATGTAGCTTTTAAAACCTGGAACCTTTTAATCACCTCCAGTGACAAAGTTTTGCAGAAACTCTTAGCACCAGAAGCAAACACAATTTTGCAGGCCCCCAGTAGGTCAACCTTCTTCTGAAAATAGCAGAAAATTAAAATCTAAATACAAAGAGACTGACCTTAGCCCCGATCTGCAACCACTTAAAGACAGCATGCCGAGTGCCACAACGGAATCATCCGTGTTTGCTCAAGGAATATGGTTTCATAAAGTTGTACAATTTTATGGAGAGTTTAGAGAACTCTGTTTTGAGATTCGTGGCGAGGGGGAAAACCAAAAACAACAGAGCATTCATGCAGAGGCAACTGGCAGGCTTACTACATGAGTATTAGGTGTCTTCGGTTTTCTTGATTTCAGTCATTACAAATTCAAATAATAAATATTTGACCAAAAGGAAGCATCCTGTAATCATGCCATTTTACACACACACACACACACACACACACACACACACACACTTAAGAAAATCTCCCCCTCCCCCAGTGGTTCAATTTTTTTCAGTTATCTTGACATCTGCGATTTATATTCAGAGCTGGTATGGAAATATCCAACCTATTGGGGTTTTTTACGTGTTAGTATTTTGACCCCCCTCCCCCCATGTCTTTGTGCATATATGATCTTTAGTACTGACAAATTCATTGTTAATCTTGTTCAGTGTCCAATGCAGCTATCACATTGCACATTTAAATGCAGCAGCTTAAATATATTTTTGTTCTTCCCTGGACCTTGTATAAATGAGAAGAGACGAAAATCTTTGAGCCTAACAACTTTTCATCCGGATTCTTTTAAAGGCACTTTCCATTATTCCACATTCTGCCCTCTTGATTTCCCTTTGCCGCCCATTTAATTCTCTCCCCTTCTATTCCCAGAGTGACCACCACTGGCGAATTGTTCCTCTCACTCTATAGCAGGCCATTGATGGCTGTGAGCAAATGTGTGTGCCTGCGTGCGCATTGAAAATATATCGTTTGCATTCTCAGAGCCCGATAGAAGGGCTTTGCCATTCTTGAACTGCTGCACATAGAAGGGAAAAAAAGGAGTTGAGTTAAACTTGAAAGGGCCACAGCCTTAGAAGTGGATTCTCCTGGCTCTATGATGTTTTCTTCTAAGGGTGTTTCCACACTAGACGTTTGCTGTGGAATTATCATGCTTTATTCATTCACTTTTTACAGGGCATCTACATGACATTGTCATCAAATCTTTGTCCTCCTGTGTTTCCCCTGCTGCTCCTTCTGTCATCGTCTTCTTCTTCTTCTTCTTTTAGACCACAAAAGAAAAGAAAACTCCAGCGTTATTTGAAAGAACAGTAGCTCAGTCTCTGCAGGTTTACATCACCTTCTTTTTCATATTAAAAATATTTAAAGTATATTTATACGATGTCTTGTAAAAATAAAATTTCTAGATGTGGAAAACTACTCTTAGCACCATTCTTCCATCTTTATTCAGAACTTGGTGTATGCAATGGACTTTTGGGTGAGCAAGACTATTGTTGTGTATCTACAGTTAATCACACCTTTCTTGTGTGGCTGTGTACACACTCGCATTTACTCTGCATCCAGTGTGCTCTTATCATTGGTTTGGGAAGCGGTGTACACAGTGCATACCTATACTATTATTTCTTATGCAAAGCTGCATTTTGATGTCCCTCCCACCAAACCAATTTCAATCCATGATGAGAAAAAGGACATCCTAGCTGTGTTTTGATCTGGTAATGTGTTCTTAGCCTTACTTTTCCAGTTTTATTAGCATGTCTTTTGTTTTTGTTCATTTCTCTCCTTTTTCATTTCACTTTTAATTTGTATATTACTATACACAAGGCGGTTTAGAAGCTGAAGAAACAGCAAAATATACAAAAAAAGACCACACACCCTATAACAAACAATCTGCTTCAGTTCAAAAAAGTCATAATGAAAACATAACTTTAAAATAAACAACTCATATCAAATAAAGTAATATTCAATAATCTAGTAGAATATAGAATAATCTAGTAAAATATAATAGTACACAATAAAATTAAATATCACAAATAATAACTAAACAGAATTTCACTCTCAACAATCACAATAAATAATTACTAAATTAATCAATAAAAATATCGGCAAGTCCCAATGCATAAAATAATTCTTTTGACAAGGTATGTGCCACAGTGTTGATTATTTTAAAATGGCCGAAGACCCAGCAGACCAGGAATTTATCCTTGCCCTGGGTGCGGGGCTAAGTGCCACTGTTGTTCTTTTGGTCCCACGCCTAGGGGAACGCCCTCTAATTCCTGCCACCATTGGGGGCAGGAGGACGAGCTGGCCTGCAATAGGCCAGTTCACAGAGGAGGCCCAGGGCCCGCCTGTTAAGCCGCCTGCCCGAGAAGGGGCAAACAGACTTGCTTTAATATTATATATTTATCTGCACAATAGAACTTAATTGAAAAAGCATTTTCATGCAAAATATAAAATTGGTTTTTCAATGACTTACCAGTCATTAGCATCCCTTTATTCAAAGCTTCTTTTTTTCAAAAAAAATTGCAAGATACGGCAAGCAACGGATAAGAAGAAAATCTTGTTCTTTTCATTTCCATGGATGGTCTTGGTGAAATCAACTTCATGAAAGCATGGGTTGTGTCTAATTCCATAAATAGACCATTGAAATTACTGGACAAGGCAAACTTTGGTTCATTCATTTCCATAGGTGTACATCGAGTAAAACCTTTTCCCGCTTCAGCATTAGTTTGCTGGGGGGAAATACAGCATCGGGCACTCTTGTTGCTGCTGAAAGCAGAACTACATACAGTTGGGCATGGCCAAAACAATAACAAAACCAAAGCAAAGTGCCAAGAATATTGTACTAAGGCTATTGGCGGGACATATTTGCATTGCATGCCATCTCAGGTCATGGCCTGCAGTGAAAAGCTGCCAACTGGTGAGAGGGTAGACACTCCATATTGAATTGTTTCATCATCCAGCATGATGGCTCACTGATGAGTTGTACTAACAGATGAGTGAATGTCATGCACTGGGTGTTGTTGTTTAGTCATGTCCGACTCTTCGTGACCCCATGGACCAGAGCACGCCAGGCACTCCTGTCTTCCACTGCCGCCGCAGTTTGGTCAAACTCATGCTGGTAGCTTTGAGAACACTGTTCAACCATCTCGTCCTCTGTCGTCCCCTTCTCCTTGTGCCCTCCATCTTTCCCAACATCAGGGTGTTTTCCAAGGAGTCTTCTCTTCTCATGAGGTGACCAAAGTATTGGCCATGCACTGGGTGGTGTAACTTAACTCTTTGCCAGTGCTCACATACGTTGCACCCAACAGGGACATGCGCACCGCTGTCCTTTGCTACCTTTCGAAACAAATACGACTTCGTGCGTGCGCGCATCTGCATGCAGGATCGAAATCCTGTTATGTAAATTTGGAGGGAAAGGGAGAAAGGGAACTCGATGACAGCCATCATGTCAATAGCCCATTTGTTAATGCACCTGGAAAAAAGGAAAGAGAGAAAAGAAGATCTAGGACTGGTCAAGATGAAGCACTTATTTTATCAAGGCAGTGGTAAGCGTCCTTTTAATGGGACTCCCTAGGAGGCCAAAAGACTAAGCAGCCAAGATGCCTTTTTTGTCTAGTGAGTGCCACCGTTGCAGCAATCACAGAAGGGGCTGACATGTGTCTCGTGATTTTACCCCCCTCTGGCAGCTATCTCTCTTCTTCATCCTCCCTCACTTAATTGTGTCTTCTTAAAAGGATTGACAGTGTGACCTTGTTCAGCAAAAGTATAAGACATCGTTTCAATTGCCTTTCTTTCTTTCTTTCTTTCTTTCTTTCTTTCTTTCTTTCTTTCTTTCTTTCTCAAACCACTTAGATGACAAATTCCAGCAGCAAAGGGCAAGAGGAAAATGAAAATATTTCAGAGAGGGGAAAGATGGAAAATTAAACAGAAAATGCATAAAAATTTACGCTTATATTCATGCTTGCTACCTTGGGGAATTGTATTCATCCGGCTCTGCATTCAATTACTGTGCTGTTTCCATCCCTAGTGGCTGAAATATTGCCCTTCAATGAGATTAATTTTTTTTTGCATCAGTATTTAGGATTAGGGTAAACTACAAACAAACAAGCAATGGCCAAAATAATGAGCAACCTCAGCGTTGTTTATATTATTCCGAATGACTATGGCTGTGTACACATTGCCGTTTGCTCTTCATCCAGTGCATTCCCTCCGCTAGTTTCTGAAGTTGCATGCACAACCCATATCGATCTTGTAGTTTCCTGAGAAATGCTGCTCTTTGGTGTGTGTTTTTCCACAAACCTGCTTCAACCCGACTAGAAAATTTAAGCCACAGTCACTTCACAGTTAAGCTAAGAGGTGTGCATTTGAGACGGCCATTGCGCATGTGCAGACGACAGCTTCGTGAACAGGAGTTTGGGAGGGTGTTGCAGAGAAACTGCACAGGTAATGCACATCAAATGTCAATCTCCCTTTCACAACACGGTGCAAATGTTACTCGAAACACAGTGGGGGAAAACAACCTTGCTGTGTTTTGAGTGTATGTAGCCTGTGTAAAGAAAGTTGTGGTTGTTAGCGCACAGTTGCGAAAAAGATTCCTTGTCAACAATGGGGTAGAAATTCCGAAGGAGCTCACAACAGCCAGTCATCTGTTTTCTGGATATTGTGTGCTCAAGCAAAGGCAATGCCGTTCCTTCTGTATCAAGCGTGAATTTCATATACAGTGGTACCTCGGGTTAAGTACTTAATTTGTTCCGGAGGTCCGTTCTTAACCTGAAACTGTCCTTAACCTGAAGCGCCACTTTAGCTAATGGGGCCTCCCACTGCTGCCACGCTGTTGGAGCACATTTTCTGTTCTCATCCTGAAGCAAAGTTCTTAACCCAAGGTAATATTTCTGGGTTAGTGGAGTCTGTAACCTGAAGCGTCTGTAACCTGAAGCGTATGTAACCCGAGGTACTACTGTAATTCTCTGTGGGATGCTGGGGCAGATCCTTCAGTGGAATTAATTTCTCTACAGTGCGAAAATGTACCGTCTTCAAAGATGGGCCAATATTTGCCCCCCGCCCCAAGCTGCTGTTTCTCATGTTCTGAGAACTTACCATCCTCTGTAACATTTCGTGAGCTGCTGGGATGTACCTCTTCAACCACTGGACCACATTGCTCAATATTGTCTGTGTTGGTTAGCAACAGGTCTCCAGGGTTTCAGGTAGCCCAACTTGGAGACGGTGGGAATTGAATCTGAGATCCTTTGGATGCAAATCAGCTGCACTTCCCCACATGGGCCCACACAGACAGTTCAGCTCAGAACCTCCAAATTTAGAACTCCTTTTAGCATTTACAACCCCATTTGACAATCATCATAATTCCCACCTCTCCCCTGAAATGATATATTCCACATATATTTGCAGCATTGTGGCAAAGAACATCACCTTCCAAGACAGTGCATGTAGCCCTCATTTTGTCGGACGCTATAGCATCCAGGCCCTCGAACGATGCTCTTTAGCCCACGAGACAAGGGGCTTCCTTGTCTCTCTCCCCTGCCAGCATACTTGAAATGAGATTCAACCCGCTCCGTTGCTTATTTCCTAGCCAGTCGCAATCAAGGGACAGAACAAAACCAGCAGTGGCTGGAGGTGGCAACGCAGAAGCTGAGCTGCTATATGTCACATGCCAATCTGTGTGCACCTGCTAATGAGGCTGACATGTTTGGACGAAGCAACCCAATTTGCATTTGCCGTGAAAGTGAGACATTAGCTGCATGAATACTAAGAGGGACAGATGTGTCCTAGCAGGATTGCCACCTCCAACGGCCTGCTGCGCTATCAACACCAGGGAGGCCGCCAGCCAGCCAGCCAGCCTGAGGAATGCTACCACCTAGCCAGGGAAGTGTCTAATGACAGTTCCAGGCAAAGCACAAAGAGATACAGATGCCTTTGAGGGCAGCTATGCCATCCTAGTTCATGGGCAACAGCAGCGGGATACAGACAGACAAATGTTTGACCTGCTTGTTGGAAATGATGGGTTTCCTCAGCAAGGAATGTCAAGGACATCCAACGACACTGCCTAGAGTGCATGCTCATTGGTATTATGCTGTTGCAGTTGTTTATGCATTATTATTATTATTATTATTATTATTATTATTATTATTATTGATTTTCAATTTTATACATTTCAATAATTTTACAATAATTTAAACATTTTAAAACTCAACTTCCTTCCCCCTCTTTCTGCAGTTCCTTAAATTTATTATTTTTATTTTCTTCATATTCCAACTTAATTTATTCGTTTATTCATCTACTTTAAATATGTACTCTTATAAAACTGCAGGTTATTGCAATAACCATGCTAATGTTCTTATCTGTTTACAGTTTGTTTGTAAATATTCAATAAACCATTTCCATTCTTTTATAAAAAGTTTATCTTGATTTCTTATTCTTCTGATAGGTTTCGCCATTTCTGCATATTCCATAAGTTTTTGTATCCATTCTTCTTTCGTTGGAACTTCTTTCCATTTTTGGGCAAGTAACATTCTTGCTGCTGTAGTTGCATACATGAATATATTTTTAATGTTTCACGTTTTATTATGTTTTCATACATGCTGGAAGCCACCCAGAGTGGCTGGGGCAACCCGGTCAGGTGGGCGGGGTACCAATAATAAAATTGTTGTTGTTGTCATACATATTACACATAGATCTAGGACTAAGCTCTAGCCAGTAAGGTGTTGTTGTTGTTGTTTAGTCGTTTAGTTGTGTCCGACTCTTCGTGACCCCATGGACCAGAGCACGCCAGGCACTTCTGTCTTCCACTGCCTCCCGCAGTTTGGTCAGACTCATGTTTGTAGCTTCGAAGACACTATCCAACCATCTCGCCCTCTGTCGTCCCCTTCTCCTTGTGCCCTCCATCTTTCCCAACATCAGGGTCTTTTCCAGGGAGTCTTCTCTTCTCACGAGGTGGCCAGAGTATTGGAGCCTCAGCTTCACGATCTGTCCTTCCAGTGCGCACTCAGGGCTGATTTCCTTAAGAATGGATCGGTTTGTTCTTCTTGCAGTCCATGGGACTCCCAAGAGTCTCCTCCAGCACCATAATTCAAAAGCATCAATTCCTCGGCGATTAGCCTTCTTTATGGTCCAGCTCTCACTTCCATACATCACTACTGGGAAAACCATGGCTTTTACTATACGGACCTTTGTTGGCAAGGTGATGTCTCTACTTTTTAAGATGCTGTCTAGGTTTGTCATTGCTTTCCTCCCAAGAAGCAGGCGTCTCTTAATTTCGTGGCTGCTGTCACCATCTGCAGTGATCATGGAGCCCAAGAAAGTAAAATCTCTCACTGCCTCTGTTATGTACTGAGTTGAATATGATCCAAACTGCAGCAGTCTGATTGGTCCTAGAACAATAGGATCCAACTTGCAGCAGTCTGATTGGTCCTAGAACAATAGGATTCAGAATGCAGCAGTCTGATTGGTCCTAGAACAATGCAGCAGTATGATTGGTTGGCAGGAACCACCCAATCATGCTCCAGATATAAGTGAATCCACAACCTGATTGGCTTACAGTAGAATTCCAGAATTAGCCAATCATGTGCAGCCCATTGTGTAAATAATGTATATAAAGCAGATACTTTGAGGGGACTTTCATTCATTCCTCCTCACCACTATGAGCTGAATAAAGAGCATGAAATCACTTTGCGACTCTGAGTATATTTCATTCTCTATCTCCCTCGCATTTTGCTTTCCTTCTCTCCCCTGCTATTTGTAAGGCCTCATTGGACAGCCATTTTGCTTTCTTGCATTTCCTTTTCATTGGGATGGTTTTCGTTGCTGCCTCCTGTATAATGTTGCGAGCCTCCGTCCATAGTTCTTCAGGCACTCTGTCCAGCAAATCTAAATCCTTAAACCTGTTCCTCACTTCCACTGTGTATTCATAAGGGATTTGATTTAGATTGTATCTTACCGGCCCAGTGGTTTTTCCTACTTTCTTCAGTTTAAGCTTGAATTTTGCTATAAGAAGCTGATCTGAGCCACAGTCAGCTCCAGGTCTTGTTTTTGCTGACTGTATTGAGCTTCTCCATCTTTGGCTGCAGAGAATATAATCAATCTGATTTCGATGCTGCCCATCTGGTGATGTCCACGTGTAGAGTCATCTCTTGTGTTGTTGGAAAAGCGTATTTGTGATGACCAGCTTGTTCTCTTGACAGAACTCTATTAGCCTTTGCCCTGCTTCATTTTGCTCTCCAAGGCCAAACTTGCCAGTTGTTTCTTTTATCTCTTGGTTCCCTACTTTAGCATTCCAATCCCCTATAATGAGAAGAACATCCTTCTTTGGTGTCATTTCTATAAGGTGTTGTAAGTCTTCATAGAATTGGTCAATTTCAGTTTCTTCCTCACCAGTAGTTGGTGCATACACTTGGATTACTGTTATGTTAAAAGGTCTGCCTTGGATTCGTATCGAGATCATTCTATCATTTTTGAGATTGCATCCCAGTACTGCTTTCGCCACTCTTTTGTTGACTATGAGGGCCACTCCATTTCTTTTGCGGGTTTCTTGCCCACAGTAGTAGATATGATGGTCATCCGAACTGAATTCGCTCATTCCCGTCCATTTTAGTTCACTGATGCCCAGGATGTCAATATTTATTCTTGCCATCTCATTTTTTACCACCTCCAACTTACCCAGGTTCATGATTCTTAAATTCCAGGTTCCTATGCAATATTTTTCTTTACAGCATTGGACTTTCCTTTCGCTTCCAGGCATATCCACAACTGAATGTCCTTTCGGCTTTGGCCCAGCCACTTCATCAGCTCTGGATCTACTTGTACTTGTCCTCCGCTCTTCCCCAGTAGCATGTTGGACGCCTTCCGACCTGAGGGGCTCATCTTCCAGCGTCATAACTTTTATATGCCTGTTGTCTTTGTCCATGGAGTTTTCTTGGCAGGGATACTGGAGTGGCTTGCCGGTTCCTCCTCCAGGTGGATCACGTTTGGTCAAACTCTCCACTATGACCTGTTCATCTTGGGTGCCCTGCTTGGCATAGTTCATAGCTTCTCTGAGTTCTTCAAGCCCCTTCGCCATGGCAAGGCAGTGATCCATGAAGGGGGCCAGTAAGGTAGTATCCAACTAAGTTTTACTCCGAATAAGCCCAGTGAAATTAATGGACCTAAGCCATGTTCATGGGTCTACTTTGAATAAAAAAAATTATTATACTGATATTAGCAACTTTCAGCCTCCCTCTTGTATGAATTTAACTATTATTGCTTACATCCAGGGTGCCAACTTAGATAAAATATTGTGGGGGCCCAGGTAAGCCCCGCATAATCAATCACATGACACAATGCACACACACCATTTGAATGGGAATGCCCATCAACTTTGAGGGGGCCTGGCCCTCTCAAATATTTTATTGTGGGGACCAAAACCCTCACAACCCCAAGGAGTTGGCTCCTATGCTTACATCTGAACTATGCCTTTGGGTTGGGGATTATGTGTATATGAGTGAGTGAGTGTGTGTGTGTGTGTGTGTGTGTGTGTACCACCCAGTGCCTGGATTCATGCTCTATCCTGGAGATGAGTGGCGCTAGGTCAGAGCAGTAACATATGCTTTGCAAACATGGCTGAAGTCCTGCATGCAGCCTTGCAATGCAAGAACAATACTATCTCCAGAACTGCTATACAGAAGGGCCATAGCTCAGTGCCAGAGCACGCACTTTGAGTGCAAAAGGTTCAAACCCTGGTGTCTGCCTGAAACCCTGGAGAGCCACAGCCTGTCAGTATACACAATTCTGAGCTAGATGGACCAGTGCTCTGCCTTGGTATAAGGGAGCGTCCTACATCCTTAGCTTAGGCTGGAATCCTATATAAATGCCCCTACAGGAGTCAAGTCACATTGAGCTCCGGGTAGACATAGATGGGAGCGCTGCCCTGCATCTTCTTTCCCCAAGCATAGTATGCCTGACTTCTTGTAGGTCTCTAGTAAGTTAGAATTATTTTGGAAAATGTTCGTGGATAAAGAAGAGACTGTAAGAGTAACTTGTTCAGTTTTTCAAAGGGCTTTTGAAAAAGTCGCACACAGGAGACTATTAAGAGACCTTGTAACCAAGGGGTGAGGTAAGCCTTCAAACACTGGCAAAAGGAATGGGAAGCAAAAGCTATGAATAAATGGCCAATTCACCATAAGGAAAGAAAAAGATTATTAATGGAACACCCCAAGGATCGAAAGACTCCTGGTGTTCAATATGCTGTGTCAACAACCTGTCAAAACTGTTTTATTAAAAAATTCTGTTTGGGTCTTATACAAAAACTAGCAGATGCCCCCTCAAACTTTCTTTTTTCTCCCACCTACAAGGAGATTGGTGCCATTTGGAAAGCTAGATGTGTATTGGAGTGTGTGTGTGTGTGTGTGTGTGTGTGTGTGTTCATGCACACACACACACACACACACACACACACACACACACTTTCTGTCAAGAGCACATGGTTTAGGACACTAATGTTCCTTCTAAGAAGTCAAGTTTCATGAAGGGAGTTCCCCAATTCACATGACATTCCAGTGGGCATAAATGTTCACCATTTGGAGACAGACAGCACAGGAATCAATTTCATATGGCCAGTTCATGTGCGCTCGTTCTTAATTACTGTTATGAGGAGGCTCTCACTTAAGGGCCTTTTCAGAGACGCTCAAGCACTCAAAGAATCCTAAGAACTACATCCAAAGCCACATTTTCTATCACCTTTAACAAACTACAGTGGTACCTCTGGATGCCAACAGGATCCATTCTGGAGCCCCGTTTGCATCCTGAAGCGAACGTAAGACACGACTGTGTGACTGTGCGTGCACAGATCGCGTTCGCCGCTTCCACGCATGCGTGTGATGTCATTTTGAGCATCTGCGCATGCTCGAGTGGCGGAACCCGGAAGTAATGCGCTCCGTTACTTCCGGGTCGCCACCGAGCGCAACCTGAAAATATTCATCCCGAAGCTACTTCAACCCGAGGTATGACTGTACAGCTCCCATGATTCTTTGAGGGGTGGAAACATGCTTCAAACGTATGATGTATATGCAGGCATTCAGTGAATGTGTTCATCATAAGCCAGCGGAACAATTGTGACTTCCACAACCCACTATGTAACATCACAGTGGGTGTCTCCCACTGCACATCATGCTTTACCTTTCAGGGCTCAATTGCAGCAGTAAAGACAAGAGCAGAAGATGGCCCTTCTCAAAAGCACTGAATGAAAACAGCACTTCAGATCTAAGCAGAATGAAAAGTTTGTGCTATCTACTTGCTAGCCATGGGCATATTCTCCTTCAAAGTGCATGGAGAAAGCAGCAGACAGGAAGCATTATAATGTTGTCTGACTGACACTACATATGCAGGATATTTGTCCAGAACCTGGAAGGCCACAGTCCACGGCTTATGGGCTGTATTCAGCCTGTTGGGTCACCAGTTGCGTAGTGTTGCTTTAGCCACATGGTCCAACTTCTCTGTAGCTCTGAACGTCATTGATTGCCCTGCAAGTTCACGGAGCTGGTATTGCACGTTAAACGTTTATATGTGCGTTTCAGAGTCTGTTGATGTAAGATGATAAGGCTGCAATATTGTAAGGAAAATATTATCTCAGTGGCTTACCACTACTGAAATCTGCCTCGGGGTGTGTGGGCGTAGAGAGTGTCAGGGGTTGGATTAGGGCACTCTATCGAGTTTTCATTCGCCCTGCAGTCCTACACGTCTATTAACATAAATGCAACCTGACACCAACTCACCACAGAAATAAATCTGCAAATGAAACTCTCTTATGGGTTGTGCGTTGTGCCTGCTGTGATGGTATTAGATGGGGGTTTTTTTCTTCTTCTTCTCAGTGACCCTGAATAGTTGTAGCTTCTCACAGCAAACTCAGCCAGAGCTGATCGGAAGATATGTTCGTGGAAATTTATTTTGTTTTTTTAAAGAAAAATAAGAACATTCAGAGACGAAGGCATTAAATTGTTAGAAAAATGCTTTTGGAGGGAGGAGGCACAGCTTTCTAAACTTGTATAGAATTGCTAGCTAATGGGGAGATTTCTTTGATAACGTATGTACAGTGCAGTGCAGCTGGGTGTAAATCAAACTCAAAAGAGCCTCACTTTGTCTCTCCTTATTTATCAGCATTTTACTTTGGTTAGCAGATGTTTCTTTGGTACTGTAACATCCTTTATAATTTGCACATGTATTAATTATTTGGCTGGCAGAAAAGTCAACGTACTGTGCTTTACCTACTGCGTACTTAACATCTATAGATATGTAATGTATGTCATATGGAGGATCATTAACGTCCGCAAAGCGCTGCTTTGAAATGCATAAAATGTGCAGATTTTGAATTTGGGCTGCTAGGTAGCTCCTGAGTTTATCCCCCAATTTATGCCAGAGAATGTGTTCGAGATGTGTATCAAAAGTGTGCAGCCAAAATGGGCATCCCTTAGGGCTGCCAGATTTCAAAAGTGGAAATCTGTACAAAAGTTGTTGAGCTTTTTTGGGCAAAGTTGTTGAACTTTTTTTATTTTATTCAGAGAAGGGGGGAAATATTTTGAGCTATTTTTAAGGAAATTCAACAAATCTACACTTCGGACATGGGTTGTCCGGGATTTTCTTGGACATTAAAGTGATATCCGCACAGACACTGTTTATGAGGCTGTATCCCACCTATGTCCAGGAAATTATGGACGTATTGCAGACCTACATCCTTCTATTGCCAGCCGTTGGTCCTTTTGCCGGTGGATATGTAATGAAGTAAGGGACGCGGGTGGCGCTGTGGGTTAAACCACAGAGCCTAGGACTGGCAGATCAGAAGGTTGGTGGTTCGAATCCCCGCGACAGGGTGAGCTCCCGTTGCTCGGTCCCTGCTCCTGCCAACCTAGCAGTTCGAAAGCACATCAAAGTGCAAGTAGATAAACATGTACCGCTCCAGCAGGAAGGTAAACAGTGTTTCCGTGTGCTGCTCTGGTTTGCCAGAAGTGGCTTAGTCATGCTGGCCACATGACCCGGAAGCTGTGCGCCAGCTCCCTCGGCCAATAAAGTGAGATGAGTGCCGCAACCCCAGAGTCGGTCGCGACTGGACCTAATGGTCAGGGGTCCCTTTACTTTTACCTATGTAATGAAGTAAGATCCATAGCTAAATGGTAGCAAGCAGAAGGTCACCGGTTTGCCTCTCTCTTTTTGAACTTTCATCTTTTGACATTGCACCCAGGCCTTAATGACTCTGCGACCAAAACATACACGCCCCCCCCCCCACCCCTTGCCTCCTTCTGAACACGGCTTCCAACATTCAGGCGGGGGAAGTTCTGAGCACTAAATGAAAGCAATCCTAACAAATGTTCTTTCCATTTGTCATGGGAGAATAACATGCGAGATAGATTACTATTTTCTGGCACTTTAATTTTGAATACATTTGCAATCCCATTACTGGAAAAGTTAATGACAAAATTAATCTAGTTACTAACATGTCTATGCCTATCATCCACTCTTAATTCCCATAGAACATGTTTGATGCCAGCTTATGTTGACATATTAATTGGGAAGTCCTCACGAGCTGATTTTCTCCGATGAGAAGTAAACCACAGAATCCCTACACAAACCCGTGCAAACCTTCCTTGCACACAAGACAAGCGAAGGAATAAATAAAGAAGAGATACCAGTTTTACAGGACTTCTAACAGGCTTAGGGACATGCATAGGCAAACTAAGGCCCGGGGGCCAGATCCAGCCCAATCGCCTTCTCTCTCTCTCTCTATATATATATATATATAATTTTTTATTAGTTTTTTTAACATATCATTTTCAACAGTAATTAAACATACTTTTACATCTTATTCAAATTTTTGACTTCCATCAATCCTGTCTGAAAATTTTCCAATCTAATCTCTCAGTATGCATTTCTTATCTTCCCTATTACATTTCAAACTCATAACCAATATCTCTATCTTTTTCTACTTTGTAACACTTCGTATATTTCTCCTTACAGAACTTCTTGTAGTCCTACTAGCGTAATTTGTTGATTACAGTTGCTCTTCAAATAATTCATATACTTCTTCCAATCTTCTGTAAATCTCTGGTCCTGCAGGTTTCGAATCCTTCCTGTCATTCTGTCCAATTCTGCATGGTTCATTAATTTCATCTGCCATTCTTCTTTTGTCGGAATTTCTTCTTGTTTCCGTAGCCCAATCGCCTTCTCAATCCGGCCTTCTCAATCCGACCTGCAGATGGTCCGGGAATCAGTGTGTTTTTACATGAGTAGAATGTGTCCTTTTATTTAAAATGCATCTCTGGGTTATTTGTGGGGCCTGCCTGGTGTTTTTACATGAGTAGAAAGTGTGTTTTTATTTAAAATGTATCTCTGGGTTATTTGTGGGGCATAGGAATTTGTTCATTAGAGAGAGAGAGAGAGAGAGAGAGAGAGAGAGTCAGTCCAGCCCCCCACAAAATCTGAGGGACAGTGGACCGGCCCCCTGCTGAAAAAGTTTGCTGACCCCTGGATTAGGGACTTGTAATAAGGTCTGTCTGTGTTCTGGCCAGAGCTTTCGTATGATGACCAGGAATAAAAGCACCATGACACTAGTTTCATAAGGCCAAGGGGACTTTATAGGTGCTTTAACTAAACAGCACATGCGACATCCTATAGCTACTTACTTGGGAGTAAGGCCTGTTAAACTCAAAAGGACTCACCTACTTCAGAAAACTAAGCCTTGAATCCTATGCACATTTATTTGGAAATAAACCCCCTCTGAGCACTTCCTTCTGCATAAACATGCCTGGGTTCAGGCTGAAAGGTGACGATTGTATGCATGCATACTTAGAGCCAACAAAACTGGGCTGACTTCCAAGCAAACATTCATAGTATCGGCTTACAGAACCTGCTGACATATTTGCTTTAAACACCTATTGTATTTATGATTACTTTGGTCCTATAACTTGTTTGTGGATTCAGGCTGTCCACCATCAGATTCAAAAAGATTTTTCAGTATCTAATTCCTTTCTGTCTCAAAATACACACCAACTTCCAAGCATGGAAACTGATTGGTTATTATTTTGGTTAAATAAAACATAGACTTTTTCATGTATTTATTCATTTATTTACTGTATTTGTCATGTCTCGTTCACCTTAATTTAATTATGAGAACATTGGGGAAATGTAACACATACCTAAACTCTTAAGGTCAATTAATCTATTTGGATTGTAACAAATATAATTTTTATTAGCTCAGCCTATTTGGATGGTAACGAGCCTAACCTTTCAGTAGACATTACAGACTCTGAGTTATAGTCTATTTTATGTAAAACCAGCATTTAGTTCAATAAAGGGAAAGTTCTTTTCTCTGTCATTTTGCTAGAGAATTGCTGTATTAATGAGCATGCAATATGCACTATGACCATTATCTAAGAGTGAAGTTCACACTTCTCTGGCCATGAAGGAGGAAAGCCCAGGTAATTGTACACCAAAATCCAGGTCAGTGTGTGACCTTCTTTTTTCAAAGTGTGGAAGCTTAGATTTGTTAATATATTACATGTAATGACAGGGTGAGTGGGTCAATAAATAAAAATATAATTAAAACTCTGTTACAAATCCACTACTCAATCAAGAGAATAAAGCATATGTCATAATTACATTTATCATTCCAAAACATAATAAAAGTCATCCGTTTCCCAAAAAATTGAGCATCATGCATTTATTTCTCTCTTGTATGTACAGTGGTACCTCGGGTTGCATATGCTTCAGGTTACATACGCTTCAGGTTACAGACTCTGCTAACCCAGAAATAGTACCTCAGGTTAAGTACTTTGCTTCAGGATGAGAATAGAAATCGTGCTCCGGCCATGCGGCAGCAGCAGGAGGCCCCATTAGCTAAAGTGGTGCTTCAGGTTAAGAACAGTTTCAGGTTAAGAACGGACCTCCGGAACAAATTAAGTACTTAACCCGAGGTACCACTGTATATACAGTACGTAGGGAGGTATCTAAGATTCCATGGAATCTTTGAAGACCTAATGTCAAGGGGCTAGACATCAAAGTAGATGGTACCTATAGGTACTTTTAAAACAAAAATTTGTCCAAATTGAAGACCAGGTGAAGAAACAGAAGACATAGAAACTACAGCCAATTTGAATGCTGTTGGCAGGCATTTTGGAGATATTAGCAAACATCTTGTTTAATGAGCATGCAGGTGAATTATAAACTCAAAAAATAATGGTATCATAAACAACAAAGGGGACTGGAATAAGTCTTTATGTCATCAGTTATGTTGACCCCAAGGGTCTACTTCCAAGTCTCAAATGTGACCCAAATATTTTCGCAAGGAACCAAATCATCACAAATCTGAATTTTGGGAGGAGATCTCAGACCATTTCTGAGCTAATCCAAAGTGAGCTTGGGCAAGCTTGCCCTTCTCTAGTTACTTCTATCATAAACTCGTTAGGTGGCCATGTCAGAGCATATGCTCCATCCCACCATCTTCAATGTGAAAATAATAATATTACCTTACAGGGTTGCTGTAGGAATTACAAGATAATGTATGTGAAGCCCAAAGTACTAAGGGTGATGGTGATGGCGACTGCACTCACAGCCCACACATGCTAGTCAGAATAGATTGCAAGGAGACCAAGCAAGAAGATCAGCACATGGATACCCTCAGGAGAACCATCATATGGACACCATTCATGCACCATCTCAGCTCTCTCTGTTTCCCCCTTGACACGCAGGTCATGCTAATTGGTAGGTGCAGACTATCAACATGCCACTTCCTGTCCTGTGTTGATAAATGGGAAGATTGGCAAATCCGTGCATTGGGTAGGTTCCCCCACACAGTAGAGATGAAAAAGAAAGAAATAATAATAAAAAAGACCCAACCTTTCCCCTTCAGAGGGCCATTGAGAAGTTTATGGTGCTAGAGTGGTCGTTTGTCACACACTTTCACTCTTAATCCAGGCAGACAGGCAGGCTTCAAAGCCGCACCAGAAGAGACTGCATCTGTGGCTGCACTTTGCCGCACTGATTATTGTTGGCTAACTAGCAGTGTCCTTGACTGTCAGGGAACTGCCATCAGTGCCGGAGGGAGAGAGAGAGCTCCAGAGGGATCCCAGAGAGCGTCACGGGATTGGGAGAGGCAGCCCATCTTCTGGGGAAGGGAATCAGCTCAGCTCCAGTGGAGAAGGGGGGCAGATGGGGGAATCTGAGAGGGAGTCACATGACTCCTTGCCTGGGACCAGTGGGGGGAGGAAGGGTCCTCCACTGCCTATGCCTTCCTTGCACAGAAGGCTTCCACGCAGGGAAAGTAGGAGGCGACTGGGTGTGAAAGAACTTCTATGCTGGAAGAAGTTTAAGAAACTCCCACTGACGGATTCTGCCAGCAATTGAGACAGCCACGGGTGAGTGGCTGTCCGGACAGAAAAGGTTCACTTAGGCAACCCAGCCAGGTGTGGGCACCGGCTTACGCATGAGCAACCCCTTGAACCATTACAGCAATCCGGCAGTCCTTGACGTTGCTTGTGTGCAGTACCGGAGAGGCAGCACGATGAGCCAAACAGAGCCGGCCGGAGGAACAGAGCAAGAAGCCTTGATGCGAGGTCTGGTAGAGAGGAACCGAGACCTGGAGGCGCATGTTGCTACCCTGACAGCGTGGCTGGAGGAGAGACGGGCTCAGGATGCACAGGTCAGAGCCACCCCGATAGGGAGGAAAGTTCAGGGGCTGGTACACAAATTTGGTGGAAAGCCCCAGGACTACAATGCATTCCGAATGGAAATCCAGTACGCTTTGGAACTGCAGAAGGATGACTTTGCCAATGACGGGGAGAGGGTGGCTTACATTGTGGGACATCTGCAGGATGGGGCACGTGAATGGATCAGGCCCCTAATGGCAACGCAGAATGATGCATTGAAAAATCTCAAGAAATTCTATCAGGCGATGGACGCGATGTACTCCAGCGAGGTTGAGCAAAGCGTGACGCGCCGGGAGCTGATGGGGTGCAAGCAGGGGAGCCTGTCCGTCAGAAACTACTGGTCGCAGTTCACGATGTTAGTCCACAAACTTGGGTGGGATCTCAGCTCTGAACCTATGCAAATGTTGTTCGAGGGGGTTTATCCCCTGAAGTGAAGGATGAATTTTCCCTTGCAGGTGACCACCATCGATGGCAGGGAGCTCCTGGGAGGGGAAGTGACACACCAGACACCGCCAATGCGAATGAGGGTTGCTAGGCACACGGAAACCAATGCCTTTCTCGTGGCCACCCTGGCAGGACCCCCAATAATACTGGGAATGAGCTGGCTGGCACTACATGACCCGGTGGTGTCATGGCATCAGCGGTCGGTCACTTTTGGGTCAGCTTACGGCTCAGAACACTGGGAGGGAAGGAACCAAGGATGACTGTAACCAGGGTGGCGGGGTTGGCCCTGGAGCAAAAAGGGCAGGTGCCACCACAATATGCTGATTTGAAGGAGGTCTTCAGTGAAAGGGAGGCAGACAAACTACCCCCCGCACAGGCCCTTTGACTGCCAAATCAACCTGCTTCCAGGGGCTCAGTTACCAGTGGGTAAACTGTATGCCATGTCCGACCGGGAGATGCAGGAGCTGCGGCAGTTTATTGACAAGAACCTGAAGAGAGGTTTCATAAGGGAATCTAAGGCAGTGGGGGGCAGTCCAGTGTTCTTTGTGGACAAGAAAGGGACTAATCAGCCTAGATTAATCATGGATTACCGGGCCCTAAACCTGGTGTCAGAACCCGTGACTTTCCCAATGCCCAGGATTGACAATATTTTGACACGGGTGAGGCAGGGAAAGATTTTTACCAAGCTGGACCTCAGGGGAGCATACAATCTGATCAGGATAAGGGAGGGGGACGAATGGAAAATGACCATGTTCACCCCCCTGGGAGCTTTTGAGTACTTAGTCATGCCATTTGGATTACAATCGGGCTCCGCCTGCTTTCAAGCCTTCATGCACCATGTGTTGGGGCCCCTGCTGTACAAGAATTGCGTAGCCTTTTTGGATGACGTCTTAATCTATTCGGACGATGAAAGGCAACACGTCAGAGACGTCAGGGAGGTGCTACAGAGATTGAAGAAGCATCAGTTGTGGGTCAAGCTGGAAAAATGCCAATTCCACGCCAGAGAGGTCGAGTTCCTGGGATACAGGCTGTCAGACAAGGGACTAGCCATGGATCCGGGCAAGGTAAAGGCAGTGCTGGAATGGAAAGCCCCCAAAAACAGAAAGGATATGCAAAGGTTCCTAGGCTTCAGCAACTTCTATAGGAAGTTCATAAGGAACTTCGCTCCCTTGACAGCGCCCATAACGGATTGTCTTAGTAGCAAAAAGAAGTTTGCGTGGACAGAGGGAGCGCAGCAATCCTTTGAAAGACTGAAGAGGGCGTTTGCCTCGGAAGAACAGCTCCTGGATCCGGAGGAGCCCATGAGGCTCGAGACGGATGCGTCCGACCGCGCCATTGGAGCGGTCCTTTTGCAGCCCGGGGACAAGCAGAACTGGATGCTGTGTGCCTTTTTCTCAAGGAAGCTGAGCAAGTCAGAACAAAACTACACCGTGTATGACCGTGAGCTGCTTGCCATCTATGCGGCATTTCGGCAATGGAGACATCTATTGATAGGGGCGCAGCACAAGATTCAGGTCAGAATGGACCACAAGAACTTGGAATACTGGCGGACTGCGCGAGTGCTCAACCAGAGACAGATCAGATGGTCCCAGGAGTTCGCCAAGTTTTTCTTCGAGATCCGATATGTGCCGGGAGAGGAAAACGTAAGGGCAGATGCTTTCTCTCGGAAACCGGAGTACATGGAAGGAGAAGGGCCCCCAGAGACCAGGCACGTGTTCCCCGAGGATAGGTGGGGGTGTGGGGGAGTGTTGGTTGGGAAACGGGAACTGGCAGGGCTCACCAGGCACGATGAGTTTGCTCAGGTGAAAATCAGGGAACTCAGGGACGGAAGGGAAGTCAATGGAGGGTTCGAGGAAAAGGAAGGGCTATTGTACTATAAGGGGGCGCTGTATGTACCGGGGGAGACTTTGAGGGGGAAGGTACTTAAACAACTCCACGACAACCCAACAGCTGGGCACTTTGGACAGCACAAGACCATATTACTTGTCACCAGGCAGTTCTGGTGGCCAAAGGTGAGGGAAGACGTAAGAGAATATGTACGGGGGTGCGACCGATGCCAGAGGGCAAAGGGGGAAAGGGCTGCCCCCGCGGGGTTACTGGAACCCTTACCCACACCGGAAAGGCCCTGGGAGGCGGTGTCCATTGATTTTATGACAGATCTGCCCAAGTCGAGGGGAAATACAGCGGTCATGGTAGTAGTCGATCTACTGACAAAAATGTGCCATTTCGTAGCGTGCTCACATGCAGCAACGGCAGAGGAGACAGCCAGACTGTTTGTGGATCACATTTTCAGACTGCATGGGGCTCCATTGAGGGTAATCTCGGATCGCGGGAAACAATTTACTTCCTGGTTCTGGCGGAAACTCATGAGCTTGCTACAGGTCGAGGTGAGCTTCTCGACGGCGAGGCACCCGGAAACCAACGGACAAGCCGAAAGAGCGAACGGCGTACTCCAGCAATACCTACGCTGCTATGTCAGCGAGAGACAGAACGATTGAGTAGAGAAATTAGCTTTGGCTGAATTTGCGTACAATAACGCTGAACATGTGTCCACGGGAATGAGCCCTTTCATGGCCAATTACGGGTGTCACCCCAGGGCATTCCCGGGGCGTGGGGAGGAAGGATGGAGCGTACCTGCAGCTGAGCAATTTGTGGAGGAAATGGAGGCCTTACACCAGCAACTCAGGCTGAACTTAGAGCGGGCCAAGGAAGTTGACAAGAGGCAGGCGGACAGGCACCGTCGGGAGGGGGAGGCTATACGGGTGGGAGACAGGGTGTGGTTGTCATCCCAAGGGTTGCCCCTAAAGGGAGGGTGCAAGAAGTTGCAGCCTAGGTGACTGGGGCCTTTTGAGGTAACGCAGCAGGTGAACCCAGTGGCATTTAAACTCAAGTTGCCTGACAGCATGAAGATACATCCGGTGTTCCACAGGTCCCTACTTTCACCGTACAGGGAGGGGCGGGAATTCCCGGGACGGGGGCAAGGGGTCACCGCCCACCCGCGGGTCGAAGAGAGGGAACACTGTAACGAAGCCACGGAAATACTCGATTCAAGGTGGCGAGGTCGCCAGGTAGAGTACTTGGTAGCCTGGGAGGGGGAACCCCGGTCGGAAAACACGTGGGTCCCAGCTGAATCAATCACTGACGAGTATCTGGTGGAAGAATTCCACAGTTTGTTCCCGGAGAAGCCCAAACCATTAGCTAGATTTTGGGAGGAAGAATTTGGACCCACAGACGACGAAGGGGACTTTGTGGGTTTTCCTGCCTCAGAAGAGGAGGGAGAGGAGGTGTCGGAGGGAGAAGAATCAGACGGGGAAGTTCAACCAGTGGGAAGCGATCCCAGCGGATGGGAGGCTGGTTTTGAATCCTCAGAAGAGGATGATAGCTCTTTCAGGGGGTTCCCCGCATCCTCGGCCGAGAGAGAGAGGAGGTTGTGTCGGAAAAGGGGGCCGGGGGTGGGAGGGGTCCTGAGGAGGAGGTGGATGTCAGGGAACTGCCATCAGTGCCGGAGGGAGAGAGAGAGCTCCAGAGGGATCCCAGAGAGCGTCACGGGATTGGGAGAGGCAGCCCATCTTCTGGGGAAGGGAATCAGCTCAGCTCCAGTGGAGAAGGGGGGCAGATGGGGGAATCTGAGAGGGAGTCACATGACTCCTTGCCTGGGACCAGTGGGGGGAGGAAGGGTCCTCCGCTGCCTACGCCTTCCTTGCGCAGAAGGCTTCCGCGCAGGGAAAGTAGGAGGCGACTGGGCGTGAAAGAACTTCTATGCTGGAAGAAGTTTAAGAAACGCCCACTGACGGATTCTGCCAGCGATTGAGACAGCCACGGGTGAGTGGCTGTCCGGACAGAAAAGGTTCACTTAGGCAACCCAGCCAGGTGTGGGCACCGGCTTACGCACGAGCAACCCCTTGAACCATTACATTGACATTTCTTCTTCTCTGTCTTTTTCACAGTCTTGCTCTTCCTGCTCTTCTTTAATGACTCCCTTATTTATCTGCCATACATTGAATGTGTGCACAGGTAGGCAAACTGCTGCTCCTACTGAAACCAAATTTCCAACATAGAAGCAGAAGCGTTTACAACAATGTTTGGCTTATATGTGTTTTTGCACCAGTAAATGAAGTTTCATAGCACTATATTGCCACAATGCCACAATTTGTTTCCTTGCTGCCTCTTTAGGAGTACAGACCCCTGTATCCCTAAAAAAAGTCCTCTCCTGAGGGACACTTGAGGGCTTCAGGGAATTTCCATTGCACAAGCATTCTTGAGCTCACAACTAGTGACCATAGACTTCTTAAGCTTATTAATAAATATTTTCTAATTATCGCACCAACTTATCATGCATTTGCATTTTAGGCATAATGTATTTGCATTTTTGACATAATATTGAATCTGAAGGTATGCTCACATCCAGCTAAAAAGCTGCCAATGGTCCCAAATGCTCTTGACATTTGACAAGATCTATCCAGTTCTTTGAATGTTGACTGAGCTCCCTTCTACCGTCATTTCTGTGTTATGCTCATTTTGGGAACTTCCCTTTCGCTGGACCTTGAAACGCTTGGCAGAAGCCGTGAGACAACTTAATTACCAACCTGGCTTTATTAGTGCTTTGTGACTCCTTGACTGTCATCATCGAAGAACAATGTCCTGGCCACCTTTTAACCATCTGAGATAAAATGTGGTTTGTGGAGCAGTTGCTTGAACATAAAGTCAATTAGCATTGTAATGAGGCATAGGGCTAATTTAGTTGTTACTTCTTAAGTCTGTTTCTTAAGACAGGAGTCAATGGGTTGCATCCAATTCAGCGCATGTGGAAGGCTGTCTGTGCAAGGGGAATTCTGTCCCCTCCTCTTCCCACTGCAAGCACAGGCTACGGTTGCCCTATTTTCACTTCAGTTCCACTTCCCACATCCCAGACTGAGAAAGGCCTTCTGAGGAGGAAAAGAAGTGGACCACTACCATCGTGAAAGTACCCTCATTCCTTTCCTGGGCTGGATGCAACCCAGTTAGATGAATCCCAGTTCCGTGTCACTTTGACTGTCCTGAGCAGTCAGTCCTAGTATTCCCAAATCTGGGTCTCAGGTCACATATTCCCTGGAGGCCAGTGCTGAAGCAAGGGATGGGTGACAGGAAATCCTCTCTCCCACCGTGCCAATTATGTCCTATGTGGGCCACTATCTCCACATGAATTCCCAGTTGTGGGAGTCTCTGTTGCACTATTTATTCCCCCTTTAAAAGTGGGTTGTGGATAAATCATCTGAACTGGGCCTGTACAACAAACCATTCAGAAAGAGGCCACAGTTCACTCTGTAGGTTATCAGGGGAGAAGTCAGGTGATGAGGAGAGAGGGTAGAATGAGATGTTGCAGGTGAGAATTTCTGCCTGCATGTCTCCTTCCTGCCCTCTGTCTCCCTGCCACTGACAAGATGTTTAGAACCATAAGTAATTATCAGGACTATGCAGGGCTCCCAATTCAGTTTGGTGCCCAAATCAGGCTTGGATCAAATTTATCATGGATTTGGGCCAGATCAGACCCAAACCAGACTGACTAACTGGGCCCTAAACTGAATCAGCAGAGCTTTGCACAGCCTTAGTTTGTCAGTGTGAGGTCTCGTGCCACTTCTTCATCAAGCTATGTGGCACCATCTCTTAGTGAATGTATGAACGAAGGCTCCTAACTGCTAGATCCTAAGGCCAACATGTTCCCACAAAAGGCTGGTGCCTACAGGATTCTCTCCCCCTCACCTGTGAAGTTAGGCTTGAATGAAGCATTCCACTGAAGCCAATATAATAGGGTGCAGCCCACCACAGTTTTTCTGGTTTGCAAATCTGCCCCTGCGCCCACAAAGGTGGGTGACTCCTACACACCAGGCTGCTAGTGGATCTCCAAGTATCAGGAGCGAGCCAGCAGTAAATCACACAGGGTAAGTGATGTTAAGCCTTTATTAGAAGAAGCAAAGTCTGCTCAGGAGTGCCATGCCTAATGAACACAGCAAATCTTCTTCAGTAGGCCTTACCCCTATGAGGCAGTTGTGGAAAGTGAAGGTCCATGCCTTCCCATAGCTGCCTGTCTCCTCCTCTCCTGGGTCCTTCCCCAGCAATCTGAGACTAAGCCGGTATAGCTGCTTCTACTCCTTCCTCTGCAAATCTCTTCTGGTTCTGGGAGACCAGGGGTGAGAGGAGCAAGAGTTGGAGACACCTGAGCTTCTTCACCAGCCGGACTCATCTCTGCCTCTTGGCCTCCCTCCTCTCCTGCTTTTGCTTCTGTTTCTAATTCTGGACTTCTCTCTGGCACAGACTCTCCCCACTCACTAAGCCCTGTTAACTCTTCAGCTTCCAATACCTCAACCCCCCAGTATTCTCCCTCTGACCACTCATTGTTGACCCACCACCAATCCCCAGGTTCTGCGCTTTCTTCTCTTGTGGGGGGTTCCCCAATTGGTTCCTCCTACCATTCATCTGTGTCCAACCAGTCCATGACACCAAGGCTTCAGTTTGATGCTTTTTCTGGACCAGCTTCCTGGGATGCCAAGAACTGAGACTGGACTGTTATGCCTGACTCTGTCACTGAGCTATGTGTGCACATATAAGATGAAAAGTATGGTAATTCAGACGATAAAAGCATTTTTATTAAAAGACAGTTAAGGAAAAGGAGAATCCTGCTTCCCCTCCCCTCCCTCGAATCTAGGTTAGTTTGATATGCATGCACAATTCCCATCAATTTCAGATGGGCAACTCCTGATTTATACCAGTTAAACTGACAGCTGAACTGAGTCCCAGTTTCTGGCACTGTTACGACTAATACACTCTAATTACAAAAAAGTTTATTTTCCATTCCAACCTCTGAAAGAATACCTCCTCAGTACTTATTATATATACAGTAACTGCTTCGTTAGGCAGTGCAACTCTAGGTTAAAAGTGCTCAGCTGTATGATTTGTCTGTTTCATTTTTTTGTCTTTGTTGTTGAGAATTCTTCATTCCCTTTCCCTTTGAAATGCAGAGCAGCACCCTTTCACTCAACCACCATTTTTGAAAGCAAAATGTAAATCACGGGAATGTATTTTCTTTGCTAACAAACACTTCCTCTTGGGAATTTTTATCACCTTTAGATATTACTATAGATTTTGGTATTTACCCCCCTCTCCTCCTTTAAAAGATAAAAATTAAATCAGACTATTCAGAAATTTCCCAGAGGAAAATCACCGTCAAGTATAAAGCACTGCCATGGAAATTTCTATAAATCTTATAATTTTTTTCCCCAGCTGCTGAGGAAAAAACGGGGGGGGGGGGGGGACTACTGATCTTTATGACACTGCCCAATAATGGAACAGACTAGGATGAATGCTCTCTTATTTGAAGCTAAATCTAAGCAGTGCACACTCACATGACCTTCTTGACCAAGAAATATATTCCTCGATGTCTTATTCTCAAGCGTCAGGCATAAACAGTGTCTTTCCATCTCAAGTTTTTCCAATCATGTACTAAAGATTATGAGGTCTTCTCTCTCTTTCTCTCTCTCTTTTACCTTTTCCCTGTTTTTTTGCAGAGCTTTGATCAGCAGATTTGATATATGGATTGAGATCAATTTTTTCTTATGGCAAATCTATATGTTATTCTACTTCTTCATTTGGTACTGTTTGCTGAGTGGCTGTTACTTGGGAGCAAAGGTCACTGTCTTGCTGTTGGAGCAGCCTGAGTAATATTTTACTCCTCATAAGGGTAGTGAGAGATATTAAATCACACTTGACGTACCTGAAGCTGAGCAACTTCATCCATATTTTATCTGCTGTAAATTTAATACCACAGCACTTTTTAGGGTGATGTATTTATTAACTGGCTGGGGATGAGCAGTACAGAAATTCAGTTTGTTCAGGAAAATAAAATGAAGACACTCTGACAAGTTTATGAAGTAAGCACAATAGCTATTTATTACTTTTTAAATACATCGAGGGCCTAAATGTTTTTAGCAGGATTTGCCCAATAAGTAAATAAAACTCCCCAAATATCTCCCCTTTTGAATTTTAATAAAGTTTTCATCTTTATTTTTAAAACACCGGCTTAGCTTCCATCAGCATAAACTCTGCTTTTTATGGAAATAAATATATCTAAAGGGTATAGATAAAACACACAGTGGGATTGTGGGAAGTGAAACAAATCATTTGTGGTCCCTGTTGCATATTAAAGGAAAGGTGGGGGGGGCACACCACACTCTCCTTTTTTGTCTAAATTCCATTTATTTATTTTAAAAAATTCCCATCCACAAAATACACTGAACCATGGGGATGAAGTTCCTAATACAAAGGCAGCTATACAATTACTGAATCTCTTTTTCTTGAGTAGCATTTTATTCAGTACATTCCTCTGAAGTTGTAACGTATGCCGTCCCAAGTTACATCTAGACCATACACTTGAAGCACATTTAAAACACATGGCTTCCCCCAAAGAATTCTGGGAACTGTAGTTTACCCATCACAGAGCTGCAATTCCAAAAACCCTTAACACATGACAGTTCCCAGGATTCTATGGGGGGAGCCATGTGATTTTAAAATGTGCAGGTGAGACTGTTCTAATGAGGCCTAAGGGTCATTCTGGCACAACCATGGAAGGCCAAGCTAAAAGATAACCAATGGCACACGAACATATGAAGCTGCCTTATATGGAGGCAGACAATTGCTACACCGAACTCAATATTGTCTACCCTGACTTGCAGTAGCTCAAGATTTCAGGCAGGTGTTTCTCCAGGCCTACCTGGAGCTCTAAGGACTGAACCAGGATGTTCTTCATTCAAGACAGGTGCTCTACCACCTTCCACTATGGCAAGTAGTAGGCAAGTTTAATTGCTAAAGGAAATTGTGCCAACAAAAATGGAATGGCAAGACAAACTGTCTGAGTATATTGAACTGGCTAGATTAACAGAGGCAATTAGAGATCACACTAGACAAGAATTTCAAAAAGCATGGGGGAAATGCAGGGAATACTTCACAAAACAGTGCCCTAAAATTCATACCTGGACTTGTTTCGATTAATGTCTGCAGGAGACTTTGTGGATATTTAAGTTATAATTAGAAAAATCTTAATAATTATTCATAAAGGAAACAGCTTATAAGAAGTAAATAAGGATGCCAGAAACAGGATAAAGGAAGTATTTTATTTGGTTATTTGTATTGTTGTATATTATGCTTATTGTTTGTTATGTTCGTGTCTGATAGAGGTGGATTTCTGTGTTGGGGGGGTGGGGGGTTTGTGTTATGTTGTAAATAAAATTTCCAATAAAATTAATTTTTTTAAAAAAGTAGTAGGCAAGTAAAACCAAGTATCCAGATGCTATTGTCAAGACACAGAATCAGGGCCACATATAGGGTAAGCAAGACCAGGCTTTGCCTGTCAAAGGTCCCAGATTTAATAATAATAATATTTATACCCCACCCATCTGACTGGGTTTCCCCAGCCACTCTGGGCAGCTTACAGCATATTTAAAAACATAGTAAATCATCAAACATTTAAAACTAAATAAAGATTAAACCATTTACAATCTGCTATTTAAGGCTCACGTCGTAAGAGTTAATCTTCCACCACAATTGTTTCTAATTCAGAGTTAGAGAGGTTGACCATCTATCTCTTGAACAGGCATGGCACAAACCCAGGTATAACTCTTGTTTTGTTGCTTGCTAGTTCACAACCAAGAGGAGCAACCTCTGAAGAGGAAACTGGACTTCTAAGCCAAAGAGTGCCTTAGTGTCAGGTAGGCTTGGTGAAAGAGGGTTGCATGCTGTGTAAATTCATCAGTTGATGGTCTCACTCAAGACAAGAGAGATGAACCGCTTTTGCCACCAACAACCTAATGTAGAGCCACAATGGCAGCGTAGAGTTTAACACTGTGCATGAGATTGTGCAAAGTTATTATCATTGCAGCGCCATTTCTGTGTGAGGTCTATCTCTAGGGCATCTTGAGTTAGGACTGGGAGACCCCTGTCTGAAACCCTCAAGAGCTGCTGCCTGGCAGTGTTATCCATGCCTGGGGCAGGTCCACATTTAAAGAGATGGACCTGCTATCACCATGTCTGTTTTTACTCCAAAGCACCTCATAAAACATTTTTTTCTAGATGGCAAGTGATGCAGCAAAGATCAAGCAAGGTCAAAGCAGACCACCAAACCCATCAGTTAATTGCTGACTCAACACCCAGCATAAAAGGATAAAAACAAAAGCCAACCCTACCATTGTCAATCACTGGGGGAAAAACATCAAAAACATTCTGCATGACCTAGATCAAATTGGTTGGGGTGGGCAGAGAGGAGTAGAGCTGGGTGTCACTGGAATATTGGTGGCCCCCAACTTCAGTCTCTACACAATCTTGCCTGGATACTTCATGCACATATTGAAAATAGGAAAATGTAAGGTGAAAGCATGCAAGATTCCATAGAGTTCCCCAGGGAGCAGGTGAGAAAATCTATTACTGTGAACTTCCTTTGAAAAATTGAGGGAACCATTCGAGAGCACTCCCACAAATGCCCACCAGGCCCTACCACTGGGTTAACAACACCTCATGATCAACAATACTGAAGACTAATGAAAAGACTTATGAGGTCCACCAAAAGAACACTAGAAGAAGGCAGGGCACTGGTACCCGTGACCAGGTCTCCTTACTGAGCTCCACCACCATCTTCAAGAATGACTGATCTCTGTCTACGTTGGAAAGGTGAAATGATCCAAGTGTCTCCAAGCTAATTTGTTGATGAAACATAGATTTAGGAAGGCTACATATCGAATCTTCCCGTTTGTGTTTTCTAGGAGCGAAATACAGTAGTGTTTTCATTCACTTGTCATTGCCCAGAATGCTTTTTAAAATCTGTTTCATAGGATAGAGCTCAGACAAAAGAAAAAACACAACTACCGCCCTTAAAAGGGTATGGTTTTTAAAAAAGACAGAAAGAAAGAATACTTTGGTAATGTATATATGTTTGTTCCCTGCAGCTCCTTACAGGACACTCCTATAAATAAAACCTCAGAGAACAATCCCTATAAAAGCAATTCAAACACCATTATTTTCACACTGTTCTCTTTTCCCCCCCCTATGATAGTTCTGAAAAGAGGCAAAACAGAAGAACTAAGCAAGGATGAGATGTACTACATTTCTTTTCTGTCACTCTTCTGATTATATTAGTTATTTGTTTCCTCAGGACATAGAAGAACACTAGACAATTATATTTTTCCCCTTGTTGTTTTGCCCACTATATCATTAGGAGATTCAAACTTACAGGTACCTAGGGATCCAACTTAGGGGGGGGGGGCATCTGGGGGGGGTGGGAGCGAGAGAGGGATCAAAACGCCACCCAGCTTCTGTACGATCTGAAGAACCACATTGCATAATAGATGTGTTGTGTAAACAAGATGAGAAAAGCAATGGAAATGCACCACAAGAAAGCTTTCGTTTGCCTTGGAAGGCTTCTCGGGCTCCTGTTTCTCAAGGGTTCGTGAAGAGCCTGGTTCAACCTGCACTGTTTTGTGGGGACAAATGTACCGTTTCCCTGCCTCCTGTGAGACTCAGATCAGCATTGACAGGTTCGCTTCCTCTCCTTGTCGCTACTCATTATCCTGATTCCCGGCCTGTTTGCCCTACTCCAAACTCCTCAGAAGTCTACTGTTTCTCTTTCATTCTTTGCCTGTCTACGACATCATATTATCCTTTCCCTTAAATCTAGTCTTCCATCCCCCCTCATTGCTAACCATTCCAATCTCCATATTTTTATTTTTAAATATCAGAAGAAAACTGGCTGCACAGATCCTGTTCTGTGGGAGGTAAGGCACAAGAACATTGGGCTAAACAAGCATCCTCAGAAGTAAGCCCCACTGAATTCACTAGTGATGTTTATGGTAATAGTAGTAGTAGTAGTAGTAGTAGTAGTACAACACATGGCATCTTATGGAGTCCAATATACTGGCCCCGGACCATAAAGAAGGCTGATTGCTGAAGAAATGATGCTTTTGAATTATGGTGTTGGAGGAGACTCTTGAGAGTCCCATGGACTGCAAGAAGATCAAACCTCTCCATTCTTAAGGAAATCAGCCCTGAGTGCTCACTAGAAGGACAGATCGTGAAGCTGAGGCTCCAATACTTTGGCCACCTCATGAGAAGAGAAGACTCCCTGGAAAAGACCCTGATGCTGGGAAAGATGGAGGGCACAAGGAGAAGGGGACGACAGAGGACGAGATGGTTGGACAGTGTTCTCGAAGCTACCAGCATGAGTTTGACCAAACTGCGTGAGGCAGTGGAAGACAGAAGTGCCCGGCGTGCTCTGGTCCATGGAGTCACGAAGAGTCGGACACGATTAAACGACTAAACAACAACATACTGGCCCCTGTCACTAAGAAGGTTACAAGAGATCTATTTCAATGCAGTCTCAGGCTTGGTTCTGGGATGGAAACATCTTTCTTAAGTCTATGTGGTTGACTAACTCCAGAAAATGGACAGAGGGAGTACGTTCCTGTTGACCTGGACTTTTCAATGGCTTTCTATCCCACCAACCCCAGTATCCTGGAGATTGGTTTTAGGAGGTACAGTTTTCCAGTGGCTCCTGACCCTCCAGGAGGACAGGATGATGATAATGATCCTGGAGTCCAGCAGATCTCACTATTACAGCCCTTCAAAACACTCTGAAAAACAAACTGTTTTGCTCTGCCATCTCTTGAGATATTCTTGTTGGTCCACTGTTGGTTTTAGCTATATTTTGTTATAGAATTTTAATCTTTCTGTGCTGAACGTAGTTTTCTTATTAACTGCTGGCTTTATGTATTAGCTGGTTCTGTGTTCTGGTGTAAGCTGCCTTTGGAAGGCTTTTGCCATTACTGATGGCCTATAAATGAATAAATCAGCAGGCAACTGGAGGAGAGAGGGGAATGGCGAGATAAGGGCAGGAAGGGCAAAAGCCGCCACATATATGTCCTTGAAACTGTTCATTGGGAATGGGGATTGAGACGATGAGCCAAAGAGCCTGTGGAGAAAGAAGGCATTTGAGGAGCAAGAGAGAAGGCTAAGTACTGATGGAGGAATTTCCATGGAAGGAAGAGTTCTGACAGAAAGCAACTGAGGATAGTACAAAGGAAATAGTTTTATACCATTGGCCCTTGTAGCTCAACTTTGTCTACACTGACTGGCAGAAACTTTATAGGTTTTGAGACAGGAGTCTTTTCCAAGCAGATGTGGAGGTGCCAGAAGTTGCACCTGGGGTCTTCTGTATACAGGGATTGAAACTCTTGCCTTCTGCATGTTCCATCACCAAGCTAGTTTAGTTAAGGCACAGTTTAGTTAAGGCAGTGAAGAAGCTTAGAATTTCATCTTTTAGTTAGAAGTAATCTCTAATAGGTAATACATTAAGCTGAGCAATGGGGAGCAATGAGGATACCTCAGAAGTCAACCTACAGCTGCTGAACAACACTTGGTGGCATCCTGCTCTGTAACCAATCCAACTGTCAGAGGGAAAGGGTTATAGAGATGTTGTCTAATGAGTGACAGTCTTGTCTATGGCCAAGTTCAGATGGTGTAGATCATGGGTAGGCAAACTAAGGCCCAGGGGCCAGATCTGGCCCAGTCGCCTTCTAAATCCAGTCCGCGGATGGTCCGGGAATCAGCGTCTTTTTACATGAATAGAATGTGTCCTTTTTTTCAAATGCATCTCTGGGTTATGTGTGGCGCATAGGAATTCGTTCATTTCCCCCTCCCCCCCCCCCAAAATATATAGTCTGGCCCCCCCACAAGGTCTGAGGGACAGTGGACCGGCCCCCTGCTGAAAAAGTTTGTTGACCCCTGGTGTAAATCCATGTTTTGCATGGAACCGAACAAAAACCTTGATTCCTGACTGGCAGCAGTAGTTGGTTTTCACTAATCAGGAATGTCGCAAATCAGATATTTACTTCAATAAAGTTGTGTCTCACGGTTCAGCCAATTCACTGTCTTGTGCCTTCATTCTAGAAGTTTGGTGGCAACATTATCTAATTTGTTAATTATTATTACTACATACAATTTTTCACATGCACAAAACCCTAGATATAACATAGCTTAGATGTGGATAATAATTTGAAAAAAAATTAAAGCATATGCATAACATAAGCAGGAAACAAAATATGCAGCAGAGAAAATAACTTTGGTGTTGTATATGTAAATAAATCTAGCTATGGCCCAATGACACTGCCTGACGAGCACTTTTGATAATGAAAGTAAACCACAAAGCGGAGTCAGGCAGCTGAAATTACAATGTTTTGATACCCATACAATGTATGATATTTTCCAGGCTTTGCTGCTAGTCTCTGGCTTGCTCAGTGACTGGACTTACTCAGGGAAGCAGGAAGGTCCCTGCTTTTGTACTGCCCGTACTAACTCTAATGCGACGACTAGCACTCCACCAATAAGAGAACTGGGAAGCGGAACTCACGCCATCAGTATCTGTTGTGACAGACCAGCTCCATCAGGCCTGCTCTCCGTCAGCTCTCGCCTGAGGACAGCAATTCCACCAGACTGATCATTCCATCCTCTTTGCCAAAAGCCCAACTCCACTCCACCTTGTACCCCTAAACTGTGCCAAGCTGGTCATTCTAAGAACAATTCGATGGTTTCAGAATTGGTGCCTGAGCTTTATTGTTGTTGTTTTATCCTCTTCCTTTCCTGCCCCCTTTCCCTTGGATGTTGTATTTTTTTAAAAAAATATTGTAAACCACTCTGGGAGACTTTTTGGCTGAAGAGTGGATTACTACTAATGCTCTAAATAATAAGGAAATCCAAAGCTTTTTTTCAGCTGGAACTCAGTTCCGGCATCTCTCAGGTGGGCGCCATTGCCATTATAAGAGAACAAGGGAGGCGTTCATGGCGAGTTCTGGCACCTCTTTTTCTAGAAAAATAGCTCTGGGAATCCCACACTCATCCAAACCACTGAAGAACCAAGGGAGAATGGGTTGACTCTCACTTGTTCTCTAACTTGCTGGCCACCATTGGCAAGCATGTTTAGAAGCAGGAGGACACATGGGGTGCTCCTGGTCTTCTCCCCATGGAAAGTTCAGCATCCCCATCCTCCACTGTAGCCATCCAGTCTCGATCTTTCAGTGGATAAGGCCCAGATATCTTGTCACCTTTAAAAGCCTCTTTGTGTTTACATTTTTCATAGCATCTTATATTTTCGTTCTTGCATTTCTTCTTTTTCTTCCTGTTTGCTTGCAGTTGGTTTGTGGGCTTTGAGAGGGTAGTGTTTGGTTTGTTTTGCTTTTGTCCTTCATGTATCTTTCAAGTCTGGGAGCAGGATACATTAGTGCTTCACTTTCCAAGTCCTGAGATCTATCTATCAAAATCTGACTGGAGTGGGTGGTGAAATACAGTAGGAGGTGGCTAGCAGCACAGTTGTACTATTAAATTACAGTCTGTCCAAGGAGAGTAATCTCTTGTTTCAGCAGCAAGTACTAGTACCAAAGACTGTAAACCTCGAGCTCCCTGAAATGGGCTGTCATATCAAGCACCATAAATTACATCAGTCAAATATTCCATCAGTCACTCATGCCAGAATCTTATGCTGGGATGAATAGCATGCTTTGGGCATAGAGGGGGGGACCACAATAGCCAAGCAGTTGATTTCTTTTTAGTTCACCTTCTCTGTCAGCTCACAAGGCAGCATAGCAGGAAGTTTAGTTAATCATAAAATGAAGTTTAACATCTGCATCTCCGCAAGTTTCTGAATCCATTGGTTTCCAACCCTACTGCAAGTGAGCACCCACTATCCTGATGAACCAGCTTCTGTTTTGTTTTCAGTTTTGGCATTTATTGCTAGTTCTGGGTCAACAGATTCAGTTCAGACCCTCTTTTTTGGTATTTTGGGTGGAGAATTTTTTTGTCTTCAGTGGTCAGGAGGGTGTTTTACATATAGGGGAGTGTGCCGCGATAGATATGTGGGAGCAAATGGTTCAATTAGTTCTGGGGCTCTTCCAGATAACTCGTTTATTGAGCATTCATCCACAAAGCTTAAATGGTGGTTTGGTTATATACAGTTTCGATCTGAATTAAGAAAAAACAACTACCTAGCTGTGCTTTAAGCCAGAAATGTGTCCACAACCATTCACTCATGAATGGACATTTCAGGACGGGGAGGCATGAAAGGTTTGTGAACGAGGGTGAGGTGAAAAAATATATCTGTGCCAAAAAAAAACACAACTAAATATAAGCAATGCTTAACATTGTGTTATTAAAATATTTGAATATTGTTATCCAAAATTTGAATTATTTTTCCTTTGTTCATAGGAAAGGCTTTAATTTTGTACACATAAAATATTCCCCAGCCTTCCTTTCTTCTTCTGGATTCCCTCCCTCCATTACTACCTTCAGTCACACTATTAGGAAGTCAGTAATTAAACATTAAGAGTAAGCAATGTGATATAAACAGGATACTAATCAGCTTTTATTGTTAAAAAAAAGGTTGCAGGAGACAATGCTACCCTTAGTAACAGCACAAAGCAAAATGGCTGCCAAATGGATGCACAGGAGTGAATTAGGTCTCCAACTACAACTGCAAATGTACATGTATGTGGATTAATGAGGTCAAATTGGAAGGGAGAAAATGTGGGTTCTAAGCAAGATCCAGCTCAAATGTGGACAGTCCTTTAGTGTGTTAAAGAAGGCTGATGGTCACTCCAGTGCCTTTGCATTCATTGGCTAGAACACTGGAC
The DNA here is from genome assembly GCF_964106645.2 of Podarcis pityusensis. NCBI lineage: Eukaryota > Metazoa > Chordata > Lepidosauria > Squamata > Lacertidae > Podarcis > Podarcis pityusensis. The sequence continues at coordinate 77,270,977 of NC_138027.1, forward strand.
TCTGGGACATTTTCCCTTTTATCTCTAGGGCTGCGTACTTTAAGACTGCAATCTTAAACACTGCTGTTGGGAAATACGGAAGCTGGTGGCTGTTACTCCTGAGTAGATGTACTTAGGATTGCATAGGGAGGCCCTGATTCATTTTCCTCATTGCTTCCATTAAGAACTTACGAAAAGTATAACATCCATTCCTTTTGTTTCATATTAGTGGAACACAACGCTTGACAGTAAGTTAAAATCCTAAATAAAATATGAAAGCTGCCAAAACATTACTGAAGTCTCCGAGACACAAGATATGAAAGTTGCTCCAATGATGCAAATGTTGCTAATAGACGGTATGAAAATTGCATAAAGGTATACAGGAATCACTAATGTGACATGAAAGAACAAACATCTTCAAATTGCTTCGAGGCTGATCATCCAGTGTTACTTTTACTGTTCTACTTTCTCTTCCTGATATTGCAGCTTATTATGACATCCGCTTCAGACTCATCTGCGATAAAAGCATTTCTCTTATTTACTTTTGTGGAGTATCAAAACTCTTTCTTTATGCTGGTACTTCATGAACAATGACTTCGTGTGCAGATTTACAAAAACCAGGATGGAAGCTCTTGTGTTATTGTGTGTGAAATCATCTATAGATCTGTGTCAGAGAGGCTGAACCTATGGACCTCCAGATTTTGCTAGATTCCAATTCCCATCGGCTCCCAGCCAGCTTGGCCAAAATTCAAGAATAATGGGAATAGTCCAACAACATCTGGAGGGCCACAGTTTCACTGTTCCGTCCATATGTGTTGAGGAAAGAGTGGGAAAGTGGAGTGGAGCAACAAATGTTAGCCCAAGCACCAGCATCCCTATTCCCACTCCCTACAGCCTTGGACAGAAGGTACGGAAGTAGGATATTTGCAAGTTCAGCTGCCTGTCTTAGAATCCTCCCCATGATGAGGAGCCCTGATGATGCAATGCTCCCAAACATGAGGGTGCAGGCTTCTAAGGAGTTGAGTCAGCTGGACAAGCACATGTGGGACATTGCAGCCCTGAGCGCCCTCCGTACATCTGCTTAATCCCCCTCACCAAGGTGTACCTTGAATGCCCAAGTATGGATCGCCTTTATGCTGCTGTCTGAGCATTGTTCATGTGATGGGAACATGGACTGAAGGCACTGATAATGGGGCTACCTTTGAAGGTGACTCAGATAATCCAGAATGTAGCAGCTAGACTGGTGACTGGGAACGGCCACCAGGACCTTTTAACACCGGTCTTGGAAGACCTACACTGGCTCCCAGGACATTCCTGAGCACAATTCAAAGTGTTGGCACCAAACTTTAAAGCCCTAAATGGCCTTGGCCCTGTATACCTGAAGGAGCATCTCCACCCCCATCATTCAGCTCGGACACTGAGGTCCAGCACTGAGGGCCTTCTGGCAGTTCCCTCACTGCAAGAAGCGAGGTTACAGGGAACCAAACAGAGGGCCTTCTTGGTAGCGGTGAAACACTCCTCCCCCATCAGATGTCAAGGAGATAAGTAACTATATAACTTTTAGAAGGCCTCTGAAGGCAGCCCTGTATAGGGAAGTTTTTAATGTTTAATGTTTTATTATGTTTTTGTATATACTGGAAGCTACCCAGAGTGGCTGGGACACCCCAGTCAGATAAGTAGAGTATTATTATTATTACAGTCGTACCTCCATTTACGTAACCCCCTGGTTACATAAACTTCTGGATGCGCACACGGCAAACCCGGAAGTATTTTACTGGGTTTCACCACATGCGCATGCGCAGAAGTGATAGACCGTCTGCGCATGCGCAGAAGCAGTCCTCAGGTTGCGGAAACCTCGGGATCCGACTGGACCTCCAGAACAGATCCCATCCGCAACAGGAGGTACCACTGTATTATTACAGTGGTACCTCGGGTTAAGAACTTAATTCATTCTGGAGGTCCATTCTTAACCAGAAACTGTTCTTAACCTGAAGCACCACTTTAGCTAATGGGGCCTCCTGCTGCTGCCGCGACGCTGGAGCACGATTTCTGTTCTCATCCTGAAGCAAAGTTCTTAACCCGAGGTACTATTTCTGGGTTAGCGGAGTCTGTAACCTGAAGCGTCTGTAACCTGAAGCTTCTGTAACCCGAGGTACCACTGTATTATTATTATTATTATTATTATTATTATTATTATTAAATAAACATTTTGTTCAGTGAAAGTTTTGTGCTCACATTATAAACTCAATTGAATCCAGATACACACCAAACCTCTTGTAGGCATATGCTTACCTTTTCTTGAGGAAGATCAACTGTACTGTCTTGAAAAAGCATCATTTCATTGTTGTTGTTTAGTCCTTTAGTCGTATCCGACTCTTCGTGACCCCATGGACCAGAGCACGCCAGGTACTCCTGTCTTCCACTGCCTCCCGCAGTTTGGTCAAACTCATGTTAGTAGCTTTGAGAACAATGTCCAACCATCTTGTCCTCTGTCGTCCCCTTCTCCTTGTGCCCGCCATCTTTCCCAACATCAGGGTCTTTTCCAGGGAGTCTTCTTATATAATGTGATGTGTTGCCATGAACATTGTCACCTAGGAGAAGGAGGGAGGAGGAGGGAAGGAGGGAGAAGAGGATGTCAACATGGTTGAGGCTCAGTGGTGCATAAATGACATAGGAGGCAAGGCTAGATGAAAGGAAACCAGAGCTGATGACCGGCTGAGCTGTGGTCAATGGCAGGCAGAGCAGAGCCAACTAATTCTAGGTTCTCTCTGCTGAACTCTACAAGGGCAACACTGAGACCAAGGAAGAGGGAGCTAACAGGCACTTCCTGTTCCAGGTGGGGGCTGGCAGAGAGCAGACTGAGTTTGATGGGACATTTGCCCTAATGAGCCAGCCTCCACTGTGTTAGACTCTGGGCTTAATGGTCCTACCAGGGGGCAGGGAGCTTCTTAGAACATGTATCACTTCACTTATGTCAAAACTTAGTAAGCCAGTCCTGATGCATTTGGGGTGTCCCCTGCTCAACCTCCTGAATGTGGTCCTGAAAACCTGCCCCCAATTCCTGACGTGATAGGACCCCTGAAACCACCCTTCTACTTCTATTGATTGGGGACTTGAGTTGTACTCTAAGGATTCTGGTTTTACAGAAGTCTTCCCAACCACTTGCCATCATGAGGAATATTTTGCTGCTAATACATATTAGGCGTAGCAAGAACGTTTTAAGCAATTTGGAAAGAGGGAGGCATTGTATCAGCTGGTGTTCTAGGTTTAAGCATTACAGTATTATAATATTCGTTTTAAATATGTCATTAATATTAATCCACCACAATTTAACCACACATGAAGAGGAATTAATTGCATATTAGGGGACTTGCTCAGAAGGAGAAGGCATGTTTGCCATGATGCTCCTTCCCTCCCTCCCCCCCCCCACTCAAATCAGGTTTGGTGATTCCTCTGTTTATCGGTCAGTTAAGATACTACATTTTGTACATTTAATAACAGCCTGGATTTGCTCCTAAAAGATGAAGTTACTCTAACACTTTGAATAATAATAAAAATAAAAAAAGAATCTTTTGAAGCTAATAATCAAAAGATTAGAGAAAGGATATCTTTTAATTAATTTCAAACCCTGGACTGAGTATTAAATAGAAACATGAAAGAAAGATTTCCAATTGGAAAGGCTGGTAACTGGAGAGCGTTTTTCCTCTCTGGAGGATTACCATTTAATTTTAAACATTGATTTGAAATAAATGATGGCACAGTCCCCAAGGAAATGCGTTATTTCAGTTGTAAACATAAGAGTGATGTATAATAAATGAAATATATAACATTCTCCTTGTGGAGCTTTTTTTTTAAAAAAAAAAACTTTATTGTGTAATCACACTATGGGAATTATTCATAAGTGTTAACGTTATCCTAAGACGAAAGGATGGATTTCTGTAATCAGCTTTCTTAAAAACAAAAAAAAATTATGGCTGCAACTATATACTTAACATCACACTATTAGTATTTGCAGCTGAAGGCATTAATCATTAATTGGTTGATTAAACAATTGATGCATGACAATGTTAATATTTAATAAGATAACAACCGGGAAAGTCCTCTCTATTCTGTGTTCATGGCATGGTTGTAAACAATCCTTGTATTCTTCTGAACTGGGGAAAAAAATGGTTTTGTGATCCACAACTCTGCACACACTACATGGCGAAGGAGAAAAAGATAAGTATGTGCACTTTGAAGAGGAAAGCAACAGCATGTCACAACTTCTTTGTGCATTTACAACAATAGATAGATACAGGATATGTCGGCTAAGGATGCTTAAGGAATTTGATGTTCGTGATTTCCTGTATTATGGGTGGGATTCAATGACACACTATTACAAAGGTTGCAGCTTGGTCGATGGAACAACCCTCCACCTTCTTTCTCCTGACCTCCCCAGAGCCAATTTTGGGGGTGCAGTGAGAAGAGAGAGGGGTAAAGCCCCACGGTGCAATCAGAGGTCATTGGGCAGGGCTTCCACTCATGGGGCATGTGAGGTGAATCTCACCTGAAATGACCCAATCACATGGTACATATGGACTAATATGCAGGTTGAAATTTAGCTACCCATAGTATTTAATAGTGGCAGTAGCAGTAGTTCCCTGGCAATCAGTGCAGCACTTTCAGGCCCAGTGAAACTTGGTCCCATCAGACTGCCCCACTCACCCCAAGCTAACAAGATTTGGACTGTATTCAAGGGCAGCCACGTGTAGAGTAGATTGTAGTAGTTTAGACAGGAGGACACAATAGCATGAGCAGCCTAGGCCACAGTATCCCACTACAATCTCCAGCAGTTCGGACATATCAAAACATGTATTTAAATCCACATTTAAACACATTTTGAGAGAACTGTCTTTTAAGACGTGTACGTTTTAAATTGGGATTTGGAACGTTGTTGAGGTTGGTGTATGTTTAACTTTTAGTTCCAGGGTTCTGTTTGTGCTCATTTTAAATTCTTTTAGTATATTAGTAGAGTAAGACCATTTTGTTCGGGTGCCTTTTCTGCTAATTTAGGTGTTCTAAACTGACCCTCTTTTAATTTTCTGCTTTGCTGCCACTTCTCTTTAATGTTCAATTGTTGACTGTTTTATACTGCCTGAATGCCAATAGCCACCTTGAGCGCTACTTTGGCAAGTGAAAAGGCAGTATATAAATAAAATATATAATATATCCATACCCTCCAACATTTATCTGATGAAAATAGGGACATCCCATTCTATAATGATAATTTCACAATTTATACCTCACACATCTTACTGGGTTGCTCCAGCCACTCTGGGCAGCTTCCAACACATATAAAAACATTATTGTTTAGTCATTTAGTCATGTCCGCCTCTTCATGACCCTATGGACCAGAGCACGCCAGGCACTCCTGTCTTCCACTGCCTCCCGCAGTTTGGTCAAACTCATGCTGCTAGCTTCCAGAACACTGTCCAACCATCTCGTCCTCTGTTGTCCCCTTCTCCTTGTGCCCTCCATCATTCCCAACATCAGGGTCTTTTCCAGGGAGTCTTCTCTTCTCATGAGGTGGCCAAAGTATTGGAGCCTCAGCTTCACGATCTGTCCTAGTGGGCACCCAGGGCTGATTTCCTAAAGAATGGAGAGGTTTGATCTTCTTGCAGTCCATGGGACTCTCAAGAGTCTCATCCAGCACCATATAAAAACATAATAAAACATTAAACATTTTCAAAAACCTCCCTATACGGGATTGCCTTCAGACGGCATGGAGGTCAGATAACTCCATACCCTCCAATGAAAATAGGAACATCCTAAGGAAAAGTGGGACATTCTGGGATCAAATAAGAAACCTGGACAGCCTCTCCAAATCAGGGATGTCCCTGGAAAACACTTGGAGGGCCTGATATATCTACTTTTGCTTAAATTGAAAAGCCTTTCTCAAATGACACTGAGAGGGTGAAAATGAGGCCAGAGGAACACTTTGCAGGTGGCAGGTGGTTGAGTGGCTGAGACAGCTTGGGGTCCTTCAGAGCTGAGCTGTTTTCCAATCCTCCCTTAACCCATCCCTGAACTGCTCCCTATTTTGGGCCTTCTGATGTTTGAGCTTCACCATCAAATGGGCCAGGGCGTTAGTGGTTTCCATGGCAGCAAGGAGTGGGATTCAGCATCAGAGGGGATGATCTGATATACCCTGAGACCCCTGAGGCACCCTCCCAGGCAGAGTTTCCTAAACTTGGGTCCCCAACTGTTTTTGGACTACAAGTCCCATCATCCCTGACTGCTGGTCCTGCTAGCTAGGGATGATGGGAGTTGTAGTCAAAAAAAACAGCTGGAGACCCAAGTTTGGGAAACCCTGATCCCAGGGAACACAAGGTTGCAGACTTAGTGGTGGGCAAATTAGGAGGGGCATAAAATTCTCCCTGGGTATTTATAACAAATCAATTTGCTTTGGAATCTTGACTGGAAGTCTTATGTTTATATGACTAGACCTTAGGCCTGTCCATCAAGGGGTCCTTTCATTAAGGCGTGGTTTCTCTCTTCTTCCCATAAGGAAAGAACCATCACTCTGGCTTTAACTCCTACAAATGTATAAATCAGGATCACCATGACCTTACAATTTTATTGTATCATTATTGATCATTTTAATAGCACTTTCCAAGGTGTGATATATTTTGCAGTGAATATCTCATTTATCCCCACAACACTCTTCTATGCAGTAAGGTAAGGTGAAAGAATGGAGATAACCCTTCAAGGCCAAACAGGGAATTGACCATTATCAGTGTGTGTGTGTGTGTGTGTGTGTGTGTGTCGCCTCCTGCACACTGTACCAGGAAGTTTGTGTTTTATAATAATTGTGGGCATTTGATCAACCTTCTGATTCTTCCCAGCTATTTAATATTAGAGAATTCAGTGGTGAGAAATATATATCTTCTGTCTGCTCCTCTGAGATCCTAGGACATCCCTTGATCTCTTGTAGGGATGGCTCCTAATGTTTTAATGTAGCTTTTGCCAGTCAGAAAGGAGTGTAAGGTTTGGGCTTAAAAGCAAAGGGGAGTGGTTTGCTTAAATAACTCAAATTCATTTATTTTAATGGGTCGTACTCAGACAGTAAAGCGAGATGAGCGCCGCAACCCCAGAGTTGGCCACGACTGGACCTAATGGTCAGGGGTCCCTTTACCTTTACTCAGACATGGTCAACTAACAAAGAGAAGAACTGGGATGTGTGAATGAGCCGCATAAGATTCACCATTATGTAAAAGTCTGTAAACAGTTGGCAATTTTTTTAATAAAAAAAAAAGTTTTCTTTGCAAAGCAGAAAGAGATGGGGTGGGGAGAGCTACAGTCTTTCAATCTCTGTGGTTTGACCCCTAAATTCCACACATAATTAAAAAAAACAAGGTGTTTTACTTGGAGCAGAAAGTAGAGGTGGCAAGGATAGTTTAATAGCAATCTCTGTTTTTTGAAAAATCAGAAGGTGGGTAAACAGAATACTGAGATCACTAATATATCTAGTGATATATATTTCAAGCCTCTATTGCTAGCCGATTGTTTGCATTTCAATGAAAAAGAGCTTACCTAAGGTTTTTACACCCTAGGGGTTTAAAAATTCCAAAATACAAATATCACAGAATAAATGCAACATGTCCACCACGTATAGTTTAGCTTCAAGCTGTTGTTTGGTTTCAAACTGTGACCTGATAGACAAATTATGCTAATTAAATGAAACTGAAGTATGCAATTAGCTCTGGCCCCTTTGACACATGATCACTTTCCATCCTTGCCCTCAGTGGTGAAAAAAGTTCCCTGCCCCTTGTGTTCTTCTTTACAACTATCTGATACTTATAGATTATGTCGCTGAGAGGATATTACATATTGAATATTAGCCATCCCTGTTGTATCCCTTGCGTATACACACCCCAACAAATATTCTGTTTATTGTGTGTACATTTTTTTCTCTATGTAACACTGCCTGCAATTCAAATTTCTTCTTAAAAAAATTTAAAATAGTAGCTTTCAAATAAGACACATGTCATAAAATTACAACTGGCTTTGCTGCATAGCTCAGGACTGAAACAGAATTCTGCTTTCCAGTGTAAATACACTTACAGTATAATCCTGTAAGTCCCAGGTAAGTGTATGAATTAACACAGGATATACACCTGGGAGTGGGAGTAAGGCCCAATGAGCTCATCAGGACTTATTTTTGAGTAAATATGTATAGAACACAGTGCTCCTTTTTATTTATTTTTCTTAATGGCTGGATCTATCAAATACAGTTCTGCTATATCCATGCCGGAGCGAGTGGAAGTTGCCAAGAAGTAATAATTATTACTACATGGGTCCTGCTATTCGCCTTAGAGAACAGAACTAAGGTGGTCACACAAATGCATTCTAGGTTTGATGTTAATTGTTTAGTTAATTAGAGCATTGAGGGTTGTTTTTTTAATCGAGAATGCACTATACAAGAGTGAGTAAGATGTAATTGATGCTGTATAGAAACAGAAACAGCAAAAAAAAAAAAAGTTGAAGTGAGAAAGAGAGATTTGTGCCAGTACATATTGGCAACAGCTAAATGGAAATTATAGACTCAAAGCCCAGGATAAAATAGATATGGAGGCTGTACACTGTAGTGTACAGTGTAGTTAGAAACAGTCGATAAAGCTGCAAAGTCTATAGATCTTCAATCTATTTTTAATCATTGATACACTGGGATTTTGTTACAAGGATAACTACCCCCCCAAAAAGGAACATTCACAGGATATATTGCTAGGGTTTGGTGTTTCAAGACTGAATTAGGACATAATAAATATTGCTTCAGTTTAGGACACACACACCCTCAAAAAATATATGTATGGATCACAGTTTTGAATTCCATTTATTCACCATTGCAGTAAATGTGTCTCAAGCATAGAAAGGCATCCTTGTGTAGAAGCTCCAGAGTACTGAAGACCTCAAGGATGGCTCCCTTTAGCTTTGCTCACCTTCTTCTGATGGGAAGGACTTGTAAAAGTTAATGGGGGCTACATCAAGATACAAAACATCAGCTGAGACGTGTAGCTTCTCAGAGCTGTTTTTGGAGCTGTCCATGGTCTAGAGACTCCTGCCTCTTCAAAAGGCTCTGGCTTAGCACTCACTAAGGCTGGAGACTGAGTGTACCACTGGAAGCTGCAGCTGAATGCTCTTCAAATAAAAAAGGAATCCCTGCAAACAGAAAAGTAGCATGTCAGGGAATCTTCTCTGTGAAATGCTAGGTTCCTCTGTGTGTGGATTATACTTGTACAGTGGAACATTTCATTATGAGAGGCCCCACATGTACCCAGAGTCTCGCTGATTTCAAGGCTCCTGTTATTTCCAGTGTTTTTCCCATTGAGTATGTTGCAGTTCAAAGATAAAATATGTATCACCATTATAATAAATAATAATAATATTTTTTTTATTTATATCCCGCCCTCCCCAGCCGAAGCTGGGCTCAGGGCGGCTAACAACAATAAAATAATATAACATTCTAAAATCATTTCATTATAAAATTAATTCAAATCAAATTGATGGCAACCATTGGGCTAGAGTTCTGTGAAGATTGCCAAAGGAGGGAGTCAGGCTGTGCCCTGACTAAAGGCTTGGTGGAACAGCTCTGTCTTGCAGGTCCTGCGGAAAGATGTCAAGTCCCGCAGGGCCCTAGTCTCTTGTGACAGAGCGTTCCACCAGATCGAAGCCACAGCCGAAAAAGCCCTGGCTCTGATTGAGACCAGCCTAACCTCCCTGTGGCCTGGGACCTTCAAGATGTTTTTGTTTGAAGACCGTAAGTTCCTCTGTGGGGCATACCAGGAGAGGTACAAGGATCCTAGGCCTTATTATTCGCGATAAATTGTATTATACAGGTTATTCCATGTAATGTAACCTACTTTTGTACTGTCCCTTAGCATTAGCCTAGAATATACTTCTGCCTTAAGAACATTTTTTGGCAAAACTTGTACAGCTTGTTGCATCAATAAAGTTGGGGCTAATAATCAGATCTATATTTAAGCTATAATAACAAAATGTCACTTAGACCAGTGTCTGGGCAGAGACCTATTATTGCCTTCACAACAATCCACTGAGGTAAATAGCAATTATTCCCATTTTACAGATATGAAGTGAGACTTATGGTGCAATCCTGCGCATGTCTGCTCATTGAGTTCAATGGGACATACGTCTGATAAATAGGTATGGGTCTGCAGCTTTAGGCTACAATACCAGCCATACTTAACCTAGGGTTGAATTCAGTAGGACTTACTTCTGAGTAGACATGGTTAGGATTGCAGTATTTCCAAGGAGCTACTCAAAGAGAATATGGTGGAGTTGTGATCTCATTTCTGTCAAATAAAACAATTATTTTTTTTCACCATCAATGAAGAAGATCTAAGGAACAAAGCCAAGTAATTAAAAAAAAAAAGTCTAGTGCTTAGATAATTGCTGTTAACAGAATCTCATAAAATAAATAAATAATCCAACTTTGATGCCTGTAAAATAACTAACCAGTGGAAAGCAGGATTTAGGCCTTAAATGCAGGGCCAGCCCTCCTACTGGGTAAAGTGAGCAACTGCTTCAGACCGCAGATTCTAGGGGCCAGCAGCAGCAATTCCCTGCCTGTTCTTCTTAAGCCCCCTTAAGACAAATAAAAGAAATAATATTTATATTCTGCTTAATGCCAAAATAGGCTTCTAAGCTGTTTACAAACATAAACCCCAATAACACCAGCATAAAAATATTGCAAGGATGTTTGAGAATTCCAGCACATCACACCGATGGAAGGAAATGAAATTCAATGAAAATGCAGTCAGACGTTTAATAAAATATTACTCTCAGAGGAGTTTTAACAGGAAGAAAGTAGGTCAAGCTGAAGATCTGATCCAGCTGCACCCTTTGCCTTCAACCAGTGTTCATGAAATTCTGGTAAATCTGGTCTAATACAAACACACACACACAAAAAGAATTTGCTCCAATTGGCCAGGCAAAAACAAACTTTGGGAATCCTAAGTATCTGAAGAAGTTGTTTGTTTGTTTGTTTGTTTGTTTGTTTGTTTGTTTGTTTCAACTGCATCAGACCGACACGGCTACCTACCTGAATTTGGGAATCCTGAAACAGAGGTTTGACACTGCTTCCAGAACCTCAACTGGGCTACAGTGATCATCCCTCCATCCTTCCAGAAATATCTGGAGCGGTAGCCATGCTAGCCTGTTAACAGCAACTTTGCACCAAGACTAACAGATGTATTGGGGCATACGCATTTGTGGGCAAAATCCCACTTCATCAAAGACTTCAGTCAGTCTGTAGTAGCCTTTGCAGTGCCACAGGATGCTTTCTTCCATTGCCAGAAATATCTGTGGAGAATTTTTCCCTCAGCCTCATGGCTAAAAAAACTAAAAGTCCCTTTCCTGGGACTGTGGCTACAACCTTGTCTGTCTGTCTGTCTGTCTGTTTGTTTGTTTGTTTGTTTGTTTGTTGTGCAGGGTGACCAGTGCACCCTGAGGCCTTTTTAATGCAGTACTCCCAATTCAAAACACACACAGAGAGACATCTCCACTGCATTTCATATCCCATTTAAATGCATACAAGTTGACAGGAAGTTTGGGGTTTTCTTCCTCTTGAAATAGTGTTGCGTCTGTCCTTTGAATAGCTTCAGTCTTATGACTGGAAGTAAATCTATTGTTCCTAACAAATACCCAGGAGAGGGCAGTAATGATTCAACCATCTGCATTCCCAAAGGTGAAGTCACCACCCCCCACCCCCACCCCCGATGCAAATTCCTCCAGGAGATCCATTGGGTGCAATTTGTACCTGCCTTTGGCCTCTGGAGGAATCAAGCCAAAATGTCTTTCTCATTTGCTTGTTAATTATTAGAAGGAAGAATTCCTTCTCAAAGGCAGCTGGATTTACAGCTTAGCATCTCCTAGCTCAGACCAGGCTGAGACGCAGCTGATCACATCACAGTACGGTTGTAATGATGCAATATTGCCAGAGCTCAGCTTGTACACCTGAAATTAGCCGCAAATACTCTCTGAATGCAATTTACCCATACTTGCAAACCCCAAACAGTAAAATATATGAGTGGAGCTGCTTTATCTAATAGCTTTTAATTATGTTCTTAATTTGAAAATCTTAATCTTTGTTTGCAAAGGAAGTTATTGCATTATTAGCAGAATAACAGGATCAGTGCAAAATAAAATTTTCCATTTTATTTTATTAGCTTCCCCACCCCCCAGTCAATCTAAGATATTGTTAGATTTCTATTATGTAAAGCACACAATTATGGGAGGGGGTGATTGTGCATTATGTTGTAAAGCGCTCTGCCAAACTATCCAGATTGGCAAGTTTCCTTTGAATTCCTTTATTCTTTCAGCAAAATCTCTATGGTGTGATTTAGCGATCCCGTCCCCGCAATATATTTCATAGATTTGGCCAACCATATTTATGGCTGGAGCGGAAGTGATTTTGTGACTTCTGTTATGACAGGCAAAGGAAATACTATTTTTAAAAGCTGGAAAAATCCAAATGACTTGAGTGGTGGATTGAACAAATTATTTATTTAATTCCCCCTTTAAAAAAAAAATCAGGTTGTGTGTGTGTTTTAAGCTCTTCCCAGTTGTGTAGTTCCATGCAGGAATCTGCCAAAACAACACAGTTTGGTGCTCATTGTATCCTAATTAATACTATAATGAGCTTCCTCAGATAGCCAAATCCTTAATCAGCCCTATCAAAACTATGTCTGCTCAAAGAAAGACTCGTGTTAATTCTGCTTAATTCCTGACAGTGGTTAAGCACCATTAATACTCCATAATTTCATTGTGTGTTATTGTAATCATATCAGCATATATCTTTGCAGCTACAGAAGGCTCTGTAGGTCTGCTGGTGAATTATCAGTCACGTGACGCCCTCACTAAGAGACTATCTTCCATCACAGCCAGACCTCCTCTGCCCTCCCCACAGTCAGTAGCCTAAGCAGGTATTAATAAAGGTCTCCTTTTAAAATTGCACTGCTCTAAATGGTCTTTAAGGGACCCAGCAGTAATCTCAAGATCCCTATATTTTAGCAGGAAGGCAGGACAGAGGAATTAATAAGAGCCCTTTTTTCCCCCCTCCGTAAACTGCTCCCTGCTCTAAGGCTATATCCTGATGTCAGGGCGCTAAGAGAATTTTAAATGCACAGATGAATTGTTTGTGTTGCAAAAGCGAAACAGGGGGCAAAGGCTAAGAGACTTGAGAAAATTGAAAGACTGCCAGGGAACGCCAGGATGCAAATAGCAACAAAACAGGGATAAATGCTCCTGCTCACATATGCAGGAGTTCTGCAGGAGGAAGGGAGGGGGGGGGGAAAGGTTATTAATTTTCACCAGGCTGTATCTTACAGCTGGTAGCTCAGCATCACTTTTTGGTGTAATGAAAATGGTCTGAGCAGAAGATAAATGGTTCATAAAGTGGACCATTTAGATGCAATCGAGGCTCAATCTGGCCAGTGACTAATCACGTCCCCCCAGTAAAGCTGAATTCCTCTAACAGACTTTTTTTTTTCCTCCCTTCCTCTCCCCTCCCTCTCCCCGCTGTACCAGTGAATTGTAGTCGGGTCTAAGTTCAAGGCAGGCAGAGAATTATCTTGATTTATTAGAGCGCTGCCTGGCTGTGCCACTCGCTCTGCGGTGGCTTTGTGGGTTTCTGCCCTGTTGCTGTTAGAGTGTAATTTTTACTGTTCCCCTGTGACTAGTACACAGCATCATTTTCAGCAGTGAGAAAAATGGGTTGCTTTTGCACCTGTAATTTTTCTTCTTTTGCCGCTGAAGGTATATAATATATCTCTAAAGTGCGTAATAAGTTTCTGAAAAACGTGTTTTTAAAAGAAATTGATTCCAATGGTTTATAAGCCTGTGCAAGGCCACGTAAGGAAATGCGCCAGATTGCAAGGGTATGCTTCGTTGGGAAAGGCGGCTATTTCTTCCCCCCCCCAACCCCCACCATCACCACCCAGCCTTCCATTTATTCAAGCTCCCAGCCCAGAGGAGTGATTTCAGGTATTGCCTGGGCTGTAGCCACTTCTCATCATGAAACCTGATCAAAGGGAGGAAAAATGTGGTTTATACTGGGGCTGACGGTGATGGGGTTTTCCTCTGAATTATATTTAATTGTGAAGAAGGAAAAGATCCCAGCATAATTGCAATCGGTTGTGTTTCTTCATTGCTCCTTTGCATGATGCCATTTGTAGACCAATGAGAAGCAAATGAGTGACAAACAGATCCCTCATCTCTTTTGTCCTGCACAGGAAAAAAAAACTTTATAATGCCTAGAGGGAGGATTATTCCTTTTCACAAAGGCTCATGGCTTCTGCTGAGGTCTGCAAAGGTAATTTTGGCTGGGGCTGATCTTAGCATCTTTCAAAAGAAGAAAGAAAAAGCTTGAATCAAACCCCAGCCAACTGAGCATTCTCAATATCAGTGTACAGTTGTACCTTGGTTCTCAAACACCTTGGTACTCCAACAACTTGGAACCCAAATATTGCAAACCCGGAAGTAAGTGTTCCGGTTTGTGAACTTTTTCTGGAAGCCGAACATGCTCCATTTTGAGTGTTACACTTCCGATTTGAGTGTTATGCTGAGGTCTGTCTGTTTTTTGGTATTTATTTTGCATTTTTGTTTTGGGGGCTCTTTTTTTGGTTTTGGTTTTGTGACTGTGTGGAACCCAGTTGAGCTATTGATTGATTGATTGATTGATTGTGTGACTGCAGTACATTGTTTACTGCTTTCATTTTATGGATCAGTGGTCTCGTTAGATAGTAAAATTCATGTTAAATTGCTGTTTTAGGGGTTGCTTTTAAAAGTCTGGAACGGATTAATCCATTTTGCATTACTTTCTATGGGAAAGCGTGCCTTGGTTTTGGAACGCTTTGCTTTTGGAACGGACTTCCGGAACGGATTAAGTTGTAGTGCTATTTTTCTAGAAAAAGAGGTGCCAGAACTCACCATGAACACCTCCCTTGTTCTCTTATAATGCCAACCTGAGAGGTGCTGAAACTGAGTTATGGTGAGTTCCAGCTGAAAAAAAGCCCCGTATCTGTTTTTGGATATTCCTTTTGAGGTTATCAGCATTCACATGTGATGTGAATGTACATTCAACTAATTTCGTAGATATTCTGTTTGATCGATTGATCAATAGACAGATAGACAGAGAGTCATATGTTGAATCAGTGTATTCCCATCACAACTAGTTTGTCTTAGGCAGAAGGGCCTATGAAACAGTAAAAAAATATATACCCACATATGCAATACCTTGTGACACAATTGTAATATCATTGTGGCACACAAAAGTTCACCTCCATCCTTCGTAATTTCTTCCAGTTTTTTCTGTTGCTCTCTCTCTCTTTTTAATTCCTAAAGTGTAAGTAGGAAGCTGTGCATATCTGATGTAAGTGTGGGATTAATTATATCAAGGCTGACCTCTCTGTTTTGCTCTTATCCCATTTATCATCCAGTAAGAGGATCCTTTGCTTATTTCATTTAAAGAACTCTTCGCTTTGAACAATGCTGGAATCTATAAGGCAGAGTGTAAGCAAAAATAAAATCTCCTCTTGTCTTTGGGTCATGACCATATACATTGCATATGAACTGGCTCTTTTACGCCAATGCATAAAACAACTCCACATGTTCCAGGGCTGCTCATTCTAACAGTAAGGCAAAAATGAACTGCCTGTGAAGGCAATTCTCCATTAGACCAAGTGGCAGAATTAATCCTTGAGCCAGTACAAGCTATGCTGGTTCCTCTGGGGAATCTAGCAGTATTGCAGGTGGCAATTCAGAACGGTGGGGTGGCATATAAAGGTTTTAAAAACAATTAAATTAATTAATTAGAGATTTTTTCTGTGGAGAACATCTTCCAATAATTTCCTAGAACTCCTTGCAACACTCACTTTTCACCTTTGCCTTCTGTGCTATTGAGGCCTTTGCATTGTTCTACTAAGTCACAGGCATCACAAGGACAGAAAAGGCTTTCTCTGGAACAAATCAATAGCGTCTCTGAAGATATCCAAGGGGATGTCATACTCCTTCTGAAACACAGTTCCTACAGTTCATGAAGCCAATTCGACACTGATTTTTAGAGCTATTCATAAGTGTATTTAGTAGTAGGAACCTTTCTGCCAGGAAAAACAGCTGAGTTCTCCAAGTGCCCAATTTGGAAGGAAATATTCTACAGTTGCACAAGTCACTGGCCTAAAGCAGCTGATCTGTTACCAGTGCTTTGCACTTGAGGCAAAATAAAACATGTAACATCAACATATTAATATTATGATTGTTTTTTGTAGGAAGTATAACCAGACTCAGTGATTTTACTTGGTATGCTAAGATAAATTATGTCATAATTAACAAAAAAAACCTAAACTCCACACCAAATGAATATTATATGAGCCACTTGCAATAGCCTAAACGTCCACAATCAGGGACAAACCTGGAGAAAGCTGCTCAAAGAACAGACCCAAAGTTAAACATCCCAAAAAGAGAGACATGATTGCATCCTGCCAAGTTTTAAAATGTATAAAACTTACTGAATTCATCAGTGCAAGATAATGATAATGACCAGAAGCTTAAATTTTGGAGTTAGGGTGGGGAATAAGATTAGACAAATGTATGGAAAAGTAGGTGGCTATTAGTCAAATAATAAACTGAAATTAGTTCCATGTTCACCAACCATTTTCCCACAAGCCACTTTAAAATTCTTGAGGATCATGGCAGACCACTTAATGGCTTTTCTGCCCATTGTGGGAATGATTACGTGCTGTCAGCCACCTGAGTGAGGATTCAGGCCACTAGTGATCTGCAGACCACAGTTTGGGAAACCTTGGATTAGTCAAACAGAGCATCCATCATTAGAGGCAATAGACCTCTAATTTGTGGATGCTGGAGATCAACAAGGCATGGTTATTGCATCATGCCCTCCCATGACATATAATATAAAAACAAAAATGGATCTCAGGGTGGTATACAAATAAGTTTCAGATTACTGTTACATTAGAAAACATAAGCAACAATACAATAATATTAAGAGGAATAAAGCCATTCAGCCACCTAAAAAATAACATCGTAATAGCTTGATCTAGCAAGGCCATTCAATATGTTCACTATATAACTCTCTTAACTACAAAACAATAATTCAAAATCAAACCTCCTTAACAGGAACCTTACCTTTGTCATAAATTTAGCAGGTGGCCTTAAGCAAGCAGCCACCTCTGTCATCCCCATTTTCCCATCTGCAAAATGATGATCATGACACTGGCCTACCTTACAGGGTTACTTTTTGCATTTCTGCCAAGTTGACATATGTGTGAACAGGTTCAAACCTGTGGCCCTCCAGATGTCATTGGACTTCAGCCCACCGTTGTCTCTGTGATCATTGTCTAGGCTAGCTGGGGCTGATAGAGGTTGAAGCAAGCGACATCTGGAGGACCTTTGGAAAGTACAGAGACCTGGAGGAGGAAGTTGGAAGAGTAATGATCTTGCCCACTTCCTCTTTCAATTCCATATCCTTTTCACACATGCAATTTCTCCATTTTTGTGTCCCAGGGGGCTGACCTGAGGAAAGGGGGAGAGGAGAGATTTGAAGTGGTGGCACCCACAGCATTCATTCAAGAATCCAGATGTGTTAACAGATCTACCCAGAACTCCCATAAGTTGAACCTGGTGTATACACTCTGAATGCAAAAGGGTACTCTACCATATCTTTTTTCATTTACAGATACAGGCCAGTATCTATTTCCCCTTTTTTGGCGTGTTCAATGGACAAATTATTTTCCTTAAAAATAATTAATTGCCTTATATAACACCTAGATTTCATTTCTGCTTCATACTTTCCTGCACAAATAAACGTGCCGTTTTTTACTGCTGGGAAGACAGGTTTTGAAAGATGGCAGAACGTCAGCCCCTGGATGGTTGGTTTCATTTAACAGGGCTTCCCATGAATTTATGAACTGTTCTGTAAAATCTTCTGCCAGCATCGAATGGCAGTCTTTAGGCAGAAACCCAATGTGTGTTTAGCTATATAATAAACACAGTATTTACATGGTCTGTAGACTCCGTTAGGGGGGGAAATGGCCACTTTCTGCGTTTACATTCATTTTGTTCCTTCCACTAAATGAAATGTTGTACGTAGTTTGTGGGGTGGGAAAGTCCCCGCGTTGAGAAAGTTGTGTGCATTCATTTCAAAGTGTATTTTAACACAACCTCTGATGGCTATCTGGTTTTTGCTTGCTGCATGGGTGACAAACAGTGCGGTTTTAGATATTGTTCCATGACTGTTAAAGGTGTCTCTGCGTCGTCGTTCTCTGTGTGTGGTGTTTCCCCCCCTCACCCACCCATGAGAATATTGGCGCACCTAAAGAAATTTTCCTCCAAACACAATCGACTACTTCATTTCTTAAGCAATAAACAGCAAGCAGGGGTGGTGCTGAATAAGCATTGCTTATATGGGATTTCTCTCTGAAAAAGCCCACTCGTTAGTCCCTATAACACTTCAGTTGATATTTCTGCAGTGCAAACACGATAGCGGGGAAATTAAGTTGCCCCAGCAAATTCAGTTTCAGAGAAATTTGTTATGAATAAAATGCTGCGGCTGGTCTTAGAACATTGAATTTCTCCACCAAATAATATCTTAGAAATACCACTTCAGAAGAAATCAGCTCTAAATAATTGATAAATTGGGTTTGTTTAGAAACCTTTTGACCCTTGTAATAGAAAGTAAAAACACATTTCAGTTATTAAAGTCACATATATTCCCTCTGGTAGGGGAAGCTTTTAATTTTAAGCCGGGCTCTGTTGGGGCCATTTGATAAAGCTGGGGGGAAAAAACCTTTTCAACTGCTGCTGGAGGATTTGGGTCAACTTCCCTTGGGAAAATGGCAAAAGATAAATTTGTAGCTTTTCATTTTTAACACATAAGAAAACTTCAGAGATTTTAAACATCAAGACAGATTGAAACTGAAAGACAGACTTTTTTCTCTAGTTCTCTTCCCTCGCCCCCTTTTCATCTCCTTCCCCTTCCCCCTATAAAATAACTTTGCATTCTCTTATTTCTGTGCTGTTTTCTGAAATGCAGGGCTCTGATGGTTTGGCCTTTTTTAACTTGTGGTACTTGAGGCCTTATAAACATTTTATTTTATTTTTAGAGCAGAAACTGTACTAACAGTGACTTTATCACCAAACAGTGTTTTTCAAACCTGATCACACCACAGGACTTCACCCCATTCCCACAATGTGCCCCCCAAATCTACTCTGCAGGGGAGGGTTTTGGGATACTCCAAGGTAGATTTTTTGGGGGCGCTGAGGACGGAGGGAGGAGAGGAACCAGAATTCCAGTTCCACAAGTGGGCAGACATCACTGGGATGTCACCCTCAGTATTTTACTCTAGCTGAAAACTGAAATATCCATGAAAACAGATGTATTTTCCTGAAAGGGCACTCAGCAAGTTCAAGCAAGCCGGTCTTAAATGGAAACCAACCAGATTAAGATTTGGCATGTTTGCGTCAGAAGTATCATTTTCATCTGCTTTCCCTTTCTTATTAATTCACAATAGTGCAGACCCAAGGAACCAAAGTAGTTTCCTATTCCTCCCCCTCTTTTTTAATTAAGAAAAGGTAGCTTTTGAGGATGGAGGGGTGTTGATGGGATTTTCAGAAGTGGTGCTAAGATGCTTTCTAGATGGGTAAGTGTGACGCTGGTGACTAGAGTGCAGAAACAAGACATCTTTTTTTAAAAAATCAAAATTACCTTTACATACATGTCTGATTATTCACTTTACAGTCGTAGGAAATGCAGAAAAAAACAATCCAGTTGTTGTTTGTGAGATGTCCCAAGGGCTTAACATTCTTGAAAACTATTCCATTCATAATTCCAATGAATTTGGGGCAGGGCTCCATTCAAATCAATAGCAGTAACAGTTGTTTGTTCTTGGACCATTTGTTAATTGGGCTGTAAGTGAATAGACACACAACTATAAACAGCAATGATAGATATTCCTTATATATGCATTAAACATCATTTTTAGCTACTACCCTTTGTATTTTGGAAGGGGCACAACCCGTAATGAAAGAGGTTAATCGTTTACAGTTAAAAGTTGAAACATACAGTTTTAGGGTCAAACTATATGTGATGCCAATCATGTAACTGATACTTTTATAATAAATTGTAGGTGCACCCCCTGGGACCCAGGGTCCTGATTCACATCAGGGACTTCACATCAACAATTTTGTTTTTAAAAGCCAGTCAAATAATTTTGTGGAGAAGACATTGTCTGCCATTCCCCCCAGGTCACCTATTTTAGGATTCTCTCTCTTCCCCCCCCCCCTCTCTCTCTGTGTATTTAAAAACATTCTCATTTGTTTTTCAGATTAAGAAGCAGGACTCAACATTAATTCTATTATTTCTAGACCATCCATCAATAAAAAGCTCTCTGGGTGGTTTACAAAATTATAATCACATAAAATACACCAAAAATGAATATCAAAACTCATATTAAAAGAGTATCAATGCAGCCAGCATGAATGCAACTATCAAAACCCAGCATAATATTAGTATAAAACCAGCGCAGCAAAAGTATAAAATCAGTATGAACATAGACACTAAAACAGATTATTTAAAAAACAACAACAGGGAAAATAAATGAGGTCCTCAGCTGACACTGTAAAAGAAGTCTCTGGATAAAGCATTCCACAAACGATGAATCACCACTGAGAAGTTCCTTTCCCTGGTGACTACCTGCCTTACCTCAATTGGTTGGGGGACCTGGAATAGGACCTCTGATGAAGAACTTCCAAGCAGGTATGCTGTATATGGGAAGAGATGTTCCTTCTGGTAAACTAGCCCAAAGCCATTAAGGACTTTAAAGGTTAATGCTAGCACTTTGGGGGTGAAATGGACCAGAAGCTAGTGCAAAAGAATATATAGCACTCAGCATAAAGCTCATTCTGTAATGCACTCTTGATGCAGGTGTTGTGGGAAGCATTCACAATGCCATATGCAGAAACTTACCAAGAAATGACAACAGGAATAAAATGTGCAAGAATAAAATGTACAGTTCCTGCAAGGAATAACATGCAAAAGATTTGCCCCGGTATATTGATCGTCCAAGATTAACATAGATCTGTCAGAATTAGCAAGGGTATCTCTTGCTAAAGAACACTTAAACAATGAAGTGTTCCACAACACCTTAATGCAATAAATTAATGACATGTAAATTGCACTTTCCACTTTGTTCGGATGTCACAGAAGTTAATAACAGCTAATTTTCCTACAATGTATGGCTTAATTCAGAAATTCTCTTTGTTAATTCTTGGTTATGGTGAAGTTACAAGAGGCGAACAGACAGTCAGAAATTTTCTGTTGAATGGAATGATGCAGAAGGTTTGATTAGCAAAAATAGTTAGGCATGGGCAATTGACTCATTGTTCATCCATCCCTCCAGCTGCCTCACACACTACATTGGTAGATATGATGGTACTACCCCAGCTTCACAGATAACCCACCATACCTAGGGGTCCTTAAGGTAAACATATGTACCAGACCCATGCCTGCAAGGTAATGCCTACCCACCCTGATGATAGCTCCTTGTAAACAGATGGACTTCTTTTGGTTCAGCACTTGTACATTGAGTATGGATGAATTTCACGCACTGTACAGTTGTACCTTGGAAGTCAAATGGAATCCGTTCCGGAAGTCCGTTCAACTTTCAAAATGTTCAAAAACCAAAGCGTGGCTTCTGATTGGTTGCAGGAAACTCCTGCAGCC
This sequence comes from Podarcis pityusensis, assembly GCF_964106645.2. Classification (NCBI taxonomy): domain Eukaryota; kingdom Metazoa; phylum Chordata; class Lepidosauria; order Squamata; family Lacertidae; genus Podarcis; species Podarcis pityusensis. The sequence continues at coordinate 77,292,749 of NC_138027.1, forward strand.
AATTGGAAGCCGTGGAAGCCCCGCCCCGGTCGGACATTCGGCTTCCAAAAGAACATTCGAAAACCGGAACAGTCACTTCCGGGTTTCGATCTTTCGGGAGCCAAAACGTTCGAGAACTAGGCTGTTCGAGAACTTCCAAGGTACGACTGTACTGCTATTTGTTTATATATTAATAACCCACCTCTCATCCTAATACCTCAAAGCAGAGAACAACATTTTGTTTAAAACCAAAATCCAGAAAACAAACATGAGAGCACTTAAAAAAGAAATCCAGCTACTTTTAGAGAGCTTGAAATGCATTGCAGATTGACTCAATCAGGGGATGCTAGGAGAGTGTGGATTTTACCACCACGAGAATGAAAAGGATACTGGACACTTCCCTGTTTCAGAAGGCAAAATCCCAGGGCCTAGAGCCCTGCTGTAGCAGATCCCACCAATTTATAATTTGGTGGATCCACTCCCACTAACTGCCCCCTATTAAATATAGTGCACCCACCTGACTGTGCATCAATTACACAAATTTATACAATTTACCACAGGCTATTGTGCGGGGGACTTGTGTGAGGGAAAACTTACTGATTAGAGTTTCAGGCAGGAGTTGATGAAACGAACAAGAAAAAAATTATTGGACAAAAAGAAGGTTATGAAACGTGAGTTAGGAAATGCAGTCTTTTGGGTAGAAGTTAACTTACTTTAGCTAACTGTAAGTTGTCTCAGGCTTAAACACTGTGTTACACTTTACCTTCTCTAAACCTCTCTTGACTCAAAACCAGTTATTATATTTCAGTTTCTGTTACAGTGGTACCTCAGGTTACAAACGCTTCGGGTTACAAACACTTCGGGTTACAAACTCCACTAACCCAGAAGTAGAAGCTCGGGTTGGAAACTTTGCCCCAGGATGAGAACGGAAATCACGTGGCTGCAGCGGGAGGCCCCATTAGCGAAAGCATGCCTCGGGTTAAGAACGGTTTCAGGTTAAGAACAGACCTCCAGAACGAATTAAGTTCATAACCCGAGGTACCACTGTACTTAGTTATGATGGTTTAAAATACTTTTAACACCATACAGCTTCCTTCACTGATTAATACCTTGGTTCATGAGCGAGGGAAACTTTTCCTCAGTTACCCATTCACTGAGCAATCCCACACCTAAGGTATTTCAAAAGGGCAGACCCAGAGGATCACCTCACCCCTTGTTACTGGGTTGGGAGTCTTCTATACCTAGAAGAACTTTCCCCTCCTGGGTAGAATGAGACCCAGGTAGCCTGAATTCCCACAGGTTCTGCCTCTCCCCAAACTCTCCTGTCTGTATACCTTACCCAGAACCTCAACACAGTCTTCCCTATCCAAGGTGTGAGGCTCTGTCCTCTTGCTTAAGATAGTCTCCTCAGTGTGGATGTTTAACTTAACTCAGAACCAGTTCAAATCCTCTCTCATCTTAAATCAAGTCCTATCTCTCAACCTGAACTTTAGCCTTATCCCAAAACCAAACCCATCCATCTCAAATCAAACCCTATCTAACACTCTCCCTAACTGTCCCTTTTATTCTCCCTCCCGAAGAGCTGTTCCTCTCCCTTCGGTGACTGGCTGACTTTGTAGCCAATCACCGAGAGGCTCCAGCACTCTGGAGGGGGGACTGCATCACCAGACTCCGGTCTGGCTCTGCTGTCCGTCACACCTGCTAATGGGGAAGTAGGTCAGTTGTAGCCAAGTAAGCTTAGATAATGTACGTTCTGCGAGGAGTTGGTCGTCACACTGTTTCAGAACTACAAGGGTGCATTCAAGTGGAAATGGCTTTGACTGGTGGTTTTATTTTGTTTTGTTTTTCAGTATTGAGCATGGAGGCAGCACTACCCTTTCTGTACCGGCTTTTTCCCCATTTCTAGGCCCACTCAACATACATCTACAGCAATGCAGGAACTGGTTTTCTTTAGGGGCTTTCCCCTGTAGGCATAATATGCATTTATGGATATCGGTCAGTTTATTCATGTTTTCCCCATGTGGTCATCACCTGGCAAGCCATGAAGGCAGCAGCCTGTTGGGAAAACACATCCAACCTTAGCCCTGTCCCTGTGGTTCTGGTATTGGCATAGAAAACCGGGTCCACTCCCAACATCACTGCAGAAAGAGGCTCCTGGTGCAGTGGGTTCGCCTGTCAGACCAAGACTAGGGAGACCCCGTTTCGAATCTCCACACAGCCATAAACTCACTGGCTGGTTTTGGACCTGTCTCTTCATCTGAACTACCTTGCAGGGTTGTTGTGAGACTAAAATGGAATAAAATGTGCTGCCTTAAGCTCTTTGGAAGAAAAGCAGGATACAAGCGTAATAAGTAAGCGAGTAAATGGTTTAGCACTGTAATACCATGGCAATAGGGACGCGGGAGGCACTGTGGGTTAAACCACAGAGCCTAGGACTTGCCGATCAGAAGGTCGGCGGTTCGAATCCCCGTGACGGGGTGAGATCCCGTTGCTCGGTCCCTGCTCCTGCCCACCTAGCAGTTCAAAAGCACATCAAAGTGCAAGTAGATCAATAGGTACTGCTCCGGCAGGAAGGTAAACGGCGTTTCCGTGCGCTGCTCTGGTTTGCCAGAAGCAGCTTAGTCATGCTGGCCACATGACCCGGAAGCTGTACGCCGGCTCCCTTGGCCAATAAAGTGAGATGAGCGCCGCAACCCCAGAATCGGCCACGACTGGACCTAATGGTCAGGGGTCCCTTTACCTTTACCTTGCCATGGCAATGGAAGGAAGGAAGATAGGAACCTTCGAGAGTAGGTTGCATATGGGCTAAAGATTATGTCTAAGAAATCAAGCCATGTGCATGACTCAAAACAAAAAGACAACCAGTCGACCGGTGATCGGACCCCATAGTGTCTGCAAGTCCACCTCTGCTCCCATTCCTTCTTTGCAACCCTGCTTGCCTGAACCATTTAGGCGACACCTGAATAGAGATCTTTTTGTGTTTCCTGATTGCCTTTCTCCCCATCTGGTCTCCACTCTCCTGCTGTCTTCCTCTCACTATCAAGCACCGTCCTCTGAATTGAGGGGTCACATCTGTGTTTTGCTAAGTATTCACTTTTAATTTGCAATGCGTAGCAACCGAGATCGAGTTTTGACTGGCAGGATCTCGCAAAAACCTGGCTTGTTTCTTCTTTTCTTCCTTTTCTGTATTGGGGTTAAAAGGTAATGGGAGAGGATTTTTTAATTTGTAATTTTTTTTAAAAAAAAAAGTTGGATTCTGGAGTCCATGTGATATTTGCTGTGCTTTCCGATTCATATGGCTGGGTCATAAGGTTGTCATACCGAACATATTGTTGAATTATTCTCAAAGTATGGATGCTCAAGCTCAGCATTGACCCCTGAGTGTCTGTCTGTGAGTGATTTAATGTGCAGCCAAAAGAGAGAGACAATGTTTTCCCCCAATAGGAAACATCCCTCTAAAACATTGCTAGTCCTATAGAAAGCCTTTTGATGTTTTGGTTGGGAAGGAAACCCAGCTTCACCTTTTGTATAGCTTTTGGTGGCAACTCTAGTTCAGTCTGTCTTCTCCCTGCCTGTGCTGTAGCATAGACTAGGGTTAGTCAGCAAGATGGTCTCCAGATGTTGGGCAGAGATGGGCAGTGGAGGATGGTCCATTAGAGCAAGTGGGACACTACCCCTCTGAGATCAGTCTGTCTTCAGGCAGCCCCCACCTGCCAGGCTCTTTACCTAATTACAGCCAGTCCAGGGGGTGGCGCTAGCTGTCACACTCCTCCTCCTCAATCTCAATGATGCCCCTCAGCAGGAAGGAGGTTGGGGACAAAAGTAGAATTAATCATCTCTGTCTTTCATTGGCTCTGACTCAACCTACTGTGGGGGGGCCACAAGTTCCCATCTCCAGTGGTGGCTGGTGCCGATTGGGGCTCCCTGACTTCTGGCCTACCAGCCAGTCAAAGGCACTTCCCAGCTTAGGAATACACACAGCAGATAGTAAAGAATTCATTGTCAAAGACTACAGCTCTGGATATCAATGCACACCAATCTAACAGCTAGGCAGCTATTCCCAGGTCCGTACTCTATGGAGTAGTTGAAGCAACAGAGGACCACTCCATCAGCTTAAGAACCTTCCTCCGACTGACTGAGTGACTGACTGACTGACTGCATGCATGCAGCCAGGCACTGCAGCTGCATGGAAACTTCCTCTGCTCTTCCCTTTGCAGTTCCCTCCTGATTCTGAGAGACAGTGGTGCAGGAGAGGGTGGGAAAGTCCCTGACACTCCCCTTGCTTGACCTGCCTCTTCCTCCTCTTCCTCCAACCCATCCTGTGTTCCACTCTCCAGCTCTGAAACTTCCCCTGCTTCTGATTCTTGCCTCCTGGCTGGTACAGGTCCTCACAAGGCACTGCTCAACTCTCCTGAGTCAGATTCTAGCCACCCTTCCTCCCATGCACACTCATCAGCACCCTGACATAATGGGCACTAGCTGCCACTTGAGATGGGAACCTCTAGCTCTCCATGTTGCTGTGACAGCTCCCATAAATCCAGACCATTGGCCATGATGGCTGGGGCTGATGGGATTGGGAGCCCAATAACACCAGGAAGACACCATGTTGGCTAACTCTGGCAGAGACAGCTGTGCATGGAGTTTGATAGTGTGGAGAGGAATCCTGTTGACAAACTGATAAGTATTTAAATTCTGGTATCCTGCTGGATATTTCCTTGTAGGTAGACTTACCTACAGACTTATCACTGCAGATGGTGACAGCAGTCACGAAATTAAAAGACGCCTGCTCCTTGGAAGAAAGGCGATGGCAAACCTAGACAGCATCTTAAAAAGCAGAGACATCACCTTACCAACAAAGGTCCGTATAGTTAAAGCCATGGTTTTCCCAGTAGTGATGTATAGAAGTGAGAGCTGGACCATAAAGAAGTCTGATCACCGAAGAATTGATGCTTTTGAATTATGGTGCTGGAGGAGACTCTTGAGAGTCCCATGGACTGCAAGAAGATCAAACCTATCCATTCTTAAGGAAATCAGCCCTGAGTGCTCACTGGAAGGACAGATCCTGAAGCTGAGGCTCCAATACTTTGGCCACTTCATGAGAAGAGAAGACTCCCTGGAAAAGACCCTGATGTTGGGAAAGATGGAGGGCACAAGAAGAAGGGGACGACAGAGGACGAGATGGTTGGACAGTGTTCTCGAAGCTACAAACATGAGTCTGACCAAACTGCGGGAGGCAGTGGAAGACAGGAGTGCCTGGCGTGCTCTGGTCCATGGGGTCACGAAGAGTCGGACATGACTAAACAACTAAACAACAACAAAGACTTACCCCAAACAATGAAAGGGTGAAATGTGGCAGGTTGGGATGGCTGATGTGTAAAAGGGAATGCCATCTGAACCTTTTCTAAATCCTCAGGTCCAGTTCAGATCCTTAGCAGGTACAAACCCAGTTTCCATGAAAGAGCAGCATTATGCACAGTCAACTTTGATTGCATATTTCAAAAAGTGAAAATCCAGACACCCAAGGTTTTTTTTTGGGGGGGGGGGGTTTGGCCAAAGTTTGGCTATGTCTGGGAAATTCCAGATGTATGGCAGCCCTACCTAATCTAATGTTTGTGATTTGGGTGCTCTAAATGAGGGTCCAATATATGCATAAGCCTGATTTTGCAATCATCTCTTCCTCCAATCCCATCCCTTGCAATTCTTGAGAGAAAACAACCCTTTCAGCACTATCTCCATGCATATTATGAGACTCCATGAATAAGGCCTACAATTTATAATGCAGCAACTCCACATGTTGTGTTATCCTAGCACAACATTTAAAAAAACCACAACATTTTCAAAACATGCTAAAATAGGCCTCTTTTATTCATGGGAAAGGGAAAAGCTACTGCAGGGGCACAATCTGGAACACACATACAAGACTAAAGCTATTTCCACAGTAGACAGTTTTTGCACAATTGGTTCCGTTGTATACAGCTAATATTACAGAGAATGAAAATATGGGCACGGGCTTCTCTTAACACAACTTCCCAATTTGTGTACTGTGCCTGGCTGGGTTTTGCATGGAAAAACTCATGAAGTTGGTTTCAGCTAACCTGTGAGTTTCTCCGTATGTCATTTAATTATTATAGATTTAAAAGTTATATGAGCAACTGTATTGTAGTCAAGGTTTGGATTCACAAGGTTGGGGGATGGAGAAGAGAGAGTTGCAGTTCTGGGAGGAGGCTGTCCTTGCAGGTGAGGTATGGCCAGCTGCTCTGATTCGTTCTGCTTGGATAAGACCACTCTAATGGAGGAAATGACGGATCTTAACGATACAAGCTAGTCAAGCTGGCAAAGTCACTCTTGGTAAATGATTATATGCACAACTGTAATGGTCAGGAAATTGTCAAATAAAAGAAAGAGTGTGTTCTCAGCACCAGCTTCTCACCCATTACTGCCACCATGACCAAATATTCCTGCAAGAACTTCTGAGGGAAGGTTTTTGAACTGAGTTATCGGAGGCTTGGAGCAGCTCTGAGCTCCCATTTTGTGGGTGTGTGGTGACGAAGGCCAACCTAACCACAATATTAAGGAAGTCAGTAGATTAACTGGGGCTAATAACTGAAGTGGGGTTGGAGAAAGAAGAGCTGCATCAATCGTTGACACTTATCCCACTTGGGGACAAGCAGTTTTCACAGGGAGAGTGAGGTTGTGCTGTTTTACAATCCTGCTGAACTTGTTGGCCATGAGACAAAGACGTCTATGAGTTCCAAAATCGTAGGCAGGGAACTTAAGTCCTGTCAAATGGTTTCCAATCTCTTGCTGTATAGCCTTGCTCGGTTCCAGCCCTCCACACTAAAGCAGGTTAGTTGTGTTGAGACATCCTGAAAGCTGGCAGTCAAGTCCTCCCTTGAAAAACCCACTAAAAGAGAATACTAGGAGGTTTGGTTCATGGTTTCACAGTCTATATTGAACTTAAGATGCTTCATTGATCCAGGGATGTGGAACCTCTAGCCCTCCAGATGATATTATTATTATTATTTCAATTTATTTACCACCCATTGTCAAAAGATGCCAAGGTGGTGTACAACATTAAAAAACACGTTACAGAACACCAAAGATAAAAACATAATAAAAAGCATACTCATCATAATAACAGTCCTCTCCCCTACACTTTCACAAGCCATAGATTGTTTAAAGACATGTAGTGATGGTGCCAGGCGAGCCTCTCTGGAGAGAGCATTCCACAATCAGGGAGCTGCCACAGAAAAGGCCTGTTCTCTTGTTTCCACCCTCCGAACGTCTCTGGGATACATGAGCTAGAGAAGGGCCTCAGATGACAAGCACAGGGTCCAGGTTGATTCGTAAAGGGAGAGGCAATTCGTAAGGGATTGAGGTCCTGAGTTGTGTAAGGCTTCCATCAGCCTCAGGCAGTATGGCCAGTGGTTGGGGCTGATGGGAATTGGAGTCCAATAACATCTGGAAGCCTGCTGGCTCCTTATCCCCACTAACCTCTCTGTCTTTAGTTTTTAAAATGGCAGCCATGTGGAGGAATCAAGATTATTATTCTGTTTATTGAGCATTCGTCCTAATTTGTTTGTGGGAGGACTAGAAGATGCTGGCTATTTAATGGGCATTCTTTCTTGTTTGTTTTGTGTGGAGACTGAACAATGTTGTGTTCAAGCAAGTAGCATCTCACGTTCCATTTCCCCATCACTTCCCTTGCTTCAAAATGTCTGATCTTCAGGAGAAACAGGTTTGTTGTGCACTAACTCTAAATCAGCTTTCATGGGGCAATCTGGATTTGCAGACATGCGTTTGAACCCGACCCAAAAGCAGCTGACAGCCCAGAAGTACCCTAAATCTCTCAATGAAAGTCATAGCTGTCCATCCCCAGAACTATTCCAGCATTCCCACAAATGAATAGAAGTAACAGGAAGCAGGGCTATGGCACAGCCCCTTGGGACTAGACAGGCAGATCCCCAAACAAGAAACCTGGAAAGGAGGCTATATGTGGGTACAGAGATTACCATTCCTCCCCCTTTCTGGATCAGGGGTGATCACCAAATTATGAAATTGTCTCATATTCAAAGCTATGGCTTAATAATTTCTCGATTTCTCAGTCCCCTCTTCCCCCTGTCATAACAAGAGAATAAACATCAGTTTGGGGCCTTTCCTTCCACCCAACCCTCTGCTCTCAATATGGGACATGAACATGGTTCAGCTTTGCCTCTTTAGAAGTTACATTGAGGGGGGGTCAGATAAACTTGCCCAGCTTCTACAGGCATGTTAAAAATGTAGAAGAAAGGGGAATGAAAACCTTGTCTCCAGACACAAAGTGTTCTGTCTAGTGTATACCCGTGTGTGTGGAAATGTGAAAACAAACAACTTGGAAACACACAGCTCAGTTTACACTTCAGTTGGCAATGTGATTTTAATCTTTCTCCTTTCTCCCCCTTTTCATTTTGCTGCAGTGACTCTAGTCTGTTCATTTTCTCAACCCCCTGTTACTCATTCCAGGTTAAGATACTTACAGTGTGGTGTAGATTACTATAATTAACAGGTTAAACACATGACAACATTCCTTTTCCCCCCTTAATGTTCCTCCGGATCCTTTATATTGTTAGCTTTAACGCAGAATAATAACTTCAACCAAGGCAGAAATTACCTCTGTGGGATTTTTAATTGTGACTGAGTTTCTCTTTTCTGCAATAATGCCGAAGAAATGAAAGTTGGTAAATAAAGCAATCTAGCTGAGCTTCTGTATTTGCAAACTATTAATTTTAAAGCTTCACTCGTCACAAGCACCAAACAAATGCACAAACCAACAATATTCAAACCAGCCTTTTACATAACAGGCCAAGGTAACAATCTGGGGAGGTGACTGTGTACTCTCTTTTCATGCCATGTAGTCTCACCCTGAGCATGTGGGCTTAAATAATTTGTTGTGGGTTGGGAAGAGTTCCTATGTCTCTACAAGCCTTTGATAGTTATTTTGTTGTTGTTTAGTCGTTTAGTCGTTTAGTCGTGTCCGACTCTTTGTGACCCCATGGACCAGAGCACGCCAGGCACTTCTGTCTTCCACTGCCTCCCGCAGCTTGGTCAAACTTATGCTGGTAGCTTCGAGAACACTGCCCAACCATCTGGTCCTCTGTCGCCCCCTTCTCCTTGTGCCCTCCATCTTTCCCAACATCAGGGTCTTTTCCAGGGAGTCTTCTCTTCTCATGAGGTGGCCAAAGTATTGGAGCCTCAGCTTCAGGATCTGTCCTTCCAGTGAGCACTCAGGGCTGATTTCCTTAAGAATGGATAGGTTTGATCTTCTTGCAGTCCATGGGACTCTCAAGAGTCTCCTCCAGCACCATAATTCAAAAGCATCAATTCTTCGGCAATCAGCCTTCTTTATGGTCCAGCTCTCACTTCCGTACATCACTACTGGGAAAGATAGTTATTTTAGCCTTTTTTAAAAAAGAATCCTAGCCTTCAGCATGAGTGCTGTCAGGCAGCTAACAAATCCAAAGGTTTTCCCCATCACTGCCTCTTTTATCCTTACAACAACCCTGTAGGCTAGGCTGAGTGAAAGTGAATGGCCCAGGGTGACTGGCCCAGTGGGCTTGATGGTTGAATAGGGATGGAGGAGGAATTCAGTTCAGTTTGCATTTAAATGCACACTTACCAAATCCACACTTTCGGGGGGGGGGGGGGAATGCAAACCAACACACAGCCAGCCTTCAAAGTTTGAATTGCTCAGAATTGTGCAAAGCAGTTCTCCAGCCAACTCATGTGCCCTAAAATGCATATACTAGCATAAAGCATGCTAGTAAAGTAAGTAAAAAAATAACTTTGCAAAAATGCATGGCATTAGGGGAAATTGCTTTGCCAAAATGTGTCTGTTAGGCAAGATCACATACAAAAATGTGTATATTAGGAGGCACTTTGCACCAAAATGCTGATAAATTTTCATGAGGACTTGTTATTTTAAAACAAAAACAAAAACATGTATGTGGAAATGTGGGGAACTCAATTTAAGAGTGGGAAAATGAGAACCTGAGCTAACCCCAGATTGGCAGTTGTCCATGAGGATTTAGACTCCCCTGTCCTGATCTAATACTCTCTTCACCATTTAAGACCAGTGTCCGAAGAAGCAAGAATGATCTTTTGGCCAAGCAAAATGAAGCAAATTCTGATTTCAAAAGTAAATGCATGTAGGTTAATCAACTGTATTAAAACGTCCCTTTCACAAACATTTGCCTTATGCCCAGATATTTACAGCAAATGGGCATAACAGCCCAGCTTCTGTTTTCTGTGCCAATATGCTTCTCATGTGATTTGTCCATTGGCTTAAAAAGAAAGAGAGAGGAAAAAAATCATATACCAGGGTCCGCACAGCATAGTTAACGTAAGAGCCGCAATTAACAGACTGTCAAAGGATCAACTAACAACTGCTGATAAGCTTCATTTAACTAATTTGAGACGTGGAAGTTTGATTTTTTTTTTCCAGGAAGGTAGCTTGTTTCCTTATTTCCTTTCAAGTGAGCCAACTCCTGTGACCTGTATTTAAAAGGGCTCTTTGTAATTAAGGCAGCAAGTCTCCATGTGAACTGTTCTCACAGTGGGAGGAAAAAAAGGATGGGGGGATGTAGGGGGAGGGAGAGGCTGCCTGACATTGCTTAACTAAGCAGTCGGCGTCCAGCCAATCCATTCTGCTCCCGGCAGGTTAGCATACCCAGAGCCTTTGGCAATCTCGTCCTCCATTGGCTTCTTGTCCATTTTATGGACCAGCGAGTCTATTAAGATCATGGTCAGTGGCCCTATCAGAGGGCAGAGCTCTCTTTTTCAGTGACTGCCCACAGACAACCAGAAACTGATCAGCCATGTTATATCAATAACATTCTCACACCAGGTTGTGTAAATTGATCTTTTACAATTTCTCTCGGTGACAGTCTCTGTAACCAACAAGATAAATCATTCCTCCCATGGCTTTTTTTATTGATTGCCGGGGCCTGTGTAAAAATTACACTGCTCAAGCTGCGAACTGAACATCCTCATAAAGAGGAAGGCTTTCTATTTAAAATCAAAATATGTTTGGGGCCCACATCAACTATCATGCTCGCTATCCTCAGGCTACTACGGTCTCAGCATTTCACCAACTCGGGACATTTGGGAAATAACTCCCATAAATGTTCACAATGAAAAAGTATATATTTTTTAAAATGCCAAGTGGTATGGGGAAATCCAGCTTAGAGAGCCTTTATGGAAGGTATACGCAGTCATAATAAGAAACCCTCTGTTAAAAAACAGTGACGCATAAGAAACATAGCAGAAAAAAAGAAAAAGCCAACCAACTAGAACATGTTCTGCAAACAAATAGTTTTTGGATACCATTCACCCATGCAATTTGTTTTAATGAAAACGATTACTGGAAAACTCCCGCACCTATTTCCCAGAAAGATAGAGACTCTGGGTGTTAGGCTTGCTCGTGTGTAGTGCTTTTGGGAAAGCTAAAATCTCACCAGTCAGCTGCAAGGAAGGAAGCATGGGCAAGGAGACTGGATCCAACCTGCTTCTCTTCCCCAGTAGCTGATCTGCAGGAAAGCACGACTGAATACTGGATTGGTCTGGGAGGTATTCACTCAGAATATGATTGTGTGGATGATCAGGCCCACACAGAGTGGGAAGGTAGCCAGGGACACTTGCCCTGGGCATCAGAGGGTTAAGCCGCCTGGAGGGCCAAGCCAGGGACTGGCTGCTTTTTGAGTTTATAACTTTATTCTAACAAGATTCCCCACTCTGGGTCTCAGAAAAGCTCTGCACGGGCCTGTGGATGAACCTTCATCTAGGTAGGGATAAGTGTACACAGAAACCTGGACAATGCTCACACGTTGCTCCTAGGTAGATCAGGGTGGGATTAAATTTGGGAGTGGGGTTATGACTACAGAGCAGTTGTTTGATGCTTTTATAAAGTGTTCTGGCTTTGGAAGACCTAGCAGAGATGGTTTAAAAACTAAAGTTGTTTGGAATGTTGCTTTTGTTTCGAATGCTGGCCATCCGATAATTTGGAATTTTGCTGGCTTGGTGAGGGAAGGGCAGTGCAGTGCAAACACAACAGTGGAGTCATTCCAGTGCTCCTGCTGGTATGCTTCCACCATGCCTCTCTACCACCTCAGTCTTTTCTCTCTCATTCCATCTCGGCTTCAGGAGGTCAGGTGAGAATCGCCGGCCATCTGCTACTGATCAGATGCAGCCTAAGGAATGCTTAGTTTTCATGTTCTGCTTCTTCCAGCCTAAGGGGGCATGTCTGAAGGCCCCCAAAATCTTGGAGTGGCTGCTTATTTCCACAGGCTAGCCCCAAGAAGCAGTGGGGAATGGATCAGGACCACAAGCCTGATGTTAGCACAAGCCACTCCTAACACACAGTGAACTTAAAACAACCCTTCTAAAACTTTGTAAACACTACGTGCCACTTCGAGAAATTCTGCCGCTCGTTTTTTATATCACATTCTAATGATAGATGTTTCTATAGCACTTTCCTAAGTGCTGGAAGCAGCTCTATGCAGTGATGACGACATTGTTAAATAACACTAGATCTGATGCTGGTCACTAAAACTTATTTCGTTCCATATTCCATTGGACTGAGCTATTGCACTAAGGGTAAGGATCTTGTATCTCTCCAGATGTTGCTGGACTCCAATTCTCATCAGCCCCAGAAAGCCTAGTCAGTGGTGAGGGATCATGGGAGTTGGAGTCCCCACCCCCTGCCCTAGTGCATGGCTTTTTAAAAGGAGGTGGCTGTATTTCCTGCTTTAAATCAAAGGCGGAAACAACAAAGGCTTATAGGCCTAAACATTTCCCTGCTGTGAAAAGAAGTTTTCTTTTATTGCACAGTGCTGAGTATTCGGTGACACTGGCACAGCTTTCAGGGATTTCCAGCAGAGGACATCCCCTGCCCCACCTGGAGATGCTAACTGATGCAAAGCAAATTATTTATTATTTCATTATTTATTGAATTTCCATACCGCCCTTCCAAATCGCTCTAACGTTGCTCAGCCAAATGCTCTACCATTGAGCTAAGGCCCTGCCCCTGATAAAAGGCCCTTTTTGAGCAACAAGGGATTATTCATATAATTGGTGGAGGCTTATGTGGAGTCCTGCGACCAATTTTTGCTATGCGGTCATTGTTGTGATCCTGTGCAACAGGCATGGGGAGCCATTTGTCCTGCAGATGTTACTGGACACCAAACTCACAACAGTTGCTGCCAGCATGGCCAATGGCAAGGAATGGTGGGAGATGTGGTCCAACAACATTGAGAGGGCCACAAGTTGCCTGCTATATGATGTGACAATTTGCTTTCTGCTTTGGCACTGCTAAAGGAAACCCCATAAGAACCCACGCTCTTTATGTCACAGAGTACGTTCTTCTTTATTTGGCACGCCATTATATAATGTGGAAAGAGCTAAGGAATACAATCAATGCATGGCAGGGGGTGTTGCTGTTTTCCCCCCTTTGATTACAAATGCAAAAATATCTGGAGCTAATTTGGGGCAACGTGCTCTCCGTCTCCCCTCACACGGCATTGTTACAGCTCTTGAGCCACTCGTTGGATTGCGATTGTGGGAAAAGGCCATTTTCCTTTCAGCCAGCCCTTTCCCAACCCTAATGAGTTAACAATTGAAATACAGAAAGTCGCTTCAGAGGTCAGCCGGGTATATTCGACACAATGGTTTCAGCATTCGAAACCATGACAGCACTATAAATTGACAAACTAAAGCAGAGCGCTTGGTGGTCTGCTGTGGAGAAAAGAACATCAGCCAAGCTGTAAGAGGCAAGCCATGAAACCATACAGAGAAATGAGGGATTTCTCTCTCTCTCCCCTTTCCTTCCAGAGTACCTTGTTAGAATTTAATGTAGCAGGGGTCAGATGGGTGGAACAATAACAAGGTCTGAGGCTAAATACCAGTGGGAATGCTTAACCTAGGACCTTCAGGTCAACCATGAGTGAATGAGCTAGAACACAGAAACTAGGATGGCCCGGACAAAAGAAAGGACCCCAGAGCAAAGGATTTGAAGGGAGGAGCCTGCCAGCTACCAATTAGACCATAAGAAAGCCCCTTTCTGGGGCACCTGGTATACAGGACTATAACATCTCTCTCTCTCTTTTTGCAAAAGGAAGGTCTTTCTGCTGTGCTGCCCTTGCTTGTTCATTTTTCTGGTTTGGGGAAAATGTTTGATGTTGTTTAGCACCAATCCGAAATGGGCACATGAATAGGAATGTATTTTAAGAATAAAAAAACAAAACGAAGCTATTTGTTGAGATGCATTTCCCTACATGTTTATTTTCATTGCACCTGCACTTTGAGGAATCATCTAACCAATCTCAACGGGATGAAAAGGAAAAGAAAGCATTAAAATCGGAAAGGGGGGGGGTGGACTGAGCTTTCTTATGCAAGCACATGAGGAGAAATCAATGTCTGTAGGGACTTTTTCAATTATTAATCTGATAGATATCATTAATTTCAAGGAGTTCTTGGAAGCACATAAATAAGACACTTGCCAAATACCGGGCTCAAAACTGCTGCTCTTGCTCTATAAAGGAGGAGCAAGGGCTGGGAGTCCAGGCAGAGCTAAGCAGTGAGTCCCAGTGGGAGCATTACAGTGCAATTCTATCAGATGTAAGCCCCACTGAGTTACTCCCGGGTAAGTGGGTTTAAGAAGAAGCCTCAAGGACACGCTTGGAGTAGAGCTTACTGTGGAGTACAGCTTACAACAATAATGGTAACAATAATTCTAGTTATAATAGCAGTTATAATAACTTTGTAACACTTCTTGTAGTAAAACATGTCGCCATTCTTATCTCAATCTACTTTTCCATCTGATTTTCTCAGCTGTGAAGAACGGGTGCAAATGCTTGTCTAGAACATAACTGCATATTTCAAAATGTTTGTAAATCCCTTTGGGATAGAAGAATAGGCTGTGTTCCATTGTGAAATGCCCCTCCTTTCTAATAATTTTGCAAAAAAAAAAAAAATCCCCCTTAAAGCAGACTAACAGCACAATCCTAACCATGTCCACTCAGACAATAGTCCAATTGAATTCAATGGGGCTTAATGCCTAGATAAGTGGATTTAGGACTGCAGCCAATGTTATATGTATGGAGAGTGCTCTGTATTTTGTGCCCACAATTTGGTTTGGTTTGGTATGCAGAAGAGTTCTTAGAAGTTCAACTTCACTGGCAGCCATTGGTTCAAATATAGGATTGTGATTATGACCCAGGAGCTGGCTACCAGAAATTCCTGCTGGAGTTCTTCTTTTGTTGACTATGGAGCCACTTCTTCTTGAAGCTTGGATTAATGGGGGTTCTGAGTGAAGCACAGCAATCTGATTCTTGCTGAGGGTACTAGTATTGTCTTTCATTGCTCTGATATGGTAACTTGGTCCAGCCACTTTATTTTGCTCTGACAGTTTGAACCTGGATTAAAAAACCTGAGAAGTTTAATAGCATGTGGATTTGCCAACCAAAAGCCCCTCCTTTCTCAAAAACAATTCAGCATATATGTCTTGCGTCCCCATTTATACTCTTTGCATGCTTGCTTCACGTGGATGGCCCATGCCACCATCAAGTGAAGCTCAAATACTTTGGTCTAGGTTCACTTTCAACCAACTGGCTCAATCAGATTAAATTCTAAACCATTAGATTCAACAGGGATTTGAATCTGGCTGTTCATTGTATCATGGAATTGTGGAATCATGGAGCTGGATAGGCTCCCCCAAGGGTCATCTAATCCAACCCCCTGCAATGCAGGAATCTCAGCTAAAGCATCCATGACAATAGCCATCCAAGCTCCGCTTCAAAACCTCCAACGAAGGTTTTTAACCAACTTCCCAAGGGAGTCCATTCCACTGTCAAACAGCTCTTACTGTCAGAAAATTCTTCCTGATGTAACTTGAAGCCATTGGTTCGTGTCCTACCCTCCAGAACAGGAGAGAACAAGCCTACTCCATCTTGTGGCCACCCTTCAAATATTTGAAGATACAGTGGTACCTCAGGTTACATACGCTTCAGGATACATACGCTTCAGGTTACAGACTCCGCTAACCCAGAAATATTACCTTGGGTTAAGAACTTTGCTTCAGGATGAGAACAGAAATCGTGCTCTGGCGGCGCAGTGGCAGCAGGAGGCCCCATTAGCTAAAGTGGTGCTTCAGGTTAAGAACAGTTTCAGGTTAAGAACAGACCTCCAGAACGAATTAAGTTCTTAACCCGAGGTACCACTGTAGCTATCATATCTCCTCTTTTCCAGGCTAACCATCATCTTGGTTGCCCTCCTCTGCACACGTTCCAGCTTGTCAACATCCTTCTTATATTGTAGTGCCCAGAACTGGACACAGTATTCCAGATGTGGTCTGACCAAGGCAGTGTAGATAAGAGTATTGTATAGCCTATCTTCTGCATCAAACCAAGCTAATTTGTGTCAATGCATCTGGAAGATGATCTACCACCAAATTAAGACATAATCCCATGGATTTTAGCTATTATTTTGTTGGCGTTCAAATTCTGAGGATGTGGCTTAGAACTTTAAAATGTCGTTGCTATCCAGGTTTGACCAAATACAAGGCCTTTTCCATGTTGATTATTCTGTGATTATATTACTTTATGCAAATACCTACTGTACGCTTTTCAGCTATCCAAGATGAATCCGTCACATTGTGAAAGATGATAAAAGAACATGTAGACTCCAAGCCAACCAAGCACGAAAGCAACTGAATTTGAGAACTAGCATGTTTCATTGGCTTCAATAAAACTTACCAGTACATTGCAACCCTAGATGTGTCTTCTCAGAAGCAAACCTTACAGGGTTCAGTGGGACTTACTCCATGGTCATGGCGTACAGGACTGTTCTGTAATCTCAGACATGAGTAAATTTTTGGAGGGTGTTTTTTTTTTACATGAGGATGCAAATCATTAGCTGAGTGTAATAACTATTCATTAATGGATTGTCATTCGGGCTATGAAATTTAATTTGCTAGACTAATCAACAAAAGTTGGACTTGACCAGTATTTGCGAGAGGCAAATTTTAATAAGTGGCACTGTATGGACAGAATTTAACCAGTCATCCCTACTTGTTTCTCTGAATGATATTTTTGTTTGCTTGATTGTTTTAAACTGCAAGACAATGGCTGATTTTAATTACTCCTAGATAATTTCAGTGGATTAATATATAACTGCTATGGTATTTTGGAGGGGTATGCATCAATTTTGTACCCTGCCCCAAAAAAGGTGACCCTCCCCAACACCTTTCCCTTGTCCCTCCTAGTCACAATGACCATCTCCCATCTTCCATCTATATTCCTCTGAATACCAGGCGGGCAGAGTGCTGCTGCGCTCCTGTCCTGCTTTCATGCTTCCCACAGACACTGTGAGAACATAATGCTGGACTGGATAGGCTATTGACATCATACAGCAGGCTTTTCTTCTATTCTATTGGTAATTGCCTGCAACACTGCTGCTGGGAAGCTAGCCCTGCAATTGCATCCCCCTGGGTGAGCTGCTTCTGCTGCTCTCCTAACCCAGTATGTCCTAGCCTATGACCCTCCAGGTCCATTACCCTCAGCCATCCAGAGGTCTCCCACTCCCTCAAACAACTCTGCCCTTTCTCCATTGTTGCCCTTTTATGCCTGGAACTGCCTCCCAGAATGCTTGCATGATACCACATCCTCCCTTCCTGCCAATCTACCACATTTTCCATTGAAGCTTTTGGACCAACTCCTTATTTCCCATATCCTATTATAACTAGTCCTATACAGTGGTGCCTTGGGTTAAAAACTTAATTCATTCTGGAGGTCTGTTCTTAACCTGAAACTGTTCTTAACCTGAGGTACCACTTTAGCTAATGGGGCCTCCCACTGCTGCCGTGCTGCCACCGCACGCTTTCTATTCTCGTCCTGAAGCAAAGTTCTTAACCCGAGATACTGTTTCTGGGTTAGTGGAGTCTGTAACCTGAAGCGTCTGTATCCTGAAGCATCTGTAACCTGAGGTACCACTGTATATGATTCCTGTGTTGAACCCAGCAGCCATTTCCCTTCTCCCTCCACCCCTCTCTGTTGTCTTGTGCCATCAGATCCCCAGGATAGGGGCATGTCAAATTGTACTTTGTAAAACACTACACCCTGCTGACTGGGTGCTGGATGCTGGAAGTGCTGGGCAAACTGGTGTTCAGCAGCCTAGTGGACTGGCTGGGGTTTTGATGGGACCTTTGGCATTTTCCTTGCACTCCCCAGAGTCTCGGTTGTCTACATATTGTCTTCCTGAAGGTGACAGCTCCTGCCAGCAGGAGGAGGAAGAAGAGAACCTGACAGGAAGTAGGGTCACTGTGGTCCAAGGGGACTTTCCAGGTCTCTGCAACCCTGTAAGCTCTCAGGGATCCCACAGCCCTTTGTGAGCAGGAAGAGCTGGAGGGAGGTGACTTGTCCAGGGCCTCCCTCAGGAACTCTCCTTCTATTTGCCAGTGAAAGATTGTGGTTCTCCGTTCAGGCTAAACACACAAACTGGGCCCCAATGAGAAGTGTGTTTAGACTGAATTGTGAGGCCAGTTAATGTCTCAGTGTTCATTGTCAGCAACCACAGAACTGAGAAGTGAAGGAGGGCCAGATCCCTGTCTGTGGCAGGGTGTGAGAGCAAATGAATAAACTTAAATAAATTTAAAAACCAGGCATAATAATAACAGCAGCAGTTTTCGAGATATACTTCAAAGCTACAATTGAGTACAGAGCTAGACACACATAAAGCACAATCAGTTGTGTGGGCTATATTTGTGTGTTATGGGGGAGGGAGATTCTCAGTTACATTAGTTTTAGAATCTTAAATGAACTCTTCCATGTATCTTCGTAGTTAATTTCAGATCCATCATCTGATAAACAAGGTAGAATAACACCATACCAAAGGCATTTATAATGTGCTGTGTGTTATGCAGTTTAATATTAAGATTTTACTAGACAGTTACACAGTACGCAGTTTTAAGCAGACTGATTCATCACGCTCATTATCACCTATTTAAACTCAAGTAAACCAACCCTCCCAGAATAACCAAGCTTTAAAACGTTAATGCAAATGGTATGCCTATTTTAATTGCATGAGACATCTCATTAAGTAATTTAATGCTAGCGAGATCTCTTGCCCATAAACAGAAAACATATTTCGCTAGCTTGTATATACAATATAATGTGAGATGGAAATATAATTTCCTCAATGAGGTTTATCTTTCTCCATGTCTTTCAGACTTTCTGGTAAGAAAGTCTTCGCAGACATGGAACAGCTGTGCATCTGTAAAATATCTGAGCAATTATTTTTTTTAAGAAATATATATTTATATAATTGTATGTATATCGAATCACGAGGGTTTGTACTGTATGTATGTAGTAGATGTTTTCGCTCCTTCCAGTTGTGCCAAAGAGATCAGCAAGAAACAGGCAAGGACTACCTAGATCATGACCATGATGGAATTATTTCTTCATTGAGATGGAGGGGGAAACATCTATGACATTTTCATTAGCCTAGAAGGCAGAAACATCTGGTTCCTTGGTTCAGCTCATCAGCAGGAGAGCCTGTAGCTGATTAGACCGTCTCTCAATAGTAGGCGTTACTACAGTCAATGGGAATTACTAAACATGGTTTCAGGGGACTGGCGTTAATTTGGCTTGCCAAAATAATATGCAATTTTTTAAGGAGTGTGTGTTAATTAGTTGTATAATTTGATGTGATGTGATTGGGTTCACACAAAGAAAAACAGAGCAGAGTTTTCTATTAGTATATGCTGTGGAAGAATTAAAAGGTGCCACTTAAATTGTGCACAGTTTGAATTTTCAGCACTGAAAGGCCCTAGTTCATGATCTAATTACAATAGGATTCCATTTCTCAAAAGCTAAAAGCCTTTTATTCATATTTTTTTTCTTTAGAAAAGATGTATTAGTTTGATTACCAGGCTATTAATTCCCATCCTGTTATCATCCTGTCACAAATTAAGTCAATTTGGGTATCTTGGGTTTTGCTCCATTTTGTGTATTATCACATTTCCGAGTTAAGTGAAAATTTGAAGCTGGTAAAATTTAAAAGGCACACTTCGCGAAGATTCCAGCGACCTTACAGTGTCTACCCTTTACTCATTTCTTATCAGCTTCTTCGGCGCTGACTGCATGCCAGGCATTTTGTGGCGAGATTGATGTTCAAGTCAAACATTTAAGTATGGAGACAGATTATTACATAGCATAGTTTGGAAACATATCATGTACAGTTCAGAGAAAGTTAAACATGCCTGAACCCCGCTGAAATGAATGGGTGTGAAATCCTTACCTCTGGAGATTGATTTCAATGGACCTTAACTTTCTCTGGATTGTGCTCAGTAGAAAGGTAAGGTAACGGTAAAGGGACGTCTGACAATTAAGTCCAGTCGCAAACGACTCTGGGGTTGCAGTGTTCATCTCACTTTACAGGCCGAGGGAGCCGGCATTTGTCCGCTTCTGCCGACAGTTTTTCCAGGTCATGTGGCCAGCATGACTCAGCCGCTTCTGGTGAAACCAGAGCAGCACACAGAAACACCTTTTACCTTCCCACCGGAGCAGTACCTATTTATCTACTTGCACTGCGTGCTTTCGAACTGCTAGGTTGGCAGGAGCTGGAACGGAACAACAGGAAGCTCACCCTGTCGCGGGGATTCGAACCGCCAACCTTTCCATCGGCAAGCCCAAGCAGCACAGTGGTTTAACCCACAGCGCCACCCGCATCCCAGCAATGCTACCTTGACAGTAGATCTGCAGATCAAGGGAAGCTCTTTTTTTAAAGTTCAATATGATAGAAGTTCTTCTTAGCCCAATGCCTCAAAACTGAGTCAGGCAGCTGGTCTTCTGCTGAACCCAGATCCTGGGTTTTTTTCTTTATTTGCTTTTAAATGGTCACATATGGGAGTGACCATATGACCACATAAGAGTCAAAGGCAGAAAGAAGTGCAAATGAACTTTGTCCATCAGGATGTGGGAACGTAAAGACGATTTGTCCAATATCTATGAAATTTAGCATAGAGAATCAATCTGATAAGAGGTATAAACTGGATTTCATATAAATTTGATATAAGATGGCTGAATTCTATCACTTCAGCTCTTTTGCTTTGAACTAGAGGCATCCCACTGCCTGGGACTGTCTACACATTCAAGATCAAAACATACCTTCAGTTTCTCCTTCTGCTGGTTTAGATTATGTCAAAATTCAAGGGTATTTCCAGGGCATATGGAAATATCTTCAGTGGTATGGTGAAGATCTGTTGTATATTTTTAAAGTTATAAGGTTCCCAAGTCCCTTTTTAAAATTAGAAGTATTTTGCTGGCAACTAGTGCAACACATGTCATGTAGCTGTTCTCTGTCTGATGGGCAGAGAAATTGCTACTGAACTCAGTGGGACTTGCATCCATATATTTCACGGGATTTAAGAGGGGCAATTTGGTTCAGTTAACATTTAAAGGTGAACCTACCTAATTTGCACTTCCTGAAAGAATGCACAAACCAAAAAGAGAGTTGTCCTTCAAAATTTGCACTTCTCAGTATTTTGTAGTGCAATTCTGCAGCCCAGTGATGCTTACAAAAATGAATGTAGCAGTGTAAAGAGGTGCATAAAAGTGCATCTGTTAGTGAAAATAACAAAAAAATGCATTATATTAAGGAAAATTGCATATAAAAATGCATTTATTAGGAGAAATTCACACTAAAATGCAGATGAATACCCACTAATTGCACAAATATTAGTAAGTGACCCATAATGATTAATAACCAAAATGGTCTTCTTGAGTAAGTATCTTCAAGAATACACAAACACTGATTTGAAAGTTTACTTTGAAACAAGGGGGAGTGTGTTTGCCTTTAGGTAAAACATTTAAGGGAAAAAATTGAAGGAAGAAAACCAAACACTATCATAGTCTTCCCTTTGGAAGTTATGAACTTCAATAAAGTCTTAAAAGAGATGCCACTGTCCTGGAATGCTTTAAATAGTTCTGAAGCTGGACAGGAAATTTTCTCTGTGGGATGCTGATTTCAAAAGGTTGTATGATATAAACCATTATTTGATGGGATGCTTATATAATCTGTCACATTTAGTTGCCGTATGCATTAGTCAGTTGCAGATTGTAAAAAAGAGTGGGAACATAATTTTTACCTTTATTAAAATAAGTCAAAGAATGATTTCTTCCAACACGTTTCCAGAATATGGTGCTAAAATGACTAAAATCTGTACAGGGATGTGGATATGTGTGTATTTTATACCACCTAAGAGCTCCTGGTTATCAAGTAATCCAGCTATAATCTTTTGAAAATATGCCACTAATCGTGACATGCTAAAACATTCTTCTCCCTGTTTCTGACCTGTGAACCTTCTCACAGAAGAGGCTAGATTTTAAACCTTCATCACATGAAAGTCTCCAAAGTGATTTTCTTCAAACATTCCTTGATGTTTAGACCTTGAAGAGCACTACAAACCATGATTGACTTGACGCCACCAGATTCAGTAGCTTTGGAGTCTGCAAGGAATGTAAACTTTGTAAATGCAATACTTCGTTTTTGGAGCGCATGCAAGAAGTATACAGTTGGGAGACAGCGATGAGCAGTACAATTAGTCAATGTCCAAAGGCCCATATGCAAAAAGCCAGGGGGAGGGGAGTCATGTGCTTAACCTGTATTTCTGCATAGCCTTATAGCTGCGTGTTTCATTGTGCAGGCTAATGTCGTCTTGACATATATTTTGCATAGAATGAAATTGTTATAGTAATGGCCCTTAATTAAACAGTTAAGTAATACAATTAAAAGGCTTCCCCACCCCTGCTCATAAAGACTTGAAGAGTAATGAGGCAATAAGCTTCAGTGTATGGCAACATTTCCCATCTTGCCGTCTGAGTGTATGTGTGTGTTTGCCACAATCCGACACGGCAACTACAGAATCTATTCCTTACAAAATGGGCTTGGCCAGACCACAGGAAAATCCAGCCGATGAGATGGAGGAAATTTAAGCTAGTGAGAATATTTAAATAGCTAGTTTGAGACTATGAAAGCTGATATTTGCAAATGGAAGCTGTACAATAAAAGATTTACTGCCACTGTGAACATTTGCGGAGATCTCTCATTTCGTCCCATTGGCCAAAAAGTAGATCTTTTAAGCCTACGGATAACAAACAGACACCATGCTGACTTTCAAGCTGATTTTCGGCAACGATACCACAATCAGGGCAACAGTCGTCACGGCATTGCCGCAGGGAAGGGATTCCACAGCAGAGCTTGACTTCAATAACTGAATATGTGGCATAATTCCAACGCTAGGAGAAGTAATTATATCACATACTCATTAAGCCTTGATCTAGCTGCTGCTTTAAAAAGAAGAATCCATGGAAAGATTGAAATTTGGATGGCGTCCAAAAAATTATTTGTAACAAAACTCCAGGGCTGCTCAGATTTAATATGTATGTTCCCTAAGAGCAATACCCAATGCTAGCCCTACTCAGGTTAGACTCACTGAAATTAAGGCTTAAGTGCAATAATTTTGTACTAGCTCTATCTGAGCTAATTGGATGTCACCTTTTACATGTTAAGATTATCTAATCCAGTACATCCCTAATTATGGCTCGGCACCCTCTGAAATTGCTTGCGTCACTAGTGAACTCTTTTTTCTTGCTAGTACAGTGGTACCTCAGGTTAAGTGCTTGATTCGTTCCGGAGGTCCGTTCTTAACCTGAAACTGTTCTTAACCTGAAGCACCACTTTAGCTAATGGGGCCTCCTGCTACCGCCACGCTGCTGGCACACGATTTCTGTTCTCATCCTGAAGCAAAGTTGTTAACCTGAGTTAGAGTATTACTGTAAAAATAAAAACTCAGTGGGTCGGTCCAATGAAACCTTCATGTTTGAGATTGCTAATAAAATTGCCACCTCCTTGGCATTAAGGTCCTATCATATTTCTTGCATTCTATCTCTAGGGGAAAAACGAGCCATATCATCTGGATAACACAGCTCCTCGTGACTTCTTGGAAGTGTTGATGTTTGTTAATTCACATTGAGGCATCTCCTGGGAAGTGTGCCAACCACTGGGAAGCATGTACCATATAGAACAATTGTTTCTGGCTCCATTTCTGCCCTGACACCTTTCCCTCAAAGCCTATGGCAAGCCAAGCACTCATTCATTCCTGCAGAAGGTCACCCAAGAACTCAGAAGAAAAGGAAACGTGCCATTTTGGCTCTGCTCTTTGTAAGGGGGGGGTGACATGTTTCTTTTCAGCATTCCCTTTCCCCCAGCCCTCCCAGTTCCTCTGTCCTCCTGCTCTGCAATGGATGGGAGCATGGGGACCTTTGTTATCAACACCTCTGCACACCTCCCACTGGTCTCTTCACACTGCCATTATTTCTTTGATGGAAGGAGACCACATATGTATGTGTATAAATGAAGAGAAGAGCTGATTTGCACGGCTCATCCCAGAGACATTGTTTTATGCATGCCTCAGAGTCCCAGAAATTATCTGTGCTGCCCTCTGATCTTGCAAATCCCTTCAGCTTGACACAAATCTGACAGTAGGAGGAACAGCAGGAGAAGATTGATGCAGTAGGAGAAATGGGTGCCCACCAAACCATTTGGCAGCATACTCATATAAGAAGAAGAGTTTGGATTTGGTATCCTGCTTTATCACTACCCTAAGGAGTCTCAAAGCGGCTAACAATCTCCTTTCCCCCTCAACAAACACTCTGTGAGGTGAGTGAGGCTGAGAGACTTCAGAGAAGTGTGACTAGCGCAAGGTCACCCAGCAGCTGCATGTGGAGGAGCGGGGAATCGAACCTGGTTCACCAGATTACGAATCCACCTCTCTTAACCACTACACCACACTGGCTCTCTATATAAGCAGCTGAAGGGAGATGCTCCTGCACCGGAGTTTGAATCCAGGGCCAGTTGCTTTGTATCCTATTCTCAACAGGCCTATGGGTCTTGGCACTCGCCCTTCCGTGGCACTAGTTATGAGCTAGGTTTATGAGGTTTAATGCATACAAAAGAGCCTACTGCAGTGTTCTACATGATTTATTCCTTCTTTTTTTTAAAAAAAAAATCTTTTCTTTTGCTCCTGCTGCCATCTTCTCATTTTAGCTAACCCCAAAGTTTCTTTCTCTATCCAGATAGAGAGAGAGAGAGAGAGAGAGAGAGAGTCATGAGCAGGACTGAGGGTACAAGTTAGAAGTGGTGTCAATTTCTTGAAGGCAATTGACATATAACGTCTTTTGTTCTGTAAATAACACCACCATTCTTGCAGGGAGCAATTGCCACCACCAATCCAAGCTTTACTCAGATGGTGGCCCAACCATGGCTGGGGAAGGGGTGCACTGCACACATACCCTTTCTTTGGTCCATCCCTCACATCACATGTGTCAAAAATGGCATCAAAGTTGTAGCCTATTTGATGTGTTGGATGATGACCACTGAATTTATATGTTGGTTGGTTGCATTTGTATCCCACTCTACTTCCCAAAGGAGCCCAGGCTGTGCAGAAAACATCAAAATGTTAAAATACTATAAAGGTAAAGGTACCCCTGCCCGTACGGGCCAGTCGTGTCCGACTCTAGGGTTGTGCGCCCATCTCACTTAAGAGGCCAGGGGCCAGCGCTGTCCGGAGACACTTCCAGGTCACGTGGCCAGCGTGACGAAGCTGCTCTGGCGAGCCAGCACCAGCACAGCACACGGAAACGCTGTTTACCTTCCCGCTATAAGGCGGTACCTATTTATCTACTTGCACTTCGGGGTGCTTTTGAACTGCTAGGTGGGCAGGAGCTGGGACCGAAAGACGGGAGCTCACCCCGCCACGGGGATTCGAACTGCCGACCATGCGATCGGCAAGTCCTAGGCACTGAGGTTTTACCCATAAAATACTATAATTTAAAATAAAAACAAAAAAACTTTAAAGCTTTTGAAAACAATTAAAAACCATCTAATACATTTAGACCATGTAATACCTTTGTAAAGCAATCACATACCCTCATATTTACCAATTCCAATGTTGCCGTGGCCAGTATTTCTCAACCATCAAGTGCCTGGGTAAACATGAATGCCTTTCAATTTCTCCTGAAAGTTAACAATGAGGGAGGCAGTTGCACCTCACCAGGGAAGGCATTCCAGAAATGAGAGACCACTGCTGAGAAGGCCTTGCCACAGGTCAAGGCCAAAGGACAACAGCCAAAGATGGCACCACCAACAGGGTCCAAGATGGTTGATATTGGGGGAGTCACTCCTTTAGGTACTTACTGTAGGTCCCAAGTCACTTAGGGTTTCTACCCAAGTACTAACACCTTAAATTGGGCTTGGTAAATCACCAGCTGGAACATGGGTGGTGCTGTGGTCTAAACCACTGAGCCTTGGGCTTGCCGATCAAAAGGTCGGTGGTTCGAATCCCCGCGATGGGGTGAGTTCCCGTTGCTTGGTCCCAGCTCCTGCCAACCTAGCTGTTCGAAAGCACGCCAAAAACAAGTGCAAGTAGATTAAAAGGTACTACTCTGGTGGGAAGGTTAATGGCATTTTCGTGTGCTGCTCTGGTGTCAGTGTTCCATTGCGCCAGAAGCGGCTTAGTCATGCTGGCCACATGACCCGGAAAAACTGTCTGTGGACAAACGCCGGCTCCCTCGGCCTGTAAAGTGAGATGAGCGCCACAACCCCAGAGTCGTTTGTGACTGGACTTAACTGTCAGGGATCCCTTTACCTTTAAGTCACCAGCAGCCAGTGCAGAGCTTTCAGGACTGGTGACACATTGTCCCATCACACTGTCCCAGTTACCAACCTAGCAGCTGCATTCTGCCCTAGCTTCAGTCTCTGGACCATCTTCAAGCACAGCACTGCATCCAGTGTATTACAATAGTTAAAGCAGGAGGTCACCAGAGCACGGACATATGATGCCAAGCTTTCCTGGCCCACTGCCGTAGCTGGCAAACCAAACATCAGGAGCTTCCATCTGGGGATGTGGACATTAGTATGCTGGTGTCACGTAGCTGTATCTTTCCATTCATCATCATATAAAAGTAGCAGAGCAACAAAAAACAAATGAATGCTATCAGACCTGGGGGAACAAAAGGGTCTCCACCTGCTGCCTAAACAACAACAACATGGGCATCAGGAGATACACTGAGAGTGAAGATTCCCAGAACCTGAGCACGAGAAGGTATCTCTGCTCCCTATATCCCTGCTTCTTTTTTATTGCCAAGCAGGGTAATTCATGCACCTTTGCTTTCAGGCTTCTAGAATTTGCACATAAACTGTACACTCTGGCCCCTCTTTACAAACTTGTTTTTTGTGAATGATCTCTCCTGTGACCTTTTAGTCTTCTTTTTTTTATTCACTCCCATTCGTTTCCATGCGTTCATTGTCACATTCTCCCCTGTCCTCCATTTGGAGTTCACAGAACATTTGGAATGTCATTCCGGAGGGATGATTTCTCCTGAGGCAGATGCCTCCCAAACCAGCACCTGTCAGCTTCCTGCCAGAAGTTAATTTAAAAGCTGCTGTGCAACCCTTTTTGATTTTAAGCACCAGCAGTCTGGTTCCATTACAGTTCGAGTGGAGCCCATCTCCTTTGTACAGATTCCCACCCCTAGCCCCTTGACCCAAAATGTTCCCAGAACCTGGCAAATCTAAATGGTGCCTTCTGAAACCATTAGCTCATTCATGCATTGAGACCCTAAGGCACCACCTGTCTATCTGGTCCTATGTGCCGTATAGATAGTATGTCTGAAAAATCTACTTTGCAAACCTGGATTTCTGAGCCGTTCAATATTAAGCTATCTCTCCAATGAGCAACCAACACAATGCAAACCAACTGCATCCCAAACAGAGAGCAGGCCAGAAGGTAAGCAGGAGATGTCATAACACAACATGTGTACTGTATCTTATTAAAGAATTGATATTGATTTCCAAGGAATAAGTTCAATTACAGCAGTACAAGTACAGGGCTGGTCACCTCGTTCCAAGGAAATGACAATGATAAATCCTAAAAGCAGTAGGCTTGCTTGGAAGACACATTCTCTCGCATCAAAAGATGACTTCTCTCTTAATTCCAGATGGATGAGAACCAACCGCTTTGTTTTAGCAGTGAAATAAAGGTGCTTTGTGTATGTTCAGAGACACACACTCTGCTGTTGCGATTTCACAGGTCCCAGTTGTATTTAAAAAACCTGGGCCTTCCTTGAAGCTATGTGCTGCACTCAATTGTCCACAGAGTTACTGTGGCTGAGAACCTGTGGCGGTTCTCAGTGTGATCTTCTCTGTTCACGAACAATGTGCTCCTGAGCTCCTCCATGTAAGAATAATGGGCTGAGCAACTTTGAAAATCCATAAATGACATGTTTCAGGTGCTGGTGTCACAAAGCCATTTTAGAAAGAGAAGACAGGCTGGAACATTAAATGGTGGTGGTGTCTGGGTGTGTGACATGTAGACCACTAATCAAAGGCATTAAGACTTGAGACTGTTTTGTAAACACTGGCCAAAGTGAATGAAAGTAAAACGCAGAAGAAGCGGTGATTTGCAAATACAACATGCACCTGAAACTTGATGCGATAATTTGCTGAAGCCGCTGGATAAAGTAGGACTCTAGAAGTGAGGCTTGTGCTCCAGGAGCTTTCAGCTTTTAAAGGTTTTAAGAAGGAAACCTGGCCATGACTGGATCACATTGAATATCAGTTCCGCAAACCCCTTCCACCTATAAAGTTCAATGATGGGCATGTTCACTCAGGAGTAATCCCAGCCTGAGTTAGAGGGGACATTCTCAGATGCAGAAGATCGAAGGCCTCAGGAGATGATGGTACACTTGGATGTCCGTTTCAGAACCTCATCATTGGTGAGTTAAATCTTTCTGACAATGCCCACATTAGTGCTTGCACCGTGATAAACTTGACAAGGAATGTCGATTAATAGAACATCCCATGTACCTCCCCATTGAAGGGGGGCAGCCCTCTGGAATTTTGAGCATAATGGGCCTGTGTTTATTCCTCGAGCAACTGCATAATGTGACTGATTTACAGGAGTTTAACTGAAGTGTTAATCTGACAGTGACGGAGAGCGTCTCACTGGCAGAATCACTTACACTATCATATTAGTTGCCTCCTCTATTAAAGCCGTGTGGTCGATAATTGGAATGCTTTTATGTCTAGTGGTTCTGACAAGGCTCTCTTCAGGCCACAGATGGGCGGTCTGGCTTGCTACACAGCTGAACAGTGGCAAATAATTTAAACTGAGGAAGCATTGTTCTCCTTGTGCCGCAGGAGCAAGGGCAGTTCAAGGAAAAGTGAGCCTCCGCTCAGGCTACCTGCTGGCGTGTAGTAAAATAAGATGGACATGATACTGGGTCAGGAGTACAATTAAATCTATTTTGCACCAACGTGTTGGTGGACAGATGAGTTTCCACTTGGCAGAGCTTTATGATCTTTAAGGTAGACTGAACTAATAGATTGGTGTGGAGCACACTGAAGTTACTAAGGATGGGAAAGCAAGCAGCAGTACATTTGAACTACAGGTTTCTCATATGCTCCGCGTCATGCTGAGTTTTTATAGCTCCTGGCTTTCAAAAAGCTTGTTTCAAAGAGGTTTGCGCTAGACTGGGCATGCAGTTTTGCTCTGCAGATATTGTCGCTACCGATTTAGCGGAATGCAATTAGGAAGCCTAAATTAAGTGGTAATGGAGAACCAGCTCTTGAAACTGGGGTTTCCACGGCAACCGCTGCTTACAATACAGCCTTCAGTTAGTTTTCCCACTTTATCTGCAAAATGCACAATTGAGCTTTAAAACAGCTTTGTGCTGAAAAGCGCCCTGTAAACAACTGTTTGCGAGGAGAGTTTTACACTGTCTTTTAAACACAACAAACTATCAAAGAACAGAAATCCTTGTTCTTGGCGGATAAATAAATAAATAATTCGCACCACGGAAAGTACTAAAAGCAACCCCCTAAACCCCCACCCCACCCCGGAAGAAAGAAAGAAAGAAAATATATCAGTTTCCTCTAGCTGAGCACAACCAGTTTCCCCTTTTTAGTATTCCCCTCCCCCTTAAAAATAGCATTGTAATTCCCTTTAATTTTAAGGGACGGGGGTTGTGTATCAAGCTGTTTATCCATAAGAGTCCTTTGACCTTTCCATGCAAATGTTGCCTTTCCGCTGCTTGCAGTTGTGTGCAGTTGTGTGAAGCTTCTCATATGGGTATCATTTGGTGATGTGAGAGGAAAGGCATCAGGAAAATGTGTTCCTTTTGGATTCTTTTGGGATTCCTCTTCTCCTGTTCCCTTGCCACTAATTTCCTCACTGTGGATCACATTATTTCTTCTATATGCTGCAGAAAACGTTCAGGGTGTTACGATTAAAATGTTGTTGGCTGTTTGCAGTTCGGATATGTCTTTTTTAAAAAAAAAAATATTTATTATTTTTCCAAAAACTTAAACACTAAAAAGACAATACAATACAACACATCAAATTAACAAAACAAAACAAAAACAATAAAATAAATCAAACAATTTCATTATCCCATCTTTCATTCACTTATTTCCACGACCTCCTCACACCTCCCTTTTTGTATTCCCGCGGTTCGGATATGTCAGGCCCCTATTGCATCAGTAGTAGTATCTGACTCCAGGACATTCTCTGTATTATAATACTTTCAATGGGAGGCTGGGAGTTTGACCTTCACAGTTTGAGTTTACCTTCAGCAATGGTGGTCAAAACCGTAGGAAACCTCATCCATTCAAAACAGTCTTGCACAGGGCTGACGTAGTGTTACACTGAGAGGAGCAGGTTTATTGAAATGTTTTTTATATATATAAAAAAAAGGGGGGGGGAGAAAAAGATTCCAAGCCAAGTTGTCCTCAGTAGGAATTTCTACTGTAATAGCTAGCTAATAAAGTGCAGGTGAAATTCAGAAAGAATGGGAAGTGATCATTTATTTTATGTATGTTATTTGCTTACTTATATTGTTTAAATGCCAAGCAACATCCTTGGCAAAGTATCAATTCAAGACGGCATGCAATCTCTTAAGGTAAATTGATGTAACAAAACCAAGTACAATCAAACAAGAAGCCAATTTTAAAAGAAACAAGCAGAAACAGGACTAAAAGAAACAGAGAGAAGAAAATTAACTTTGAAATGCCCACCAAAACGATATAGTTTTTCATACCCGCTTAAAAGTAGGCAAGGAGGGGCCCAATGAACTCATCTGGGAAGCATATTAATAATCTGGAGACCACACTGAAAAATTGGTACAGTGGAAAATCACCTCCAAGACCTAAATGATAAATATAATGGTTGTGCCAACAATGACTTCTTGGTGTATTTGTGAAATGTTTTAGCAGAAACACACCATGGGGGTTGGACTAGGTGATATGATTCTGTGACTTGCAGAAAAGAAAATGAATGCATAAATTCATTTGTGATGTATATTTGTTCATCATTTATTCTTCAGCTACCCAGATTACCAGGTTGCTTTAAACATGGCTTTTCCAAGATGAGTTTGTGCGAGCAAGAGACACATCGATTATTCCGCTTAAAAACAACTGTCTAGGAGACGAGAGGAGAAGTTTGTGGAGTTGCTCTCTTGGTTCTTACGCAAAACCTGCCGCTCTGGCCCCATCCCAAATGTATAAGAAACGCAGAATGCCAGAGTGTTTGGGACTTTCGCAGGGCATCTTGTTTCAACACTGCCTGCCTGTATTTTATCAGAGCACTAAAGGACACATTGAAATTATTTTCTCCTGGCACCGGCAACGCGCCGTGATGTGCGTGCCTTCAATTGCACTTGACAAATCTTCAGGGCAAGGAAAACGCTCTGGTGTAAGGGAATATCTCCGCCTCTTCCCAAAAAAATGGCATTTTTCAGACCAAACATGTGTTCAATTGATTTGCTTTCTCCAGAGATCGCGTTTGAATTCGGGCCAGTGATAAGTCGGGAAGCAGAGCCGCACCAGAGGCCAAGCAGGGTCAGCGGTACTTCCGATGGCATTTCCTGTGCTGCAGGGGTCTCTGCCTAACTGTACAAATAGCTCCACATGGCATTCAGAGAGTGTGCCAGGGAATGTTATGATTGCATGCCAAGTGTCGCTGTCAGGTTCCCCTCCACTGCTGTGTGAGCATATCTGAGGGCTTGCAAGTGTGGGGCTGCAGCTAACGTACAGATTGAGTAAATACCATAACCCCAACAGGGTGGCTGGTTGGCGGTGGGTTCTCGTTTTGCTTTTTCACTGCCTCATTTGCATTCCGTAAGCCAGGCTGTTGTTGTTTTTATTAGCACCACTACTGAGCAGTTCACTACTGCGAGGATTTAATGGGTGAACTTGATACGTTTTGGATTAATTTCTATTCTCTCCCCCCCCCCCGACACACACACACACTCCTGGACACCAACACCACCTCTAAAGCAGAGCTCGCGTTTCATACCTTCTGACATTTCAATGCATTCTCTTGAAAAGATCTGACCGGCACATTGCCTACCCCTGCCATCCTGGACAAATTCTCAGGGTGGTGGCAAAACCCTAGGAAGGGGTGGTTGGACTGTAACATATGACCATAATATACGTTTGGTGGGTCACAATTTGTTCAGGCCAGGTAAAGTTGTGTACAATGGTTGCCTGCTCCTCAAAATATAGTCGTGAGGGCTTCCACGTGGCACCTGAGTGCAGTTGAATTGTATAGATCAGGCATAGGCAAACTTGGCCCTCCAGATGTTTTGGGAATACAGCTCCCATCATCACCAACTAACAGGACCAGTGGTCAGGGATGATGGGAATTGTAGTCTCAAAACATCTGGAGGGCCGAGTTTGCCTATGCCTGTATAGATGCATGGCGGCCCAACTTTTCATACCAAGGGGGCCACAAGAGCACTTCCACATGGGTGGGCTGCACACTGCCTTGTTGTCCAAGGGAACAGCATGCCCAAAATTTGATACTCCCCCACAGCCCTTGTGCTGCCTTCCCAAAGCCAGCTAAGCAAGTTCTCTGCAATCTTATAAGCATTTACCTCAGAGTAAGTACCACTGAACACAGTAGAGCTTACTTCTACGTACACATGTACATTACTGCAATGTCACTCTCAGTTTGTGTAACTGGGAATTGATTAAAAATGTTTGAAACCACTCCTCATGCTGGAATTCTAGAGGTATTTGAGGTGTACCCTATGCAGCTCTTTCAGTTTCAGTATAATACTGCTGCTAGCTCCTCAATGTCTCTTGTTGAGACAGAAGGCCTTGCTGATTGGAGCTGATGGGACTTGTCACATACCCTCCAAGTGTCCTGATTTTCCAGGGACAGTCCCAGAATTACAGAAGCCATCTTGGTTTTTTATTTGATCCCAGATTATCCCCGTTTTCCTTTTTCCTCTCCACCACGTCTTGGAGAACAACTAAAAGTGGTGCGTGGAAAAACAAAGTCCTGTTTATACTGATAATAAAATAATTGCACCAAATGAAGGAAACGTTGAAGCTGGCATACGAAGCCCTTCCTATACTTGTGAAGGAAAATGTCACCAATCCACTTTAAATTCTTTAATTGCAATGCTTCCACAGCCAGCCGTTTTTTAGGAAACACATGGAGTGTTTATTCCTTTATGGTAAATGGAGCCGTAGGACACCTACTCAGAAGTAACTCCCAGTGTATTCAATGGAGCTGACTCCCAGGTAACTGGGTAAAGACTAGGCAGCCTTATATTGCAATCCTAAACATTTTCACTCAGAACCAAGTCCCACAGGATTTACTCCTGATCATTTTCACAGTTTCTATTATTATTATTATTATTATTATTATTATTATTATTATATCCCATCTTTTTCCCTGACAGGGACTCAAGGCAGCTTACAGCCAAAATCTTAATTCCTTCTATTTATCTGCTGAAGGTGTTGTACACAATCCCTTCCCTCACACATTTTTTCTTTGTGACAATCTTATGAGGTAAGTTTGGCAGAGATGTCGCAATTGGCTCAAGGGGACTGATGTAGATGACGTCTATGTGTGCGGTGAGATCAAATGCTGGAGAAGCTTCCAGATGTCCAGATTTTCATCTGAGAAATGTTTGAGGGCATGCCTGTAGTCCTAAACATCTGGGGGGCACCAGGTTGCCA
This sequence comes from Podarcis pityusensis, assembly GCF_964106645.2. Classification (NCBI taxonomy): domain Eukaryota; kingdom Metazoa; phylum Chordata; class Lepidosauria; order Squamata; family Lacertidae; genus Podarcis; species Podarcis pityusensis. The sequence goes on from NC_138027.1 coordinate 77,326,844, forward strand.
GTGGCTGCTCTCTCTATATTCAATTTTCAAAGCTACCCAGCAATGTCTTTAAAGTTAAGTAGGTAAATTAGTCTTTCTAATGAGTGTTATTCATTCCATTTTCATTTTGTGTAGTGTGAGCAAGAGTCTAATGTGGGATTATTTAACATAAATAAAGAGTATTGGAAAGGTTAATACGAATTTAAGTACCGTCTGGCATTAACTTTCACAAAGAGGGGATGTATGTGTTTTTCCAAAAAAAAAAGAGAAAAAAGAGCAGCTCTAGGTTTCCATTACATTCAGAAATGTATTTCTGTTCCTCCTTTTCTTTTCCAGGTGTGGCAAACAATCTTTAAAATAAGAACAATAAATGTGGTGTGTTTTTTAAGTAATGTGTTATTACTGCAATTAACTGTTCCCCTTTTATGAGGTTCTATGCATCAGATTACATCTAATTGCCTCCAAACAATTTACTAGTGGGTTTCTTATAGAAAGTAAACAAATACAGTTTAACAGGCATTATTAGCCTAGTTTTTTCCCTTGCTGTGTTTTCTCTTTCCTTCAGTGTCCACCCCACCCCACCCCCACTTTTACGAAAGGTAAGAATCATTAGGAATTCCTCTTAAAATCCAGCAATCTATGCATACTACTAAGGATCAATGCTTTGTAAGCTGGCTGGTGTTCTGCAATAAATTCTAGCTTTTATAGACTTTTCCTGGACCTGGTAGCTGCTAATGCCATAGAAATTGATTATTTGTGGTGTTTTTATCACTGCCTAAAATATCTAATTGCTTTTTTCTCCACAGACTTGGATTTCGTCTGCTTGATGCTTGACAATTAATGATGAGGACAAAGCTCTTGAGGGACAGATCTTGGGCCTCCAGAGGCAACATACCTGATCTGAATGAACAGATTCAAAATTTATTTTAGCTGAATTCAGAAACCCCATTTGTCTACCTTGTTGTTTAAATGGGCAGGGCACAGGCACAGGCACCGATCCGTTCTCTGCTCTGGCATTTCAGCACTACAGTGGGAGCACAAGAAACTTCCAGAGAGCATCTCAAGGAAGAGTTGATATCTGAAATAAGGACAAGCACCAAAATATGTTGTGTTTTTATAGGTGAATGTGAACAGCCAACTTACCAAGAGAGAAATGCCAGGAAGATGCATGTTGCTTAAATATGTGTTAATGCAGATCAAGGTTGGTCTTACACAGTATTCTGTGGTTGATGTTCCTTCATCCCCAGTTACCTGTTAGTGACAGATTAGTTCTCTTGATCCATCCATGTGCCACTGCTGTATTTTCTCACCATCGCTTTTGTTGTTGTTTAGTCGTTTAGTCGTGTCCGACTCTTCATGACCCCAGGGACCAGAGCACGCCAGGCACTCCTGTCTTCCACTGCCTCCCGCAGTTTGGTCAAACTCATGTTGGTAGCTTCGAGAACACTGTCCAACCATCTCGTCCTCTGTCATCCCCTTCTCCTTGTGCCCTCCATCTTTCCCAACATCAGTGTCTTTTCCAGGGAGTCTTCTCTTCTCATGAGGTGGCCAAAGTATTGGAGTCTCAGCTTCAGGATCTGTCCTTCCAGTGAGCCCTCAGGGCTGATTTCCTTAAGAATGGATAGGTTTGATCGCTACCTCTGGTTTATTCTGTTCTGAAAAGTTTGGTCATAGTATGGTGGTGGTTTTTTTACATAGGTTCTCACCAAAACAGCAGGTAAATATTTCACAGTTGAAAAGTGACATTTGATATTGTGAAATCTAGAAAGCAGTGGGGGTGGGTGGGAAGAGGTGGAAGAAAAGACAAGAAGGGAAGGAGTCTCTAGCAGGAAATCTGAAGGAATACCTTCTCTGCTCAACATCACCAGCCACAGTTAATTAATGCAGATAGCTGCAACAAACCACATGGAGAATATGGGGAAGATCTGCTTTACCTCACATGAGAATATGTGGCCTCCCCAAAAAATCACATAATGTTTGAAACCATGTAGTAGAAAACCATGAACCATTCAAAATGGTAGGTGGCCAAAGTGGCCATTTGTTTTGACTTTATATCACCCACTCTTATGTAATGTCCATATTTTGGTACACACATGAGATATGTCCATTTCCTTGTGTTTTTCCGTTGCCAAGGAAGAGAAGGTGTCCATGGCTTTAATATATATGCAGAAGAAGTAATTGTGGGAAAGGTAGCTTCCTTTATCTCTGCATGACAAGTTCAAGAAACTTCATAGAACCTTACCTGAAGCAGGAACAGTGTGGTGTGAGAGAATCCACAGGTTCTCACTTTAGAATAATTCTCATCAACACAGAGGACCGATTTGTTGGTTTGTTTGCTTGTTATTAAATTTATATCTTGCCCTTCCTCCCAAAGGAGGCCTGGGTGGTAAACAACAAGTGTGTGAGTGTGAGTGTGTGTGTGTGTGTGTGTGTGTGTGTGTGTCTTCAGTAGGTGCCAAAATGACAATAAAGACGGTGCCTGTCTAATATTCAAGGGGAAGAGATTCAAAAGGGTTGCTGCCACAACACCAAAGGAACAATTCTTTCATTGTGTGATAAGATGGCATTTGTAGGAGACCCTCACCTGTGGAGTGCAATGATTGATTGGGTATATAAGGGGTAAGATGATCTTTCAGATAGCTGTATAGGGCTTTCTACACCCAAACCATCACCTTGAGCTTAGCCTAGTAGCGAAATGGCAGTGGTTTGAGCAGGGGCCCCATGTGGAATGTAAGGGTTGGATGACAACGGATGTGCATAACCTCTGAGAAATGTATGTAGAAGTGGGATCGAACAACCAAGGATCCATCAAAAGGCATGGCCACGTGGCCAAAAGTCTATTGCGGTAAAAACCCATCATGAAATTTGGCCAATGGATAGTGCAGAATGTGAGAAAACAGCAGGTTGGCAGCAGAAAGAGGCCAGCTTGGAACAATGAGGGCATGTGGGTGGAAGGAAGACAAGAGCAAGACTGATCAGGAAGGAGGCAGTGCAGGTGAAGCACTACCTCTGATGGTTATAATGCTTTGGCAATCCCTGAGCTATTGTGGCTCAGCAGTAGAAAAAAGTTGCCCTCCCAAACCTTTCAAGAACTGTGGGTTTCATATGCTGAGGAAGGAACTCTGGATTTCCCTTTCTGTTGCGGCTAGCTGGTACCTTACACATTGCCTACCAACCTGTGTATTAAACGAGTGTGACCTTATAAATTACCTCAAATTATTGTGTGTATTTATATTTGTTAATAAATTAATGGGTTCATTCACAATCTAATTGTTTCTTGTATGATTTGTGTTTATTTTACTGTCACGTTCATGTGAAGTACCTATATTATGTTGGTGTCACTAATTTTGGGTGAATTTCCCCCCCAAAAGACAACACTACTCAATTATGAAAATAGCTTCCTGATCCCATTAAGCACAGATAAAAAAGATTAAGTGGCATTTTTGCTTTTTTTTTTAATTTGTGACAATACACATTAGGCACACCTATGATGAACTAATTACTTTAGTTAGATTTTTCCCCTATACAGAACAAGCTGGTTACTCATGAATAAGAGGAGGAATGCATTAAGCAGAAATATGTGATGAATGTAAAATGCTTTTTATTGTCCAGATCCCCACATGTGCAGGAGGTTCTCCATAGTAGTCCAATAGTCAGAGCTCCATAAACATCCATGCAAAGTGCGGCACATACAGATTCTCCAGTTCTTGGAGATGTCAGCAAATTTGACCTATCCACCTGGCCTGCCTCACTGTGCAATTTTGCAAAATGTGAGTGGGTTGAAATTCTCCCATTCAAGCCATGTATCTGATCTTCCGTCCGCTTGAACCAAAACAGTGCAAAAGGAACTGCCGTCCTAGTTGAACAGGGATGTTTACAGTGCAGGACTTTGGGGTAGGATTCCAGGGTGCCCATTAAACAGAACAAGCAATGGGTTGGCTTGCCACATTTTGAAATTAGGAAAGGAACGCACTTAAAGAGCCCCACCACAACCGCTACATCAAGACCTTCAGATTGCTTAACTCAGCCTTTGCCAACTTAGTGGCATCCACATGCTTTGCCGTCCAACTCCCCTCCGTGTTGGCGGGGGCTAAAAGATGTCCAAAACATCTAGAGCCATGGTTCCCAACATGGGGCACACACCCCACGGGGCAATTTGATTTTTAAGGGGGGCAATTAGAGAATGAATTATTAACAGTGAATGGCCTTTTCAGCTTCCTCCACGTGAACAGGAGTTCACTTTTTTGAATAATAAGAATTATATGTCACGGGGGGGCATCAGGATTTTAAAGGTGCTTAGGTGGGGCATGGCCAAAAAAAGGTTGGGAACCACTGATCTAGAGCAACTAGACAAGAAAAGGCTGGCTTAACTGTTCCACTGCAACGGAAACCAAACCTAAGCCGAACAAAACCTTCCTGTCTCAAATCCTTGAGCTTGGTTCTGAACAGGTGTGGGAAATGTGTGGCCCTGCAGATGTCATCAGACTACATCTCAGGACGAGAGTTGGACTGCAAAGCACGTGGAGGGCACTAAGTTGGCAAAGGCTGAGTTAAGCAGGGTCTGGACATAGCAGTTGTGGTGGGGCTCTTGAAGTGTGTTCCTTTCCTTATTTCAAAGTGTGGCAAGCCAGTCCATTGCTTGTTCTGTTTAATGGGCACCCTGGACTCCTACCCCAAAGTCCTGCACTGTAAACATCCCTGTTCAGCTAGGATGGCAGTTCCTCTTGCAGACTACATCTCGGCCCAGTATACCTGAAGGAGCGTCTCCACCCCCATCGTCCTGCCTGGACGCTGAGGTCCAGCGCCAAGGACCTTCTGGCGGTTCCCTCATTGCGAGAAGCCAAGTTACAGGGAACCAGGCAGAGGGCCTTCTTGGTAGTGGCACCCGCCCTGTGGAACGCCCTCCCATCAGATGTCAAAGAGATAAACAACTACCTGACATTCAGAAGACATCTTAAGGCAGCCCTGTTCAGGGAAGTTTTTAATTTTTGGTCTTTGTGGAAGCTGTCCAGAGTGGCTGGGGAAACCCAGCCAGATGGGCAGGGTACAAATAATAAATTATTATTATTATTATTATTATTATTATTATTATTATTATTATCTCTCATCAGCCCCAGCAAGCACAGCCAATGGCCAGGGATGATGGGGTTTGTGTCCCCCACAGGTGTCCCCCACCCGGGGGTTGAAGACTGCAGGACTTGGCAAGCTGTTTTTCTGCTGCAAGTGTGGTTGGGGAGGCTATTCGACTGCATGTGCCTGTGCTTGAAATATACATCCGTCTGTACCCACACGGGCATCCACGGATGTGTCCATTTTGCTTTAAGAGTGAGCTACGCCCATCCACTCATGCAGATAAAATTATTGAAGCTGAACCACCAAAGAAAGTGAAGGGAGGGGAAGGCAGCCTCTTTGACAAGAAATGCAAGATCAGAAATGCTCACAAGTGGGCAACGGCTGCTAAATAATTAATCAATAGCAGCCGCGTGGCAGTTTGAAATGTAAATGTGATGGATGAAGGTGTGATGCTTGTCATCCGGCAGGAAAATGATGTGACCAGAATGGAATGATGGTGGGCTGCCTGCTCTACCTGCTGACTGGCAAAAGCCTGGACACAGAGATAAAACGAAGCCATCACATCGCATCCCAGGCAACCCCTAGTACCTGTCTTTGACCCACGGCTTGCTTTCATGTCTCTGCCCCAGAAGAGATGCTTTTTTTTGAGGGAGAGAAATGATGAAGGGAGATCTTGGGGTGGAGAAAGAAAGAGAACATCATCTGAAGAAACGCTACCTGACAAGGCTGCAGGCTACATAGTTGAGAATCCTCCCTGTTTCTTTATGTCCTCCTTTTTTTTCCCCTCCCTCTCTTCTTTGGTCTTTCTATCGCTATCTCTCTTAAAAATGAAGCATCTTACATTATTTCTTTTTCCTTCTGTCCAAATCCTCTAGAGCCGCTCTTGCAAATGGTTCTGTGACTCGGGAAGTGACAACAGCGACTTGCAAAGGAACCAAGGGGGGATGATGACATTCTGGCATGTGAGCAGGTGAGGGAGAGAGAAAGGAAACATCGTTTACTTATCAAACTCAGCTATTGGCAATCCTCCTTTCATTTGTTGGGCTAGAAAGAGAGCTCAACTAACTAGGCATTGATCGGGGTTCTGTGCTGCGGAGATGTGAGCCTTCACATTCAGATCATCCCAAATATACCCGTGTGGAAGAAAGCTCCGTTGAAATCAGTGGAACTGTTGGGGCCATGGCTATTTGAATCACGACTGACATCATACATTTAAAAGAAGAAGAGCTTGGATTTGATATCCCACTTTATCACTACCCGAAGGACTCTCAAAGTGGCTAACATTCTCCTTTCCCTTCCTGCCCCACAACAAACACTCTGTGAGGTGAGTGGGGCTGAGAGACTTCAGAGAAGTGTGACTAGCCCAAGGTCACCCAGCAGCTGCATGTGGAGGAGCGGAGACGCGAACCCGGTTCACCAGATTACAAGTCTACCACTCTTAACCACTACACCACACTCAACACACATTTCAAGCACATGACTCCACCACCACCCCGCTAAGAATCCTGGGAACTGTCCTTTTCCCCTCGTAGAGCTACAATTCTCAGCATTCTTTTTTTCTTTCCAATACTGTTTTTATTTATTTTCATGGTACAGAAGATAAATTTTGAGAAAGCAATTGTTACAACAGTAAACAGCAAGTAACTTGTCCTGATAAAATTACAGCCTTTTATCATGCCATGTGTTAAAGTTTCGTTTGATTACTCTAAGACAGTGGTGGCCAAACTTGGCCCTCCAGCTGTTTTTGAACTACAACTCCCATCATCCCTAGCTAACAGGACCAGTGGCCAGGGATGTGGGAATTGTAGTCCAAAAACAGCTGGAGGGCCAAGTTTGGCCACCTCTGCTCTAAGAGCTCACACCACATTTTCCCATGAGTGCTGGGTGGATTCCTGCCACAGTCTGAACAATTTATGTATTAGCACTTAGTTCCCAGGATTCTTTTGGGGAAGTCACGTGATTTAAATATGCAGTGTAGATCTGCTCTGGGAATGTGATGGCCTGGGATTCAGACTTGGATGCTGAACCTGAGGGATCCCAGCCTGCACAGGATTCCCCGCCTCCAGAACCAGCTGAGCCAGGGCTGGGGCATGAGCCTGAAGGGTCCTCACCTGTGCTGGATCCTCAGGTGCAGGCATCAGCTGAGTCTGCTCCAGCTCCTGAGGTGATGGAGGACCCTTTGCCTGCAGGTGCTCCACTCTCAGCCCCATCAGAGGAAGCTGAGGTTGCCTCTGGGTCCAGTAACCCTCCAGCCTCTCCTGAGCTGCAGAGGCTCAGGGCAGAGAGGTGGAGGGAACTAAGTTCCCGCAGGAGGAGTGCTCGCCTCCAGGCCAGGAGAGGCGAGTCACCTGAGGATCGGGGCTGCCCTATGCCTCAGGGCAGATAAAAGCCGGCCAGCCCCAGTCCCAAGTTGCGGGAGCAAAATTGTTGGTTGCTAGTTTCTGCCTGAACCCTGTCCTGCTTTCCTGCCTGAGCTCCTGCCCTGCCCTGGCTCCCTGCTTGCAAGCCTGTTCATGACTTCACCCGACTCCCTGCCCTGCACCCAGCTTCAGCTATTTCGGACTGCCTCCACGTTGCACCTTTGACCACGGACCGGACTTGGACCTCGCCTCTTGGGTAACCCACGGGACAAGCACAGGGAAGCTGTGTTCTCTAGCCAGAATCTCTGGCCCATCACACCAGAGGAGGCAGAGGGAATAATCCACATTGTGGGTGGGACAGTGGCATTCCATGCTGGACTTCCAATGATGCATCAGTTTAGGCTAGCCAGTGTTTAATTCCATTTATTTCAATGTGACCAGGATATGCCTGGTTTTCACTGGAAGCCCCCTTAGACCAGTGGCAAAGCAGGGGTTGCCAGCACCCGGGGCCATGCGGAGGGGGTGGGTAGGAAGGAGGGGAAACAAATGGAATATGCATGCGCATTCAACTGCCTAATGGCGTCCGCTTCACCCAGGTGATTGCAGCCTCAGAGCTAAGAAAATATGAGTCGTCCCCTTGTCTGGAGATGTCGCTTCCTGGTTCACATGGAGTAGCCATTTTCAATGGAGCCCAGCAACAGAAGCAGAGAGCTGTATTGAGGCAACATTGGGTGTTGAAATTTTGCACCGTAACAATTTTGCACCCGGGGCAACCAACCCCGTGGATTCCTAGCTCTTCTACCAACAAGGGTGAAACCTGCAATTGGAAAGCATTGCTGAGGCCTGGGAATGATCAGCCACTAGGAATAATTACTTTCACCCATTGTTGATGTCATATGTCACATTTTATTTGGGTGTGTGTATCAATACTCTGACAAAATCCTCTCTAAATCCAAAGCGTGATCTGTTCCAAAATGAATGGGACTAGCTGGCAATACATAAATTCTTTAAAAGGTACAAAGGCATACACACGTGCAACTTTCCATTTCATATAATGTCAGAGAAAGACCCCTTTGCCCTTTCCCTGCAACCCCTACAATTTGGAAGTAATAATCAAAAACCGAGCTGATTATGGGATTATATATATTTCTTACCATTAAAAGTATAATCACTTTTGTGTTTTGACATTTAATTCCCCTCACCAAAATACACGATAGGAATGAAAAGTCAAAACCTTTCATGTGTTTGATGTTCAGGTTCCGCCCATGTATTTCAATGGGAACAAAATTCAGACAGCAACACGGTAGAGAAAACTTAAAATGAAGCTGTTTTTGCAGCATACCTGGAGATCCTTTTAGAATTGACATAATTTAACCTAAACTGAGCATAACAGAGAGAGCATCAGGGTGCTCCAGTGGTTACAGCACTGGGCTTCGACCTGAGGTCCAGATTTCACAGTACAAACCTGTGAATGTCTTCTCAGAGGTCATGAACCCATTGAGTCCACCTTCTCTCTGAGCAATGCACCTAGGATTGTTGTCTCCAGTCCCTGCTCAACCATGAATTTTTGGGGTAACCTTGGTTAAGAGACTCGGGCTTTCCCACAGTCCCCCAAAGAATGGGACCAATAGTGAGGCTCCAAACATGAACTATAAATCAGCTTGCACATTGAAACGAAGCATAGAAATTTGTTGAAATAATGGATTTTACCAATGTATTGGAATTTAGAGTTTTGCCAGCAACACTGATCAGCTTCCAAATGTTATTCAGGAAGTTGAGGAGAAGGCCGTGGCTGTGTCCATATGCTTGAACCTGTTCACAAAGCTCAGGAAAGGGGTTTTTGCGTGTTATATGAAGGTAAGGCCAGTTTAGATATGCACACATTCAGTGCAGAGCTGTGGCCACTCATGGCTCTCTGATAAATGCACGTTTTTATTGATAGTACAAGTTTGTGTAGCTTTGGGGAGGCAGTGGCTATTGACCGAGAGAGATTAATGCTTTATTGATCTCCAAACACAGGCTACTCACTGGGATGCCTTGCTGCACACTTATCACACCAATCTCAAAAGAATTCCCCTGGCTGCCAATAACCTATTGAGTGAGGTTCACAGTTTTGGTCCACAGCTACAAATCCTGAACAACTTGGGACCTCTGGCCACACTCTCATCCCTATTGCTCTATTGAGATGGTGATGCTTTCTTGATGGTGGTAGTGTCACCACCAACAGAGAAACCAGAGATAGCCTTCACCATTGTGGTGCTCCTGGTTTGGAATCCACTTCCCCCTGAATTGAGGTAGGCACCATCGATGATGACATTTTGACATCTCCTAAAAATGAGGCCATTGATGAAAGTCAGTTACATGATGTGCTTTTTTGGGTTATATTGGATTCTTATTTTTTGTACACCACCTTGAACTTCTCTGCTGACATCTACCTCACTTGTACAGCAGTCAGTCACATGCTTATAACCTGGCTTCGTCATTTATTAAAAACTGCATTTATAAAAATATAATTAAAAAATCTCCAAGCAATTTACAATTAGAAAAATGCAATGATGACCGCAATAATCATGCAAATAACGTTCAGTAAAGTCACCTTAAAAATGTGTCTGTGGTTTGCTTTTGCTTTATTTGTTCATTTGTTCCAAATTTGTTTGTATTAATTGCACTTCATGAACTGCATCTTTAATGCGACTCAATAAAAATAATGTTTGGAAAACGTTAGCAAGTCTGTGCTCCTGATTTCTAAATGTTGCGAAGTGCAGACTGCATTTCCAGTGCAGCACTTCCACACGGTCCCACCTTGCCCAGTGTATGTGGGAGCCCCTCCCCACAAAAAAATGCTGGCCACAGGTCTGGATGTTACTGGTTATGGTGTGCTTCCGTTTCAACTCCTGCTTTCCATGGGGCAGGATAGCACCACACCTGTGCCAACCCAAAGCCAGTTACAGGTGTTTTAGTCCCTGGGAAGATAGGGGATCTCCTCACATGGGACAGCCTATAGTTCCTGGTGCCTTCCTGATAAAATAGACGCGGGTGGCGCTGTGGGTTAAACCACAAAGCCTAGGACTTGCCGATCAGAAGGTCGGCGGTTCAAATCTCCGCAATGGGGTGAGCTCCCGTTGCTTGGTCCCTGCTCCTGCCAACCTAGCAGTTCAAAAGCACGTCAAAGTGCAAGTAGATAAATAGGTACCGCTCGGGCGGGAAGGTAAACGGCGTTTCTGTGCGCTGCTCTGGTTCGCCAGAAGCGGCTTAGTCATGCTGGCCACATGGCCCGGAAGCTGTACGCCGGCTCCCTCGCCCAATAAAGCGAGATGAGCGCCACAACCCCAGAGTCGGCCACGACTGGACCTAATGGTTAGGGGTCCCTTTACCTTTACCTTTACCTTTACCTTTACCTTTACCTTTACCTTTACCTTTACCTTTACCTTCCTGATGGTGAGGAGGCCTAATGAAGGTTTGGGACACAGCAGGATGGTGGTAGTGGTGGCGGCAGCAAATGTCTCTCCCCAGATCTTACGGAGAGGCAGACAGTATGCTTCTGAATACCAGTTTCTGGAAACCATAGGAGATGAGGCTGTTCTTGCATTCAAATCCTGCTTGTGGTCTTCCCATGCACATCTTTGGCCAATGCGAGAACTGGATGCTGGACCAGATTAGCCACTGGCCTGTTCCAGCAGAATGCTTCTTATGTTCTTGTGTTGCTGGTGGTGGTGATGGGCAGATGGCAGACTGTTGTGCTTTTGCTGAAAGCCCCGAATCTTTTCCAAAGCTGCAGAAGTCAAAAAGTGGGCAGTGGCATTCATTACATGTTGTCAAAGTGTTTTGTTTCTTCTGCAGCAGTATTGCCCAAGCCCCAGTTATCAAAACTTTCAAAGCCAAGCTCTTTATACTCCTAAAATTCAAGTTTAGCTTTGCGGTTTCATTTATTTGTTTGTTTGTTGCATCTTTCACCCAAAAAAATAATTCTGAAGGTTGACGTTTTGTTCTGCCGTGAGATTTTAATGCATGTTGCCATGGAACAATTTAGATTGTCAAAAACAACAACATAAAAAGGATTTCCGGATTTCTCAAGAAGCTCAAAGGTTTCAGATCTTTCTCTCTTTCTTTGAAAAAAAAATGTTTGTGCTTTATTTTGACGTGGCATAAGAAAAGTTTGGCACGCATTCTCGTACTCGCTATTGTGACAGCTGTATTTAATGAGTGCAAAAAGATCAGGAAAACATCCTATACGCTGGGTTGCCAGTGCCAGCTGATGACAAGATAGAAGCAGCCATGAAATGAAAGAAGCAGAGTCGCTCATGTAGCTATAGGATGAGAACGGAGTGTGATCCTCCTCTTATGAGTGGGCCCTTTGAAAGTATCACATGGGTCGGTGGGTGTACAGATTCTGTTCCTTTGCCTTGTCTGAATGCTTGCTGTTCAACCCTAAACACTTAGCAACATGTCTTAAGAGTGGACAACTATTACAGATGACTTCCGACAGCCCCTAAGATAAAAAAAAAGGGAAGAAAGAAAGGAAAGAAATGCAGGCGTCAGGGTAGCAATTCTGTGCAATGCTAAGGATGCTTTATTTCATTGCTTGATTTATAATGCCATTGCAATGTGACATACATGGTTCTGGGCACCATAGTTTAAGAAGTATATTGACAAGCTGGAACGTGTGCAGAGAAGGTCGACCAAGATGATCAAGGGTCTGGAAACCAAGCCTTATGGGGAACAGTGAAGGAGCTGGGTATGTTTATCATGGTAAGAGGAGATATAATGGCCATCTTCAAATATCTAGAGGGCTGTCACATGAAGGATGGAGCAAGCTCGTTTTCTCTTGCTCCGGAGGGAAGGGCCTGAACCAATGGATTCAAGTTACAAGAAAAGAGATTCTGACTCAACATCAGGAATAATGTTCTGATATGGTTGACAGTGTAACAGACTCTCACGAGAGGTGGTGGACTCTCCTTCCTTGTAAGCAGAGGTTGGGTGGCCATCTGTCATGGATTGCTTTAGCTGAGATTCCTGCATTGCAGGGGGTTGGACTGGATGACCCTCAGGATCCCTTCCAACTCTATCATTCTACGGTGCTCTTCCATCACCACCACCCTTTATATCCTCAAAGAAACCATGTGAGATGGAGCAAGTGGTTATTTCCCATCTTAAGCTAAGAGCAGCTGGCCAGCTGGGACAAAACGACAGCAATAGCCCCCCAGCAGTGGCCCTTCTGCAACTTGCCAGGAGAGGGCAATGCAATGTAGTAGCAAAGTAGGGGCTGTGCAGGTGGACCAGCAGAGGTAGTACAGTGCTCCTGCCAGGGCACCCACACAGCCCCAAACTCACAACTTCTTGTTTCTCCACTTCCTAGTAAGAAGCAGTGATACCACCACCAGGAAGCTATTGCTGTAGCTTCAACCTGGCTGGTTGAGCCACTCCTGACAGCCCACAGTCTGAGAACTGGGTGTGACTGTGCACAGCTTTACCCCCAGCAGTCTGATGAAAAGCCAGAGCAGCTCCTTGCATATTTGGCTTTGTTATTGCACTATGAAATTAAGGTCACGAATGCTAGGAGCACCACTGAGGATGGAGATGAAAAGAAAGGGACAGACAGCAGGGGCCTTTCTTCTCTTTTGAATGAGAGCTGCTTATTTAACTTCCTTCATTCTTTCTATCCTAACCCAAGGTGGCATACCTGTGGCTTCCAGGCAGCCACTCACCCAGGCACTGACCAAGCCAAGACCTGCGTAGCTTCAGCAAGTTGGTGGTCTCATTGGCCTCCAGACCATTCCTTGGGACCTCTCAGTGGTTTGCAACTCTCCACATATTTCTTCGGTTTTAAGGAGCAGGCTTCAATTCCAAATAATTTGCAAGCTGAAGAGGTCAGAGGGTTTGTTTTCCTTTTGGACAGCTACATAGATCTGTGTTCATCCAGGCTATAAGCAACAGAAACTGTTATCTAAGTAGAGATAGGCAGCGTCACCCTCCTTTTCTTAAATCAAAGTCTGTGTCTCCTGATTCTCTCTGGTGACTTCTGGCTTATCATTCCTTTGTACAGAAGATCTAAGTACATCATTCTCTCTCATGTCTCCATATGGTACAGTTTCCCAGAAATTCTTCCTACGGTCTTGAGATGACAGGAAGGATGGATTGTCATACTGGACCAATGCAGCCATTTACTCTTGGGGGGGGGGGAGAGATAAACCCTGTGGGTGTCTCCAAGCTTTACTGTAAGTCATATTTGCTTAATTTATGCCTCTACTGACAAATAATTAGGTCAGCAATTAATTTTAAAATGCAAATGTGCTACAGGCTTCCATGTTTCGAGAAGTATGTACCCTTTGTTTTCCATTCATACTTATGTTAAAGTCTTAATGGATTTAGTTTAATAAAGAAAGGAAATTATGTTTTCTAATGCTTTATTTACTTGATTGAGTTGGACTTTTTAAAAATCAAATATTGACAGCAAATGTTTGTTCAGGATCACGTAGACTAGAATTTAATGGAATAAAGGAACCAAACATTTAGTGTCATTTTTTTAAAGTTGATTTTTGCTATATAGCCGCCCTCGTTCTCTTATAATGGCAATGGCACCCACCTGAGAGGTACTGGAGATGAGTTCCTGTGAGTTCCAGGCTGGGGGGAAAAACCTGGCTGTGGGTTATATAATAGGCTCCTCTGCAATACTTCGCCATACCACAAACAAGAATCAGCTCTGGGAAACCTCAAGCCTACCACAAGAATTGTGGGGAGGGAAGAGATGTGCTTATATGGGGCTTAGCTTCTGTCTTCAGCTCTATCTGAGCTTTCCTGTCTTGTTGCAATTGGCTCCATCGATTTCTATTTCACTTCATAATTTTCTGCATTTTTAGAATGCATTAAATATGGACTGGCCACCACCACATGTTAACTTTTGGGGTTTAGGTCTTGCCACATTGTGGCCATATACCATGGTACCAAAGCATTAGCTTAGTGTTTGTTTGACTGTAGCGCAATTGAAGCTGATGGAGTTAAGGATTTGTTACTTGATCTAATGGCAATAGCTTTCCAATAGACATGCACGGAATCATTGATTAGTTTGTCCTCTCCTTGTTTGCATTGGGACGCTGTTCAATTTACACCAATTAAAGAATGCTTGGTTTGTGTATTGAAGAATAATTAAGGGACGGAATTCCCTATAGGCTGCTAAAAATGACATCTGACTGGAGTGGTGATTACAGCATGAAGGCAACATTAGTATTTAAATAGTTTGACTGCTATATAAAATCATTACAGCAGCTCACCATGAAAAAGAGCATTAGTTAATTTTGCCTATAACTGAATTATTTGTATGTATTTGCCTAGCCCATTTAAACAAATTTGACAAGGCTAATCTTAAAACAATTCCACAGTGATCGGTGTCAGATCCAGCTCAGAGCAACATTTGTAATAATTAGGAACATTTTTGCATACATATACACACAAAGACACACAGATTTGCCCAAACTAGAAATATTCATGGAAGACATAGCATGCTCAGATATGTGTTTAGCACAAACCCGGCATCCTTCTTGAAGGCAAAGTGACTATGTATTAAGCAATGGTGTAATAGGCATGCAAAATCTCCATGTGGAAGAACTGGGTTCAAATCCTACTCATATATAGCTTTGGAAGAATCTGTGATGATGAATTGGGAAAGGAATTCACTGTGACAAGCTGTAGACCACCAATTTAGAGAAGTTGAAAAGTGGGGCTAAAAAGTTTATGAATGAAAATCCTGTCAAAGGCTCCTGACCATGATGGCTATATATTGCTCTAGTGTTGCTCTTTGTTGTTTAGTCGTGTCCGACTCTTCATGACCCCATGGACCAGAGCACGCCAGGCACTCCTGTCTTCCACTGCCTCCCGCAGTTTGGTCAAACTCATGCTGGTAGCTTCGAGAACACTGTCCAACCATCTCATCCTCCGCCGTCCCCTTCTCCTTGTGCCCTCCATCTTTCCCAACATCAGGGTCTTTTCCAGGGAGTCTTCTCTTCTCATGAGGTGGCCAAAGTATTGGAGTCTCAGCTTCAGGATCTGTCCTTCCAGTGGGCACTCAGGGCTTTTTTCCTTAAGAATGGATAGGTTTGATCTTCTTGCAGTCCATGGGACTCTCAAGAGTCTCCTCCAGCACCAAAGCATCAATTCTTCGGTGATCAGCCTTCTTTATGGTCCAGCTCTCACTTCCATACATCACTACTGGGAAAACTATAGCTTTAACTATTCGGACCTTTGTTGGCAAGGTGATGTCTCTGCTTTTTAAGATGCTGTCTAGGTTTGTCATTGCTTTTCTCCCAAGAAGCAGGGGTCTTTTAATTTCGTGACTGCTGTCACCATCTGCAGTGATCATGGAGCCCAAGAAAGTAAAATCTCTCACTGCTTCCATTTCTTCCCCTTCTATTTGCCAGGAGGTGATGGGACCAGTGGCCATGATCTTCGTGTTTTTTTTATTGTGTTACTCTAGAGTGTTACTCTAGTTGAATACTATTCACTGAAGAACAACAGGAGAGGGCTATTGCCCCTTGTGTCCTGCTTCAAGGCTTCCCACAAGCTCCTGGCTGGCCACTGTGGAATGAGATTGCCAGACTCAATAGGCCTCTGGTCTGATCTAGCTGGGGTCAGAAGTGGATTTAGGGGAACACAACCTGTTCAGCCACACTGGGCACAGAGCCTCAGGGTCACTGCAGCGGACGCCACAACCATGATTTAGATTGGAGAGCAAGAGGCAGGGGTGCAGAATTTTGGCATCGCACAAGGCACCGCTGAAATTTGAGACCCCAAAGTTCCCCACTCCTGGGGTCATCTTATGATAACTCTGTATACACCACCCTGACATTCCTTGGAGGAAAGCGAAAGATGCAGACATAATAAAATAGTTAGGAGTCACAAGGCTCGCTCTGGCACCTGCTAATTTGCAAAGAATCGGCTCTGAAGCATGAGGCGTGATAGGAAACGATCACTGTGCATGTGCAGATATCCTCCTAGAGGAATGAGAGGTAGATGGATTCTCAAAAGTGCCTGAGTAGTTTCATACCCTCCAACATTTCTCCAATGAAAATAGGGGCTTCCTATTCCATAATAATAACAATTATTTTATTCTTTATACCTTGCCCATCTGACTGGGTTGCCCCAGCCACTCTGGGCAGCTTCCAACATCTATGAAAACATAATAAAACATTAAACATTAAAAACTTCCCTATATAGGGCTGCCTTCAGATGTCTTCTAAAGGTTGTATAGTTACTTATCTCCTTGGCTAGGGGGTTGATTATTCCAACATTTCTCTGATGAAAATAGGGACGTCCTAAGGAAAAGCGTGGGACACGGGTGGCGCTGTGGGTTAAACCACAGAGCCTAGGACTTGCCGATCAGAAGGTTGATGGTTTGAATCCCCGCGACAGGGTGAGCTCCCATTGCTCGGTCCCTGCTCCTGCCAACCTAGCAGTTCGAAACCACGAAGTGCAAGTAGATAAATAGGTACCACCCTGGCGGGAAGGTAAACTGCATTTCCGTGTGCTGCTCTGGTTCGCCAGAAGCGGCTTAGTCATGCTGGCCACATGACCCCAAAGCTGTACACCAGCTCCCTCGGCCAGTAAAGCGAGATGAGCGCCGCAACCCCAGAGTCGGCCACGACTGGACCTAATGGTCAGGGGTCCCTTTACCTTTACTCAGACATGGTCAACTAACAAAGAGAAGAACTGGGATGTGTGAATGAGCCACATAAGATTCACCATTCTGTAAAAGTCTGTAAACAGTTGGCAATTTTTTTAATAAAAAAAAAGTTTTCTTCGCAAAGCAGAACAAAAAGAGATGGGGTGGGGAGAGCTACAGTCTTTCAGTCTCTGTGGTTTGACCCTTCAAATTCCACACATAATAAAAAAACCAAGGTGTTTTACTTGGTGCAGGAGGTGGAGGTGGCAAGGATATTTTAATAGCAATCTCTGCTTTTTGAAAAATCAAAAATCAGAAGGTGGGTAAACAGAATACTGAGATCGCTAATATATCTAGTGATATATATTTCAAGCCTCTATTGCTAGCCAATTTTTTGCATTTCAGTGAAAAAGAGCTTACCTAAGGTATTTACACCCTAGGGGTTTAAAAATTCCAAAATAAAAATATCACAGAATAAATAAAGCGAGATGAGCGCCGCAACCCCAGAGTCGGTCATGACTGGACCTAATGGTCAGGGGTCCCTTTACCTTTACCTAAGCGTGACATTCTGGGATCAACAAAGAAATCAGGACAGTTTCTGTAAATCCAGGACTGTCCCTGGAAAACAGGGACATTTGTAGTTTACTGGTATTTAGTACTTCTGAGAATCTATTTGTCCTCCATTTCTTCATTGCATTTCTTCTTTTTTTGCCTCTCTGTACATCTGAATAACCACAAACAGTTCGCATATGTTTTGAGTTGTGAGGAAGGGTGTCAGGCAGTCTTGAGTCCCACTGCATTTCATTTTTTAAAAAATAAAAAACCACCCTTCTAATTATGTTTTTTTGAAATGTTACCCAATACTTTTGAAATGTGTGATTCCCCCAGGCTGAATGAACGCAGCCTGTCAGCCATGTAGAGTGGCCCTCCATTGGCTCAATCAGCCTCCTGTTTGTTCTTCCCAGCAGAAACAGACGGATTGCCGGGCCTGTGACAGGCCCCAGTGCATGAGTGGTGGACTAAATTTAGCTTCGTGGGCCACAAATTGTGCAGGCCAGGTTTAAACAGGCAAGAAATTGAGGGTTTCCCATTTGCAGCCATTGCCTGAGACTCCTACTCCCAGCGGCCCACATTACAAAGCATCCCAAGAAGCAAACAGCAGGAGATTAGTATGTTGGCAGCCAAACAGTCTGGCAGCCTGATCTTATAAATTGGCTTTAGCTGTTGTAGCACAAACAGTAGTTCATCTTGCGCCACAGTTCTTGGCTCCAGCGCTGATGAACGGCCATTTGGATGCTTCTTTATCCCCAACCCATCCTCTGTCCCTATCCTGTCCTAAAAGGGCCTTAATGATTGCAGCAACGCCTGTCATATTCTAGAGCCTGAGCTGCAACAGAGGTCTCATACCTGTGCAAAGTGTTCAGGTAGTTTTCTACATTGGTATGAGGGTCTCTACATGCAACTGAGGGAGCTTTTGTGTGGAGTGCAAGGAAGTAAATGTACATTAGCAGCGGGAGGGGTAATAATAATAATAATAAAGCAATTGATTGATTGATTGATTGATTGATTGGTTGATTGAAATTATGGCAATTTGGAGAAGCACAATTCCAACATGTGGCTTTATGTATCATCCTGTAGCAGGATGAAGGATTATGTTTCAGTAAAATCCCAAAAACCTTTCTTAAAATTTATTTTTAAAATTGTGAGGGTGTGAGTGCCTGTCTGTCATAGATATATAGATATAGATAGATGAGAGGGAAGAGAGAGAGAGTCAGGTGGGTGAAGTACTATTATTATTATTATTATTATTATTATCTAATGTGCCTAATATATTGACAAAATTTGGTTGAACTGCTTCACAAAATTCAGAAACGTGTGAATTTCAAAGGATAGGCACATATCTGTTTGCGTACTGCCTTGGAAAATATAAATTAGAATTAAAATCCAAACTGGACCTAATTTCTCTGCGTCTCATACACACACACACACACAGAGAGAGAGAGAGAGAGAGAGAGAGAGAGAGAGAGGATTTAGAATTATATTTTTGTAATATATTACGTTCCTATTTAAATATAGTATGTTTATTCTACTATAGTTAGATACTTCAGTGCATTTAATTAGATCATCTACCACTTCAAGGCCTTACAGGGAGGGCACTATCCTTCCCAGAAGCATTCCTAGGAACCCATTGAAGGATTATTTATTTTCCACGTGCTCTTTAATTGATCAAAAGCTTCACTGTTATGAAACAGAATAGGCTTCTGTGTAGGCCTCTAGAGGGCATTAAACCGAAATCTGAGGTGTTCCCACATGCCCTGTGCTATACACAAACCACTGTGCATAGCCTATCATTTTTGCCTTTAATGGGTTCTTTTATTTTTAAAAAAATCCTCACATTCATTTCATTTCCCTCCCCCAACGCGTGCACACACACACACACACACACACTAATTGCACTATCTTTCTCAGAGAAATAAGCCACCCATTTTTGCCCAGGTTATGCAGCACACAGTTGTCAAATTGTGTCTTGACCTCCTCACATTGCAGCCGAGCTCTTTCTTAAGCAGAAACAAAAACAAAACACCCCAGTGTGCTGGGTCACAAAAGCCGCCCGGTTTTGAAGCAAACACCGATACAGGGAGAATGTTCATCTTTCAGCCCGCGAATTTCACTCTGGGCGATACATGCAGAAAAGGGGGTAAAACAGCCCTATGGAATAGTCACCGAAGATTAATGGCAGGAGAAGGAAAATGATATAGAGCAGGCAGGACAAAATATGAACCACCCACACAAATAAAGCTGGACAAGGCTTCATTTTTAAAAGTCAGCCCAAACAGCAGGATGGCTTTGAAAAAATGCGGGCCATTTCAGTGTAATTTTGCATACGAGGGCTTTCAGGAGACGTGAATTGAAGCCAAACAGTAACTCTATTTTCTGCACTTCTTTTCAGGGGTCCAACTGGTAAAGTAGGATTTAGCACTTAATTCCTGTACTTTTATGTGGAAAATGAGGAATTTACACCTTAAAAGGAAATTGCTTTTCAATCTCTCCTACTTTTCCTTTTTTATTTTTGGTTTCTAATGTGTGTTTGTGTGTGTCTGCTCACACACACACACACACACATCTATGGCAACATTCTTCGCTTTCCCAGCACATAATAAATAGCACAACCCCTCTCAAGTCTCAGGGTAAAGGCAGGCCAGGAAAGAAGCAGAAGTGGCCAGGGAAGCCTTCTTATACCACTTTTGCTCAAAGGAAGGAAAGACTGTAAAGTGTTCCTTAAGCTGTTTGTCCTTCTCGGTGCCAGCTTTGGTGTGCACTGTGCCATTCTCGGAATGAAAATTTGAGCAGACAGCAGGGGAAACGTAAAATGTGGGATTATGATTAGCAGTGAATGTTTGGCACCCACCAAAAAGCCAATATATATATATATGTGCAGCTACTGAGTAATGGTGGGCATTTTATTTTAGGCACAGAAATGAGCCACTGTGTGGGGCAGAGCTGCTACACTAGCTTCCCAGCGGATGCGTCCAGTGGCGTAACATGGGTTGCCAGAACGCGGGGCCACACAGAGGAGAGAGAAGGCAGGGAAACAGACAGGGGTTGCATGTGCCTTCAACTGCTTTACAGCATCTGCGTCACCAAGGAGATTGCAGCAGCAGAGATAAGAAAAGAAGAGTCATTCGATCATCTGGAGAGGTCACTTCCTGGTTCATATGGAGAAGCCATTTTCAACGGAGTCCAGCAGCGGAAGCATGCAGCTGTTTGGAGGCAACACCAAGTGTTGAGATTTTACGCATCCTAACAATTTTGCCCCCAAAGGCAACTTCCCCTGTGGGCCCCACCATGCTCAGTGGCATAGGAAGGGGGTGCGGTGGGTGCAGGCTACCCTGGGTATCATCACTTAGAGGGGTGACAAAATGGCAAAAATGTGTTTTTAAAATAAAATAAAAAATTGAGCTCATGACACTGTTTTTGGAAAAATTACTCCCGCACCCACCGCACCCCCCTTCTTACGCCACTGGTAGCTAGGTGAGGTGGGGGGCACTGGGCCCCACACCGCAGGGCCTGCAGCGTGCCTGAGCCATGCGTCTCTCCTGGGGGGGAGGTGGTGGCTGGACTGACTGCAAGCCAGCGCGGGGCTTGCATCTGCACACCACCTCAGCTGCCCTACAGCTGAGGGGAAGGCTGTGGAGAGGTTCCACACAGCACACCCTGTCTTGGCTCACCCCGCCCCCGGCTGCAGGATGCGCGCACTGCACTGGGCACCCAAGTGGCCAGCTACGCCACTGCCCATGCTATGCTGTTACAGGGTTGCCTCCGCCTCCACAGCCTACACATGGACTCCTGGAAGAAAGAGGAAGCCCACCTGTGTGAAGGCGGCAGAGGCAGCCCCATGAACGGAGGCTGACAGAGGCTGCCTCTGGCTCACAAAGACATACACACAGTCCGAAGATATCCTCTTTGGGCTCTGGGGTGGGTCTCCTCAGGGAAGTGTGTTCCAGAACCTTTGGGACTAGGGAAAAAAGCACTGACTAATGCTCTCCTGTGCAGTATCGATATTTGCACTTGATTCACAAAAGGTCGATTTTCTGAGGTGACACTACAGTGGCACCACAGGAACTGGGTGGACTTTTAAGCAACTGTCCCTATGTGATCTCTCTGAATTTAGTTAGGGGTCTATTTGTGCAAGCAGGGTATAAAACCATCAGGTCAGGGCACTCATGGAAGGCCATGAACACAACACGCTTGCTGTGCAGAAACTCCTTTACATTGAATCAGATGTGCATTTTCTTGAAAGTGCGAGAGAAGCTTGAGTAGTTTTATATCTACCTATGTTTTACTAGCTTTACAAGCTTCTAGTGCACCTTCATCCTATCATTACAGAGTCATAAATTAGAGCTCTTAAGTTAACAACTATTCGCATTGTTACAAACAAAGACCCAGGGATAGGCCACTTTTCAGTGTGTTACCACTTGCGGTGAGAAAGCATTGGAGACCTAAGACATCTCTGTACCAGCGGCAAATATACAAACAGATCATATTGGATGTGGGCAGGCTCCTGAAGCGAGCAGCCGCACCGTGCCTACTAATCCTGCAGAAGATTGCGCACTCACATAGCCAGTGCTTTCAGTTCAGCCACCTCCAGCTAAACACCTACCTCTCTGTATTCATAGCTCCATACTAGAAATATGTACTGATTCCAGCACACTGAGACAGGATAGAAAGAATCAGGTATATCTTATCCATTAGTGAAATGGACTTATTTCTCAAGAAGTTACTCAAGGAACTAGGTACACAGGTTCACTGAAAAATTAGCTCTATTTATAAATGCTTGGAAGATTAGTTTTCAAAGCAAATTAGAGCCCTATGTCCTTCTAACCATGTTTCACATATTGATCCTATTCAACTCACGTTGAGCAAAAGATTGCAGGGGGTTGGACTAGATCAGGATTCCCCAAACTTGGGTCTCCAGCTGTTGTTGGACTACATTTTCCATCATCCCTAACTAGAGGACCAGTGATCAGGGATGATGCAAATTGTAGTCCAAAAACAGCTGGAGGCCCAAGTTTGGAAAACACTGGACTAAATGATTCTTGTGGTCCCTCACAACTCTGATTCTATGGTTCTTTGAATATTTCTGTATGGTTAAGAGTTTTCAGTTCCAGTACTGGCAAAGTCTCATTTGTTATTTATACTTTTTGCTTCCAATTCCATTTATTATCTTGTTTAATATTTACATTTTGTTAGTTGTGTTTTATCTTGGAAATATGCATTTGATTGTTATTTATTTCTATCTGATTTTTTAAAATTTAGACTAAAAATTATAGCCTAACAAATTCTCAAAGAAATTCAAGGAGGTTTACAATCCACAACTCAAAAACAATAATGACATCAATATTAACATATTTTATTCATGAAATCAGTTCTGTTAATTTATAGCTTCTCTGTATAGTTTCATGTCATTGGTTTGGGTTTTTTCTGTCTTCCATTTTTTATTTTTTTATGTAATATCATTTAAGATGATAAATAAAATATTCTAAAATAAATGCCCAGCCCTCCATCTCGCTTGAATTCAAAATGGCAGCAAAGTCTCAGCTAAGATATCCAGTCATTACACACCATTAAGCTCTTTTGCCTACTGTCAGGTTCTGGGTTATTCAAAACCAATTTGATAAACCCATTCACAATAATCAATTAGAGCTACTAGCTTAAAATGTATTTGCATTGTTCCAGTAAACAAAGATTTGCTATGAATTCTGAATCATAACTTCCCTTCTGGGTACCCTCTGCTAATCCTGTGTCAATTTCTCTACCCATGTAAACATGTGTGCAATGGAAAACCTAATCAATTCCTTAGTGGGAAGAATTAACAAAATTTAAAGGGAACTCTAGGAAAGAGAGTAATGGTACCTTCAGCCGACTTCTCTCAGCAACATTTCCTAAATCACAATTTGAACATTTCCTTATCTTAGTAAATGAAATCCTTCCAGATTCTTCTTTTTCTTCTGGTTGCAAACATTCCACCTTCTAGAGAAAAATGTTACACTCTACGAGCTAAATGTCACTTAGGTAATTCTTTCTTACTCCTGAAATCTTTTCCCTCACAGAAAAACCAGAACTCCTCCAGTGTCTTCCTTGCTTCACTTAGGGATTCACCCAGGAACTCTCCTAGGAGTTTCACTGACCAAATATCTTCCCACAGCTATCCCTCAGCAGTCAGAACAAACCAAAGATGGAAACGTCTGAGGGCTGCTAGGTTGTAAAATGTATCTGAGAATGATTTTTTGGCATCATGTGCTGGGTTATTACAACCACCCTGAACATTGGTGCATTGAGATTCATTCCTTGGTAGTTTTGGATTTAATCAAAGATTGGTCAGCAATACGTTTAGCAGCATTCATGACCTGATTTATTACTGGGCATGAAGGGGCAGAGATAAATGGCAAAACTACTATGTCTTTTCCACCTGCCAGACATTTTTCATCTTATCGGTGGTATCATTCTATATACTAACATCTAAGGATATTCCCAGAGCCCATCATATAAAGCTAAAACTCTGGATCTCCTGAAATTGAACTCAGTGCCAATGATTTCGTATCCCAAACACACTCCAGAGTGCTGTTCAATGTAGTTTTGGAGTTGGGATTTGGTGTAAGAGCTGTTATTAAACTAGGATGAAAAGCTTTGGATTAATTTGTTTAGGATGTTTCTTTGGAAAGGAACCATTTTTCAAAAGGGGAAGAGTTAGCCCTCTATTTTGGCTTATGCCATAATGAATTTTATTAGTCTTTTAGGTTGTTGTTTTACTCTTTCAGTTTCTTGTCTTCCCTTCTCCATAAGGTCCCAGGGTGGGTTACAACAGTTTAAAACGACAACATTAAAAAACATATAAAACAGATTAGTGCATAGTTTGACCATGAAACTTGCTCCCACAGGAGGCATTGGTCAGCAGCAGCACTTTTTGTTGACATCCATCTGTCAGAAACCACCTTTGAGGATGAAGTCAAACTACTGGAAAGTTGAAGCACTTGCTCTAGAGACCAATACAGGAGAGACATGTTTGGTTGCAGCTGGGGCAGATGAAGGCGTCCGGTTGTGCCACTGTAGATGCACCATGACATTTCTTCTCTCTGCACTCCTTCCAGCAGTCATTCCTCCTCTGGTCACTGCTATGGATTCATGACCTGTCTGTCTCCAAGCACTGCGGTTGTCTGCAAGGAATTCCCACATGGCGGGGTTGATGTTGCCAGCCTTCATGTCATGTTTGCAACTTGGATGATTAAACAAGGGATAGAAAAATTCCCGGAGACTAAGGCCACAATGGCTGTTTTCTACCTCTACTGTAAGCTCTTACAACCCAACAATGTCTGAAGAGAATGACATCTTCTTTCTTTCTTTCTTTCTTTCTTTCTTTCTTTCTTTCTTTCTTGCAACAGATGACTGTCCCTCAGGCAATTATTTCTGTAGTATCTTTAAGACAGGAGAGTGGGGAATGTAAGTCCCAGGGCCAAATGTGGCCCTCCAACTCTTTCTGTTCCTTCCTCAGGGCTCTTTCTAAGCCAGGCATAAGCAAACTTGGCCCTCCAGATGTTTTGGGACTACAACTCCCATCATCCCTAGCTAACAGGACCAGTGGTCAGAGATGATGGGAATTGTAGTCTCAAAACATCTGGAGGGCCAAGTTTGCCTATGCCTGTTCTAAGCCATACATCCTCCTCAGGTGACACCCTCAGTAGTTCTGCTCCATGCCCTCCTCAAGTGTTTGTGCCTCACTGGAATATATCCCTGAACTGTAACAATGCTTTTTGCTTGCCTGGATTGAGGGTGTACATGGATGTGTGTATATATAAATACATACTGAGTTTTATGTGTCTGGGATTTTAGCTTGCTATTCAAAGGTACGAGTCACATCAGGTAGTATCATTCCATGAATGGAACAACTTCCACAACTTCAATGGAACTCCCTCTCTCTCTTCTTCCCCCTACGCACACAAACCTTGCGTCTCCTCCCAAATCTGCCCTGGAGGGTTGGGGGAATCCCCAAGATCAGATCTGGTGTGGAGCTGGAGGGAAGAGGGAGAGTAAAGTTCCATTGCACTTGCAGAAATCATTCTGCCCATGCAGTGACTGAGGCTGGATCTAGACACATTTTAAAAAAACGTTTCAAGAAAATGCGCTGTAAAGCTCATAATGGAAAATCACGTTGCCGAAGGATCAAACTCTTACAGCACCATTTGGTGTCACAGTGTTATAACGCATTTAAAATGCTTTTTTGAAACTAATGTTGCTGAGTCCTAAATTGGATACAACCCATTTATTGCTCTGCCCATGTTTTGCTTCTGGTCCAATCTGCCACTGATACGCAGTCCTCAGAAAGTTGCCCTTAGGTTGACCAACTTCTGTTTTAAAGGGTTTGAGGGGAAAACCATAGTTCAGTGGTAGAGCATCTGTCCATTGTAAACACATATCCTTCCAAACTCATTGTGGTGTAGGCCGATTTCTGCAACCATTACTGGCCATATAGGGTTTCGACAAAATTACCTCAGTAGTGAGTGAGATGCCACTGGTTGCCACTGAATGTTATTGTTACTTTGTTTTACTGAGAGTTACAGAAAGCCAGCAGTCTCCTGACAGTGAAGCCAGGACCACCTTCAAACCTGGAACACAAAAATTATGTAGATAGCCATGTTCACCCTAAAGCTACAGCAGATGAATACCTTTATAAGGGCCAAACAACAGGTCACACAACTGTGAGCAAGCTTTCCAGTTCTCCTGAGCTCTTGCTCAGACTGGATATTTACAAAAAGAAAGAAAAGAAAACAGGTTGGGAAGGGAAGGGGAAGAGGTAGTGTATTTTGTTAATGTTTCAAAGTCTGCTGTTTGTAGCCATTGTGAAGATTTAATTAGGCTAGTCTCTGCTAGGCACCAAGTATGTTTCAGGTTGCACACAGGGTTGCCAAGAAACAATGAAGGAATAATGGGTGTTTTTTAGGGAAGTAGCAAGGATGCTTCTTTGGCACAGTAGCCTGTAGTGCCGCCTAAAATCTGCTAGAGGCTATAAGTTTGCACAACTCCTCTTGCACACCATCTTAATAAAATGAAGTCTCTGGGACTTGCTTGCTTTCCCCACCCTGACCGCATTTTGTTCTAACAACCAGCTTGAAAAAGTTTCCTGAACACCTCAAAAGTTGTGTAAAGTGGTACCTCAGGTTAAGAACTTAATTCATTCTGGAGGTCTGTTTTTAACCTGAAACTGTTCTTAACCTGAAGCACCACTTTAGCTAATGGGGCCTCCCACTGCTGCCGCG
Organism: Podarcis pityusensis; assembly: GCF_964106645.2. Classification (NCBI taxonomy): domain Eukaryota; kingdom Metazoa; phylum Chordata; class Lepidosauria; order Squamata; family Lacertidae; genus Podarcis; species Podarcis pityusensis. Next base: position 77,353,720 of record NC_138027.1, read on the forward strand.
CCACCAGAGCACGATTTCTGTTCTCATCCTGAAGCAAAGTTCTTAACCCGAGGTACTATTTCTGGGTTAGCGGAGTCTGTAACCTGAAGCGTATGTAACCTGAAGTGTATGTAACCCGAGGTACCACTGTATAACATTGTGATGTTTCAGTCAGTCCTAACAAAACCATTACCTTACTTTTAAACTTTCCTTTTCCTTTCCTCTTCACTGCTTCCTGAGAAGTGGGCGAAGTGAAAAGAAAAATGGTTGCTTTTTCTGCATTTGTTTAATTAGCTTGTCCTGCTGGTCCTCAATCAGTGCAGCCTTTCTTATGGCAAGCAGCTGGTGTGGGTTTTTTCCTACCACTGTTTCGCTGTTAGCGACAAAGGGACTTGTGAAACCATTTTTTAAAAAAAATAATGCTCTCTCTTGTAGATGGTATCTCCTGGGTTTGTGATAAGCAATGGCTTTGAGTCAACAAGCTGAACTACAATTCTCAAATAGCAACTCACTCTACTGTTTTATCTTCCCCCTCCCCATGAGAAATATAAGAGTTTAGAAAACAACTCTGAGAGTTCTAAAGCAGCCATGTAATGCTTGCGCTATTATTTCTTGAGTTGTTTGCCGGTAGCCATCTTTTTAAGCTTCCTGAGGTGTTTTTCATCCCCTTTCACTTTCTTGCAAAGAAGAAGAAGAAGAAGAAGAAGAAGAAGAAGAAGAGGAGTTTGGATTTGATATCCCGCTTTATCACTACCCGAAGGAGTCTCAAGGCAGCTAACATTCTCCTTTCCCTTCCTCCCCCACAACAAACAATCTGTGAGGTGAGTGGGGCTGAGAGACTTCAGAGAAGTATGACTGGCCCAAGGTCACCCAGCAGCTGCATGTGGAGGAGTGGAGACGCGAACCCGGTTCCCCAGATTACAAATCTACCGCTCTTAACCACTACACCAAACTGGCTCTCCCTGATACAGGGAGGTTGTATCAGGTCTTTCCTTTCCCTCAGCTGAAGCAGCTGCTCCTCTTAAGGAAATGCTGCATGCCCTTGTCAGTAGCTCTGCTTTTCCACACTTTCGTTCCTTCAGAACTCACCATGTGGTGATTTATGGCACTTGAGTTTCTCAAGTTACTGTATAACTTCCTCCTCAGAGACTTCGTTCTGTATAAAGGCCATGCTCCCATTTCCTGTGCCAAGTGCCCTTGGCACAGGAATTCCTGAGCCATTCTCAGTGGTGAAGATGAGGTAAGATTTTCACTTAACCTCTAAGTTATATCAACATCCTCCCCATTTGACCCACTCAAAAGCTTTGGGATACTCTCTGGGGCAAATGGAATCCTAATTGGGCAAATTGCACCATCAACTGCATATAGGACAGGGGCGCCGATCAATTCAGTAACCATCCACACAAAGAAGTACTTTTTTTCCCATGCGCAGAGTGGAATGCTGTCTGTACCACCCATGAGGCTGGTTGCTTTTGGGGTACATCCAATACCTAAATGGAAGAAAATCCAGCCCAGGGATCTATGTGTGGAACGGCAGGCTGTGTACCTGTTGCGGCTTTTTGTGGTGCTCTCTGCCTCTCACCCTGCCATTTTCTCTCTCACACACACACACAAACAAACACGCAAATGCATTTCTGTCTCCATTTGTACAATAAAATGTAATATACTCTAAGCATCCTCTTCCTTCTTTCAGGCTCTTGATAATCTGTTTGGAAAAGGAAAGGAGATTATGCCTGAGTGCTACTGTGCTTATCATGTGTACAATGTTTATATCCTGCCCTGGGTTCTTGTGGGAGTAAGGTTGGGATAAATAAAATTGCAGCAAGCTGATGTTTGACACACGTGTATAGTAAGTGTGATCAAAAGCACTGGTGCAGTTAGGGGATTTTAAATGTTGGATTTAATGGTCATACCAAGGCCCATGTCTTTAGACTGTAATGGGCATTACTTCACTGGTAAAAATCAGGGGTAGGCAACCTAAGGGCGCCGGATGTGGCCCAATCGCCTTCTCAATCCGGCCCACAGACGGTCCAGGAATCAGCGTGTTTTTACATGAGTAGAATGTGTCCTTTTATTTAAAATGCATCTCTGGGTTATTTGTGGGGCATAGGAATTCATTCATTTTTAAAAATAAAAAAAAATTCAAAATATAGTCTGGCCCCTGACATGGTCTGAGGGATGGTGGACCGGCCCACGGCTGAAAAGGGTTGCTGACCCCTGGTAAAAAATCATCTCTGCTGCCATTGAGCGGCCTAACTGCTCATTCTTATGATAGGCCTTTCTCCCTCAAAGCCTGCCTAAATGACACTGCGGATTCAAAGAGTGGGATTTTGTTTGAATTTTTTTATTTATTTTATTTATTTAGTGTTGATATATAATGACAAGATTATCAAGTCTGGTATGTGCATTATATAAGATGAACACCGTTTCCACAAAAGAGAACATTTTCTCTCTCTTTTTAATGTACATAGTAGTACCTTATTGAGAGAAGCATGTTTTTGATGGTGTGTACCAGTTCAAACTATAGGTCAGGGATTGCACATTTGAAATTTTCATATAGATATATAGCATCAGCTCTGCATATATCCAAAATAATGAGGTGAATCAGGATGATTCAGTATAATCTTTAACATTACTGGGTTGGGTCAAATTGGAACAACACAGAACAGATCCAAAACAGATTGGGCTGCTTCCAAACACTACAGATATGGATACAAGCCAAATCTTGCCACAGCTGCACCAGATCGATAGATAGATAGATGGGCAACTGCCTTCTCACACATATAGAGCTATCTTGTCAGGAAAAGGACTTAGCTGGGTGGGTCCTTTTCCTCTGCTTTCTGTTGGGGGAATGCTTTTATCTGGGTGAAATCCAAGCATGCCATCCTCCTTTCCTGCCACTCCTGATAGTCTGAAGTGGTCCAATCTTTTGAGAGAGATTGCATTACATGATTCTGCTGCTTTGATTCTGCTGAGTTTTGATTCTTCAGTTGTATCCAAGTGATTTTCCATTCCGGTGCTGCTTCAGCTGTTTGCCTTTCAGTTTGCTTCTTCCCTAGGGATGCATATTGCAGCATTAGCCCCAGTTCACATGTGCGTGTCAACCACTCATTGCAAGCAGCATCAAGTGATTGTTGCATGTGTGGATGCCAATTAGTCATCACAGACTGGACTTCCATGTTGCATGATGCCAACTCAAGCAGAATATTTTTTAGACAGAGAATACTGAATGATCAAGTGATGACTCAATGTGATGCTCATGTTTAAGAAGAACCCTTACATATTGTCTCCTGGTTACATAGCATCACCAAAGAATGGATGCTGCATTTCTCTCGGTCTGACTGTAAGCCCGGTTTCTAAGTTGTGCAGAGAGAGAGAGAGATTTAGAACTGTGGTGCTGGTGAATTGGGACTTGATTTGAGCAACCCAGGTTCAAATAACCCACAGCCATGGTCCTCACTGGGCAACCCTGAGTCAAGCAACAGCTCTCAGCTTCACCTACCTCTCAAGCTTGTTGTGAAGGTAATGTCACTCTGAGATCCTTGGAGGAAGAGGGAATTTCAAATGTAATAAATAAAGTTAAGCACTAATTTACCAAGGGAACATCAGTCTGCTTTCAAATGTAAAATTTGGACTGAAAGCAGCTGCCACAAATTAAATCGCTCTGAAATTAAACCTATTCAATAGCCCTAGTTTGTTTACAGTTGACAGTATTTGAATAATTTCTGCTCATATAAAAATGCACATATGTTTAAAACACAATATCCTGGTGTAGGGAACATTTTAAGGAACATCTGACTAACTTTAATAACAAATATCAGTTTTTTTAAAAAACACACACAGGACTTCAGTTTTTTTCCACACGTTAAAGGCTTTATTGTTAACAATACAATCTACTTTCCTTCTTCTTCACACTATAAGGTCTTTAAACACGTGGAGCAAAAATGCCCACCCACTAAAAGCATTATTTTATTGCAAAACTATTTTCGTGTTCTTTATTTACATAAGATATTGACTGCCATTTGTACAGACAGGCATAACAATCCACATAAAGTCTCGCAGGCACAACTTCAATATAATGAATAAAAAATGGATATCTGAATTGTACACTAGTACAGTGTCTGCCAGGGACGCGGGTGGCGCTGTGGGTTAAACCACAGAGCCTAGGACTTGCCAATCAGAAGGTCGGTGGTTCGAATCCCCATGACTGGGTGAGCTCCCGTTGCTCGGCCCCTGCTCCTGCCAACCTAGCAGTTCAAAAGCACGTCAAAGTGTAAGTAGATAAATAGGTACCGCTCCGGCGGAAACGTAAACGGCGTTTCCGTGTGCTGCTCTGGTTCACCAGAAGCGGCTTAGTCATGCAGAGGAGGGCAACCAAAATGGTCAAAGGCCTGGAAATGATGCCTTATGAGGAACGGCTAAGAGAGCTGGGCATGTTTAGCCTGGAGAAGAGGAGGATAAGGGGTGATATGATAGCCATGTTCAAATATATAAAAGGATGTCACATAGAGGAGGGAGAAAGGTTGTTTTCTGCTGCTCCAGAGAAGCGGACACGGAGCAATGGATCCAAACTACAAGAAAGAAGATTCCACCTAAACATTAGGAAGAACTTCCTGACAGTAAGAGCTGTTCGACAGTGGAATTTGCTGCCAAGGAGTGTGGTGGAGTCTCCTTCTTTGGAGGTCTTTAAGCAGAGGCTTGACAACCATATGTCAGGAGTGCTCTGATGGTGTTTCCTGCTTGGCAGGGGGTTGGACTCGATGGCCCTTGTGGTCTCTTCCAACTCTATGATTCTATGATTCTATGATTCTATGATTCTATGATTCTATGCTGGCCACATGACCCGGAAGCTGTACGCCGGCTCCCTTGGCCAATAAAGCAAGATGAGCACCGCAACCCCAGAGTCAGTCACGACTGGACCTAATGGTCAGGGGTCCCTTTACCTTTACCTTACAGTGTCTGCCATTGTGATGAAGGGGGTGGGCTGTATATTGCAGAGTCCCCTGAGGCCAAACACATCTCTGCGTACTCCCCAGTGGAGACTTTCTACCACCAACAGAAAGAAACCTGACTCCCAGCATTCTGTCTGATGTGCTCTGAGTGTGACAAAGAGATATAATGCAGGGAACTGGCTCTATTTCAGTGCAAATGGTGGTAGTCCACACACTGTCACTTTGGTGAATGCAGATATAGCTAGATGTAGTTATTTGGGGCAAACCTTATTGGAAGAACTTGCCAAAAGGAAGTAAATAAAGTGTGTCTGTATATGTGTGTGTGAAATATTACCTCATTTTATGTCATTATTTTTCCAAGACTAATTCCAAGTATATTAAACTCATGAAAACAATGTTCCACCCAGTTGACCAATTTAAAGAAGGCCCTGCTGGTACAAAGAAGAGTTAGAGAATATCATTAAACATGACCAGATGAGGCAGCAGGTAGCTGTAGCATTCCTTAATGAAAATTTAAAGAGAGTACATGAAAATGATATTCCTCCAATCCAAGAGAATACTAAGTTAAGGACATTCAATTACCACCAAGATCCAATTTAGCACTGAAGAAGTATTGTTTGTTGATCAGGATTTATTGCCTGAAGTGAACTGTTAGGCTGCTGACTCGCAATATAATTACTTTTTGCAGCACACCATGGCAGCACTGTTTATATTTATTTAATAGACAAGACAATATGTTCAGTGTGGGGGTTTTTCAGATTGTGCCATAAAGCATCAAAAGCCAAGGATTTTCATAAAATGAATGTGAATATCTTCTTATGCTTACGTCTCACCATTGTGCAAGAAAACCCAGAAAATCAACAGAGGTTGATGGGATGGGAATTTAGCAGCAGTCTAAACAATAAGCTGTTTTAGCAGCAAAAGTGGTCCGAAAGGAATAGCCGGGGCATACAAGAATGGCACTTTTTATTTTCCTAAAATGGCTTTCTCTGGCAAGGATACACCAGCATGTCATTCACTAATGTATTTTTGGTAATTTAAGCCACATCCTAAAAGTGGAATTTTTCAGAAATTTATTTTTAAAGATCCTATATTTAGGATGCTAAGAAGGACACAAGCAGGTGGGTGCGAAAGAAAGGCATTCTATCATATATTGCTGCAGAAGGAGGGGAAGTGACAACAACATGTGTTTTTATTTTGTACTTCTATGCTCCGAACCACCCTGAGATCTTTGGACGAAGGATGGTGTGCAAATTAAATTTTAAAAAATCAGTAATAATAATAAAAAATAAAAGTAGCTTATATTTTGTAGGGGCCGTTGTCCACACAAAGTCATAGGTTCTGAATCAGTAGCAGGACACGCTTTGCTTGAAGTATGTCCAGGCCTCCACCTCCAGCACTTTGAGCAGCAGGATAACAATCAAAGTTGATCAAACTGGACTCAGTGAGCTGTTTCAGCGTAAGGCAAGTTCATGCGCTGAGCATTCCAAATCACTTACGCAAAAGGCACCTCTAACAGAAGGCTGCTCCTGATGGGATGCTCCTGTTCAGTGTTCCAGCCAGCCATACCATCTTTCAGGATTGTAGAATCATGGAAGTGTAGAATTGGAAGGGAATATGAGGGTCATCAAGTCCAACCGCCCTGCAATGCAGGAATATTTTGCCCAATGCAGGGCTCGAAATTAAGAATCTTGTGCTCTACCAACTGACCTATGCTCAGGTCCGTTTCTCCTCTCCCCTTCCTGCTGGTTTTTTACTCCCCTTCCTGCCCCCCCCCTCCATCCGCCTTATAGATAGTGCATTCTGTAGCCACTGAGCATGCCCAATCTTCATTGGGCTGCTTTAAGCAGAAGATGCTACTCCCTTATTTATGTCCTCTAAATATTTCTTCTTCTTCTGCAAATCTAGGCGTTCCCCCAAACATTCTGAAACTTACCTGTTGGTTCCCAGGGACTCTGTTTTGGAGACATAGCCATCATAAGTCAGCATCTGAATTTGCTGTATATACACAATGCTTATTCTAAATCCTACACACACACACACACACACACACACACACACACACACTTGCTCTGTTGCCCCTAGTGCTTTTTTCTTGGGGGGAATGCAGGAGTACGCATACCCCTAAACATTTGTGAATCTTTGTACTTTTGTCCATTTACCGTATTTATTTTTCCCGATTTAAACTATAAAATGGTGTTTTTCTTGAGTCAAAATGACAGTACCCCTAAACATTTTTTTTTTGAAGAAAATAAAAGCACTGGATGCACCTGTGGTATTCTCCCCTGTGTGTGCTTCTCCATTCACTTCAGCAAAGCAGTGGACTCCCATCTACTCATCCCTTTGTGTGGGGCACTCCTCTTGCATTTAATAGAATGAGAAATCTCTTATGGGCAAGGGAAATCCATGCGTTTGCATCACAGTCTCCATAACTGATTAATTAGAGGAGACTATTTGGAAACACCTTTAAGATCAGTGCAGCATTTTTCCCAGGCATAGGCAAACTTGGCTCTCCAGATGTTTTGGGACTGCAACTCCCATCATCCCTAGCTAACAGGACCAGGGATGATGGGAGTTGTAGTCCCAAAACATCTGGAGGGCCAAGTTTGCCTATGCCTGATTTTTCCTATTAAATGTGTCCAATGCCTAAGTTTCAGACTCTGAACAGAGCAGTTAAAAGATCCTTGGATGGTCTACATGCTGGGGCCTCTTGTTTCATAAGAGAGTGGCATGTGTTGACCTTTAAGCCTGATCGCTCTAGTCAGAACAACTTTCTGCATGAAATAGCTAAGGAATGCATTTAGTCTGGGCTGTAGTACTGGCTAATAGGGAGCTGCCTTATATTGAATCAGACCATTGGTCGATATCAGTATTACCTACACTGATTGGTAACGGGTCTCCAGGTTTTCAAAAACTTCCCCAGTCGTACCTGGAGATGCCAGAGATTCAGCCAGGGATCTTCTGCATTTAGATGAATTTGACATCTGGCTAGGACTCCTCTTTCATACATTTATTGTATTATTATTATTATTATTATTATTATTATTATTATTATTTAATATATTAATATAATGAATTGATATATAATATATACCAGTTAATATTTAGATTTTCTAAGTGGTATAAACAAAAATGTTTATAAGAACAATTATAAGAACAATTACTCCTGGAAGAGAATAAGAACAATTAAAATTCATCATACAAACCTGCTGAAATACCTGCTGAAATAAGAAAGTCTTTGTCAGGCATGCTGCATTATAGCTAAAGAATAAAAACTATTCCCCAGGCTAGCCTTTTTTAAAAAATGCTATGATGGCTACATGGCTAACTGCAATCCTATGCATATTTGCTCAGAGGTAAGCTCCATTGAGTTCAGTGACACTTACTCCCAGGATTTCTGCCTAAAACATGTTAAACAGGTCAGTAAAACCAATATTGTATCCATGGGTTGATACTGTGTTCCTTGTATCAAGTCAGATTTTCAATTATTTCCTTGTACAACAGAATGCATAGTGGCAACATATATTATCCTTAAAAAAGATCATCCTTTTCATTTGTATACCTAAGCAATTTATTCTTTAGCAGATTTTTTTATTTCAAAGAAATCACTAGCTAATGATATTTCAGACTTAAAAAAAAAAAATCCACTTATTCACAAGCCTGTCCCTGAGGGAATTGTAGTGTGTTATCAGAAATTTTTTACCAAAGATCATTAACACATATTACAAACCAATTGAAACTGTGTATTTTCTTTGCAGATTACTTTTAACTTTAGAGCTGTTAAAAAAAGAGACATTGAGTGATTTAATTTACTTAACCTGTCTACAAATTGCTGCGATGAGCAATATTCTGATTGCATTATACCACCAAAAAGCACAGATAACTGTTGCTAATAGAGATGGGGGGGGGGGTTCCCCGATCATCCCCGATCATCCCAGAGCAGTGAAGATCTTAGCAGAGATTAATGTTTACCTCATTATTTAGAAAATTGCATTGAAAAAGGAGCCTTTATTTGGTTGCTATATCTTAGAGAGAATAATACCACTTTGTCTTTCTTTTAACGGAGAGTTAAATTCAACAACAGTAATCAGATTAGTATTTCCTTTGAGAATATAGTTGTATGTATTTCTTTCCCAACCGCAATATGTTTACTAGGATAAAGAGCTGATATTTGGCATGAGAAACTATTCTTTTTATATATTAAGTATCCATAGAACGTTCCTTGTGATAGATCACACTTTCTGTCTTTGAAGAACCAATTCTACATAGGTTTGTGTGATAAGGAACCATGATGTGATTCCTTAATCTACATGGCAGAGAATTCTGTGATGTATTAGAAGGCGTTAGTTTTCAGTCAGTAATGCCCTGGTGGATCAGAAACACCATCACCATGATGTCTATGTGTCTGTTTAGGATTCCTTTTCTGAGGGGAAAAAGGAGAATGAAACAGTTCAAAGTCTGGTTGATAACAACCTACAGCAGTAGGTTGTATCAGTATCAACCAATGGACACAATGTCGGTTTTAGTGATCTAGTCACAATTTTTCAACATATATCAAAGGTTTGGTTTTTTTAATTTGGCAGCAAGGCAACAAGGAAAAGAGGAGGGAAGGCAGCCCCAAATGTGTTACAATTAAAAGTCTTCTTCTTCTTTGGCTATCACTCGTAGCTGAGTAAGATTGTCTTCCATAAACACGGTTTTAACAATGAGTACGTAAGTGACTTTGGAGGCCAGTTCTGGATCAACACGTCTTTCCACAGTGGAGACATTGGTTTCCAGGTGGGAATTGATCATGGTGTGGATTTGCCAAGCGTGCCTTCCTCTTAGCACGTTTCTCCCTTGCGTCCTGAGTTTGAGTGTCTTCAAAGCCTATGACACCTTTGGTAAAGGCTGTTCTCCAATTGGAGCGCTCACAGGCAAGTGTTTCCCAATTTTTGGTGTTTATACTACATTTTTTAAAATTTGCCTTGAGACAGTCTTTAAACCTCTTTTGTTGACCACCAGCATTACGCTTTCCATTTTTGAGTTCAGAACAGAGTAGTTGCTTTGGAAGACGATAGTCAGGCATCTGCACAACATGACCAGTCCAACGAAGTTGATGTTGAAGAATCATTGCTTCAATATTGGTGATCTTTGCTTCTTCCAGTACACTAGTATTAGTTAGCCTGTCTTCCTAAGTGATGTGTAAATTTTTCCGGAGACACCATTGATGGGATCTTTTGAGGAGTTGGAGATGGGGTTTATAAGTGGTCCATGTTTCACAAGCATACAGTAAGGTTGGTAGTATAATAACTTTGTAAACAAGCATTTTGGTTTCCCTGTGAATGTTGCAGTTCTCAAACACTCTGCACTTCAATCGGGAGAAAGCCACACCCTACAGGAAGCTATGTTATACCCAGTCAGATTATTTGCCCATCTGACTGGCAGCAGCCTTCCAGAGCCTCAGTCACATCATCTACCACTTCATCCATCTAATTAAAGATGTCTCGGCAAGTGAAGGGTGACAACTGGCCACTAAATAAGAAATGATGCAGCTGCAGGAGGAAATGATCAACATATGTTTGCAACAGTAGCAGGAAACCTGATTTGGCAGGTATGCCCCACAGAGAAACCTACGGACTGCAAATAATAACATCCTCAAGGTCCCAGGCCTCAGAGAGGTTAGGCTGGCCTCAACTAGAGCCAGGGCCTTCTCGGCTGCGGCTCCAATCTGGTGGAATGCTCTGTCACAAGAGACTAGGGCCCTGCGGGACTTGACATCTTTCCGCAGGGCCTGCAAGACAGAGTTGTTCCGCCAGGCCTTTGATCAGGGCGCAGCCTGACTCCCTCCTCTGGCAACCTGCACAGAACTTTGCTTAATTGGTTGCCATCAATTTGATTTAATTAATTTTTATAATGAAATATTTTTAGATTGTGTGATTATTTGATTTTTTGATTATTTGATTGTTGTTAGCCGCCCTGAGCCCGGCTTCGGCTGGGGAGGGCGGGATATAAATAAAATTTATTATTATTATTATTATTATTATTATTATTATTATTTTAAGAAATTGTATCAAATTAAAGTAATTCGGTTTGATTTGTAATAATTTGGATTATAAAAATAAATATTAAAAAGATGTCTGGAATTGACCATGAGACCTTCTGCAAATCAACTCAGTGTTAAAAGGCTGAAGACTAGGCTGAAGACAGACATTTATGGGAAACTTCCCCCACCCCTATTTCTAGTCTTATTAAGGAAATCCAGAACAGCCCCTGAAGACCCACAAGGTTCCTAGAGTATGCAGACACCTATTTTGATCAATAAACCCTGCCATTTTAAAATTCTGCCAAGGAATTGATGGGATGTTCATCCAACGTGCAGAAGATGACAAACTGGGAGGGGTAGCTAATGCTGCAGAAGACAGAATCAGGATTCAAAATGACCTTAGCAGAGTGGAGAACTGGGAAAACTAACAAAATCAATTTCAGCAGGGACATATCTAAGGACCTGCACTTAGGCAGGATGGCTGCACCAATATAAGATGAGAACACTGGCCTTGCCACTGGGACATGCGAAAAGGATCTAGGGATCTTAGTAGACCACAAGCTTAGTAGACCACAAAGTTATTCTAGGCTGCATCAACAGAAGTATAATGCCCTGATCAAGGGAAGTAATAGGCTTGTATTCTGTTGTATTCTGTCTTCATCAGATCATACCTGGAGAACCATGTCCAGTTCCAGGTGCCACAATTTTAAAAAAATATATGAATAAGCAGAAACATATTCAGAGGAGGGTAACCAAGATGATTAAGGGTCTGGAAACCAAGCCTTGTAGGCAACGTTTGGGTATGTTTAGCCTAGAGAAAAGGAGACTGAGAAGAGATATGATAGCCATCTTCAGATATGTAAAGGGTTGTCACATGGAAGGTAGAGCAAGTTTGTTTTGTCCTACTTCGGAAGATAGGACCTGAACCAATGGGTTCAAATTACAAGGAAGGAGATTCCAGCTAAACATCAGCAAGAATTTTCTGGTGGTAAGAGCTGTTCAGCAGTGGAATGGACTCCATTGGAAGATGGTTTTTAAGCAGAGGTTAGATGGTCATCTGTCATGGATGCTTTAGTTGAGATTTCTGAATTGCAGGGCGTTGAATTAGATGATCCTCATGTTGGCTTCCAACGCTACAGTTCTATGATTCTATAGTCACTCTCAAGACAGTTATATAAAATAATGATCTGCAATGGAGCTTCAACAATATACAACCAACCGAAGTTCTGACTCCATGTTTTATTTTCACCTTTTAAAAAATCACTGCCCAAATCAAGTGCTCATGTCATCACAATCCCATCTTCCACTGTGTGTTGAGATATGATTAATATTCTTTCATAAATCAAGCATAAGTAAGGGGAACAGTAGCAGAAATAATCCTGAAATATAATATGGCTACACAGTTAGTGTGATGCAATTTAGGATGATAATTTATTATTTTGGTAAGCAGCAACATTGCACATGGGCCTTCTGATTCAGTTCCACTGAGCCAAGTTCAACTAATTAGATTAGATTCCATGAACAGCGTAGTGTATTACAAAGCCAATAACTGACAGCTGTCAAGGTTCTCACTTTCAAGGTTTATTTTGCAACCTTATTATGCACCACTTGCGCCCGTCTTAATTAAGAATGGGGAAATGCATATATTGGTGCATATAACTTGTTACTGACATTGCTTGTATACTGCACTCTTAATACATTAAGCATCCATGGTCTCTTAAGTCTACCTGTGCAGAGGGGCGGCTGTACTTCACTCTTTTCTTGAATGACAGCATATTTACACAGGGTTTTTGTTGGGATTTAAATGATTTGATTCAGGGTATCTGAATCATGACATGGCAACTGTACTCACTAGATCACAAGTTAGAGAATCGTGGGTGAGATGCTCCCAGAAATCTTTGCTGTGTAAAATCATTGTACTTTTTAAAAAAAAAACTCTGCTCCCAACCCTGCCCTTCAGATTTAGTGCAACACCACTAATCCAGCAATGATGTTTCCATCAGATAGGCTATCAATGTTAATTTAATGAGTATCTAATCTGCATTATTCACAGCTGGGAATTAGTACAGCTTTGGCTTTCATGCTTAAAAGCCGTAAGTGAATCATAGCAACGTAGGAAGTTACCTTCTACTGAATCAGGCCATTGTTCCACCTAGTTCAGTAGCTCTCTGGGACAAGGGCTGGAGATGACAAGGATTGAATCTGAGACTTCTGCATTCCAAGAAGATTCTCTGCCACTGAGCTACGATGTTTCAAAGTACAACCAACTAAATGTGCATGCGCACAATCTTATATTCAGCTTGGAATTTCTCTCTTGTAATCATTGTGAGTAGGCAGAAGCAAATCTGTGGCATCTCCTCCTTCGCTCATCATTCCTGCTACCGTAAGTTTGTCCACCTCTGTGAATTTGAAAGATTGTTTCTTACCTGTTCCACAGAGTCTTTTCTATTGATTCTACTTAATTTTAATTTGATTTACAGTGGTACCTCGGGTTACATATGCTTCAGGTTACATACGCTTCAGGTTACAGACTCCGCTAACCCAGAAATAGTGCTTCAGATTAAGAAATTTGCTTCAGGATGAGAACAGAAATTGTGCTCCTGCGGCGCAGCAGCAGCAGGAGGCCCCATTAGCTAAAGTGGTGTTTCAGGTTAAGAACAGTTTCAGGTTAAGTACGGACCTCCGGAACAAATTAATATTAACCGAGGTACCACTGTATTAGACTTTATATCACTTTATACATTCAAAAGCCTCAGAGAGTCTTACCACCCTGAGACCCCCAGGTGTAGGGCGGTATATAAATTCAATAAATAATAATAACACAGTATTCAGCTTTTCAGCTGGGGAGTTGTTCTGTTCCAGTTTCACAGGTGTGCACAATAGTGCCACACTTTTGTGACAGTCTAAAAATAAGAGACTTACTTGGTAGCCCAGTTCATCAAGCGCACTAAGGCTGCACTTAACCATGCAAACATTTGATTTTGTTTTTTCCCCCAATTTTTTTTATTGATTTTCACAAAATTATAAACACACAAACAGACAAACAGACAAACATAAATCATAATCTTATTAAAACTAATCTTATCAACATTGTTAAGTGACTTCCTCCTATCCCTCTAATTGGATTTCAGTGTGAATCATTTTAACGGTTTTCCAAATCAAAATTCTTATAAACTTAACATTTGATTTTGTTTATATTTATGGGGTGCATGTTTTTAGTATTATATGGATTTGTTGTTGTTTATTTACTGGTTTTAAACTTACAAAATGTATAAGTTTATAATTTTTATTTTAAAATATTTCTTTTATACATTTTCTATTTCTGCAAGTTGCCTTGGGGCTTTTTGAAAAAGGTGACAAAATTTTTTAAATAACAATAATGTAATCCCCATTGAACACAAGAGGACCTACACATAGGAATACACTGTAGAAACATGAATTATGCTTATCCCTGTGTTATGTAATGGAGCTGTTCCAGGTGATTAATGGGTTCTTGCCCTGAAGATTAAAGCATCTTCATACACACAATGAGTGGTATTTAAATACACTTTACTCAGAATGGACCCATTGTAACTAATGAGCCTAACTTAGTCATGTTCAATGAGTCTACTCTGAGTAAAACTTAATTGATTATTCCCCAGTATGTTTGACAGACATGTTGTGAGCAGAGTTACTCATACGCCTTCTACAAGACTTTCCATACAATTTTCCAAAACACATTTGGGATATAACTACCAAAAAAAAAAGTACTTTATTAAATTGCATAGAAAGAATTTGGGCTGGAAGACTGAAACGCTGGCAGATTGAAATGACAAATATGAAGAAGAAAGACAAGAGTTAGGTAGGAGTTCAGAACTCTTGGCTAAAATTCAGGATTGGCCAATTATTTCCTCTTAATGCTGCATTCCAAAAATACTCAGGCCATAGCCAAAAATGATGCAACTTTGTGACAAGGAGGAGACGACTCATCACACAAGTGTGCCTATGAAAGGCCTTCTGGCTTCCGGCATCTAGTTTCATGCAAACATTTCTTGGATCTGCTTAAGACAGATAGTTGGAATCAGTTCTAGGTTTCCCAGAAGGCACAGCTCTTTTGAAAAACGAAGCATACATATTATAGTGGAATTTAAGAATAAATTGCCCAGTTCCAGTTAGACTGAAAGTATATTCTCGATTAAGATTTTAAGAATGCTTAAATGGAAATCATTGTCAATGGGACAGATCATCATTCTAATTACACCACAGGTAGCCTTACTTTTCCCCGTTCTTCTATTTCTGCAAGTCCGTGAAGTTTGTTGACACCAGGAACCTAAACATGTAACAACAAAGTAAGTTTTTATTACCTTGGACCACAAGTGTATACTTATAATTCTGTACTAGACTGGGCACACACAGACATTTATTTTCAGGTACATAGGTTTACAATTGCAGTCAAAGTCTAGGTATTACTTCTAGGTGTGTCATTAGGTGTTATTTGCAACATTGCTGAATGCAATGGCCAAGCTAGACATAACACCAAGAAATTATTCCCCTTCTTTGCTTATTTGTTTTCCTGAAAAGGAGTCTTGGGGTGGCTACAGACTAGAATGGAAGAGTTACCAGAGAATAGATGACTGTTTGACTTCCTTCCATCCTGCCATTTTTACCCTCAAAATTGCACACATACAGTTATTTTTCCACATGTGGGGGAAATGACATATTCAAAGCCACAAGATAATACATAACCTATTTTCACATGCATCCATAGGAACAATAATAACTGCTCTCTCTCCCACTGAAGCAAAATGTATCTTTAACAGTGACTCACAAATACATTTTGTAAGCTATTAGAAATGTTAGTATATATGTCCTGTAATTTGTTTTGCCACTAGTTTCTGATGTTATTGATGTAACCCATCCTCTACCCTTTGGGGACAAGATGGGATATAAATCCAGAAAATTAATTGGTTAGTTAGTTAAGATGTGTATCAAGTTTAGCCACACAATGGCAACAATAAAGTCTGCTTTTTGTTGCCACTTTCATACAAAAGGTTTCATTTGAACTTTCTGGCTTTTGACTCAGCATAAAGTCTTCGGCCCTGTGCAATAAATCATATACTACTTTCTGGACCTCAGTTACTCTGTACAACGTAAACACCAGTATTTTCCCAGACAATGTTAGACTTAAAAACCTTCATCAACTGCACAGAAGCTTATCTGAACTTCAAGGACACCGGTGACAATCTGGTTATCTGTGTCAGTTTCTTATCAAAGGACCAGTACTTTGGTTTAGCTTTGATGAGTAGAAGTGAATTTCCTTCTAATTTCTTAGTTATGTAACATATTCTGCTCTATAAAGAAAGCTCCCTTAATACATTTAACAGGGTCTTCTACACTTTGCCAAATATTCATATCCCCACATGTTTAGGCAAATTCGTCTTTCAAAAACAGAACAACTTAAAAAGAAAACATGTCTTAGAGAATGATCAAGATGCTCACGCATAATGGATCCACCAACGAGAATGCGAATGTTGAATAACTTTGGAACACACAGGACTTCGGAAACTTCAAAGACCCCATGATCAGAAAACCTGGAAAGAGTCTGCAAGGAAACCACAGATCATTAACAGCTTTGATTGGAAGATCTGGGTATTATAGGCAGAACTTATCAATTTTGTAGGTCAAATATCAAACTAAAATGGCCTTGATTTCAGAGTTGCCATTCCTCTCCGTCGTGTCTTGTTTTAACCATTTACAAGTGAGAACATTAATATCTGAAAAGCGAAATCACCATTCAATAAACATCCCGAAGTGTTGTGTGCCATATTTCTATTTGGGAGGCAGTAGTTATCTGAGAGCGGCGTTCAGATGCAATCAAGGGGATCTCAGCTTCACTGAGCTCTCACATGACAGCTTGGATCATTTCGGATCCCTTCCAGCAGAGACAAAACAGCATCAAAAGCAGGAAGGTTTTTTCCCCACCCTCTTATTTCCAAGGATGAAAACACAACATCATTAGTCAAATTTACTCTGAACTTCTGCCTCCTCGTGTTGATTTGTACTCAGGTTGAGTAAACATATATTTTCATCATGGTAAATAATGTAAAAAGCCTGTCAGTAACTTAATTGCTTAAAGAATACTGCATTGTAGGGTATAACCACTTTTTTTTAACTATAGTGCAGAAGTGAAGAGTGTCTCTTAAAATATATATATATATATGAAAGAAAAGAAAAACACCCATTATATCTTGGCAATAAAGAAATCTGTTCCTTGTGGAAACTTTCATTATTAGAAAATGTCAATCGAGTCTTCCCTCCCAGTTTTTGAAAAGCAAAAAAAGAAAAGCCATCAAACAATTCCAAAGACAGACAAACATGAATTCTTTTTGTTGGTTGAAGATACTTTCACTCATGCTTATGCATTTTTGGAAAATTCAGTCGATGACAAGTGATGACTCCATAATAGGAATGGAGGGCATATGATAGGCTTGGAAGCCCTGACAGTGAAAACAGCAGGTGGCCTCAAAAAGTAAGAAACAAATTTTCATCTGCAGGAGGAAGTATTTTGCATCGCATGTACAAAGAATCTCCATGTCTACCTGTAAAGATGACCTTTTTTTGTGGTGGGGGTAGTCCTTGCACATGTAAGGACTTGACTTGGGAAAGCCTTGAGGGGCAAGTTTTCTTCTTGAACATATATTCTTGTTACTGGTGAAAAGACCGTGAGAGGCAGGGCAGCATGCAATTCAAGTTGTTTCTGTTCTGAGCCAAAAAAAACCATCTACAGTGGTACCTTGGGTTAAGTGCTTAATTTGTTCCGGAGGTCCGTACTTAACCTGAAACTGTTCTTAACCTGAAGCACCACTTTAGTTAATGGGGCCTCCTGCTGCCGCGCGCCGCCGGAGCACGATTTCTGTTCTTATCCTGAAGCAAAGTTCTTAACCTGAAGCACTATTTCTGGGTTAGCGGAGTCTGTAACCTGAAGCGTATGTAACCCGAGGTACCACTGTAATTGGATAAGAACCTAAACTACTGAGACAAAAAAAAGTGGAAGAGAGATTGTGGCCCAGCAGCAGAACACATATGGCACATGCAGAAAATATCAGATTCATTTCCTGGCTTCCTTTCATTTAAAAGGTATCTCAGGTAAGAGGGCAGGTGGTGTGGGTAGCGGGAAAGCTAAATTGTGGCATAATTTGTGTCTCCAATCACCCTGGGACAAAATCTAAGAGGAGTGGATCCTTTGGGCATCTAAACAAAAAGTTTCATGCAACCTCCGCAAGGTGATGATCCAAAGAATATGGGGACCAAAAAGCAAATCTGCAAGAGTAGATCTTCAGGGAGAAAAATTGGCAAGAGTGCAGGAGAAAACATCTGCCTGGTGCCTTGAGAAGTTACTGCTAGCCAAATTCAACATGCCTGGGCTACATGGAATAGTGACCTGACTTGTACTAAGGACAGATGTTCATGTGGTACAACAGGTCAGCTACCTTTAAAATCTGTACGTACTGATATTAGTTCTTGCAACTACAAATATCAGGATATGTATTATTGGCTCAATAAACCCTTGTAAGATAGGCATGTATAGATTAAACTACCAATCATTATTCCTGTTTATCACAGCATTCATTCACTATGACTGCCCAACATCATTTCCAATTCAAATGGCATTTATTACCTACCCACCAGAGCCAGAGCAATGCTTTACGACCGTGTGAAATTCAGCAAAAAAAAATCCATATATCAAATTTTAATTTTAATTTGTTTTAATTTCACTTGGCATATGAGGTGGCAACACTTTAAGCCATAGTTCCCTAATAAATAAACCTAAATGAAATAAGTGTATCCTCACACACAGAAAGAAATAGACCCATCCTAACTTTCTCCCTCACATGTTAGTTATCTATTTGCAATGACTGCTTCTCTTAATGCAAGTTCCCTCCTGCACTTTGAGGAGGTACAGTTAATGCAGATTTAATCCCTTGGGTGAAAGTACCGGTAAATGTTAAGCGGGAGAAATCCCTGACTGGAGACCTCTCTTTCCTTAAATGAAATGCAGTCACAGTGGACGGCCAATTTGATCAAAACAGCAGCAGGGTAAGGGGATGTCTAACCTTTTCCCCTGCATTGTTTTCCCCATCAAAATCTCTGTCTCTTTTATACACATAGCTGCTACCTCCCCAAGTTCTTTTCTTACAACAGAGAGAGGCATTTTGATCAGGAAAATTGTACATGAAAAGGGGTTAAACACCCTCTCTCTCTCAAACTATATGAAAATAATGTATAGATGGTATGTTACACGAGTAAGGATGGCAAAAATGTATAAAACTGGGTCAAATACATGTTGGAAATGTAAAGAAAAAGAAGGTACTTTGCATCATATGTGGTGGGAATGTAGTGAAGTTAAAAAAAATAATGGGAAATGATATATAATGAGTTGAAAAAGGTGTTTAAAATGACATTTGGGGGAAAAACCAGAAGCATTTTTGTTAGGGATTTTAGGACGAGATCTGCCAAGAAAAACAAAGAACTTATTTATGTATGCTACAACAGCGGCAAGAATCTTGTTAGCACAAAGATGGAAGAATGAGGAAATCCCAACGAAAGAACAATGGCAAGAAAAACTGGTGAGCTATGCGGAATTGGCAAAGCTGACATGCAAACCATGTGAGAAGGACAACAGTGACTTCAAGGAAGAATGGGAACTTTTTACAAATTATTTAAAAAGACAACAAAATGATTAGGATTCCTTGGCAGGTTTTGAATAAACATCCACAAATTTATTAGTAGAACATACGATGGATAAGGCAAGAATATGTACAATTCTATAATATGCAGAGAAAATTATGTATAAACAAATCAGAGAAGGGAGTTGAGGGAAGTCTCTGGGGGGTGGGAGAGGGAGGGAGGGGAGGGAATAAAAAGAGGGGGGGATGTAATTGGTGATGTTGATTGATAATTTGTGTAGTTAAAAGTTTTCAATAAAAATGTTTTTTTTAAAAAAAACTCTCTCTCTCTCACACACACACACACACCAATCAAGCTGCAACCATAAGAAGCTGCATAGTTTTTTTAAGGAAGGAAGGAAGGGCAGGCAAGTGTGGGTGCAATAGGTATTTTCACCATCTGTAAGGAATAGGCCATAGCATCCCTCTCTTAAAACAATAGCATTACTTCCCAGCAGTCTTCAAATATAGATGTTCTTGCCTCACTTCACAGCATTCCCACCAAAATTCTGCATCCAAAATAAAATATAAAACCCAATAAATCCTACAAAGAGAGACTCCAATTTTTCAAACTGGAACAGACTGGGCGAATGCTTGACCCTTCATTCTTCTTTTCAGAATTTGGAATTTGGTGTTCTCACCTACTAGAATGAGTTGGAATTTAAGGGAAGGAATCTGAGTGGAAAAGGTGTATAAACACAGGGATCCCTGAACTGACGGCTTTGGTTAAGAGCCCTGCTGGGTTAAAAAGCTGCACCTGCATCTTATGGAAGATCTTTCACAGCTTCAGTGTGTATCTTTTAAACTACTAAAGCACTCACAAAAGCACATAAATTTATTTGAATTAGCTCTACGTATTGTACATATTTTCTTTCTTACAATCTGCTACACCAAAAGACATAGTCAGTGCCTGCCTTCAGTAGTATGGCAGTGGTACTGCTAGCTATGTCTTGTCTTCTATCCAATGTACGGTAAATAAAAAATAAAAATTGTGGTCTCTTCCAATAATTGTTGCCCTGGATTTCTTTGTGCACTGTCAACTTTGGTATGAATAAATTAAAGGTTCAAAAATCAGGCTAATGGCTAAAGGTACTGGATAAGATATCTGACTTGGACTAATGGAACTCCAAAGCATATTGAGGGCACCAACTTGGGAAAGGCTGTTCTTGCCATTGGGCTTTGCTTCAAAACTATGAAAGCCTGTCAGTGGAATGAACAGGTTTAACTTGAAATCCACAGAGTAACATCCAGACCTACACCTGTACATTGCATGCTCTCCATCCACACACTATACAAATTAGCTTGTTATTACATGGAAGCAAGCCCTGTTTACCTCCACGGAACATTCATCTGAGCAAAGTGTTTACAGCGCCAGCTTTCTTTCTCCCTTGCCCACTCTAAACCCAGATTTATGTTTGCATATTTCACACACACACACACACACACACACACACACAAAGATGCTCTTTGTGTGCCATTCTGCACGTGCGTAAATTGGGTGTGCATCTTTTGTAAGCTTCTAATGCAAGCATCGAACACAAAATGAAAAGCCTTTGGCAACTATTCCCTGGAGAGGAACCACAGAAATAAATTATTAAAAATGCATCCATGTTTAAGCAGCACAGGGAAGTGAGGAAACACACAATGCTTTAGGCTGATTTTTGCTTTCATTATTTTAGCGCCCAGATGATGGGTTTTAAAAAGTATACTAGATCTCATTAGCTATTAAGTCAGATTCATTTGGGTACCCACAAATCCAAATAAGCTATGATGCAATAGGCTTAATAGAGGCATATATGGACAGAAAAAAATATGTGTTAAACCGCAAATTTCCTGTCTCAATCTGCTGTTACGAATTAAAATATGATTTCCCATTTATTTATTTCAAGTACTACATGACTTTAGGGGAATGTGATGAGGTAAGGGAAGAAAGAAAAAGGAGTCATATATATCAGCTTGCTACATTTATATCCCACCTTTCCATCCAAAATGCAGCTAACAACAATAAAATCTACAATTAAATACATTAAAAAACAGATTGCTTTGTCATCGTGCTCTGCTGCTAAATTTAACTGATCATGTGTATTACTATTCCTGCCCTCCCTTCCTTCCTTTGGGGTGTTGGTAGTGCTTCAATCTGAGCACGTGAAAGTGAGCACAATGTAGCCTTCCTTGCAAACAACAGCAATCTCTACCTGCTGGCATTGCAAGAGGGAAGTTTAGCCCTCCCAGACAACTTCCTTCCATACAAGTGAACAGAGTGTTGAACTGTAAGCAACAGCAACTACTCTCCTGAGAGGATGCTCCATCCTCCACTCACAGGCAGTGGCATAGCATGGGTTGTCAGCACCCGGGGCTGCATGGAGGGGTGGAAGTGAGGGAAGGACCTCATTCCATGGAGGGAGAGGTCACATCCTGGTTTGCATGGAGAAGCTGTTTTCAACAGAGCCCAGCAACAGAACCATGCAGCTGTACTGAGACAGCACCCGGAGTTGAAATTTTGTGCCCCAACAATTTTGCACCCAGGGCAACCATCTGTGTGGGCTCCATACACCACTGCTCACAGGGAGCCTATAGAGTTGCTATGTGCCCCACAGCAGAGATCACTATAATACACAGGTCTTCTTTCAGCATGACTGCTGAACATAGCAAAATATGACACACACATAGACACGCCGTCTGTTATTTACTAATGATAAAGCAACTCTGACTGGAGGGTGGCTTGAGGGACTTAACAGTGCTGTTTCATGACCCATCTCCATAGGCTTAAAACTTACGGCAAATGTTCCACCCTACCTATGTGCATGCAACATTTCTTGAGCAGTGACTTCATAGTTGGAAGTTACAGTAAAGGCCATTGCACACAGCCCACCTGCTCTGTGTGTGTGCCTGTGCGCGCACAGACATGTGCATGTGCACATGTTCTTTAAATGAGTAGAGTGATTCCAGCTCATCCTACCCAGCTGCCACATGTGGAACTTGTAATTCTGCGTGCCATCCTTAGTGTGCTTTGGGTGTGATGATCAGTAGTCCTCCAAGTTCTGCTTGTACAGAGTGAGTTGGAAAGCATTCACACATGAAGAAGAAGAGCTAAGGAAAACTGTCACAGAGCAAAATGCCCTGTATCTAACATCACTTTCTTATGAACCGCCGTGACCACCAAGGGAGATTCTGCTGGAAGGGAGACTCGTTGCACCACTGACCACTCGCAGATGCCACACGCCAAAAGCAGGAGCGATGGCCCAGGAAGTACACAGTATTTTCCCCCCAAGCAGAGATATTTTCCCCCACATGAATTCGGAGCCACAGTATCTGTTTCCTTTGTTATTCCTGCTAAGCCACCTGAGCCAGCAGCATTAACATCCAGAACCTGTGAGTTACAGATCTCCAAATGTCATGATTCAGAGCGCTTAACAGCCACATCTGGAAGTGTCCGGAATGTTTCTGTAATATTTCATATAAATCTGCCATTTAAATCCACTGCTTTGTCGCCCTATCCTCACTGGAGATGGGGAACGTTTTTCTGCCTCCCCTTTGTGACACCTTTTTAAGTATTTCAAAAGATGTCAACATAAACTCCTTTAATCATTCTCCTTTCTTTCTTTTTCCCCATGCTAAACATACCTAATTCCTTCAACTTTCTTTTCTATTTCACTACCCTCACAGACCTTTTATCATGCTTGTGATCCTTCTCTGAATATTATTCCATTTTTCATCATTGTTTTTGAACTGTTGTGCAGAGAGATGAATATATTACACGATGCCAGGGACTACCAGCCGTGCTTGCATCTTATGAACTCTTCCTGAGCCCTGGACTTACACTTCCCAGGACTAAAATTGACCTTTAATACAAATCCCCCCAGAACCTGTTTGAGATGCTGGAAACATTTGGAGCAATAAGTAGAGGGTTCCTCTGAGCCTCTACAGACTGCACTTTCCTCACCACTCAGTTAAATGCAGCCACAATGATTTTATAAACAGTGCTATATTTTTAATATATGCACTGTAGCTGCTATTATATAACTATAATACACCCTATTCGCCGAAGAATTGATGCTTTTGAATTATGGTGCTCAAGGAGACTCTTGAGAGCCCCATGGACTGCAAGAAGATCAAACCTATCCATTCTGAAGGAAATCAGCCCTGAGTGCTCACTGGAAGGACAGATCCTGAAGCTGAGGCTCCAATATTTTGGCCACCTCAAGAGAAGAGAAGACTCCCTGGAAAAGACCCTGATGTTGGGAAAGATGGAGGGCACAAGGAGAAGGGGACAACAGAGGACAAGATGGTTGGACGGTGTTCTCGAAGCTACCAACATGAGTTTGACCAAACTGTGGGAGGCAGTGAAAGACAGGAGTGCCTGGCGTGCTCTGGTCCACGGGGTCACGAACAGTCGGACACGGCTAAACGACTAACAACAACAACATCAACAATACACCCTAAGCATAAAAAACAGTATTTTGAACTGTGCTCAGAATCAACAGCCAGTTTATAATCTTGGCAAGGTTTGTTTCAGTCTGCCTGCTCCAAGGGTAGGCTGATGTGCATAGCTAGATGCTTATGTAGATAGAAATATGATTTTAAAAGTCCGATAGATTAAGAAATTGGCACCATACTTACACAAGCGCTCCCCAAAATATTTTTCTGACAGAGTTTATTGACTCTTGTTTTTATTGTAGTTTTATGTTTGGCTTGCAAATTGGAAAAGTGTATTTTATTAAACATAAGACTTGGTTTTGCCTATGTTAATAAATAAATAAAAAGTTGTTGAAAACCAAATGAAAAATCCTGGTTTCCCCTGTTTATGATGATCAAATGAGTCTTTCATATTGCATCTTATACTTCACCATTTTTCGCATTTTGAAAGCAAGTTACAGATACCACAACTTAGTAAGTAATCAAAGACTTACTTCATATTTATTTTACCAAAAAAAAAAAGTCATGCCACTTATCTTGTATTAACAGTTCTCTTAGGTAGCGTAAGCTTACTTAATTACTACTGAAGAAGATTATGGATGAAATAAAGAAAAGATTTTCTCTTTTACCCCTCCCCCTAAAAAACAAAACAAAGGACAAACCTGCACACTCTTCCAACAGAAAACAGGACGTTCTGATCCCTTTTGCACATGCAAAAATGGAATAGTTAATTTTGCAAATTTGATAGGAATTGATTACCTGGAATTACTCTAAGTATCCATTTCAGGCCCTAAAAAGGGAATTCTTTGGGGCAGGGAGCTTAGGACTGAAAAGAAATGCTGGAGCCTTATTATTCCTTAAAATCAGCTATGCAGGCACAACATCATTAACAAGTGTACAAAGTATGCATGCATGTATTTCGACTGATGTGATAGACAATAGTAGTTGTGGCCTGTCATACCATCCGTCTGCATATTAAACAGTCCCCAAGTACACATTGACACAGCAGACCTTAATAGCTTGGAAGCCGTAACAATCTATTGAGTCAATAATTGGCATGTTAAAGAGCATCTTGTACTCCATCAGTGTTTTAGCTAATTTGCTTATCTATCTATCTCCTCACCTACCTAAATACATCGTATAGCTAATTTAGAGCTTATACTTCAGCTTTATCCTTTTACACGTTGCACTTTTTGCCTTCGTGGAATATTTCTGAATAACAGGAGTTCGCTGCATGAGGATTTATATATAAAGGGGGGGGTGTTCTCACAACTTATATCACACCTACCTTGCTAGTAGTCACATTTGAGCTTTGTCTAGGCATGCATCCAGGCCATTTCTATTTTGTGGGTGGGATTCAGTTGCATACAAGAAAATTCAGGTTGCGCCGTTAAAATGGATTTGGTGTTCTTGCACAACATAGCTGCTCCCCCCCCCCCCACACACACACACAAAACACAACCTGATGTTTTACAGAAATTAAAATGATGGGGAAATGCACTGAAATGTGTAAGGAAATAGTTGCATGGTGTGACATGGTATAATCTCTGTGCAAGCAAATCAGAGTTGATGCTTAATAAACAGCCAGCATCATACAGCCTTCCTGCAAACTTTGTGCAAACAAAAACCAAGATGAATTCTCAATAAACAGGTTGTATGGAAACGGGCAAGGAAAAGGTTTCCTTTTATCATTTTCCTCACTCACAGCTGGCCACTTGGCCTGATTTAAATCTCTGGAAATCAATAAGACATATCCTGTTCACATACATAGAAAGCAAATGTGCTGCAGTGGCTACATGTATTGATTTAGCGGGTGGCAACCTCATTCAGACCCCAGATCAACCATGAAACTTGATCCGTAGCCTTTTGCAAGTCCTTTCTCAGCCTAACCTACGGAAATGAGCAGCCTAACCTACCTCACAGGCTTAGTGTAAAGCAGAAATGAGCTCTTGGAGGAAAGGAAGGGTGCGATTGGGTAAATGAAGCTCGTCTTGGATCAGTCTTGGAGGACTGTGGCTCTCTAATTATTAAATATACATCCCAATAAGAAGGTTAAGCAAATGAATTTTGTTTATCCTTTCTGAATATAACAAACAAGAGCTAAGCTATCTCTGCAATATTCAAATGTAAGGGAAAATAGCAGTATGATTTAAAAGGAAAGAAACTAAATAGAGAAACTATATAGCATTATTATAAAAAGAAAGAGCGTCATTCCCCAACACTGCACCATGTTCAAACTAGCATTTATTGTAATCACAAAACATATATATCCTGCTTGCCAGTTGCAGAAGAACACACACGCACCCTTCTCCTTTGCATTGCTTGCAATAAGAGCAGCAATAATATGGGTACTGCACAAATAGACACTATCACTTTTCACACATACATTTCAAATTGCTTTTTTAGGTGCATAGTCAACCCTATTATGCACATTTTGCCAACAGGAAAATAATAATAATCTCGGATACATTTTGTGACTTGTCTGGAGCTGGGAGAAGTGTTATAAGGATCCTTCATATCTTGCTTGTGTCAATTTATATTTTGTGTGTGTGTGCAAAATGTTTATGTACATTTTCCCCAAATTACACCACCCTCTGTGAGGAATGAATCAGGTGTAAACGCTTAAATCTTTCCCCAAAAAAAGAAGTTCACACCTTCCTCTCTCTCTCTCTCTCTCTCTCTTTTCTTTCTTTCTTTCTCTCTCTCTCTCATTAAAAGTAAAGGTAAAGGTACCCCTGACCATTATGTCCAGTCGCGGACGACTCTGGGGTTGCACGCTCATCTCGCTCTATAGGCCGAGGAGCCGGTGTTTGTCCACAGACAGCTTCCAGGTCATGTGGCCAGCATGACTAAGCCGCTTCTGGCAAACCAGAGCAGCGCACGGAAATGCTGTTTACCATCCCGCCAGAGTGGTACCTATTTATCTACTTGCACTTGATGTGCTTTTGAACTGCTAGGTGAGCAGGAGCTGGGACTGAACAACGGGAGCTTGCCCCGTCGTGGGGATTCAAACCACCGACATTCTGATCGGCAAGCCCTAGGCTCTGTGGTTTAGACTACAGCACCACCCACATCCCATTCGCTCTCATTAAAGCTACCCACAAAAACTTTGCCCAAATATGAATCTTGCCAATACTCCAACTTTCCTGCTGTGTTTTTGGGCACAGTTGACTCTCCAAGTTTCTAATTTTGTCTGTTTTGAAAACTCCTGTCTTGAATCCCTTCACTGGACCCTCCACCTTAGCCTCCTTTGCTCATCATAGTGGTTTGTTAACTTAGCAGCAGGGATGGCAATAGGATTCTCTTGGTATTGAGCACTGGGCAAGGGTGACCTCAGAAGCCTGGGCAGGTTGGAAGTAGCAAGTGTTTTTAACCTGGCTGATGTCCTGCCTGAAGTGAGAACATACTCCAGGGTCGCTTGGCCATAACATAGGACCCTCTTCCTCTTCCTCTTCCTCTTCCTCTTCCTCTTCCTCTTCCTCCCAGTGGCTTAGGCAGGTTAGAGGCAGCTTGCAAAGATGGTGACACTCTTGGCCAACTGGGTGCCAGTCAGTGTTGAGCAAGAATCCTGCTACATCTTGCTACTGCCAGTAATACAATTTTCCTCCAGGCCCAGATATTGAACTCTAGCATGGCATGAGTAAACCACTGCTATTGTGCTGAACAGAAGATGACCACATTCTTAAGAAAAATGATAGTTGTTTGGCGAAGGAGTGTAAAACTCGCTCTAACCTAAGGGATGAGTTGACTCAGGATTACTGCATTCATAACCCACCGCCCATACTTGGACATCTGACATTATTTTACTTATTTAAGTTTGTTCATATTTCTGTACATTTGTACAACCTCATCCTACTTGCCCTGTGAAGACAGTGGCTTGCGGTACATTTTAAATGAAACAATAGGCAGTCTGCAGGATGTTGAGTGTGCATTTAAATGCAGGAGAAAAGTAGTATGCATGGGAGACAGCCTGGGGTGGAGGGCTACAAGGCCAATTTGTCCTTGTTGTGTCAGAAGCTGATGGGGATCCATGCAATCTACTTTTCCATGGAGGAATCCTTGCAGTTCTATTTTTCTACAGGGCTTCATCATGCCTTTGATATTGCAAACTAAGCACAGGCCATACCAATGAATGCAAAAAAAAAGTATTAAAAATTAACACATTGTCTGCTTAATCTACCCTGTGCTTTATATGCCCAAAATACCAGAGAGAAAGAATTCAGTGCATCCATAATGCAAAAAAAGATACTCCTTTTTCCCATTTCCCCATTGGGCTAAGTCTGGACTTCACTCATCACTGAAGCAATATATGGCAGAAGCTTCCTGTACGAAGGAGGCAGGCAGGCAGAGGGTGTTTCAATTAAGGGCCAAACTAGGCATGGAGCAGAAGACACATGATTCAGTTCTCCCATGGTTTGTTTCTTTAAGGACCATTGCTCAGTGTAAGACCTTTTGGATCTTTAATTCAGCCTCTGTAAGTCAATATAGACAATACTGAGCCACATAGAACCATGTTGTGACTAGGAATAAGGCAGCTTACTGTACCTATGTTTTTAAAATGTAATAGAAGCTGCTGGGGGGAGGGGGGCTGGATCCAATCAGGTCTATGATATGCCTGTGCAGTTAAAAGAAATTCATTCAGAAAGCATTCACAAAACAATTATTATCACTTATTTGTGCCATTTTGTCCAATAAGTACCCTCTGCTTCCAAGCTGTTTGCCCCAATGAGAGAAACTTGGGTGTGCTCATGTGGTCCAGAAGGCAGATCAAGAATGCAATCAGGTTTTATGTTTTATGGATAGCTATGCCCATTGATAATAGATGTGAAGGCAGCTAGATTATGATACCCGCCACCACTTTTCCCCCAAAACCTTTCTGAAATGTTATTTTCTGCCATTAACATCAATAATCCCTGTTGTAGTAATATTATGGCAATTCCCCACCAACCAAGTTAAGGGGAAGCTAAGTATAATGATTTTTTTTCACTGGTGCTTTTGAGATTGATCGTGTGAGATATCAAAAGTCAAAGTTCTTCAGACAGCTATTAATATGAAAATTGGCACTGCATATATTATGGTAAAGATGACAGATTATTTCTGGTCGGCATCTCTAATGGTATAATACCTGGTCAGTATTTAACCCGGTCAGGGGGGTTCCTCTGGCTCACAGGCCCAACTAGACCCAGAAGGGATCCTAATTTGGCCAAAGGTCATTATTCCCCAGTCACACCCAGCTGCCCTACATGTGACATCATATGACCCCAGTTAGAGTGGGTGTAGCCACTGCTCCAAAGGAGCAATCAAGAGCCTTAAATGCTCCTCTGCGAGTGGGATTTACATCTAGGGCTTTTTCAGATGGTGCCCAATGCAAGTCTTGCTGGGACTGGCGCCACTCAGAAGCTCAACTTGGAGCTGATCACTACAAAGGCCCTTTTCCTTTTCAGTCTATCTTGAATTCAAGCAGGTCTGCAAATGGCAAAGTTCCACTGCAATCATGATGCTGCTAAGTGATTGACAGGTACAGGTGCCCCCACCCAGCTGTGTAAGTGGACCATGGGACTGGGTAAAATCAGCATCCAAACTGCTGCCTCAATCCTGGTCCTGTCATCTAAAGGTAAAGGCAAACAGTTATGTCTGCAGTTATCATGCCCAAGTGTCAAGCACATGCAGTCTCCCATACTTTCTCCTCTGGCTTGACGAAGAGAAGATCAGGTGCTTTTGCTTCTTTTAAAAAATAATAATTATAATAATAATGGAGTATGGTGTTTAAATACAGGCCTTTTGTTTAAACTTAACTACAGTGGTACCTCGGGTTAAGTACTTAATTCGTTCCGGAGGTCCGTTCTTAACCTGAAACTGTTCTTAACCTGAAGCACCACTTTAGCTAATGGGGCCTCCTGCTGCTGCCGCGCCGCTGGAGCACAATTTCTGTTCTCATCCTGAAGCAAAGTTCTTAACCCGAGGTAATATTTCTGGGTTAGCCGAGTTTGTAACCTGAAGCATATGTAACCCGAAGTACCGCTGTATTGTTTAGGGAAACAAGTCAGGACCAGCAACCAAAGTTTGAAGTTAGTTTAAATTTGTACAGCTTTTGGACTTTGTGGCTATGTTTGCACATAGCACTAAACCATGATTTAGTGCAGAGGTGGGTAACTTAGAATCATAGAATTGTAGAGTTGGGAGAGACGGCTTGTGGCCTTTCGGACTTCAACTGGTTGCTCTTCCCTAGTTTAAGGTTACACACACAAACATGAAGCAGATGATGTGAGTCTCAGGCTCGTGAACTATCCTCTCCCCTTTCCTTCTCCTACAAAGCTGGGAGAAGGCTTTTGACAGAATTCATTTCACAATCCAAAAAAACAAACAAAACCACCCTGATTTGTCATTGCCTATGAAGCAGTGATGGTGGTTTAAAACAAACCCTGATTAATTAAACAAGCCAGACAGCCACAAATCTCTGTTTGTTCTGATCTCTGGTTCAGGCGTAATGACAAGCCAGCTTTCATGGAAAGTGAAACGAACTCTTTCCTTCCTGCTCATGTTTAGTGTCACATGAGAAGTGGGGCAACAAGTAACTGTGGTTAGTTGAAAATGGAAACAAAAGCTTCTGATCTCCTCACAGCCACATAGGAGGAGGACAGAAAGAGCCTGATGTTCATGTATGCAATGCTAAACCTCAATTCAGTGATACATCCAAACACAGTCATTGCTAAATGTGCTAAGAGTGGTTTCAACACACATTCCATTCATTCTGAGGCTCCCACCCCCAAGGAAAGACAATGTGTGCTCATACCACTTCTAACATGCTGGGAATGTCTGTTCTCCCACTAATCTAGACTAATTTGGCAAATTTCTCCATTTCTCTTTCTGAAAAATGGAAATTCAAAATTACCTTACCCATGAAACTGTTGAGGATGGATATGATAAAGAATATGAAATACTTTGCAATTAAAAAGGCTCAATGAATTAATAACTTGGATTCAACAACAAAAATATCCTTCGCTGTAAGAATTAAATGTGAGTTTTGGACCATGGCATAGCTATATGCTCTACAGAAAGCTTAACCAGACCTTTCTCTTTTGTACAAAATATTGTTTATTGGTCTGCATTGTTTTCCATATCATGCTAAAACAGCTTTCATATTTCACCCTTCATTACAGTTTTCCATTGCATGTATTAGATAAGGCAAGGACAATTTTTGCTGCTGTTTATCTGTCGATCTATCTATCTATCTATCCATCCATCCATGATCCAACTGTCCATTCTGTACTAATAATCATGGTCACTGCACATCCAGTCTGCTTCACAGGGTGATGAAAATGAGTTCTCTAGCATTACTGTAAAACGTACGTTTTAAGTGGGTTAATAAGGACCGGGAGACAGTTTCAACCAGCAGGTTATTTGCCTTCAATAAATTGATTCCTTCTTCCTTTACACACCCTGTGCATTGGGCAAGTGTAATTTAAGGCAGCCCAGGCTGGCTGACATCTGTTTCGTTACTAGATATACATTTGCCAAGAAGCTGGACAGCAATATCCATTTGGTATTCACAGAAAGTACTTGCAGAACAATAATGACAATAATTGCCTCTGATTCTTGTGTTTACAACATTGCCAAAGAATCATTAGGGCCTTATTTATAGATAATGCTTATTAATCACATGGATTTGAATTCTGGAATGTATTAGATTAATATTCTTTTGTAGCCTAGTTCTGCCCTAATGCTGTGAAAAGCGTTTGCTGAAGGCAATTCACCGGAATAACTTATGGGGGGAAAGTTAAATACAGCTGGTAATCTGCAGGTAACAGATAAAGAGCATAGGTGTGTGTGTGTGAGAGAGAGAGAGAGTGTCTCAGTTAGTACATCAAATGGTTGGTGTGGAATTGTCTTTACAAAGGCCTTCCTCTCAGATGTTTTCAGAAATAGCAACTGGTGCATAACACTGTGGCCAAACTGCGTACAGGGAGCCGGCGTACAGCTTCTGGGTCATATGGCCAGCATGACTAAGCTGCTTCTGGTGAACCAGAGCAGTGCACGGAAACGCCGTTTACCTTCCTGCCGGAGTGGTACCTATTTATCTACTTGCACTTTGACGTGCTTTTGAACTGCTAGGTTGGCAGGAGCAGAGACTGAGCAATGGAAGCTCACCCCGTCGCGGGGATTCAAACCGCCGACCTTCTGATCGGCAAGTCCTAGGCTCAAACCCAATCTGGACTTTGGCCATGTTTTGGTACCCCATCGCATTTAAAGAAACAGTAGCATAAGGAATTATCGCAAAGGTTAAGGTTGCAGCCCCTCCCCACCCCCCAGAAATCTGAGCATTGCTCAGAGGGGTGCAGCTGGCAGTGGTATGAGATGGGGGGTTGTGGCAGCAGCTAGGTTTTGGAAATCCATCCCCCAGGAGATTCTCCCTCCCACTTTACAGGCTTTCTGATATTCAGTGGAAACTTATGTTTCATCAGTAGGGCTGGTTCTCCATTATTCATAGGTGGCACAAGTTGGGAGACAGCATCCCCCTAACTAGCCTGCTGTCCTCAGATGCTGTGGAGGATACTATCCCATTGCCAGCGTTAAAATAACTGGCAGTCCAGTTAGCATATATACGTATGTAGAATGGGAGAGTACCGTCTTCTCCTTTCCCTCAGGCAGCAAAATGTCTTGAGCCAGCCCTGCTCATGAGGACTTTGATTGGCAGGGAATTTCTCCTCATTATTTTGATATTTGGGTTTGTTTGGTATTTGTGTGTGCATGCATTGGTTTTTTGTTCGTTATGTTAATTTATTTTTGTTACTTTTTGATTGATTATTGTACTGCCTCTGTGTGTGTTTTAATTTAATGTTTGCATGCTGCTTTGAAAGCCTTCGGTGGGGGGAAATCTGTCAAACATATTTTTTTATATATGAACTGTTCTAAAACCTAAGACTCCTTCACACATTTCATTCCTCCTAATCAGAGGGAGAGATTACAATGCAACCCCATGAATCAAGTCTGCACCGGCACACAGAATGGACTGCTAACCCGTGAATCGGTTAAAGAAGTTCTTGCGGTGCACTTTGTACAGAAGTGTGTGCTTCTTTTTTCAATGTAGAACTTATCTCTGTGTTGGAAAAATGTTACATATAAAGCTGTTCTAACCACATTGGTCTGGATTCAACTAACAAATCCAACTAGCAGAAGCCAGAACACAGACTTCCATTAGTGCATTGGGGCTTACCTCACTTTCCTTCCCCCCACCATTTGCCACATACACACACCAAATTTTCTCGGGGGGGGGGGTGTCCAGGTGAACACCCCCCTAAATAGTTTACCCAGAGAGGAGATGGAGTCTTGTTCCATCTGGCAAGCTGAAATTCTTGTGCTCATGAAACAATTGTCATAGCACTATGGTGAATTCCTCTCCTTATTAATTTCAAAGTCGCATTGTGTCCCATTGAACTTACTCCCTAGTAAAGTGTGCATTACAGCCCTAGAAGCCCAAACCAAGGCTATATTCCATGAAATAAAAGCAGTCCAAGAATCCTTAGATCATTTATGCAAGTGAAGCCCCACTGACTGCTACTCTGGGACTTCCCTATTTAGAACTATACGACTATTTTATTGTTGTGGACTGAACAATTCTATATATCTCTAAGCCATGGGTAGGCAAACTAAGGCACGGGGGCCGGATCCAGCCCAATCACCTTCTAAATCCAGCCCGCGGACGGTCCGGGAATCAGCCTGTTTTTACATGAGTAGAATGTGTCCTTTTTATTTAAAATGCATCTCTGGGTTATTTGTGGGGCATAGAAATTCATTCATATATTTTTTTC
Source organism: Podarcis pityusensis (assembly GCF_964106645.2). Lineage (NCBI taxonomy): Eukaryota > Metazoa > Chordata > Lepidosauria > Squamata > Lacertidae > Podarcis > Podarcis pityusensis. Next base: position 77,387,606 of record NC_138027.1, read on the forward strand.
AAAATATATTCCGGCCCACCCACAAGGTCTGAGGGACAGTGGACCGGCTCCCTGCTGAAAAAGTTTGCTGATCCCTGCTCTAAGCAATCCCTGTTGAGTTAAAGCATTGTAAAGGATTGTAGTCTTAATTGTTCTCTTATAGCCTGATCCTATACACATTTACCTGGGAGTAATCCTCACTGCATTCCGTGGAACTTATCCCTGATAATGTTTACTTGGGGGGAGTAAGTGCCATTCAACTCAATAACATTTGCTGATAAGTAAACATGCACACAAACTCATTCTGTAAAAGAAGTGGGAAGATCATGTTATTTGTGCATGTTATATTAGGATCTACTTTGATGTTAGATGTGTAAATGTTAGACAGTCAGTGAGGTGTGGTGGTTAGAGTCTTAGACTCGGACCTGAGAGACAAGTTCAAGTCCCGACAGGGACATGAAACTCACTGGGTGAGTCCCCAGCTCTCAGCCTAAACTCTCAGACAAAGTTGTTGTGATGATAATAATATAGAGAGGGGGAGAGAGTCATGTATGCCAGCTACCATGAGGTACTTGGAGCACAGGTGAGCTACAAATCCAAGAAAAAATAAATATATTGAAGCAAGCTATTCTTTTAAGGATGACTTATCTAATATGTTTATACATTTATAGGGTACATAGATGATAGATATACAAATTATCCTGCATATATTATGGAATGTTTTGTTTTTAAAGAGGTCACTGGCAGATATGTTTCCAAACGTAGAAGCATGCGGTGTCACAGCTCATAGGCTCTACTTGTTAAAAGTCCCAAACATTTAAAAAATAATAATAATAAACATTACAAATTATGCTTGAATAATATCAGTGTCTGTTGGAGTGGATACAGTATCAGAATTGAATATATATATATATGGGCTTGAATTTGAAATCAGCCATGGTAACCGAGTGGCGTTGGGCAAGTCAAGGCCTCTCTGAGAAATGGACATAGTAAGGCTCTGTTTCATAGGTTTGCTGTTAGGATAAGGTTTTTACATACAAAAAGTGCTTGTTAAACTACTAGCCATAATGAGTAAGGGAAAAGAAATAAGGAGGAATTAAAGCTGCAACATGCAACAAGCAATCTGAATATCAGCTGTGTGAATTTAAATTTTCCTTTGTCACTGGTTCTTAATATGCTGGGGGGGGGGGTCTCTAACACCAATGCTACTGCAGAACCTGCCTTTTTTTCTTTTTTTGGTGTGCAGTCAGCGCCTGAAATTTGCATTTAAACAAATGACATAGAGAACAATGTACCATGTCTTTTTTTTCTCTCCCCCGTGAGACTGTTCTTCAAGTATAATGTAAAGAACTGCTAACTTTAAAATTACATTTCTGTCTGCCTTTTTAACCTACTGTTGTGACAAGTAATAACTGACTTCTTTAACCAAAAGAATTTGGGAAGGGGAAAAAAATTATTCTAGACCTGATTCATCTTGTTTACAGTGAGTGCTTTATAATGAATGTTTCACCTGAGTAGTCAGTCACATTCCTTAAAAAAGAATAAAAATGCAAATCTTTCAAAATACAAACATCGAGGAGAAAAAGAAAATGTTGTTCAATGCTTTCCTTTTTAAACTCATGATGTCTGCGGGGGATATTTGTTATTTACCATATACCCTAAAGTACATTAACTTATACCATACACCTGGTTTAAAATATGTTGACATGAACGTAAGATCGATTAATTGAGTATAACTTGCTCACTGATAGTCTAAATGCCTATGACCAGAATAGCTCAGTTGCCCCGAGGGAAAGTTCAGTTGGCAGAGCATGAGACTCTTGATCTCAGGGCTGTGAGTTTGAACCCCACATTGAGCAAAGGATTTCTGCATTGCAGGGAGTTGGTCTAGATAATTCTCAGCATCCCTTCCAACTCTATGAGTCAGAATGGGGAGCCAGAGACCCTCCAAACATTATTGGACTCCATCTGGCTGTATCCCTGAACACTGGAGAAGCTGGCTGAGGCTGATGGGAACTGGGAGTCCAACAACATTGGGAGGACCATCGCTTCCCAATCCCTGACATACGACATGGTGATCTGCTATCCAAACTGGGGGTGCCCATTGGGAAAGTACAAGGCCCTGGGCCCCAGTAGCTCTTTAGATTCTAGTCTCAGTACGTAGTTTCATGAATGCATTCAGGCTTCCTAGGAATCCCAGCCATTTTGCTTAGAACAAAAATGAGTTTGATGAAGACCTAGAGCACACAACTCAGAGTCAACTCTAGAAAACAACAGTGTGGAAATATTGTTTCTGGATTACTTTCACACTTCTGATGAAGGTGAACAGGTCTGAAATTTTAGCCATCCTTCAGGTCTGGGTCTGTATTTCCATATATCTAGCCAGCTAAGCAAAACTCCATAATGTCAGTAAATACTAGGTAATTAATTCACATATTGTATGTGACACTGCCTCCCCCCCCCCCACACACACACACAAACCTTGTTTTTTACTATTAGCTTCCCACCCCCAAAATGCACTGACACAACCGATAACTAAAAATAACTAAAAATAAAAAATCACGCACAGTTGGAAGTTCCACTAGCAAGTGTTCTGTATTCATTTCTATGTATGTCACCAGCATCATACAAATGAGATTGACCTTGCAATCAAAAAGAAGTGTTCAGGAGATAGGATGATATTAGCAATGCTCTTTCATTATGTGTAATGTTAGCTTTTTATTCTGAAATTGTTCAGACCAAATTGGTATCCCAGACCAAACAAACATTTACTTGAAAATCAGTGCCTTAGGCTGATCATCGGTTGTTATATTCTTCCATAAGTTCCATCAATATGTACTTTCATTATTTAGAAGACAGGAACAAATTCTGACCTGTGTGTTTTTAGCTTTGCCATGTGAGTACATGTACATTACATTACAACATCCATGTTTAAGGCCCTATATAAGGTTTGCCTGCCTTTTTCAGAAATTTTAAACTGCTTTACACCCCATTAAGATTGAAATCTTATATCTACTTATTTAGGAGTGAGTTTCATTGAACTGAATGCCTTACTTTTGAGTAAACATAGATAGTATCCATGGGGGAAGGGGAAGTCAAATCTTACATGTGAATCCTTGAAAACAGACTTGTTCTTAAATGCAATATTAGAAACTGATCTCAAAAATAAAATACTTTCATGTATGCTGATTTTGAGTCATTCAAATTGTTAAAATTGGTGTTAGATGGGTTCTAAACGGTTTCTGCTTGCATGCATGAGATGAGCACTGGAATAAACAGCAAACCAATTTGTTTAAGTGAACCCACAATGATGGTGCTACACTTCATTTTTTATATAGGGATTCTGAAAAATTAAGCAAATTCTCTGTAACTGGACAGCCTGACATAAAGCATACATCTACCGATTTTTCTATCCTAAAATCCCAGGTTGTCAAAATTATTACAGTAACATTACAACCACAAAACAGAGGCCACAGTAAAAGCGAGAGAAAGTTAACCATAGCAAAATCAAATGGAATGCATTTTCAAATGAAAACTCTTTCTCTGAATATTGGTAACACTAGGCTCCGAAGGCTTCCCAAAGTAGAGAACTTCAAAGAGCTGGGCCTAAATACAGAACACACTATGGAATTATGGGACCTGCAGTTGTCCTCTTTCCCAAATCTCAGTGGTCAGGAGGAAAACAGGCCCTAAGATACACAGGTTTGAAACTGTTGTAGGTTAAAACCAATACTTCGAAATGAATGCAGCTAGAAGAATCTGGCATAAAACAGAATGGGCTTCAAATAAATGATTTATTTCCTCATAGTGATATTTTAGTTTCTGACAGTGCAAAGACTAATTCAGCATGGATTTGTATGTGTGATGTGAGACAGAGTGTTACTTTTCAGAATCAAGTTTTCCCCATTAAAAAAAAAAATACACAATATATCAGTTACTGGGGGGGGGGAATCTAAATATGACTGCTAAATTGATGTTTTATCTGTAAAAGGCCAAAATAATCGTGGATTTAATCTCCTAAATGTATAAAGTCATTGCTTAATTTCTCTCTCTCTGTGTGTGTGTGTGTTTCTGTGTGTGCATTCTAGATGCTAAAATGTTATAATTTGTGCCTTCTTTTATTTAATAGGTTTAGCATAAATGGCTCTTTTTGTTGTTTCTTAATAGGATTTCCCCTGAATATAATATTATATATAATTTTACCATTTATAAGAATTTAAATAACTTTTTTAAATCAGAAATAAGATTCATATTCAAAACAGATATTATGTTTTACTAATGGATGTAATTGTATTTATACACACACATACATATAGATGCTGAGAAGCTACAGATATGATACTGCAAAGAGTTTGTTTTCTCTTCCCTCATAGCCCTCCACTTTAATTCCAAATCTGGTGAACAGGACATTTGTGAAAGTTTGTGAGCATACTCTTTGACAGAACCAAGAAATGTTTAAATACAGAATGTGTTTACATCCTGCATGTAGGTTTAAAAATATAAAGAACATTTTTACTGTATAGAAAATATAATCTGCGCTAACAAGCAAGAAAATGTGATGTCGCTAAATAGAATATATATATATATATACACACACAAACACATATATATATAGTTCTGTTTCCCAATCTACAAGCCAAAACAAACCTTGTTCAAATGAATGGGATTAAATTAGTTTAAACCCAAATACACTATTTTAACTATGCTGTGGATCTGGCTGTATGTATTGGTGAACTGCAATATAAACCACTAAAATGCTTTTCTTTTTTGTCTTTTTGTTTTTGTTTATCTGAATTTGATCATGTTTTTGCAGAAGCAAATATTTCTTACAGTGTGCCATATCATGTGATACTATCTTGTTAGATTTGAGTCCTCTGCTTCCTTGCAGCAGGTCTTTGCACATGTTCCCTTTTCTATTGTCGTTTCTGCTTGCTTCCTAAATGAAACCTTTACGTAAAGGAGACGAGTGCCCAGGACCACTCTTGTAAATACTTTCTGTGAGCTTAACACCATGACATTGAGTTCCTAATGCTTTGACTAAACACACTCACTGACAAGGAAGACAAACCTCAAGTGAAATTCTGTGCACACATACGTGGAATAAAAAAAATCTGCAGTGTTTATTTTCCAGAAAATATGTTTAGGTCTGAGAAGCCAGATCATCAAGGCATGATTCTCTTAGACTTCAGCAGGATAAAGATAAGGCCCCAACTGTGACCCTATTGAAACACTGTGGCTGGAGTGCTGAGTGGAACCAAAAGTTTCTCTTCCAGCTCAAAGAAGTATCATGTTGCTTTTAACAGTTAAGTCCAGAGGAAACTAGTCCTACCTAATGAATACATACATAAAGGAGCTAGGCTTAAATCTACAAAACCAATAAAGGCCAGAAAGTGATGCAAATGAGCAGTGATATCATGAGTACACCTAATAAGAACACAAGGCCATCCCACTGGAATCAATGGCAAAATTCTGATTGCCTTATGGCTGTCAACGTTCTGGATTTAACCTTTGTGCCATTTTGCTAGAAGCTCTTGCAGCGATCACTTTGCTACTATAAGGAGCATTAAACTTAAAAATAATAATTGCAAATGCACTTTTTTAAACCTCATATCCCAGATCCACATTTTGCTGTGAAATACATTAACAAAAAAGTGTTCTCTCCCTTTGTGGTGGTTGCAACATATGACAGCATTTTAAGCAATGTATTGTATTGAGGCCACCACTTACTGAGGAATTTCAGTTAATTGGTTTATAGCCGTAATGTACAAAAATAATGTGCTGCACTATAAATATATTACATATAGGGAGAGGGGGAATATTGGATATTACACATAATAAGGTGTATTTATATAGGTAAGATAACATGCCATCCGTTTCTACATAAGTCTAATTATAAAATACATTATATAATATTTGATACATAATGGATAGTATAAGAATGGATTGGAGTGTTGTGTTTGTGTTCATTGACTCCTCCAAATTCTTTTCCTTCTAGTGAAGTGTAAAATAAAATTAAGCATCACGATCCAAAACAGATTTGGACATGCTTTTGGCTTAAGCACCCCAAATTCTGTGCTGGATTGTTGCCAGTTTTTACTGCTTCTAATATGTCATTCTTACTATATTTGACTTTCAAAGGTTTGCGGGGTTTTATTTAAATAAAAAAAAATCAAGACTGTGATAATAAGCCACTCAACTTGGAAATAAATTTCATTTAAATCAATAGGAACTACTCCCCAGTCAAAGTGTTAAGATCAAGGTGTCAAGATGTGGTTCCATATATCTTTTAAAAATATGGCAAAATGTTGAATCAAACTGATGGAATCCAAAGTGAGGTATTTACAGATAAGAAAAAGGTAGCTAAAGTGGAGTGGGGTGAAGTTCTGATTAATTTTCAATACAATACATTTCAAATATTAATATTTCCCATGATTTATTCACTGGCTTCCATGTGTCATTTCAAGTTAGTTGCACATCATATTTCAAAGGGAAAATATGGGGTGTCCCCCCCCCTCAGTACAACTGTTCTGTTAATTCATTTTGTAATATCTGTGTGGTTAAAGCAAATGGATCTGAACTAAATTACTTATGCCAGAACCATGCTGAATGTATCAGGATATGCAAGTTTACATTATTTTCTTATGCATTATTTTCTTTTCTTCCCACCTATGTTATCTAGCCTAATTGGGGGATCTGCTTATTTATTTATTTTACATGTGTTTGTGTGTAGAATGAAGTTGGGTATACGTTTTTTAAGCCTTCTGTAAGTTAACAGCTCTATTTAAATTAGTCATAAATATGAGAATGCTAGCCTCATTCGCACTTATCTTACTAAATAAGCACCTTGTTGAATTCATTATTAAATTTCTACTACTACTCCTTAGTGACTGTGTGATTGCCTCAAAAATATAGCTGAAAAAACTCAGTGAGATATTTCATATATCCTTGGTTACCGAGATTAGATCATTTTTTTCTTGATGCCTGAAGGTAAATTACTTCAATATAATTTCTAAATAAATGAGTAAGGACTAACTCTAAGATCAGACCCTGCTAGGATATATATATATATACAGCCAAACATAATGCAAATATGGCTAGCCTTAAGTGGAAAATGTGTCTAAAAAGGTTGGAAAGTTATGTTAACCAGTGAACAAGTGCCAGCAACTTTATGATAATGACTACCTGCCAAATTATTTGCTAATATATACTAGAAAAAAATACATATCTAAGCACTGAATAAATTTAAAATTAGACAATGGGAAAATCACAAATGCATTTTTAAAAGTATTTCCCCTCAAAGGTGGCATGCGAATAGAATTACAAAGCTGTGATCTGTTTCAATGCAGAACTATATTTAATGTGTAACAGGTAAGTCTTTGTCTATTCTTCCCTGTATTTTGGATTTTAAAACAAAATAATACACATTATATATACTTATCTGGAAGCAACTCACAAATTATTTTCATGATTGAAATAAATCATAGATTTATTGGTAGGTGACAGTAAATGCAATATTTCCATATATGAGCTATAAAATGTTCTCCACATTTCTACCAAGTCTTCAAATGCCACAACTTTAAAATGCAGATATAGATATATTAAAAAAAACTCTAGCATACCAACACAAAAATCAAATGTCTCCTTTTCCATTTAGTGTTTTTATGTCATTAAAACCTCACAAACAAAGCAAATGTACAACAAGACAGAATAAACTGGGGAAAAGGGGGGTTGTTGGTTAAAAAAAAAAAAACTTACTGAGCACACAGGAAATGAAGGATTTTCTTCCACAATGATACCAACCTTCTAGGTAGTTCCTGGGTTAACAGATCAGCCCCTGTCAAGGAGAAACTAGTGAAGTCTCCTTTGATATATATTTAGAGAGAGAGAGAAATAGACGCCTGCAGTTGGGGATCGGGAGAGGAGGAGGATGGCTGGGAGGCGGGGGGGAGAGAGTGCAGTCAAACTTGGGTACCAAATTTTAGGGAAGGGCTGCTTTTTTAAATGATGCGGGGAGGGGAGTGGGAGGAGATGGAGAGGGGAATCGTCGGGATCAGAGGAGCGCTTCCCACTCGCCTACCTCTCCCGGTCCATCTCCATCACCATCTTCACACGCGCGCGCACACACACGCCCCTCTTCCGCCACTTATCCGCGCGCATCCTCTGCTCTAAAAGAGAGGCGCCAGGTGGCGGGGAGCAGGGAGCGGGGGGGGGAGGACGGGGACGCTAAGGCCACTTCTTCTTAATGATCCGTCATCAGCCGGGGTGACTCGCGCGCGGCGGCGGCGGCGGCGAGCCGAGTCCCGGGGCTGCGCGCCTCGCGCCTCGGCTCTAGGAGAACCGCCCAGCCCAGCCCAGCCTAACCTAGCCGACGGCCGGGGTTAGAGGCGGCGGCGACAGGCAGGCAGAAGCGAGCGGCGAGAGCGGCGGCAGGATTCCTCGGCTGAGGCGGGAGCGAAGGGGCTGCAGAGCGGCGGCAGGCAGGCGGGCTAGTCGGTCCAATGGTCCGGCTGGATAGCGAGCGGAGAGAAGGCGGGAAGGGGAACGGCAGGCTCTGCGTGCGTGTGTGTGTGTGTGTGTGTGTGTGTGTGTGTTCTTTTCCCCCTTCCTTCTTTGGTTCCCCTCACCCTCCCTCAGGTAAAACGGAGACTCCCCTCCCCCTCCCCCTCCCCCACCCTCAGACCTCGGTCTTGCCTGACGGGGGGGGGGCACCGCCACCACCACCCTCGACCCTGAGGAAACCAAGCTCGACGGCGGCGGCAACGGCGGCTGGGGGGGGGGGGCAAGGGAAGGGAAGGAGGCGTCCGAGGCAGCGCGCGCGCGTGTGTTGGTGGTGGTGGGGTGTGTGGCGGAGAGGGAAGGTGGCGGAGAATTGAACTCTGGAAAGTAAACCAGCCCAAATGGGAGACTCAGGTTGGCCAATTGGTTGCGTCGTCGCTTTGGGCGGGAGGTGCGGGGTGGGGGGGGGAGAGAGAGAGAGCGCGCGCGAGGGAAAGATGCGTTGGCAACATCGCGTGTGGGAATGTGGCGGGGGTGGGGTGGCGGGAGGAGGGGGCTCCTCGCCTTTCCTGAGGCGGTGGGGGTGGGGTGGGGCTACCTGGCACGCCGCGCGCTCTAGTTTTCCCTCAGCGAGGTGTTTAGCTTGACTGGACTGGCGCTGTCTGTCGGGGGAAAGCTTATCTTCCCGCTTGCCTGCCTTCCTCGCTCTCCCGCCCGCTCGCTAGTTGCTGCCTCTCTTTCCCTCTCGCAGCCCAGAAGCCTCCAGCAAGGGTCAGGCAGAGCCCAGGAAAGCAATTAAAGGCGCATCTGCCGCTCTTGTTTGCCTTTCCGTCGTCCGAGGAGGTCCGGCTACTGCCAGCTCCCTGAGGGATGGACGGCTTCCCTCCCTGGAGGGACGGGGGTGGAGAGACTGAGAGAGAGAAAGCGGAGATTAAATCCAAAAGATTAAAGTGAAAGTCTGCCTTTCTTTTCCCCCTCCCGTCAACACACATACACACACGAGGGAGACACGGTTTTTCATTTCTTTATTGTTTAAAGAGTTCCCAGCGAGAAGACTCCACAGCTCTCCACACTCACAGCCCGCCTCTCCTCAGCCCGCGCTCCTCTAATGTCTGGTGTTCGCAGAGGACTAGTCTCTTGGCGCCCGCCGTCATTCCCCTCATCCGCCTTCTGGCAACTTCGCTGCGAAGAAACGCCAGCGGCGAGGCGTCGATCTTGGGCTGGCTGGCTTCGCTCCCGGCCTCAGGACACCGAAGGCAGGCGGAGGGGAAGAAAAAATGTAAAAAGAGGAAGGGGCCCGGCCTTTTCGCCGCCGCCATTGCCCCCTTCCACGGTGGCACCGGTGGGAAACCTCGACTACATAACAGCTGGGGAGAAGGGAAGCCTCACAGAGAAGGCTGAGGGGATGTTATTTCCCGCCGCTTTGGAAGTGGGAGCTCCGAGACGTGGAGACTAATTGGCCCCTGACAGCAGCCCTTCTATAGAGAGGCTCTGTGGAAAGGAAGGCGGCCTGTGGCAGCAGCGCGCGGGTGGGTATCTGTCCGCGCAGGGCAAGCGCGATACCTTTAAAAGATTTGTGAGCCCCGAAGAAAAAATAAATAACAGAGAAGAAAAGGAAGGCAGGAGGAGCAGATTACTTTAAGCGTTCCGTTTGTCGGCGATCCAATTTTATTAGGATTTACTCTAATTTGCGCCGCGCATCCCTGGGGAAATAATGCCTTGATTAATGTAATCCTGCGCTGGGATCCCTCCACAAATGCCCTTCTCCCTGGAGAAGCCTCCTGTTTGACAAACAAAAAACAGAGCAGCAACTCTTGCAATCTGCACTCACCTTTAGGAGCTGGGCGGGGATTGCGGGCGGGGGGGGGGATTGGGATGGAGAGAAAAGTCGCCTCTTCAGACGCGGTGGCAACATTTTTAGAAGAAGGGGAGGGGACCGCAATCCTGGCCTCCTGTTTGTGCGCACGCCCGTCAGCGCGCCCAGGCGGCAACCCCAAGAATTGTGCAGCCCCAGAACGGCTCTTCTTCTTCTTCTTCTTCTTCTTCTTCTTCTTCTTCTTCTTCTTCTTCTTCTTCTTCTCCTCCCCCCTCTACCCCCAACCACACACATATCCCCTCGCTTAACTCTATCGATGTCCCTTTTGTCACACACACATCCTTCACATCATTGGTTGGTATGTGGGTGTCCCCAGCACCACCACAAGCACAGCAGGTCCCTCAGCAAAACGATCTCAGCTCTCCTGGTCCAGAAATCAGCTACGGCCAATAATACTTCCTGCCCTGCTGCCAGAAGCAGTAGTCTGCGGTAGAATAGCCTTCCCGGCAGCCTGCTCCACTGGCAGTAGGGCAGGTGGGTGGAACAAAACCGGAGGTGGGGGGGGGGGCGTTCAGGTAAGCTGAGGAACCCGTTCCAGTTCCTCCTGTTATAACACACAGAAACGCGCGCAGGTCCACTGGGGCTCCCTCAACTTTCAAGAACAAGCTCGGCTACCGCCTCCTACACTCGCCAGTCATGGTACAGGCTAGTCGCCACAAATCGGCCTGAGGAAAACATTGTGCTTTTGTTTTCTGAGGGAAAGCAAACCTTTCTGAGGCTGCCTTCCATGCGCTTCTTCACAGAAGCCGAGCGCCAGTTGGGGTTTTTGAAATCTACCCTCTCACTCCTTAAAAATAAAAAAGAGGGGGGGGGCGGACAGAGAAAAAAGAGAAAAAGCCCATTGGGGCCCAACCCACCCCGCTTTGAAAAGGCTATTCTGGCGAGCTGGGAGAAGCAGCGCGCGGTTGGCGTTCATGGCGCCGTGACGAAGCCTGAGGAAGACGAGCTCCCCTCACAAAATGAAGTCTCTCTCTCTCTCTCTCTCTCTCTCTCTCTCTCTCTCTCTCTCTCTGTGTGTGTGTGTGTGTGTGTGTGTAGAGTTGCCACCCTGTTCAAAGCAACTCCAGGAGCGTGTGGGGAGAACGAGGCTGAAGAGAGAGGACTCCATCGACTCCACCAGGTGGTCTCACATTGTCCTTCTCCTCCAAATGGGCCTTTCCCGCCGATTTGGCCCCTGCCCCGCCGCTCTGCTCGCAGCGCCTCCGCGGCTGCGCCTTCGCCCTGCCCGCTGCCTCCTCTGCTCCAGGCCCCCTGCCATTTCTGAGCAGCTCGGCGGGGCTGGAGGGGAAAGTGGTGGCCATGAGGAGAAGAAGAAGAAGAAGAAGAAGAAGAAGAAGAAGAAGAAGAAGAAGAAGAAGAAGAAGAATCTGGCGGGGGGGGGCGGGAGAGGAACGCGGAGAGGCAGCAGTGGCTGCTAGCCAGAGAAAGACCACAGTCCTGCGCCTCTCTCTGTAGAGAGGCAGAAGTTAAAAGCAATTCACACCGATTCATCTTAGCACGGGGGGGGGGGTGGACTAGATTCGCACCAATAGAAACATGTGCAACTGCAAAAAAATATTTTAAAGAGAGAGCGCGCACCACGGTAAAGCCCTGCCATCTTCAGGAGGGTGGTTGTTGCCTACTCTGAGTAAAAGCGGGATTGGCTAGCCATTCTTAAATCAGAAATTCAGAAAGCCGCTTGCCACCTCAGGTTCCTTCCTTTCTCCCCAGCTAGTTAGCTGCAGAATAACAACGTTTTTGTTCCTGGCCAAACTTGAGAAGGGCAGGAATCCGCCAGAGAGGAAGGAATTATTCTTTGATCCTAACTTTTTGTTGTTGTTCCATAGGTCTTATTGGAGTTCACCAAATATGGTGGCTAGTTTTTTCCCTAGCAGCGTTTATATTACCCATTTCCTACCCCTTCTCGGACTGTATGTACATATATATGCATCTGGAGGGGAGAGGTCAGGCTGAGAGGGCTGAGAATCGCAGCCTTGTCCTGCTTTCGACTGGGGTGGCGGCGGCGCTGGCAAGAGCCCCCCCCCATCTCCTCCCCCCCCCCCCAGCAGCAAAGGCTACAGCTCCTCTCGCCTTCCCGGAAGGCGAGCAGGCGGCCTGAGCGCGTTCCTGTGAAATTCCAAAAAGAGCAGCCTTTAGCTTGACCTACTGCAGTCTGAACCGAGATCCTCAGACAATAGGCAAGTTCAAATGTCAAATTAAAAAGAAAAGAAAAAGAAAATCTAATAATAATAAGCGGGGCTGCCTAACTTCGTCGGTGCCTCTTTTCCAATGTGCCACACACCACAACAACAAAAATACAGCATTTCATAAGCCCCAAACTGCCATCGTTCTGCGCCTTGAAACGAAACAAAAAAATCTGCAACTCACCCCACTATGTAATGCATATTAATATTGCTTTTTCCTTTAAAAAAAAAAACGTGGGGGAAGCCTATTGAGGTGGCAGCTCCGCAGCTCACAATGATCTCCAGCCTCTAAGAATACAGGGTTGCAAATTCGCTGCTCTCCCTTCCCCCCGCCCAGCCCGGCCCGTTTACTTTCAGTCTCCTTTGTATCACGTTCCTACCTGGGCGATTAGAAACGCCCCACAACCACCTCCCTTCCGTGGGAGTGGGGTGTGGGGAGCTCCCTCGCCCTATGGATTTTTATTTTCATTATTTCATTTCTTTGGAAGCGCCGAAGGGTTCATTTCCATCTCGGGCCAGGCGAGCGCGCCCGCCCGCATTCAGCCCGTTTCAAAAGCCAAGAGTGGGAGATATTGTTCCATCTATTCGCCGGCTAACTTTTCCATTTCGCCCGGCACGTTTGAGGTGGCGGCTTCATCAACCCCCCCCCACCCCACCCCCCACCCCCTTGCTCGCCTCTTCTTCCCCACCCCACCCCCACCCGCGTTTGCCTCCCAAGGACAATCGCATTGCGTAATGGCAAGGAGCGAGCATCCCCAAAAAGGTGCCTTTTCTTCTCCTCGAGCCACATTCGTGGCCTGCTCAGCTCCTGCCTTTTCCTACTTCTAATTTATTACACGACCCGAAAGGCTTTTGTTGGACGCCAAACAATAAACAAAGCTCAGCCTGGGGCTCTCACAATGAGATGTATGGATAAAAAGAGCAGGCCTGTCCCACTGTTGTTTTCTTATGGTGCCTGACACTCTTTCAACGTAACAGGGATGTATTTTTTTCTCTCTTTCGCGCGCGCACACACACACCCTTGCCCCAACTCCCTCACCCACCCCCACCTCCTTACTTCCCCCAGATTAGCAACTCTCATCCTCCTCCTAGCACTAAACCATCATCGACCAGCCCGGCTACGAAGAACTATGAACTGTAAAGTTGGGGAAGTAGCATCCAAAAGGCCCAGTCTAGGAAGCCTAACTGGAGACAGGCGCAACTTGACCGTCACCATCATTCACTCCGAAAGAAGATACTCTAAAAAATAAAAATTAAAAAAAATAGGCATTTGAGCACTAAGAAGGAACTTGGCTCTCCGAGGCTACTGGACAGCTTGTGGTCTTTGCATTTAAAGCTGCAATCCTAACGTGTCTGCACAGAAGTAAGTCCTGTTGAATTTCGATGGGGCTGACTCCCGAGTAGGTGGGATTACGATTGCAGCCTAAGTGGATGAATCCTCAAGACGGCAAATACCTGCTAACAATTTGACAACGCTCCTCCTCTATTTATGTTGTAAATGAGTTTTACAACCCGGTAAAATAATAAATACATCATTTATAGCATTGGTATTTTCTTATCTTGATTTTTTTATAGGCTCTCTCTCCCTCTCTTTGTGTGTATGTGTGTGCGGCACATGCATAAGTAACTCCTGCCAAATGGACTTGTTGCTGTGGGGTTTTTTTATATTTTTCATTTTTTGCATCCAGGAGGTTCTGTTTGCTTTTACCCTCTTTTGATGTAGGCGGCCAGGAATAAGGCTGAAGGGTTATGGGTTCCTCCCCGCCACATATACATGAGAAAGTTTCACTCGAAGGCGGGGGGAAAGGAAGGAGAAAAGACAGATCAAGAACTAAGCTGGGACAGGATGGAAGGAGGGGAATGGGAGGGGTGGGGAGGAAAGGCCAATGTTTTCCAGATACCAGATATTAAAAACTGCTGCTCCGATCCAAAATCGCGTGTTCAGGCACTCATCAGCTGCATAATTAACAGCGATAAATGATGCTGGCGTTTGTGAAGAAAATTGTGTTCAGGAAACACACCACAATAGTCTGGGGTATTGTCGTCGCTTCCCTTGCCAGATCCGTCAGTGTGGAAACTTGTGTAAGCGACCCGAAGCGCAACTAACAAGCCTATCCAAGAATTTTGAAATTCGACTTGGTCACCTTCAGCCGGGGAAAGGGCTGGTGGGGAACTATCCCAGACTCTCCCCATTAAGGAAAGCAGAGCAACGTTCTTTCCTTTCCCTCCCGCCTTAGAAAGAGAGTGGTATGCAAACAGTACTTCTGAAACACCCTTTCATATATCCGCACAGCAATTCCCGTTTCTGTTCTCTTAAGGAACCGGGTGGCAGATTTGCAGCGCACTCCTGTAGTAGGAAGTGAGTCCCACTGAGTCTAATGGGGCTCACGCCCAGGGAAATGCGTGCAGGATCTTAGCCTTAGCCGAGGCCAAGACACACACAGAGAGAGTTCATGGTACCTCTTTCCTATCAGGAACGCGGTGACCCTACCAAGTGTTGCAGGTGTCGAAAGACAGCCTGCAAGAAAGTTAACAGGAACAAAAGTCACGGAGAGACGGCGAGGGTCTCAGCGACCCTTGTCCAAGAGCCGTTTTCTCCAACCACCTGCCCTCGCTCAAGCCACTGGAAGTGGGAGGGGAACGGGCAGAAGGAACCAGGAACCGGACAGCACGTTGACCTTCCAAGCTCCGAGTTTTTATGGGGGAGTATCTGAACCCCAGTGAGATGGTGCGAACCGTGTGCTATGGATCGGGGCAGCCTGCGAGACCCTTCTGTGGGTTTTACATCTACTGCTCATCTTAGCAGTGCTGCTTTCCTCTCTATCCTCAGGGACAAGGGAGTAGCCTAGGAAAACTCTGGGCGCCTGATTCATTTGGGAGAATACTTCTCCAGGTACAGAATAGCAAACAAACGTTACAATGTGTTGAAAAAAGCCCCTTCGATGCCTTTTCCTGCTCTCCAGGGGGCCTTAAACTTCCTCGGTCTGGTAGGACCCTGCAACACACCTCTTTCCACCAAACATGCCCGCTTCCTCTTCATTCTTTTACCTCTTAATGTTAAACTGGTTCCTTTTATTTAGGTGAAACTGAGATCTCGGTTAGCAGCGTGCTCCAAATCACCACCTTATAGCCAGTGACTGATGAGTCTCTGAGAAGTTTCCCACAAGTTTCCCATTACCGCTGGGTTTCTCGGTTCCCCGTTGCTGGGGGTTATGACAGCTCTATATAAATTCTAGGTTTGGGTTATTTTATTTTTTAAAAATAATATCAACAAAAACCCTGCATATTACTCTTTTTTCCCCAGCCTCCTTTCCCCCTCTTGCGGACAGAGGAAGAGGGCAGGAAGACGAACGCCCTTGATGCTTGAGATTACGCACAAACACGGACGTATAAATAGATATATATACATATATCAGAAGCTGGGGTACGCGGAACCTACCCTTTCCGCTGCTTCTAACAACTTTTTGCTAGACCTCAACAGCCGCTCAGCAAAAGTGTCTTCGACTTTCCCCCGCTCGAGAGCCGCGTCAGTGCGCCCCCTGCCGACCGGCACCGGCCCTGTCTCTCTTTCTGTTCGAGCACTTCGAAAGTTCTATTTTGTTCAGCAAACCGTATCTTATAAAATTAACGACAACCAATAAAATTAGCGTATATGTTACGACTGTAAAAGTCCAAAACAAAATAAAGTTAGTTTTAGTTGAAGCTGGGGGGGGGGGGAGGAAGGTGGAGGGGTGGGGGGAAGCTCCGCTTTTTGGCTTCTCTTCTCCTTGGCTGGACCGAGGCCCTTTTATCTAAAGCCCAGTGCACAAACATATAGCTTAATGTGACTAGTGTTCTTCCTTTATTTCTTTCTCTATGGCAACCAATATGTTCCGCTCAGAAATGTTCCCCCATCAAGGAAACAAATGATCTTGAGCGAGCAGCTTTACGCGGCATCTGTTCCAATGGAGCACACAGAGTTAACCCCAGTCAAAAGGGAAGCTGAGCGCGTCAACAAGAAGGGGGAAATGAGCGGTGCTTCTCCACCCCCATCTGAAACCGACACCTCCCCACTTCGACGAGAGCCCTCTCACCCATTTGCTATCGGTAGTTGCGCTATTATTATTAATAATAATAGCAATAACAGTAGTAATAAGAATCAGAAAAATCCGAGACAGGGCTTGCGTTGCGAAGGGGGCTACCTGGAGATAACAAGGCTTGGGGGGAAAAGAAACAAGATTTAAGAAGAGGGCGATACATGAATTCGCGTAGAAAAGAAACAAAAAATGGGGAAAGGCGGCCCCGAACTGGATTTATAGAAAAGCGAGTGAAGTTCTCTAGGACACCCAGAGCCAGCCATCTCCAACACCAACAACAAAAACAGCACTGCTTAAAAATAAAATATGTGGCACAAGAAAAAGAGTTTTTCTAGGTAGTTAGATGGAATCCAGCCTAGGGAAGAAAGGCTAAAAAGGGCCTGGGTGGTGGGGTGTTGTTTTTTTCCAGGGAGGCCGGGCCGGGGGGGGGTGTCGCCTGTATCAGGGGCTAAAGAGACAATGTGAATCCTGCTTCCTTCTAATACTCCGGCCCCAGCCTCCTTAGAGAATAAAATGAAGGGATGTCCTGGTTAGTTTTGATTGATTATACTCTTTCTGATGGACTTTCACTACAGAGCTGTAGATGTTGTGCTTAACCGCCTGTTCCCTAGTTACAACATTAACCCTCTCGGCGCATCACCGGCCGCTGGCCTTCTCCTCCTCCTCCTCTTCCTCCAACCCCAGTTTTATTTTCCTCGGGGTCACAGCAGGTGCCTATAAGGGGGTCTCTCTCTGCCTTGCCTGGACCCCTTGGGCGCAGAAGGAGAGAGAGGGGGACAACAACAACATCACAAACAACAACAACAACCACCACGCTCCAAGTCATCTTCCAATCTCTTTCCCCCCAGAAGAGTTACACACACACCCCCAAAAAAGTACAGCAGTAGCTAGCAGCGAGGGGTGGCTTCAGTTCTCTAGAATGACTCCAGGTTAATGTTCCACTAAGGTGTCTGAGAGGAGAGTATCTGTCTTTGAAACAAAAGCAAATTGTGGCGAGGAGGGAGTTTTGTTCCATCCAGGGAGTTTTCAGAGGTTCCCAGTCTTGCACCAGACACAAGCGCACTCAGGCGCGCTTTCAGAAGACATTTATGGAAAAGGAACGGAGGGAGAGAGAGAGAGAGTTATAACAAGTGAAAAAGAGGGAGGAAAAGAGAAACGCAAACTTACCGAAAGGAGCCCCGAGACTTGGAGGATTTGTATTTTAAGTGCTTAGGGGTGTTTTTTGGCTATGAGATTAGCAGACGAGGAGAAAATTCGTCTTCTCAACTGCAGCGAAAAGATCCCGGGTAAGATTCTCCTTCGCACTGATTCCACTAAGCCCAGCTCTCCACTAGTCTATTATTTTCACCAAAATATATGAAAATTTATGCAAATGAAAATCAGCACTAACTGTTCTCCCCTTGTTATACTTTGGATTTCCACCCAACCCCCCCTCAGACAAAGCAATCACACTCTACAAGGAAAGGGGAGTGGGGGTGGGGAATGAATTGTTGAGGGATGAAGAAGATTAACTTTGAATTTTAAATAAATAAATAACACCCCCCCAAAAAAAAAAATCCCCTCTAAACTCAACCAAGAAGATAGTTTGTTTAATGGGTAAACAATATTTTGGGGGGGGATTTCCCCCCGCCTAAACTTTATTATTATTATTATTATTATTATTATTATTATTGTCGTTGTTGTTATTGTTACTATTATTGAAGTGGGTCTGCAGAGGCGCTATCACGTTTCATCGGGCCACCTGAGACGGCTTTTGAAAGCGTGTACTGTGAAATTCATAGCAGTAATTTAGACAAAATCCTCACTGTATATTAATGAAAGACGGCCCCATGGCACCATTCCTATCCTCCCCATTCAGTGTAAACAAAACCACGAGACTCACTCGGTTTTTTGAGCCTGATCCAAGCAAAATCGGCTGGAAAAGAAAACATGGGGTTCTGGCACGGACTATTCAAACCGACTGCACCTGGAGATCTCCGATTTATTCAATGAAATCTGTGTTGGATCCCTTCATCTGTATGTGTATATCTAAAAGGCGGAAAAGTCTGGGAGACACAGGGGAACACAAAGGAGAAGAATTCTGGATGTTTAGGCTTTCAGTTACCAGAGCTCTTCAGATCTGTATACTTCACCTTAATGGTTTTTCTAAACCTACCTAAGATGGTATCTTTTACTGTACAAGCAGGAGCTGGACCGAGTCCTAAATAAATGCTAGCAGCCTCCAGCTAATCTGCCCATCACGCCAGCTCCGCATACCTTCCTCGCTAGCGGGGATATGTATGCAGTTCGTGCTGTACACTGAAATTCACCTAAGCTGGGTTCTTCTGTGGTGAAATTATGAACAGGAGGGAGGGGCGGGGGGCGTTGTGTTGCACGTCTTAATGTAAACACGCCGGTGCATATTTTCACGGGGGGGGGGGGAGAGAGAGAGAGAGAGAGAGAGGGAAAGAGAGACCGACCCACGCGCGCACAGCTTATGCACTCACAAATGTGGAAGGGGATCCACGCTCTGAGTGCCTGGCCACAGGCTGTGTGTGCGTGTGTGTGTGTGTGTGTGTGTGAGCACAACAGCGCACAAACACGCAACCGTCATTAGCCAAGATGCGTTCCTTGAATGTCCGAATGGTGTTATTTCACTGGAATTCCCCGAGGAGTGTTCAATTTGCCCTTGTTTGGGTTGCCACTTTCTCTTTTTTCCTTGGTTCACTGAGGTTGCCTCTGTGCAGCGTTTCCGCTTGGTCGCATCGTTCTCTCTCTCTCTCTCTCTCTCTCTCTCTCTCCCTCCCTCCTTCCCTCCCTCCCTCCCTTTCTCGCTCTCTCTTCCGCCCACCTTAACTCTTTCGGCTGGACTAGCAATAATAAAATGTTTCATAGAGTCAAGTCTATACCCTACAAAATGCTACCGGCGTCGGTGTTATTTTTATACACACACATATCATGGTTGCATTTATATAGTGATAGGGAATAGAGCCATTTGGAGAGGCATTGCGTTGTTTGAAATGAACCCACCCCAAAAAAAATTTTTAAAGCACCGTGGGATTAACGTAATTTAAAATAGACAAATGGTTAAAAGAAGCTTTCTGCGTATTCTTGAAAGGTAAGGCATCCTTTTGCTTGCAGAGGCCTCGGAGCGCTGCGTGCATCCATACTCCCTCAGTTGGGGGATGGAGAGAGAGAGAGATGAGGGGCATTGTACTTCCCATAAGATGCGGAATAACCGAGGCTGTAAAACAAAGAAGTGTGGGGCCGGTTGCCTGCAACGAGGAGGAGGAGAGCCGGCCGCCCGAGCCTCTCTGTCCGGCGCAGGCTTTTCAGTGGGAACTGCCATGGCTTAAGGAGGGCTGCTGGCGATTGCACCTTTGTGCCTCTGGGAAGCGGGGGTGGGGGGGAGCAGATGCAGAAACGGGCACATGAAACAGGGGAGAAAAGGGAGGGAGGGAAAACTTTGGAAGATACCAGGGAGAGCGCTCCGGGTTTGTTGTTTCTTTCTTCCTTTCTTCAGATTGGGGGCTTTGTGAACGCAGGCAGCCCCTGTGTGCCACGGCTGGTTGCAGATAATACGGCTTAAGCGCGCCCATAAGAGGAATCATATGCATGCAAGTAAAATAAGTACAGTGTTAGATAGTGGGTTTTCCTCTCTTCCGCCCCCCCCAACACACACACACACACACACACTCCTTTCTTCCCTTCCCCCTCCTTCTCTCATTGCTCCCCCCCTTTTCTCCCGCCTCCCTCTTCTCAGCTCAATGCCGGGAGAACTCAGATTTATTCACTGGGCTCTAAGAGTTAAGATGTTGTGAGTAGGAAGGAGAGAGAGAGAGAGAGAGAGAGAGAGAGACCAAAGGAGGGGTGGTGATGGAGAGAAGAGAAGGGGGGCAGGGCAGTTTTCCAAGCCTCCACGACACTTTGCCTAAATTAAAAAGCAACCAATCGGAACGGCCGGAAGGGGGGCCTCGCGTCCTGAGCCAGTCATCGCGGGCCTGCCAATCACTCAGCGGGTAGCCAATCAGCGGGGGCCCTCGCGCTCGACTTCCTTGTATTTGGGAAAGTGTGGTGGTGCGCGCGCTCTCGGCGGAGGGTAAACATTCGACAGTCCCCGCTCTGTGAGGGAGGGACAGAGAGAGAGCTGTCAGAGGGAGAGAAAGAGAAGGAGAGGAGGAGGAGGAAGGGGGGAGGAGGAGGAGGAGGAGGAAGGGGGAGAAAGAGGAGGAGGAGGCGGCGGCGGCGGCAGCAGCAGCGAGGGAAGAGCAGAGCAGAGCAGAGCGGCTTGTACTCCAGCACCAGCAGAAGAGCACGCTTCACGAGCCTGGCAGCCAACTTCCCCCGCGGAGTTCGCGGCTCAAGGATACCATCTCTGCGCGCCCACCCTCACGCGGCTCCCCTGCGCCCAGGCGCTTCCTCCTCCTCCCGGAGACGACCGCTGGATCTTCGTCACCCTCGTCATCCCTTTCGAATTACAGAGAACTCTGCGATTTTAAACTTTTCTTGGCGAGAGAAGAGAGAGGGAAGGGTGACCAAAGAGATATTGTCGAACTTGCTTTCTTTTATCATGTGAGGAGGAGGACGACGACGACGACTGGGGCAACAACCCACACCCACCAAGCCATCCCTTCCCCAAAGAGAAAAAGCGGGGGGAAAGGAAGCGACATGCCTTCTCCAGATTCCCGCAAGAAGGTGGCCCGAGCAGGACTCTTGTTTCCAAGGGACCCGGGCGCATCGGCCGGGCGTCAACTCTGAGGCGATGCGTCGCCCGCAGCTCCGTCGCCTCGTCCGCTGCCGCCTTCGCCAGCATCGCCAGAAGTTTTCTTAGGACATAAACAAAACTTGCGCGCGAGAGAGAGAGAGAGGAGAGAGGGGGGACGAAAGCCAGAGAAAGAAAGAAAGAAAGAAAGAAACAGAAGCGCCGCGAAAGAGAGAGACCGAGAGACAGTGTGTGCGAGGGGACGTGCGTGAGGGGCGAAAGAAAGGAGCCCACACGCACTCATTCACCCCATACAAAGCCTTACAGGAGGGGGGAGAAGGGGGAGAAGAGAAACTTTCTCTGTGAGGGGAAAGAAAACAGCAGCGGCAGCAGCAACAACAACAACCCAGAAACTGTGAGGGGAGAAAATATGCTCCTGAGGGAGTGAAGGAGGGAAGCCAAAAGGGGAGTTGTTGTTGCCGACCTCGCTCCCTCCCTCCCCTCGGCGGTTCCCGCTCTTTTTTTTCCCCTCCTTTCCTCCCTCTTTCTACCAATATCTAGGGAGAGGGATTCAGTAATGTCTTTCTCGCCGCTGAGGCAACCCCGAACAGGTGAATCGCAATAAGGGGCCGGCGAAGGAGAAGAAGCGGCCGCGCGTGTGTGTCTGTCTGCGTGTGGCGAGTGTTTCCCCTCAGAGGAGCCGCGAGCCCAGGAGGAGCGGCGGCGGCGGCGCGCGCACCCGCGCGCAAGGAGCCCGCCTCGGGGCCGGCCGGCCGGCGGGCCGGGCAGGCTGAGGAGAGCTGAGGAAACAGCCGAGCCGGGCGGGATTCTGGTGGCGCGCTACTGGGCTGCGGCGGCGGCAGCGGCGGCGGCGGCGGCGGCTTGTGGCGAGCGCAGTGGAGGGGTCGACAGGAAAGCGTCGGCGATGGCTACGGCGGCGTCTAACCCTTACCTGGCCACCAACAGCATCCTGTCGGCGGGCTCCATCGTGCACTCGGACGGCGGCGGCGGCATGCAGCCGGGCAGCGTGGCCGTCACGTCGGTGTCGGGCGGCGGCTACCGCGGCGACCCTTCGTCCGTCAAGATGGTCCAGAGCGACTTCATGCAGGGCGCCATGGCGGCCAGCAACGGCGGCCATATGCTGAGCCACGCGCACCAGTGGGTCACCGCGCTGCCCCACGCCGCCGCCGCCGCCGCAGCTGCCGCCGCCGCCGCCGTGGAAGCCGGCTCTCCCTGGGCCAGCAGCCCGGTCGGCATGACGGGGAGCCCGCAGCAGCAGCAGCAGCAGCAGCAACAGCAACAGCAGCAGCAGCAACAGCAGCCCGACGTGAAGGGAGGCGGCGGCGGCGGCGGCGGGCGGGACGACCTGCACTCGGGCGCGGCGCTGCACCACCGGCCGCCGCACCTGGGCCCGCCGCACCAGGGCCACTGGGGCGCCGGCGCCGGCGCGCACCTGCCCTCCATGGCCAGCCAGCAGCAGCAGCAGCCTCTGCTGTACTCGCAGCCCGGCGGCTTCACGGTCAACGGCATGCTGAGCCCTCCGCCGGGCAGCCAGAGCCTGGTGCACCCGGGCTTGGTGCGCGGAGACACGCCCGAGCTGGGAGAGCACCCCGGCCATCACCACCACCACCATCACCACCCGCACCCGCACCCGCACCACGGGGGAGGCGGCGGCGGCGGAGGCGGAGGCGGGGGCGGCGGCCTGAACAGCCACGACCCGCACTCGGACGAGGACACGCCGACCTCGGACGACCTGGAGCAGTTCGCCAAGCAGTTCAAGCAGCGTCGGATCAAGCTGGGCTTCACGCAGGCCGACGTGGGCTTGGCGCTGGGCACCCTGTACGGCAACGTCTTCTCGCAGACCACCATCTGCCGCTTCGAGGCTCTGCAGCTGAGCTTCAAGAACATGTGCAAGCTGAAACCTTTGTTGAACAAGTGGCTGGAGGAAGCCGACTCGTCGACGGGCAGCCCCACCAGCATCGACAAGATCGCGGCTCAGGGCCGCAAGAGGAAGAAGCGGACCTCCATCGAGGTGAGTGTCAAGGGGGCCTTGGAGAGCCACTTCCTGAAGTGCCCCAAGCCCTCGGCGCAGGAGATTACGAACCTAGCGGACAGCCTGCAGCTGGAGAAGGAGGTGGTCAGGGTTTGGTTTTGCAACCGCAGGCAGAAAGAGAAGCGCATGACCCCCCCGGGGATCCAGCAGCAGACGCCCGACGACGTCTACTCGCAGGTCGGCAACGTGAACTCCGATACGCCGCCGCCCCACCACGGACTCCAGGCGAGCGTGCAGTGAGGGGGGTGGTGTGTGGTGGGGAGGTGGAGGGGGAACGGACAGCAAAACAAAACAAAAACAAAAAAGACAGTCGCCATCATCACCATCAACGACAGCAACGCCGCAAATTTTAAATAAAAAAAAAAGTGAGAAAGGGATTCTTAGGGAGAAGACAGAAGGGCAGGCAGGCAGGCAGAAGGAGAGGTGAGCAAAGCAGTGGGGGGGGGGGAGAGAGGAGGGGTGGGGGAGGGGAGGGGGAGAAGGAAGGCGAAGACGCACACAAGGACACCGACACGCACCTACAGCCCAGACCCAGGCTCCCTGGCTTGTTTTCTTTTAAACACACATATCTGGAATACTTAGATTTCTTCATTGCAGTTGGAGAGCCTTCCTTGCTACGGCGAGAAAGGGAGCTTTGTGGAAACCCAAACGCGCGCACACACACAAACACACACACACACCCGGATGTTGTTCCTTTCTGTAGCGACTCCACAACCCCAGATCTAAATTATGCCCTGTTGTTATCGTTGTGGCAGCGATCGTACAGCACCCAGCTTCTTCTGCGCTCCCATCTCTCTCTCCCTTTCTCTCTCTCTCTCTCTCTCTCTCTCCTCCTTCTTCTCCGAGCCTCACCCCCCCCACACACACCACGAGCCCCTTTAAAAAGACTTTCCTGCGAGGTTCACCGAAACTTTTCTCTCTATTTCACCCCCCCGCCACACACACACTTTTTAAATGAAATACGTAAAATGAAAATGTCAAAAGAGGGTAGGCCCCAAGCAGGAGAAAAAACAATGCTAGGATATGTTCTTTGAGTTCCAGAGCTATTGGGAGGGGGGTGGTCGTTTGTTTGTTTGCCCAAACTACGTTAATTTGGTTCAGGGAAGGAGTCTACTTTCGGAGGAGAAGCATTATTTTGAAAACAATAACAAAAGAGAAAAACCGGTAGCTTTTTTCCTAGGTTTAGGAAAGGGGGGGGGGGGAATAACGCACGCAGCACTAAATGAAAAGCCAAGCAGACTGGATAGGGGGAAAAAAACAAATTTATATATTATAATCTAGAGAAAGAGAGCGAGCGAAAGAAAGATGGGAGGAGGGGGAATAAAGAAAGAAAGAACCGCCCGCAAATAGAAGGATGACCCTGAAAAGAAAGAGGTTGGAGGGAGGGGCTCCTACCCGGAGGAGGGGGGGAGAGAAGCAAAGCGAGGTTGTTGGTCCTTAAAACTTGGAGCTCCGTAGAAGGATTTTGCATGAATTAAGGGAAACAGCGACATAAAGGGAATAATTCAGGGCTGTTCCTGATGGCTGCCAATCATCCTGGAAGATTAATTTTAAAAAGTTCACTGCTAATATTTTTTTTATTAATATTTTTTATTTCTGGACTAATTCAGATAAAGGGATTTAAAAGGAACTGGGCATCTGCAGCTGCACTTATCTGAACTTCTCTCTCCTAAATCCGTTGCCAACTTGATTGAGCGGGTGCTGTGGAAGTGATTATATAACACTGCCATTTCCTCGCAGTGTTTTTGGTAGGTTTTAATAAACAGACTTTTCAACAAACAAACAAAAAGAAAAAAAGAGAAAAAAAGACAGCAATAGAGAAATGTTTAGATCCGTTGTTGATCTAAAAAAAAATTTGCTTTATATTTTCATTAAATGACTTCTTTTAATATTTTATTCAGAATACCTATGAACTGCTGCAAAACGGTAATTTATTTTTTCCCCAGATCTTGTATTACGTGTTTTTTTCAGACGAGCACAAATTTAAAAAAATGAAATGAAAAAAAAATACGGACAGCTATTAGGTAATAAGGGTATCTTTTGATGTGATAATTTGATTGTAATTTAATTTGAGTAGTGATTCCGTAAGAGCTGATTGAGAAAATAAATTTGTTAGAATGAAATAGTCTTTGTCTGATGCATACGAAATTGTGTCGAGTTAAGTTTTCTTAAGAAATACTGAAAACCTTCCAAATGAGAGACTCAACGATAGAACCAACCTGCGTTCTGTATAGTCTGTTTGTGGTGTGTGTTTTTAACAGGGAACGGAGGAGAAACCCTCCCCCCCCCCATTTACTATTGGCCAGGTTAGCTTTTTTAGAAGTAGGTCAACTCCTTATAAATGCATATATAGTTCCACGGTATTTTTAGATCAATGTATTGAGAGTGTGTAATGGGATTATAAACCAAGACTTTAGAACAGAAGGCCATTGTCTGACTCCTCATTTAAGTTGCAACCCTAGCTCAGTAGATATCCCCTATCAGGTGATATAAGCGATCATCTGCAACAGTTTAACTCCCCGTCCCTTTTCCAAAATATAATGCATAGGATGCTTAAAAAAAAAAAAAAAAAAGACTATATGTTATTTGGAAACATTTTATGTGTGTAACTTTTTATTTAATTTAAACGCTATAATTTAAGAAGAGGTACTTCTAAATGTGTGTGCTGGTGTGCGTACAGAAAGAGAAGGAAGTACTCACGAGTTTTAGCCAGGGTTCTGGTAGTTTGCCATTGTTGTGTTGTTGCTTTAGGGATGCGTGCAGGATGTGGAAGGGGCGCAGGTGTTAAGTGCTTGCTCTCAACTCTATACAGCAGCCATACCAGTTATAATAAACGTGAGCGTTGGCGAAGTTAAGGATAGCAGTAGCTGCACTACTAAGAAGTAGGTTACCATAACTGTTTGTTATTGTTATAGCCATTGACGTATACAGAGCAGAGGAGTCAGGAGAGGTTTGAAAAGTTCTGTCGTTTATTTCAACCCGACAAAACCCACCTTTGGAAATCTACATTTGGGTTGTGGTACCCAGATAAGATAGCTAGTCCCACGCCGCGCACTGTGTAGAAACAGAAAAATATGGGGTGGGAGGTTGAAGCTGATGGAGAAGAACATAAGGTTTCAATCGAGCGTTAGTTCCTTTCCTTTCACTTGATGTGTGGTATAATGGTTTAGAACCAGGAAATATTATTAACTCCTTTTCAATAAGTATCAATTTTAGGTCAAGTCAAAGCCAGCTAAATAGCCGAGTCCTAAAATGCATTGTTTTTAAACCAAATTAAACCACAAGAATGTTGATAGGCGACAAAGAGGGGGCGGGAGACAGTTTTTGAGGAGTGTGGGAAGCTAGTGCAGAATTTTACCTCTTTTAGGTGGTCCAGGGGAAGGGGGCACCGAGAATGGGGGGGGGGGGAGAGAGAGATCTAGGCTCCAACAGTTTCATTGCACGCGAGGGAAAGAAGAAAAAAACAGGCTTTCCAGTAGGGAGGCCACAAAGTTGCTTATACTTGTTGGGAAATAGCAGCATGTGAGATAGAATCCTATTTTTCACACTAGAGGAATGAGTGGCGTGGGGTGTTGTTGTTGTTTTTAAAAAATCAGGACAGAGATCTGTTTACACGTCTTAGTTGTTGTTGTTGTTTGGTTAATGGGTTGGGATGAGAACAAAGGGGTAAGAGTGAGCCTCAAGCTCTTTTCTGTTAGAAAGGTAATATTTGCAGCTGCTTTGTGAGGTCAGCCGCTTTTCCGGAAGCAGGTATTTTGCAAAATATGCCCATCTCTGTATCCTTATAACGCAGAAAGGTGAACCTACCAAGGTGATTTGCTATTCTTCTTCTTCTTCTCCTCTTCTCCTCCCGCCCCCCGCGTCTTCAAATTGAACCCTCTGAATGTATATAGGAGCTTCAGGGTTACAAGGCCACGGGACGCATAAACAAGAGGCTTTAGTTAAGGGTTATATAATATGTAAATAATGAAAATAACGTTCTATATCACCAAATCTCTAAATTACCCTAAGCACTGTATTCACGTGTAAATCCAATATTCTGTGGTTGGTGGGTCCCTTAAGCTTTCCCCCATATTCCTCCTCTCTGAAAGGAGAGAGGAGTAAAAAAAAAATATTTTGAAAAGTTGTATTTAACCAGTCCGCGTGATTCTGAAATATAATAATTTACGTTCCCTTTTCTGAAGCCTTTTCCTACCTCTTCTCCCCCTCCCCCAATTTTCTCGAGTTGCCTAGTTGACTTCTAATCACAACCGCGTTCAAATCCCTAGCCAATAAATAATTTCCAAGTGTATTTAAAGTAGTCACTCCACTGTTGTTGACCGCATTTTTTTAAAAAAAATTAAGCAACAAGCTCCACCATGCATTTTAAATCACAGCGGCTTGCCTTTAAAAAAAGAAAAAGGAAAATAGTTTCCATGTAGCGTTTGCATATTGCTATGGTCTGAACTTGTTTTGTATGAACATTTTTCAACTGAACCTTTAAAGAACAATCGGCTCTAATAAGAAATGCAGTATATATTATTGATAGTTCTATCAATAAGTGTCATATTTTCCTTAAGTTTAACACTGATATTTGTGTTTTTTTAAGAGTATATATTTGTAAAATATTTATCCTGTCAAAAGCAACAATATATTGTTGTATTTATTGGTTTATTTTTGTAATAAATGATCAGCACCTTCAAGCTAAAGACAAAACGACATTTTTATATCTTCATAGAGATTGTGAGCGTGTGTGTGTGTGTAGCGCGCACACTCACACACGCGCACCTTTTAAGACGCAGACATATTTGCATATAAATAGAAGAAAAATAAATCTGCGAGTGGCAGCTTTTAGCGATAAAGCGGGGAGCCTCCTTGGACGCTTGCAGTTGAGTTTGCATGGAGTTCCAGGGTGATTAATCAAACTCTAAAATGGATGCAACAAGTCTTGGCCTTGGCTGCAGGCTTGGAATGAATTATTTAGGATATGGACCAAATTTCACAAGTCCCAGCCTCTGGCTGTTTCAAGGAAATTGGTCTATAGTGGCAAGATGGGAAGGCGAAAAGGAACCAAAGTGCGGCGGGTGGGTGGAGGGAGGGCGGCTGGGGAAAGATGCACAAATATTTGCCCTTTACTGTTTGGGGAGGGGGGGAGGAAATGCTTAAAACTGGGTGCAAGCTTCCGGTAGCGCGAGGGAAGATCTCCTTGGTGGTGTTGATGTCTCAGCTGCAGGGAGATGTGGTGTTGACTGACAGGCAGTCTTCAGCTAGCCAGTCAGCCGCTGACAACTTGACCCAGAGTGACACAAACTCCCTTTTTCCTAGCCTGCCAGATTAATGGATGTGAGGCTGGAGGGTGCGTGCGCGCGCGCCTGTTTCGGGCAGAAGTGACGGGGTGGGGTTTTTTGGGGGGGGGACGGGACGGACGGACAGACGACACTCAATCCATAGTTCTCTAAAATCCATGGACTCCTAACAGGGGTGGATTGTTGGGCCACTTGAGCCTGTGGGGGGGGAAAGAGAGGGGGGTCGTTAATGCTGTAGTTATATATGTATACACAATCACCTGGGAGTAAGCGCCATTGAAATAGGGTTTATTTCTAGCTGGACGTGAAAAGGATTGCTCTGTGAAGGTTTTCCTGGTTGCGCTCCATGGGCGCTTACAGGCGGAGAGCGTTGCTCCTCCAGAGACGAAGCCCGGCTCTCTGGCCGGATCCTTTTGCCTCTGCAAGCGAGTCCTGCCCCCTCTCTAACCCTTGGTCATTGCAAGTGACGTCACGACTCCCCATTCGCCTTCCGTCCAGGGGCTTGAGAGACTCACAGCGCAATCCTATGCAGGTCTGCGCAGGTAAGCGTCTATAGGATGGCAGCCTAAAGGAAACCAGGGCGGAGGCTGCCGCCTCCTTTAGCCTGTTCTCCTAGGGACGGGGAGAATGAAGGGAAGGAATAGCAATTGCCGGAGCAGATCTTTCATTAATAATGATGATGAAATCCTTACAAGGAAGTGAACGCCTTTGAACTTTGTGGATTCGCTTCCTAGTAAATACTGCATGCTTTCAGGTGTAAGCCGTTTCTTAAAACCCTACAGTTAAGGCGGAGCAGTGAGTTTCATTGAAAAGGAGAGCAGGTCTTCTTCCTGGGGTGTTAAAACCCAAACACTCATCGCTGTTTAACAAGGCGGCGTGGTTCACAGATGTCAGTCTGCGAGCAGACTAAGCCTGCTGCAACCCTACAAGAACTTACTTGAGAGCAAGCCTCACTGAACTCCCCTGATTTGCACTCCGGCGCTGGGTGGCGAGAGGTGGTTGGCTACTTTCCCGAGTGTTTAATGCTCTTTTGTAGTCACAGCATGGAAGGTTAAAGAGGGTGTAAAAGGTCAGATATTCTCGTTCCTTCAATGCCAGGTTATGGACGTCAGTGTCATTCTAAAGAGCTTTCCTGTTGGTGAATAGGCGCCATGGGTGGCGCTCACTCTGGATTGATGGATCCGGCGCAAAGATTGAACGGGTCTTCCTTCTTTCAGTCCAATAACATTAGTCTTATTTCCACGGCCTCTTGTTTTTAGGCTACAGAATTGGGTTAGATCTCTTTTGCCGGGAGGACTGTGCAACCCTCCGGTTGTGTTTTAAGTATTTCAGTGGAAATGCCTGCGTGTGTGTGTGTGTGTGTGTGTGTGTGTGTGTGTGAGAGAGAGAGAGAGAGAGAGAGAGAGAGAGAGAGAGAGAGGAAATACCCTGCGCAGTTTGAGTAATGTGTGGCTAAGATCAGGTGGATGAATGGGCTTGCTTGGAAGTGCAATGGGCCTTGGCGCGCGCGTTAAGAAGCAGGGAGGGAGGGAGGGAGGGAGACAGAGAGAAGGGTGGGGAGGGGGTGTGGGGATCTCAAGGAAGGAGGAGAAGAGAGGAAGTGCTGAGGACCCAGCGGCCATCTGGACTCAGGATGGGGGGGGGGTGCGCGCGCGCTTTGGGTACTGGATTGTGAAGAAAGCTCTCCCCGCTGTCCCCCGAGGTGGCGAGCAATGAGCTCATTCTGCATGGGGTCTAGGGGTGTGTGTGTGTGTGTGTGTGTGTGTAGTGGGGGGGGGGCACGGTGCATTATTTTCCCCTCCCTGCTTCTGCCTGGCTGGCTTGCTGGCCAGAAGTGGCAGCTGCTGCCCTCTCCCACAAGTTGTTCTGCTCGTGGCGACCATTCAGCCAAACGCAGGATCCTTTTCTCAGAGATTTAAATTTCGCGGATGAATTACCATAAACGGGTTGCTTAGCAACTAAATTGAAGCCGGGCTAAGAACATGCAAGCCTCTCCTTTTCCTCCCCCCCACCCCTTTTTTTTGTATTCTCATTAATAAAAGAGCCACTCTCTGACACAGCAACCTGACTTTGGATCACTGCAACTTCTGTAAAAGCCACCGGTGAATACAAGCCGGCTGCACCATTTAATTACAGATCAGAATGGCTTGAAATGGGATGTTTTTGTTAATGTATCTGCCTAAACAGGCTTTGAGTTGCGGGGCGGGGGACTGCGTTTGTGTTTAAAAGGATTTTTCCAGAGGAGTCATAATCTACTATGTGGAATGGGGATGGATACTAGGGTGGCTGTGACAGATGAAACTTTTCTCTTGGCTAATATCCAAACTTGTCTCCATCTCACCACCACTTCCACCCCGTTTCTCTCTCCCTAATATCAGAAATCGGTAGAATATTTGGACATACAGGGATCCTGTAACAGTTGTGTAGGATTCACTGAAGAAAGCAAGAGTCTTTGCACACCTACAAAGGCTTGTGAGATGGACTGCAGCAGCCCCCAAATGCACAAAAGCTTTAAAGTGTGGTGGGATTTCCTCTCAACTCCGAGATTTTTATTTTTAGTTTTTTAGTTTTAAGCATCACTGACGACGCGCTCCTTTCAGTTATTCCTTGCAATGGTTCGGTTGTTTTTCATCGAATGCATAGTTGACAATCTGCCTTGCCATTTCTTTTTCCATTCGTATCAATGTGTACAACTTTGTTTAAAAGCTCTGGGCTCATTTTCTCTGCCCTTTTAGAGAGAGAGAGAGACAACTGCTTTCAACTTTTACGCCAGCGAGGGGTGGGGTTGTAAACTTGAGTCCCTCCCTTGCAAAGAGCTCGACTTTCCCTCGCAGGTTATTAACCTACTTCTAGCTCAGGATTCTTTTATAACGGCTTTTCAACTCATCCGGATGGGTCCATACAGAGGGTAGGTCCTTGGGCTAACACAGGTTAAAAGAAAACCAGCAGTTGCCCATTTCCTTCTGGCACAGGCTGTCATAAAAACAGGAGGAAAATGGATGAGTTTTAGCAGGCATCCTCAAACTCGGCCCTCCAGCTGTTTTGGGACTACAACTCCCATCATCCCTAGCTAACAGGACCAGTGGTCAGGGATGATGGGAGTTGTAGTCCCAAAACAGCTGGAGGGCCGAGTTTGGGGATGCCTGATTTTAGGAACGTTATCAGTAGTTCTACCGTACTGAGGAGAGATGTACGTTCGTCCCTTCCTCTCTCTACGCTGGAGGAACAGAAAATGAGCTTGGTGGCAATGAAAGGGAAGGCCGCTGCTCTGGGAAATCCTTTTGCGTGCAGAAGATCCCAGATCCAATCCCTGGCGTCTCCAGTTAGGACTGGGAAAGACTCCCTGGCCTGACATATGTGGAGTCCCTTAGGAGAAAGCATGCGTTGGGAATGAAGGGCTGACTCTTTAAAACCAAGATAATTTTACCGCCCTTTTGAGACTGTAGGACCAGAGAAGAATATACCGCAGAGTCACGGGCGTAGCCAGGATTTTTGTTGGGAGGGGCAGGCCTCTTGTGGGGGGGGGCAGAACCTCAGTTAGCTATGTATTTTTCTTTATTTATATTTATTTAAGGGGGCAGCTGCCCCTCCTTGCACACACACACACACCCCCCGCTTAGCTACGCCCATGAGCAGAGTTACAATCCGGGATGCAGTTTGAGAGAACTCCGCCCGAGGTTTAACTGATTTTAATCTTAGAACAGATTGCTTGGGAGGAACGAGCCACAACTGAGTGGGGTGGGCGTGGGGGGGGGTCTAACTCCCAAGCGTTTAGAATTGTTGTGTAAACCCATAATCCACTTCTCTCCACCCCCACCCCCACATCCCAGTGTTTGAGTCTGCAGTTAGACGTCCAGAGTTCTCAGAAACTTTGCATCAGCGCCAATCCTTCACACGCGCCTCAGTAAGCGCCTGGTAGGATTGCGACCAGATTCTCCCTACCGCCGTGGTCCTAAATTGCACTAGTCTCTCTCTGGATGTGTATATAAAACAGCTGAGATCTGAAGCAAGTGTTGGAGGAAAAGAGCTGTTTCTGTTGCCGTAGACTTGGGCCTCAGTTCTGCACTCTGATAAAATAAAATAAAAATAAATAAAAAGTAGTGATCTTTAAGCTGCTAAATGACGAGCAGAGGTTACAGTCTTAGACCACAGTGGGATGTTTTTCTTAAGTGTGCTTGGAAAGTTTCGGCTGCCAAATGCACAGGTCTGGGTGGTGTGGGATGATTTATGCACAAAAAGGTTCCCTGCGCTGTGAAACGAGGTTCTGGAGTCTCAGGACGGCGCCCTTCGTGAGACCTGAGCGCGTTTCCTTACCTCGATTTCATTTCATCGCGTTTTGAATTTATTTTTAAAGAGTTCTTTCACTCCACCCTCTCATGCAGCAGCTTGGAAAAGGACTGCGCTTGGAAACCAGCTCCCTAGATGCAAGTCCGGTCAAGAAAGCACACAGCTTCTCTGTGGCATATTTATTTAATTTTTTTTGCTCACCTTAAGTACTCGGCTCATCTGCAAGCCCGGGGAATCTACGGCTGTTCCCTGTGTGGGATGCAAAAGGAAAGTCCAGCCAAAGTTCACCCGCAGAATTACATGTCCCTTTAGGAAAAGGGCGCGGGGGGGGGGCGCGCAATGGGGAGAAGCATTATTTCCATAAACGATAAGTAAGGGATAAGGTAATGCTTAAAAAAAATATAGGAGAGAACTTAAGGATTTTTTGTTGGGGGGGGGGGAATATTATTGTACCTCGTGTCTAGGGCTAACCTTTTCCAATTGAAATGGAATTATTTAAAGAGGGGAAGCAGAGAGAGGAGCGGGAGGGAACCGCAGAGCTGCTATATTTACGTCCCCCAAACCAACATTCAAACAACTTGAGGCTCTCGGGCTGACAGCACGTTTCTATGTACAGTAACCTTTTTGTTATTCGTTCTGGAAAGCCTGGCTGCCGGGGCTGCTGCTGCCAGCGGTTCCACAGACCTCCTTCCTCCAACCCAGCGGAGAAGAGTTGAGTGTTTGCTCAGGAGCTCCGAGCTTCACGTCGAGGTAGAGAGAAGGCGGAGGCATGAAAAGAAAAAGAGAGGTGGAGGGGAGAGAAAAAAAAGTGAGGGGGGTCCTCACCTAGAAAGTTTCAGCTGCATCAAGCTGAGCGCTTCTCTCTAGGAGGCCGTTTGTGAAGAAAAGTTGGAGGCAGCGTTTAATCTCATTGTTTCAAGCCCCTCTTGAGTTGTGTGGATCAAAGCTTGCCAAGGGAGCTAGAGACGCGGGGACGCCATAAACCCTCCTGTGCGGGCGATAGATATGTACATAGGATATAATATAGTTCTCGCGCGCAAGGCTCCCTGACCTGCAGGGGAAGTTGCCACCGACGGCGCATTTGCCACCACAACACCCAAGGCATTTCCGGGAGATGTGAGCCGGAGATCTTCCCGGCGGACTGCCGAGGTTTAGAATCCATGTCCTATCATTCCACATTCCCATTGGGGTTTATGGGCCCGGACTCTAGAATCCACCCAGGCTGATTTCAAGAGGGTTAGTTTCCCAACAGGGTTTAGACTCGGATTCCAGACAGTCCCAGTGTTCAGCTTTTTAAGTTTTGCTGCTGCTGCTGCTGCTGCTGTTGTCGCTGTCGTTGCAGCAAAGAGTTTTGTGGTACCTTAAAGCGGAGCACATTTTATTGTGGCCTAAACTTCCGCAGACTAGATCCCACTTCATCAAATCGGGGTTTGTGTGTGTGTGTGTGTGTGTGTTTAGTAAACTCAACTTCGATGCATTTCCCATTCTTTCTTGCTAGTATTCAGAACTCTTACGAAGAACATTAAATCAATAAACGAAAATTGGCCCCTAAACCCAGCGAGGAATATCCTCACAAAATTAGAAAGAGGAGGGAGCGCCTTTGTTCAGGCTCCTAGAATTCTTTCAAACAAGCAGGCCAGGAGACACGACTCTTCTGCACGTTTACCTGCGAGTAAGCCCCAGTTTGATCCATGGCCTCTGACTTTACAGGCAGAGATCCTCCAGGTCACCCGCTCTAATGGGTAGCCGAACCCAACATGAAATGTAAAGCTTCCCAAGATATCTGCTGGGCCTCCTGCTGCCCCACCATCTCAGACTTCCCGCATCTTTGCCCGCTTGCTCCCAGCTACCCCTCCTTTGTGCTCCGTGGGTCACCACTTACCTATAGTGACGAATGCATGCTGATGTGGTGGGTGGTGGGTGACTGGCATGGGGAGGGAGAGATCCATATATGTACTTCACATTTTCTTCAGTCTATAAATATCTATAACAGTCTAGAGTGACAGGCTCTCCTATGAAACGTATTATTATTATTATTATTATTATTATTATTATTATCAATTGGAGATATCGAAGAACTGGACTGGGGAGAGTTGAAATGTCTTCAGTAGCGGGAAGGGAGGAAGCAAATAAATTAATCAATAGTCCTGCCCCCCCCCTTCTTCTCAGCACTTTTGCATTACAGTGGTACCTTGGGTTAAGTACTTAATTCGTTCCGGAGGTCCGTTCTTAACCTGAAACAGTTCTTAACCTGAAGCACCACTTTAGCTAATGGGGCCTCCTGCTGCCGCCGCACCACCGGAGCACGGTTTCTGTTCTCATCCTGAAGCAAAGTTCTTAACCTGAAGCACTATTTCTGGGTTAGCGGAGTCTGTAACCTGAAGCGTATGTAACCCGAGGTACCACTGTATTGTGATTGAGTCTTTGCAATCGCCTGAACTCGCTTCTGAGTAAACAGGCGTTGAGCTGGGCTGCAAAGTAGACTGTTTTGATGGCTTGGGAGTTAGGTCATTGGAGCCAGGTTTATATTTTGCCACTTCGTCCCTCTTTTTTCTCTTAAAAAAAAGAAAAAGTGTCATGCATATTCGGGGGCGTAACGCGGGGTGTCTTCGGGACTCAAGGTGAATGATTCTGAGCTTCAGGTTGGAGACGAGGGATGCCGACAGAGGTCAGTGCTGACCTCTGCAAGTGTGGGACCTGTGGGTGTGTCCGTGTCCCTTGGCTGGTAAAGCCTAACCCTGGGGAGAGCAACCTCTGGAAACAATCCCTGCCACTTTTCTTGCCTAGCTTTGAACCGTGACTGACCTGTGTTTCCTTACGCCGTAAGGCTTACGGGGATGTGCCTTAAGAGAGCAGCAGCAGCCCAGTCGAAACCCCGGCACAATCCCTCCCAATTTTGCTAGCTTCCAGCGACAGTCCCTCTCTCTCTCTACGTGCTGCTCAGCAAGCTTTTCTGTCTTTGGGTAGCAAGCCCTGTCCCGAGGAGGAGGAGAGCAATTTCCAGAAAAGCAGGGTAGCAAAAAACACTAAAAAACAACAACCCACAAACACAACCTTGTAGTGTAGCGCAGTAACGACCAACAAATTTATTGCGACATTAACCCGTTTTGCAAAGTGGTTGAGAGAGGAAACCGTGGCTTGGATGGAGGATGGAGACTCCTAGGCAGGAAGGAGAACGGTGGAATTGACTGAGAGCCTGACGGTGGCGCGAGGATAATGTCTAGAGCCCCCACAAGGAACCAGCATCCTCAGTAGCCAAGGGTCTTTAACTTAGGGCACAAAGCAAGCCACACACATAAATAGGGAATCGGGCTTGCATACAGGAAGGAGTTAGTACAGAGCGTAGCTTATTAGCCTTCCTGGGGTTCCTCCTCTTTCTAGATCTTTATCTATCAGAGGCCTGAGGTTAAGGACACATGCTGGGACCGAACGACTGTATTTCTAGGGAAATGGGTTCTCCCCAGAGCTAAACTTCATACAATGTGGTTTGGGTATTAGTCTTCGACTTTCCCATTTCGGGCTGACGGGCCAAAAGATCTGGCCCATAGGTTTCTCCGCAACTTGTCATCTTCCAGATTAGAGGATCGCGGCATTATTACGCGTCTAACACTGCTAAGGAGGAAAGAAGGTGTGTATCTTTGGGGGGGGGGGAGATCTGTCCTGCTGTCTCGTAAAAACAAGGGCGGGGGGGGGGGCGTTTCCCTTGAAGAGAAATCGCTCGGATGTCTGGAGAGGGAAAGCGGAAAGCAACTGTGAAGAATGGAAGTCACAATTAAGCATCAGGCTGCTTGTGGTGGCACCTTCAAATGTGCACGTTTACTCGTAAGTCCTTTCAGTCAACCTCTGGAAAGGCTGCAATCCGAGGTCAACTCACCTAGGAGTAAGTCCCATCTGAACTCAATGAAACTTCCTGCTAGGCTGTTCAATGATATATCCCCCATTTGACTTGGTAAGAAGGTCCCACTCAGTCGATCCAAGGAGACTTAGGCATTCAATAATAGTGGTTCTTATGTTTCCTGCCCTCCGTCCCGTTTTCTCTCCATCCTAATCCAATCCCGAGATTCCTTCCAGGGTGGGCCTGTGTATGGGCAGCGACGCTGGTATGGTTTGCTCACTCTATTAGACTCCTGTAGATTGGGCAGCCACTGAGAATCCCTGCATGGATTCCCCTATTTCTGTAATGGGTTCAACCCAAAGCCCATGTCTGCCAGATTGTCCAATGAAACATGAGGAATCTGGCTATTGACTGGCTGGGATGTGCCAGGAGCTCTGGTGGTTTCTCCCCAGGGATCGCCTCCTGATCTTCTTTGTACATGGGGGCAGGAAGACCACAATTTTGCAAAGCCTTGTAGAAGAATGAGTCCTCAGCTCTGACCTGTGGCCACCTTCTCGCGAAATTTCAAGCTAGGAAATGGTTGGCTTCTGCTTTGATGTTCTTCATAATCATTGACTGTTCCTGGACGAGAAGATTCCAGAGCTGTGGAGTCCTCCTTTGTGAGACGACAGGAGGCGAACCAACACAACTAACCAAAGAGGAAACGGAAGCCGGGGTTGCGATGGGGGTTAGAAAGATGTGATTGCAGTTGCTAGGCAGGGATTTAGGCTGTAGCTCAAACGACAGGAGCGTTTCGCGAGCGCCCTTTGACTTCCGATGAGCTGTGATCCGAAATCAATTCTCCCCGCCGGTTGTCTGCGCGCCCACTGGACGCCTCGCGCGCCAGCCACAAGTCTGCGCCCGAGCAGTGCAAATTCTAGTTGTTTATTAATTATTATTATTATTATTATTATTATTATTATTATTATTATTCCAGTTTTGGCCCCTACTCTATTGCCAGCATGACAAATGGTTATAGCAAAGCCTCATCGGAAGATAACTCGTGTGTGTGATAAGTATGTTCGGCAACTCCAACACCAGAAAAAGCTGCGTTGCCAGGAACTTGTCTAGTTGTCCTCGCTTGGAATAACTTCTTTTGTTTTCTTGATTAGTTCATTCCACAGATTTTCTGATCATCATTTCTCTGTCCAAAAAAAAAGAGGGAGAAAGGAGGTTTCCTAATATGTAACCTAGAATCATCGAGGGGCCTGGAATGGGGAGGTTATAATCTCTCAGTTCAGTTTAATGAAGAATTATATCCTGCACCACCAATGGACTTCAGGGAGCAAAAGAAAGGCTTCGGCTTCCCACCTTTTCTCGCCCGCTCACCCTCCTGCCACACCGCCATCTCGCATCATGCTCCTTTTCTGCCCTCTCTGCCTGCTGTTACAGGCACCAATTTAGCTCCTCTGAACATTGTGCCACCCAGCTCCATGGAAAGCGACCATAGTTTGTGTGGGAATGTTAAGGAAGGTAAGAGAGGATATATTGTTTTGATATTATCCCTCCTCACTCACGCTAGTGAGTGAACAGCAGAGCACATTCCCTTTGCAACTTATTGGAAGCAAGTTGATGCTTCGTTAGAATAATTTAATGAAGCAATCCAGTCTGGATTGCCCAGTCTGGATTGTTCCTGGTAAGTTTCCCCCTTTATTTCCCTCTTATAATAACAACAACAACAACAACAACAACACAACACAACACAACACAACACAACACAACACAACACAACACAACACAGTCTTCTTTAAAAGGATAAAGTTTTACTCACATTCAGTTCACAGCAGTAATCTGAAGGCAGGCTTTTGTGTTGTAGTTACAGTGAAAAGAAGTCTGAGCTGCATCTCAGACTTTCCTCTTGTGAGCTCCATCCTATGTGAAGGTTGAGCCATGCGCTAGCTAAGAGCCAGGACAGAGAGAGTCCAAGAGTAAGAAAGTAAGAGTAAGAGTTCAAGAGATGGTTGCGTGACCAGCCCTTTTATCTGGTCAGCTAGGGTCACGCCTCTCTACCTGGTCACACACAGGGGGAGGAAGCTCCAGAGCAGGTGTGACAGGAAGTCTTCCCTGTCTGTACCCACATTCCTCCGTGTGTCCATTCTAGGAAACAGGAAAATGTTGTACTTGACTGCTCTAGTCATAAGACAGCCCACAGTTTGGCCTCGACTTTCTAAAGGAGATGGGGGTCTCCCACTTACTCTAGCTATCAGGCCAATGGCTAAAGACGGGTCTAGGGGAAGGGGGCGGCCCCGGACCCCCGCCTTGTCCATTTCTTCGCCGGGCCAAGTCTTCTGATTCCCCTCCCTTAGACTTTCCATCTTCGTATGGGCGTGTACGTATTTCTGATTTTTCCTCAGAGGGATGGCAATTTTCCTCTTCTCCTTGAATATTTGCGTCTCGGATGAAGTGCTTGTTGGTCTGAACAATCATACAAATGACATCTCTCCCCTGCGTTGAAGAAAAATAAAAGATTTTTTGGAAAAAATAATAATTTTGAACGAGTTTAATTTTGTTTTTTGTTGTTTTGTTTTTTAAAAGCAGGTTGCAAGCGCACACGTTTCTCGGAAACAATCCCCACTGAACTCCTTGGGACTTGCTTTAGAAGCAGGCATAGGATCGGGTCATCCACAAACTTCTCATCTAACCTTCTCAGGTGTTACTTGCTCTGCTCCCAGCTTTACTAGCTCCCGCTTCCTTTTCAAAGCACTGAAGAAGAAACCTCCAGGTAGTACGTTGTGCTGTGATAAAGTTTGACTTGACTGTCACGCTCCTGGCGCTAGGGAAATACTAGCGCCATTTGGGAGCGCTGCCTATAGGCTGCAGTCCCTCCCGCCACCCTATGAACTAAGCCCCATTGAGCCCAGTGGGACTTACTTCCGCGTAAATGTGCAAAAGATCGCCCTGTTAGCCTGCATCCCTAAGCCTACTTAGGGGGCAAGCATGTCCCATTGGATTCCATATCCATCACAAGATGGTGCCGAAAGGTTGCGCTCCCCACGCGCATTTGCAGGAGAAGTAATCCTGTTTAACTCAAGGACGCTTACTGCCGCGTAAACAAGTCACCGCACTCTCAGTCACGAAGAGACCATGCCTTGCTTCCTAAAGAATAAGAACATGCCTTTTTGAGAAGAACACTGGATGGGTTGTATGTGGCAGCTCTCTGTCTCTCCTGCCCGCCCGCCCCCACCCCCAAAATATCGTAGCGCTCAGGGCAATTGGGAACGATCTCCTTTCCAAGTTCCACTGAACTCCGGCCACA
The DNA here is from genome assembly GCF_964106645.2 of Podarcis pityusensis. Lineage (NCBI taxonomy): Eukaryota > Metazoa > Chordata > Lepidosauria > Squamata > Lacertidae > Podarcis > Podarcis pityusensis. The sequence goes on from NC_138027.1 coordinate 77,427,652, forward strand.
TCTGATAATAATGTTTTGTCAATAGCCTTCTTGGCCTGGCGGGTCTCTTTCTTTCTCCCTCTCCCTTCCAAAAGGAGGGGTTTATTTTTACAGGAACCTTCTTTTTTTCCTTAACGGAAAAAGAAATCGCTGGCTGCATATAGTATCAAAACATTTTCAAGTGTGAAGCTTGCTATAGAGTGCAATTCTCCTCCCCCAGCCAAGAGAAATTTGGCCAAAGCGACAAGGGGAGGTTGAACAGGACGGCGCGCTTAATGATTCACTTCTACGTCTTTTGAAGTCTCTCCAAAACACAGAGGGGGCTTTTATTAGGACCAGCTACACCATCTAAACACCTGGTCGAAAGAGGTCCGGAGAAGGGGGCGGACACTTTCTATAGGGAGTCGCCCGCATGTCGTTTGTACAGTATATGCAGCCGTCCCACGGGGGACAGGGCAGGTAGAGTGTGCCCGGCCTGAGGTGGGAAGATCAAACGCTCAGTACCTCATCTCCCCCCCCCACACACACACCCAAAAAAACTCCCACCTTTGCACTCTCTGATTCCACTTGGAAGCAAACCCACTTGATTTCCGTGGATGAGGAGCTGGCTTTCCAAAGAAGTGTGCGGTGGGTCGTTTCAATCGCGTCAAACGAATCCCTTTTCCAAACCAGCCACAAGTCCCATGGCGGCCCTTGTTTATTCAATCGCCTGGGTTTTCTTTTCTTTCCTTGCATTCAGATGTCCGGCATAGTATTGGTTTCGTTTTAACAGCTGTGCGCAAGAATGCGCAGGTCTCCTGGCTCCATTACTTGGAAGTAAGGGACACTCCTTGCAGTGGGGCCTCTCACGTCCACGGAAGGTGCTTGCAGGGTCTTGCCGTGTTTAATGACTTGGGCATGAGTGCGTGTGTGTGAATGTGTACAGAATGGACAGATAGATGTAGATGAAACCGAAGTGGGACTGTGTCACCCGCTGCCCTCTCTCATTCTGCTGCCTGAGACTTCCCTCGTCTCCATCATTTCCAGCCTTCTGAGCGAAAAGTTTGGCCTTCGCCTCGACGCTCTCCAAAACAGTCCCCCCCCACACACTTCAGGCTCGCCCAGCAGCACCCTCTTGCATGGTTCTCCCTCCTTCCTCCCTTGCACAGTTTTCAAAGCCCTCCTTTAAAGCCTGACACCCACCCTGGCGCCCTGGGATCCGTCCACAAAGCTGAGAGTCCAAACTCGCCCAACTTTCCCATCTCATCCCCGCCCTCCGCCTCTTTCCCTTCCCTTAGGATCTCCGCACACATCGCCCCGCCGGCCTACTGGATTTTAGGCCGTTTCCAAGCCAGCCTTGCTGCTAAAGAGATGAAACCCTGACCAAAGGATCTACCCGGCCGCGCCGAGGACGCTTCCAAGGCACTCCAGGGGCGCAGAGGCGCGCCGTGGGCGACCTCCAGCCCGATGGATCTGCCCAGCAGCTTGTGTCGCTCGCTCCCTGGCGCTCCATCCGCGTTACTCACCTTTAGCTCACACCCATTGCTCAAACCCAAAGAGAGTTGAGCTTATAGGGGGGAGCGCTCCAAAAAAAGGACTCCAAAAAGAAGACTTGCGCGCCTCCACTACCGAGGTTTCCAGGAGCGGGTCAGCCCCTCTCCATCCTTCCCCACAGACCCACACCTTCCTCCTTCTCCAAAGGGTCCGACGTCCAGCTGTGTGTTCCCCACATTGGTCCAGAAAGACCAAACACACACACACACACACACACACACACACAGAGGGATCTGAGCTTCCGGCAGCTGCTTCGACCCAATGGCTCTCTCCAAGGTTATAGTCGCTCGGCCAGACGCTGCTCCCCAGCCAGCCGAGGGTCACGCCCTTCGGTAACCCGAGAGCCGCCCCGGGCCGGGGGAACGCCCTCGTTATCCTCCAGGGGCCTCCTGGCGGGGAGAAAGGCAGCCGGCCTGGGAGGACGCACACTTCCCCGGACAAACCCCGCTCCGGTCAACGGGGATTCCGACGCCACGGGGTTCAGGGGATCGGAAGGGCAAGCGCTGTCATCTGGCGAGGCCTAGGAGTGTCAGGGATGCGGGTGTGTTAAACACAAAAGTCACACATAAAGACCCCTATGCGAATTTTGGCCTGGGTGCCAGTTCTCTCTTCAGTAACAACCCATCTGGGATTATCCGGCTGGGCTCCCAGTTTTGCGAGGCCACAATCAAAAGCCAACGGGTTATGACGTCACGTGCTTGCTTGATGGTGTCATATAGCTGGATCCCCAGGAGCAAGATCTGCTAAAATCAGGAGGGGGGTGTTCTTCCACACAAAAGGTTTAGGAGTGTGAAGCTACAGGGGCAAGGAGGGAGCGTGCAACCAAAAGTGTGCTCGCCATTTTATTCTTATTTTGTCATTCGACGGTCTCCTCCCGACCTCGGGGAAAGGAGAACCACAGCCCCTTCCTTCCTAGCATACCCGTGCCCGGGTGTTTTGGGATACAGGGGACCAAAGCCGCCGAGACGCTGCGGCAGGATGGGATTCCTCGACGGCAACAGGAAACCGCTCTGCTTAATGCCCGACGTGGACGAACATATCGCGCAAATGAGCTTGGATGCGCGCATGACGTACCCTTCGCATTACTGTGTTACGCGGAGTTTGCAGCTTACCTCTCTAACTTCTTTCTCGCGCACCCGACCCACTTGAAGGCAAAACTGAGACCCCCCCTCACTCTTTCTTATTGACTACTCAAGGTGCCTTCGACGGAAGCCCTTTCCCCTTTCGCCAGGGTTGAGACAGGATCCAGTTAAAACCCCGATGGGTTTTAGCCTCAGCAAAACTAAAGAACCCCCCTCACCTCCCCTGACCACACTTCACACAAATCGGTTTCCTCTCCAGACCGAACAGAACCCATTCTGAGAAAAAACTCAGTGCGTGTCTATGCGACGGGAGGGGAAGGAGAAAGAGGATGGGGTGGGACATCTTAAAATCATACTGTAGAGTTGGAAGGGACCCCAACGGTCAACTAGACCAACCCACTGCAATGCAGGAATCTCATCTAAAGCATCCATGACAGAGGGCCATCCAATCTTGCTGGCTCTTAACTTTGTTTCAAGGTCCTTGCTACATACCTGCTATTCCATATTCAGACATGCACGCACTCCTCGGCCTTCCTCCCGCTCCCCTGATTCATTTGACTTGGCCTTGTACCATTTTCCCAAGCAAGAGACCCCGGGTGCAAGCGCGGGGTGCAAGTGCAGGAAAGCGCTTAGAGTCCGAGAAGAACGGTTCCCTCCTCTGACTTTTCCAGCGCGTTAGAGTCCCGGAATCAACCCGGGGAGCAGCTTTCCAGACGCCTAACATGCCTGCACATTTAAAAGGCGAACTAAGCCCCGACGGCACGAGTTGGCAGCCGGAGGACTAGAAGGGCCAGGATCCGGGGCAGAATTTGTTTGCGCGCTTTGCCACCCTCCTTCCAAACCGGGGCCCAGACCCTCGAGTCCTCTCCTAAAATATGAGAGCCGTGGCTCCCGGGTTCAAGCCTTCCTGAAACTCTGAAGAGCCTGTGCCGGCGGCCAGTGTAGACAAAACTGAGCTCCTAACTCTCTCCGGCCATTCCGAGAAGCAGAGGCCGCCTGGGTTTTCCAGGTCTCAGAGAGGACCCAGACGCCCCTCGCAGCACATGGAGAGCAAGAGCCAAGAAGTCTGACCGCCCCTTGTCTTTCCACAACCTCGGTCTCAACAGTGGGAACGGGATCTGCGGCGTTAAGTTGTGAGTCCGGGTTGGAGGCTGATGGCGCTGCTTGCCAGACGTGTGAGGCTTCGCATACACGGCGCACAGGGTCTCTGACACCTGCCCTTGCAAGCCAGGACTGCGAGGTTTGTAGGATCGCAACCTAAAGAGAGCAACAGGGAGGTCTAAAAAGTGAAGGGCAGGCCTCGTACGTGCTCGGGACAGACCCCCCACTCTCCGGGATAGCTCAGTTGGGAGAATATGAAGCTCTTAATCTCAGGGACGTGGGTTCGAGCTCCACGTTGGACAAAAGATTCCTGCCTCGCAAGGGGTTGGGCTAGATGACCCTCGGGGTCCCTTCCAACTCTACGATTCTACCTGATCTTATAGCTGAGCGCGCTGCACATTTATTCGGAAGGAAATCCTGCAGCGCTCAGTGGGGCTCACTCCCAAGATCAGTGCGCGCAGGATTGCTCCCTCCAGCTCTGAATTATTTCCAAGTAATTAAAGAGGTGGCGCCTGAGCATGAACAGAGTGCAAATAAGCCCCGCCAGTAGTCCTCAAGGTCATGGGGTTGTTAGAGGGCAGCGTGGCCTCGGGTCAGAGGCCTTTGCTCTGAGGCCAATCTCTCGTTAGGACTAAATAACCGCGGTCTCAAAACAGAAGCCTCGTTGCAATCCGTGCCAGGGGCTTTAGGACTTCGGCAAGGGAATGCCGTTTGGAACAGAAACGTTAGCAAAGTTTTCAATGGGTGCTGTGCAGCTCTCGTTCCCTCCCTCATTCACGCTCTGGAGAGTCAAGACTGCTCAGCAAAGCATGTTTCCCAGAAACTTTCCAGATGAAAGGAAAGAGGTTCGTGCAGTGCTGCCCAGTCCCTTTCTGCTTCTACCTCTCCCCATGATGCGAGCCCAGTCCACCTCTCCGCGCCACAGCTTTTGCATCCTGAAGCCGGAGCGCAGTCCCAGACACACACACACACGGCAGTTGCAACCCTGGCCAGAGACTGCATCTCAGCAGAAAGTGTGCCACGTGCGGCAGAATTGAGGCAAAGAGACTCAGAATTGAGTCTCCTCTTGTTCATCACCTTCTTGACCCATTTCTCAAGGTAAGCTTCCTTTTTAAAAATAAATAAATGTGGCGTTCACCGCGGCTTAGTTTCGTCCTTCTTTAGAGATGTCTTTCTCTCCCCCCCCCCCCACCGTTTTTTTTGGGTTTTGGGTTTGTTTTGTTTCCGACACTGAACCGTTTTGTACGGCTGGTTGCAAAGTCTCGAGCGCCATCTAACGGCGGCAGCGAGCCTTTCTGCTCCGCGGAGGCGCCTCTCTCCTTTCTGACGCAGGGTTCGCTTTCATCGCCTTCCTTCGACGACGCCCAACTTGCCCGCCCTGCCATTCATGACATCAGCGTTATAAAAGAATAAAATGCATCCTTAAGCAAACTGGGCTGAGCTACATTTTGTTTCCGCGATTGTCTCTTAAGAGTTTGAAAAGGGGGATCTGGCTGACTTGGAGTTGCAGGGTTTAAAGAAATTATTATTATTTTGCATAGGAGCTAACTCCTAGGGGCTATAAAATATTTGAGGGAGCTGCCCCCACCAAGTTGATGGGCAGTGTCATTCAAATAGTGTGCGCCGCATCCAGTGGCGTAGCGTGGGGGGTGCAGGGGGGGCCGGCCGCACCGGGCGCAACATCTGGGGGGGGCGCTCTCACTCGCAGCTCTCTGCCCCCTGCTAAAATCCACGGGTTAGGGGGCGCAAATTACTTGCCTTGCCCCGGGTGCTGACAACCCACGCTACGCCACTGGCCGCATCATGTGATCAGTTATGTGGGGTGGGAATTACCTGCACCCCCAAATATTTTATTCAAGTTGGCACCCCTGTTATTTTGGCTGAGCTTCCCTGAGTTTTAACAGCTATGGGACAGGCAGTAATTCAACAGGAACTCTGCCCAGAATTAATGGGGAAATGTTTGGCCACTTTGGTCTATTGCACAAGCGGTTCAATCACGGAGGTTGTGTGGGATGTATACACAGAGCAGTCAAGTTCAACATTTCCTGTTTGCTAGAATGGGCACACAGAGGAATGTGGCTCCAAACAGGGAGGACTTCCTGTCTTACCTGTTGGGAGCCAACTCCCCCTGAGTCTGACCAGGGAAATGGGCATGACCCAAATAAAGCTAAATCAAAGGGCTGGGCACAAAGCCATCTCTATTTTTATTATTTTGCTCTTTTTGATCTCTCTTTTGACCAGCTTTTGCTCCTGGCTGTTAACCAGCACATGGCTCAAAGTGGGAAATACAGTGGTACCTCAGGTTAAGTACTTAATTCGTTCCAGAGGTCCGTTCTTAACCTGAAACTGAAACCGAGGTACCACTTAACCTCAGTTAAGAACTTATTTTGCTCTGGAGGTCTGTTCTTAACCTGAAACTGTTCTTAACCTGAAGCACCACTTTAGCAAATGGGGCCTCCCGCTGCTGCCGCGCCGCCGGAGCACGATTTCTGTTCTCATCCTGAAGCAAAGTTCTTAACCCGAGGTACTATTTCTGGGTTAGCGGAGTCTGTAACCTGAAGCGTCTGTAACCTGAAGCGTCTGTAACCCGAGGTACCACTGTAAAGGGGAAGTAACCAGGAAGAATCCAGTCTGAACAAAGGGCATCCTGGATTTCTTTAATTAAAAGGCTGAAACCAGCTACTCAATAAATTTCCTATTTGTCTAGAAGGAATGTGCTCTGCTTTATGCTCACTAGTATGAGTAAGGAAGGATTATATATAACTGGTATATCCTCTCGTACCTTCCTAAACATTCCTACAAGTAGATGGGAACCTCACCAGGACATCCTTTTCAAACACCTGTTCTGAGGCAGGGATTATGGCAGAGGTAGCCAACATGGCAATCTGTGCAACAGCGATGCTTACTACAGTTTCTCTCACCTAAACACAGGTAGGAATGAACAGTTCGTTTTCAATTCATTCCAGCAGGAGCACAGATCATTTCCCCTCCTTCATTAATGAGCTTCAAGGATGGACTTCAGAAGCTGGGTTTGAGGATGCAATGAACCAAAGCTGAGTGAGGCTCAGCTCCAGACTCTCTTCTCAGTTTTCAGACCTGCTCCCAGGACGTTGTAGTCCTGATCCAAAGAAGGAGGCAGGGGGAGCTTGCATAGTAGAAGCTTTGCCTGCTGATTTTACTGCAGAACTCCTACTGCCAAAGAGACAAGCTGTTTTAAAAGTAGCTTCATGTGTTGGAAGGGGAAAGTTCTCTGGTAAAAGCCAGGAAGCGAACTTCAGGTTGCACAAACAATTCTTTCCTCTGTGTGCTTTCTCCTTCATTGCAACAAGAGAATTAATGCAACACACACACACACACACACACACACGAGTGATATATGTGTACACCTTAAAGTACTTTAAAAATGCTAAAGTATCAAAAATTCTATTTCCTGTGTTGTTTTTTAAAAGGAAATCTTTACCAACCTCAAGAAAAGTTCGTGGAGAAGCTGTGGTACTTACAACATCCAAACGCTATTTATTAATTAAATCATATCTTAATTTAAATAGGACCCCCGCCAATACAAAACAGACCCCCATTGTAGAGAAGAATCACAACCTTCATCTGATGAAGTGCTCTCTAATCCATCATTGTTGAATCTGATGCAGTTGACTCTAACACAACAAAGTTTATGCTGCAATAACTGTGTTAATTTGTAAGGTGATGCATGCCTCCTTGTTTTGTTTTGTTTTTATCACTATCTTGCCTTATCTATATTTAGGTGAAGTGAAAGGAGACGAATCAGATATCAACAACAACAACAACAACACACCCATATGAATAAGAAACTGTGAATCGTGGCTTTTGCCATATACAAACTAGTGTCAACCCATTACTATAAAACCTAAAGTTTAGGGCTTTGCAGGTTTGTTGTTTCAAACAAAGAAGAAAGTGATGGTTTGTCCATTAGCAGTATTAGTTGTAGCCTGGACTGCTTCATGCAGATTTTAAAACAAAATTAAATCATTATGGCAATGCTGTTGAAATTCCCGAAGAAACTAGTGAAACTAAGTGCAGGTGAGCTATTTAAGTCAAGAGAGTAGGACAGGAGCCACAGGCAGAATCTATCAGAAATCCATTGGCGTTTCCTGTTATGTGTTCACCTTTTGGTAATAAAGAGGACTAGGAGAGTGAAATGGCCATTTGAGACAGGATATTCTTGGCAGGGCACAAACGGAGAGGTTATTTAATTATTGAATGTATATTTTCACTGCTGGGAGGCACCAAAATGTCTGGCAATTAGAACATTAGCTGCCAGTGCCTGTGAAAGGTTCAGGCAAGGCTGGGAAGTGGTCTTCATTCTGGACATGAGTCGGTCAACCTTAAGCATTTCTAAGCCCTATCCCTTTTATTTCATTTGGAGGATTAAGCACATGCTTAAGAGTCTCCCGTCAAAATACCCATGCCCCCTATCAAGCTAAACTTTGTCATGATGAGTTACTGGACTATCCCTGAATCAGGCAAACTCGAATTTACAGGGGCAAAGCATGGAGACTGGTGTTGTTTGAGGGTAATGCCATACGGACCATACAAATTAAATGGGAATGCAAAGAGCTGCGGACACATAGTAAACTCCAGTGCGGACAAGTCCTTGGTCAAATGAGTGTTGTGGGGCATGACATGCTTAAGTATATATACTTAAAACATCTTAGCCTATGATTTTATACACAACTTACATGGCGGTGAAGGGATGCGGGTGGCGCTGTGGGTTAAACCACAGAGCCTAGGACTTGCCGATCAGAAGGTTGGCGGTTCGAATCCCCACAATGGAGTGAGCTCCCGTTGCTCGGTTCCTGCTCCTGCCAACCTAGCAGTTCGAAAGCACGTCAAAGTGCAAGTAGATAAATAGGTACCGCTCCGGCGGGAAGGGGAATGGCGTTTCCATGCGCTGCTCTGGTTTGCCAGAAGCGGCTTAGTCATGCTGGCCACATGACCCAGAAGCTGTACGCCGGCTCCCTTGGCCAATAAAGTGAGATGAGCACCGCAACCCCAGAGTCGGTCACGACTGGACCTAATGGTCAGGGGTCCCTTTACCTTTACATGGTGGTAAGTCCCACTGAGCATAAGGGGAGCTTATTTCTCAATAGGCGTGCGTAGGATTGTGCTGTTAGGTATACATCTAAAATACAAAATGTGCAAAGTGGCCCCATGCAGGAAGCATGCATGGGAACGGCGCATATTATTTTCTTCATCTCTGGAAGTGGAACTCTTTTCATTAAGAGACCCATGCCTGGACTTAAGAAGCCAAGCCCATTTGAGATCTTTCAGCCCATATGTTCTTACCCCCTCAGGGCCACCGATTGTTAAATTTTTGTACCATGGGAGTAGGACTCTTAATGCTTTCAGTATTCCACCTTGGCAAAAGTATGGTTTGAATCAGATACACAGCACAAAGAGGAGTTTGACTGCAAAAGAGCCTTCTGTTTTTGTTTGTATGGAGTACGGGGCAGCGGCGCAGGGATCTGGCAGAGATAGTTCTGAAGCTTCTTTGCTCCTGGAGCCAACCAACAGCATGCTCAACGGAATAGCATTGCCGCAACTGCCTGCGTTATAAGCACAAGCTAGCATGAAAGCAAACCTGCAGAAGACTCACTCTACATCTGACCTGACTCTCACCATTTGAAAACAAGAACTTGCATCTTGTGCAGATGCCATAGCCCTGGGGTACCACAAAGGCCACAAGTTTAATCACAAGCATGGGGAACCAGTGGCTACCAGGTACTGCTGGACTCCAACACGCATCAGCCCCAGCCAACATGGCTAGTGGTTGGAGAGGGTGGAGGTGTAGACCAGCAATAACAGATTCTCCATCCTTGGGTCAGAAGGATTGACTGGGAAAGACTTGGGGAAGGGCCATAGCTCAGTGGTAGAGCATCAGACAGATGGTCCCAGATTCAATCCTGATCAGCTCCAGCTCCAGCTCCAGCCCCAGCTGATGGATCTGGAGAGCTCGGTTGGTTGGAGCGTGGTGCTGATAATTCCAGGGTTGCAGGTTCAATCACTGTATGGGACAGCTGCATATTCCTGCATATGTACTGCGATCAGTGGAATGTTGCTGTGCCTTGGTGGTGTAAGGCCTCTACCTATATTCCTATGACTTGAGATCATCTGCAAGTGAGAGTAGGAAGCCTTAGACTAAGTGGAGAGAAGTTCTGGCTAAGTATAAGGCCTCTTCCTATGCTTACTCCGCAGAGCCTTAGAGGGAGTGCTTGGCTTTAATGGAGCTTAAAATACAGTATAAAACGTGAATAACAATAAATTCAAAATCAATTTAGGGGGGAAATCCATCCAATAAACATTAGATGGCTAAATTAGTCCTATTTGGGCCAGCGTGGAGACCAGGGGAGAATTAGCTGTGGGATCCCAGAGTGGGTAATCTTTATAAAAAGGGGAGGGGAAGGGAAGGAAGGGGAATAAAAGATCAGGCTAAGTTCAAGTTGAAAGCCAGGCGGAATAGCTCTGTCTTACAGGCCCTGCGGAAGGAAGTTAAATCCTGCAGGGCCCTAGTTTCATGGGACAGAGCATTCCACCAGGTCAGAACCATTGCTGAGAAGGCCCTGGCCCTGGTGGAGGATAAGCTAACTTCCTTAGAGCCCGAGACCTCTAAACTATGATTATTCATGGACCTTAAGGTCCTCTGCAGGGCATACCAGGAGAGGCTAAGTACTGCTGGTTTGCATAATTGAGTGCATGGTCTCCATTTATTATATTCCAGCTGGGGAAGAAAATATAATTCTAGGCATTGGTGGATTGAAACCATTCAGGAAATAAACAGCAGAGACAATGTAGCTGGTTTTGGGTTCTTGGGCTCCATCTGCCAGTGCATGAAGACTTCTCAAGGTACAAGGCACACAGATGTAAATAAATGGGGCTAGTTCAAAGATCACAGGAGTCTACGTATTTTGGGGGGCTTATCTACCACCCTTCCTCCTAAAGAAGTTCCAAAACATCACCATTTGCAGAAATAATTAAACTTCTAAAAACTATGGAGCAGAAGTCGTAGTGAAACACAACAACACTGTATTTTCACTTCTGGATTCAAATTGGATTTATCTCTTCAAAGCTCACGGGAACCACTTTGTATTCAAAATGGATATCTAACTGTGAGCAGCATTTGGGACAACCACACTTCCCCAGGGATGGAATTGCAAAGGGCACCACCACGAAGAAAGCCGTGTTCCAGGCTGCCACTCTATGAGCCAGGCCAGTTGATGGAATCAGAATCAGAGCCTTCCCTGCTGAGGCAGCGCATACTGTGTACTGGCAATCCTCAACTGCATGTGAGAACGTCTCGATTTGAGTGTTAGGAAAGCATGCCACATTTAAAGTCAATGAAATACTGAAACTGCTTATAGTGCATTCCCTTGAGATACCTTTTTATTCACTCATTCTGAAGATTTACACCTTTTTATTCATTCATTCTGAAGATTTACACCTAACGTTAAATCTACATTAGGGTCACCCTAAGAGCAGGGAAGGGACAGAGTTGAATTTTGATTTGGCTTCAGTTCCACCTTCGACATGGACTGTGGCCTAGGCGTGACACTGTATGCCATCTATAAAATTAGAATGGAAGTGTCCTAAAGGCTGCTGCCGCTTTGCCGGTGAGTCTTGGGGAGGACCGCTCCCCCTGCAAGCCCATTCTCCATCTTGGGCCTGGGGGCGGGCCCCATACTCCACCTCAGCATATAAGGCTCCAAGGAGGCCTCGGGACATTGCTGCTGCCGCTTTGCCGGTGAGTCTTGGGGAGGACCGCTCCCCCTGCAAGCCCATTCTCCATCTTGGGCCTGGGGGCGGGCCCCATACTCCACCTCAGCATATAAGGCTCCAAGGAGGCCTCGGGACATTGCTGCTGCCGCTTTGCCGGTGAGTCTTGGGGAGGACCGCTCCCCCTGCAAGCCCATTCTCCATCTTGGGCCTGGGGGCGGGCCCCATACTCCACCTCAGCATATAAGGCTCCAAGGAGGCCTCGGGACATTGCTGCTGCCGCTTTGCCGGTGAGTCTTGGGGAGGACCGCTCCCCCTGCAAGCCCATTCTCCATCTTGGGCCTGGGGGCGGGCCCCATACTCCACCTCAGCATATAAGGCTCCAAGGAGGCCTCGGGACATTGCTGCTGCCGCTTTGCCGGTGAGTCTTGGGGAGGACCGCTCCCCCTGCAAGCCCATTCTCCATCTTGGGCCTGGGGGCGGGCCCCATACTCCACCTCAGCATATAAGGCTCCAAGGAGGCCTCGGGACATTGCTGCTGCCGCTTTGCCGGTGAGTCTTGGGGAGGACCGCTCCCCCTGCAAGCCCATTCTCCATCTTGGGCCTGGGGGCGGGCCCCATACTCCACCTCAGCATATAAGGCTCCAAGGAGGCCTCGGGACATTGCTGCTGCCGCTTTGCCGGTGAGTCTTGGGGAGGACCGCTCCCCCTGCAAGCCCATTCTCCATCTTGGGCCTGGGGGCGGGCCCCATACTCCACCTCAGCATATAAGGCTCCAAGGAGGCCTCGGGACATTGCTGCTGCCGCTTTGCCGGTGAGTCTTGGGGAGGACCGCTCCCCCTGCAAGCCCATTCTCCACCTTGGGCCTGGGGGCGGGCCCCATACTCACCACCGCCACAACTCTAAGGACACTGGTGCTGCAGCAGCAAATGTTTAAACGTTTTATATATTTTAAAGTGTTTTTAAAAGTGTTTTTACTTTTTATTTTGTTGTACCACCATAAACGGTGGTTTTTATCCATGTATTTTTATTTTGTTTTCTTTTATTTTGGGTTGGGGTGGGATGGTTGTTGAGTGGGGTGGGGATTGGTTTTGTTTTGGTGAAATTGTTTTTTGTTTGTTTGCTTTTGTATTTTGTAAATGGAGGCGAGTATGAGGCTTGGGATTCCTACTGTGGAGGGGCGAGGGAGGTATGGCGGTGGGGGCAGATGTCATAGGCGAAGGGGATCGAGATACGGATATGCTCGTACCCCTTCCAATCTGCGCCCCATCCCGAGAGACGAGGGTAGGGTGAGCAAGGATTACTCACCTCCGTCACTGGTGTTGTGCAATGCCAGGTCTATAGGCAACAAAACCGCCACCCTGCGAGATTTCATCATCTCGCAGGGGGTCGACCTGGCTTGTGTGACGGAGACCTGGGTGCGCGAAGGGGATACTGTTACCTTACGAGAGATGGCGCCCCCGGGTTTTTCCGTCCTCCACCAGTCACGGACTGTGGGCCGGGGGGGAGGGGTGGCATTATTAATCCGGGAAGATTGTTCTTTCAGGGCTCTACCACCGCCATCGATCCCCGGCATTGAATGTGTTGGCCTAGTGTGGGGCTCCGAGGTGAGCTTGGCTGTCTGGCTGGTGTACCGGCCACCTAGCGCACCAGCAGCCACCCTGTCAGGCCTGCTGGAGGCGGTGGCCGGCTGGGCCTTGGAGTTCCCTAACCTATTGGTATTGGGGGACTTCAACATCCATGCCGATGCCACTCCCTCCTCACAGGCTCTGGACCTGGTGTCTTCCATGGCGACACTAGGGCTCTCCCAGTTTGTTTCGGGCCCCACACATCAAGCAGGCCACACGCTGGATTTGATCTTTGGTGTTGGTATAGATGTGATCATGTTTCCTTCGATCAAGGTGCCATGGTCTGATCACTATGCTCTGAAAGCCAGGATTGATGTTCCACCCCCACCCTGCTTAGGTGGCGAGCCGATTTGGGCTCGCCCGCGGAGGCTGATGGACCCTGATAGGTTCCGTCAAGCCTTGCGGGACCTTTCTCCCCCTGGCGACTCATTGACTGAGCTTGTTGAGGGCTGGAATACCCAGCTCCTGGCAGCCATCAATGAGATCGCACCTAAGCGCCCTCTGCGACCCCGTAGAAACCGGGCTCCCTGGTTTACTGAGGAGCTCCGGAAAATGAAGCGGGACCTCAGACGGCTAGAGCGAGTATGGCGGGGTGCCCGTGACGGAGCCTCAAGAACATCTTATAGAGTTTTTATGAAAACCTACGAGATGGCAGTGAAGGCTGCTAAGAAGTCCTACTTCTCGGCCTCCATTGCATCCGCTAGCTCTCGCCCGGCACAATTATTTAGTGTAATTCGGTCTTTAACGTCCCTCGAAGGACAGCCAAATTTAAATAATAATTTGACACACAGCTGTGAGGCATTTGCGAGCTTTTTTGCGGAGAAGGTCCTGTCGCTCCGCCATGACCTCCCTGCCAATTTGGATACAATAAAGGAACTGGAGGCCCCTCGACTGTCCTCGGGTCCAGTATTGGACCACTTTGATCGGATATCCCCAGCCGATGTGGACAGACTCCTCCGAGCTGGAAAGCCCACCACCTGTCCTCTTGACCCGTGCCCGTCTTGGCTGATTAGAGCGTGTCCAGACGAGGTGCGGGCCCCCCTGGGGGATATCATCAATCTGTCCCTTGGCACCGGGACATTCCCAGGGGAACTGAAGGAGGCAGTGGTGCGTCCGCTCTTAAAGAAAACATCATTAGATCCCTTAGATCTATCCAATTACCGCCCAGTTTCGAATCTTCCATTCCTGGGTAAGGTGATTGAGAGAGCGGTTGCTGAACAGCTTGGTAGGTTTCTGGATGAAACATCGGCTCTGGATCCATTCCAGTCCGGCTTCCGCGCTGGTCATGGGACCGAGACGGCTCTGGTCGCCCTAACAGATGATCTCCGCAGGCAGCTGGATCGAGGCGGGTCGGGGCTGCTGATTCTTCTAGACCTGTCAGCAGCCTTCGACATGGTCGATCACGAACTCCTGGACCACCGCCTTGCCGACGTGGGGATCCAGGGCACAGTCCTTCAATGGCTGCGCTCGTTTCTCTCTGGTCGGGGACAGAGGGTGGCGCTTGGGGGGGAACTGTCATCCCGCCACTCCTTGGTGTGTGGAGTGCCCCAGGGTGCGATACTCTCCCCGATGCTTTTTAACATCTTTATGCGCCCCCTCGCCCAGCTTGTCCGGAGTTTTGGGCTGGGCTGCCATCAGTATGCTGATGACACCCAACTCTATCTGTTGATGGATGGCCATCCTGACTCGGCCCCAGACACACTGATCAGATGCTTGGAAGCTGTGGCTGGATGGTTACGTGGGAGCCGGTTGAAGTTAAATCCTTCGAAGACAGAGGTCCTCTGGCTGGGACGGGACGATATGGGATTGAGGGGGCAACTCCCATCTCTTGCGGGGGTGCAATTAGTGCCAGCACCGTCCGTTAAGAGTTTGGGTGTAATCTTCGATACCTCCCTCTCCATGGAGGCGCAGATTGCAGCTATAACAAAGGCGGCATTTTTTCATCTCCGCCAAGCTAAGCAGTTGGCTCCTTACCTCTCTCGCCCTGACCTAGCCACTGTGATCCACGCGACGGTCACCTCCAGACTGGATTATTGTAACTCGCTCTACGTGGGGCTGCCCCTGAGACTGACCCAGAAACTCCAGCGGGTGCAGAATGCCGCAGCGAGACTCCTTACGGGGTCTTCGCTGCGGGATCACATTCATCCGGTGCTATACCAGCTGCACTGGCTCCCGGTGGAGTACAGGATCAGGTTTAAGGTGCTGGTTTTAACCTTCAAAGCCCTATACGGCCTAGGACCCTCGTATCTACGGGACCGCCTCTCCTGGTATGCCCCACAGAGGAACTTACGGTCTTCAAATAAAAACATCTTGAAGGTCCCAGGCCTCAGAGAGGTTAGGCTGGCCTCAACTAGAGCCAGGGCTTTTTCGGCTGCGGCTCCATCCTGGTGGAACGCTCTGTCACAAGAGACAAGGGCCCTTCAGGACTTGACATCTTTCCGCAGGGCCTGCAAGACAGAGCTGTTCCACCAGGCCTTTGGTCAGGGCGCAGCCTGACTCCCTCCTTTGGCAATCTTTACAATACTTTAGTTTATGGTTGCCATCAATTTTGATTTTAATTAATTCTTTGATGTTTTTATAACGTTGCACTATTTTAGTGTTGTTAGCCGCCCTGAGCCCGGCTTCGGCTGGGGAGGGCGGGATATAAATAAAATTTATTATTATTATTATTATTATTATTAAATTGCTTTGTCACGGTCTTGCTGATATCACTGCTCAGGAACAAATAATTATAAGAATACTCTGGAGAAGAATGTGCCAGTTCTGGATTGGTCTAGTCTTCAGTCTCCCTTCCTAAGACCTCAAACATCCCCAAAGGTTAGCTAGCCAACTTTTCCTTAGAAACTTATATGGAAGGAGATTTCAAAAATGAATAAATACAAGGGTCCTATATGTATTTTCTGCTAACCAAGGAAGCAGCTACCAATATGTATTTTGGACTTAACCAGGAATAAAATATTTTCCTCCTTTTTTCGTATTTTCCTTCCACACTCCTACCCCAACCCCATTTTGGTATGAAGATAGAGGCAACAATGTTGTTGTTTAGTCGTTTAGTCGTGTCCGACTCTTCGTGACCCCATGGACCAGAGCACGCCAGGCACTTCTGTCTTCCACTGCCTCCCACAGTTTGGTCAAACTCATTCTGGTAGCTTCGAGAACACTATCCAACCATCTCGTCCTTTGTCGTCCCCTTCTCCTTGTGCCCTCCATCTTTCCCAACACCAAGCAACAATGTTAGAGAAGTGAAACCAGTTGGAAGCCCTTCACTACGAGAATTCTTTCCCCTTTGTTGATATGTGTGGTAAACAGTTATGCAAGTTTACGGAGGGGCACATGAGGATAGGGACATCTGACTAGTGCCCATGGCATCACCAAGCTGCTACCACCCACCTCACTGGAGAAGTTTTGCAAGGATTTGGGGAAAAGTTTTCATTTTATCAAAAAATAAAAATAAAGCAGTGGATGAACATCTAAATAAATTAATGTACATATGGTGCTTTTATAAATAAAAAGGTACTCAAGCTGCTTGAAATATGTTGGGAAGGTGAGACTGATAGTGAAGTCAGTATTTGACTTAAAATAATACCTGGTTTGCAAACTTTAAAGCTAGGATGAAGCTGGGTTCAAGTTGCTAGTGGGGAGCCTGTTCTGATTTCTCTTTTCTTGCCTTGTCTCTTTTCTTGCCCTGTGCCTCATCTCAAAGTTGTGGATATCATGAACAATGCAAAACAATGCACAGAGACTACATGGCACAGAAATGGAAAGAAGACCGTGTCATCTGAACCCGAACAAATGTTGGTTAACTTTAATGATGCTTCATTGAAACAAGCCAACTTCAAATTGTAGTTTAAGAAGTTGGCTTCTTGCACCCGTTGCTATCTTGGGGTCCTTTGGGAGGAAGGATGGGGTGGCAATTTAATGACGAATTACTAAATAAATACAACCTCTAGGATGGGCTGGGAGAGACTCCTGCCTGAAACATTGGAGAACAGCTGCTAATCATTGTGGACAAGGCATGGCTAGTAGAACCAGTGCTCTGACCTGGTATGGGAGAGCTTCCCATGTTCTCAGTTCAAATCGCCTCACCCCAAACGAAAATATTGACATGGATAGAATAACGAGCATTAGCAGCACTAGAAGAGTAGGGGAAGGAGACGTACAGCCAGTTAAAACAAGGGCAGATGTTTTTTTAAAAAGCCTTTTGCTATTCCAGATTGTGAACCAACAAAAGCAAATATGTTTCTGCTTTCACATATTTAAAAAAAGTGCAGAGAAGAGCTTTGATACACTGAAAAGAAGAAGAAAAAAACATTTATGGCCCATCTACATACTGTTAAGTGAACAGAAGGCAACACGATACAAGATGCAGCCAAAGGCTTCAATCCATGTTTCAAAGAAACCAACCACCTCCAGGATTTGGAACTGAGGAAGTTGGGAGTGATCACAAGGAAGGAGGATTGGGAAGAACCTTATTCATCCCACGAGAAGCGGTGGACTCGCCTTCCTTGGTGGTTTTTAAGCAGAGGTTGGATGGCCGTCTGTTATGTATGTTCTGGTTGAGATTCCTGCATCGCAGGGGGTTGGGTTATACATCCAACTCTACAAGTCTATGATTCTATGAAATGGCTTGATTGATGCATGTGAGAGAGACACAAGTGTGTGGCGGGAGGGGGCAGGCTAGGAAAAAGGAGGGTGGATATTCAAAAGAACTTACTTGAGTAAAACGTTCAGGTAAATGCAAGTCACTTTAACAGAGTTGCAACAGAAGACAGCTACTTGCAGGACATGAAAATCGGGATAATTTAGACCAAGTTCTCACTGAAGTGGTGGTCTCGTGTTTGGACTGCTACCACATGGTGCCGCTCCAGACCGCAGGTGGTGGGTCACATGACTCAATGCCTACCCATTCCATAAATAAAAACAGCAAGGCGGCATGGCCATGACTGACACCCAGCAACCTCAAGCAGCAACAGAGGCCTAGCGCTTCAGCAGAGCCCAAAGGAACCAGATGCTTGCCATGACCCTCCAGCTGGTTTTCATAGGGCAGGTTAAGGGGCCGCTGGGAATGAGTTTATGGAACCACTGATTTAAACCACTAATCACTGGTTTGGTCATTGCTTTTAAAATGTTCCATACTGTTTATGCACACCAGGGGCAGACCTTGGTAACATGCCTCCATGTGCTAGGCCAAAATTTGATGCCCTCCCTGCAGACTCCAGCTCCCATCATCCCTGACCATTGGCCACACTTGCTGGCGCTGATGGGAACCAGAGTCCAACAACATCCGCAGGGCACCAGGATAGCTGCTGCTGCTGCTGTAGTGGCTCCTTTAGTTACTCCAGTGTTGCATGCTTTGCTCAGAACTGCAACTAAAAACTTTTTCCAAACTTTTTCTGAAATGTGAGGAGACTTAAAGGTTGGCTGTTGTTGTTGTTTTTGCCTATAATTACATATGAATAAATCAGTCCATTTCTGATCTGTGCCACTTTCCCATGTGTTCACTCATGAATTCAATTTGGCCAGCTTCTGCATTCAACTTCTGACGTCGTTTTTTTTAATCTACGTGAAAATTCAAATACATATTTAGCACTTTTGCTTAAGAATATGTAATTTTGGTCCTACTCTGGAGGTCAGAACTTTGGACGCATGAAAACCACGTGGATAAAAAAAGTTCCAAGCTGTACATTTGTGTTTGCGTATATCAGATCAAATTTGTATTGGGGTTCACAAATAAAAATACTCTCTAGGCATCCTGGGGCAGAATTAGGTAAACAATACCCAAACATGTCCTTTCTGATGTTATATAGCATCTAGAAGTACAGGCATACCTTGGATCCCAAACGCCTTGGTATGCAGACATTTTGGCTCCCGAACTCCACATTCACATTCACAGAAGTGAATGTTCTGGTTTGCAAATGTTCTTTGGAACCCGAACGTCCGATGGGGCTTCCGTGGCTTCTGATTGGCTGCAGGAGCTTCCTGCAGCCAATCGGAAGCCATGCTTTGGTTTCCTAATGTTTTGGAAGTCGAATGGACTTCCGGAACAGATTCCATTTGACTTCCAAGGTGTGACTGTATCTTGCTTTCATTTACAAATATGGTTATTGTTTGATTTTAGGAAACCAATCGATTGCATGCAATTGTCAATGGTGTATGTGTCACTACACATGATAGTCCCTCAGTTTACAGTCAACATGGCAAAACATGAATGAAATCAAGAATGCACAGAAGATTCTTCTGGAAGCTATACTTAAAACGCAACTGTTTTATTACCAGTTTGCAAACTGCTACAAGTCCTAACAGAGTGACAACTGTGGTCCTTATTACCTTATTTTACCTCATCCGTTCCCCCCAGTAGATGGCTTTGCCTCGCTGCTGTCGCTTGTCTACTTAACTTGTAAAATGCTAAACAACTTCTGATATTTACCTGTTTATGATTAAATTGCAAAATGATCTGCTTCGTTCTGTTCTAAATTAAGGTCTGCATTAAATGTCATAGCATTTATCTTTCATAAAATGAGACAGCAAGGACACTAATTTCCTAGGTATTCAATCACTGCCCTGTGCCACTCGAGAGGCGGCTTGGGAATGAGCCTGCCCACAGTTCACAGCTCACTGACAGCCCCGAGATGGAATCATAAAAGTCAATTAATCATTAAAAGCTGTTACAAGCACATATCGAACCAGTCTGGCACAAAATGTTAATCAGTCCCATATCAATATAATAAATTCGTGCAAATTGGAGTGATCGATACCCTTTAAGGCCTAATGAATCAATTGAAGGGCTCTAGGCCTCTCCTCAGGGCCTCGGGAACATGGCTGCCATGTGGCTGCGACATCTCCAGGCATGCTGCCAACAGAGGTCACCTATCCCAACAGGCTGTTCACTTCAGCAGCAGTTACCACGGTGACAGCATGTCGCC
This sequence comes from Podarcis pityusensis, assembly GCF_964106645.2. Classification (NCBI taxonomy): domain Eukaryota; kingdom Metazoa; phylum Chordata; class Lepidosauria; order Squamata; family Lacertidae; genus Podarcis; species Podarcis pityusensis. Next base: position 77,447,644 of record NC_138027.1, read on the forward strand.
GTTGCCCTGGTGTCCTTCTAGGTAAGGTGGAAACCAATGCATCACTGCCTTTGATGGATTTGTCAATAATACTTAGCAGGGGAGGGGAACCACTCACATAACATTCGCAGGGCCGCAGTCCCTAAGCAGTTTGGGGGTGATTTAATTGTTTGAAGGGATGTGTGCTTCTGCATATATGCAGGGGCTAAACAGCGTCCGTAGAAAGCAAGGGGTAGGCCATTTGAATGGCTGCCTTCTGAAACCTTGGGAAAACACGGGCCTGTCAGCAGCAGAAGTGGCCAGCCTGGTGGTACATTAACCAAGATGCCGCGCAAGGGAGGTATAACCTGGAAATCTGTAGACTGCAAATTTATTATCTACAGAATTCTAATGCATTACTTATGAATGGCTGTGGTATTGTTTATTAACTCTCCAGGATCCGGGACAACATTTACTTACACCTTCTTATTTCCTGTCTGTCAGGCAAGAGGGTAACCAATTAAATGTCATCAGCAGAATTTAGTTCCTCTATTAGTTTTGACTTTCTATCACCTGCTAAAGATTGGCAGTTAAGGCGGCATCCCAAACATGCTTACCTGGAGTAAGTCTCCTTAAAATCAATGGGATTCCCCCCCCCCCAGTGTCATCTTTCACAAACAGACATGGTTTACTGCTTGACCAATGGCCAGTGGTCTTTACAATAATATGGGGAAAGTAAATAAAATACACCAGCAACAAAATGATAAAATCTTGTCTTATTAAAGCCTATTAAAACAAGTCTGATTCAGTCCCTCCGAGATGGTCTACCACCTTAGTCTTTGCAGGGCATTTCTCAGTTTTTCAGCAGCAAAAGCAAATTTGCTTTCCAAGTAAGCAGGTTTAAAATGGTGTGTTATGATTAATCTACATGGGTTTGGGGAAAGCACACACACACACCTTAAATTCATGTGATGACAGTATATGTGGTTAGCTCCAGCAAGTAAACGAATGGAAGAAACCCTGACCACTGCTTTGCAGTGGGATGAACTTTGCAGAGGTTGAATGAATTACCTGCTTTGGAATGTCACCTGGTCAAGCACCCATACATTTGAGTTAGATATATTGCTGGTATAAATTAGATATGTGTGAAGTTAACTGGAATTCTGGAGAACCTCAAGCCCTGACCACAGACAACTGGTCTAGTAAGCTGCTGTGGACTGAATGTGCTCAGCACTGCTTAATTGTCAAGTAATATGAGGCTCCTGAATTGGCCACATCTGGTATCAATAGGAGACTGTCATACAGAGCAGTACTTCTTGCTTCGAGCTTTATGCAGTATATACTTCAGAGATCCTAAGGTGGAGACCATTCAGGTCTCGATTTGGGTCTCACCATCCATGCTTCTGGTCTGGGCAGCTCAGTAATGGAGGGTTAAAGCTACTAGGAGACAATCCTATATCTGCCATGTTTGGGGTAACTAAAGACTCCAGGAAGAAAATGCAAAATTATATGTGGAAGAACTTTGAACTTACAAGCCATGTCTATGAAGCATTTTGTGTTCCCAAAGCTTACCTTAATGCAGTAATGAAGGTATTGTAGAGGAGAAGAAATAATTATTACATATATGCGGATTCAGAACAAGCTCTCAAGAGATCAATACAATTCTTGAAATCAGTGGTGGCTGGTGCCCATTGGAAGTGGACCACACACCTACCCGCCATGAATTTGTCTAATTATCTTTCAAAGTCTTCCCAATTTGGGGTCTTCATTGCATCTTGTTAGAGTGAATTTCATAAATCAGAATCGATACCAAAGTTTGTGGTGTTTAAATGAATAAGTAATAATAAAGCAGTAAATAATCAAGAAGACTTCTGTGAAGAGAAGGACTAATTTTGTTTGTAGGCAGACAACTAAATGTAACTAGATGGGAGCGTACCCAGGAAGTGTAAACAAGGGCATGAACCCAGGGGTGATTGGGTCTGCTGATATGGATCCCCCCCCCAAAAAAACCCATAATGTGTGAACTGGCATTTAGATAGGGTTGCCATACATCCATAATCTCCTGGACATATCCAGAATACTGCAGTTGGCAGCAGTGTCCAGACAGAAATTGGCAAAAATGTCTGGGAAAATCCAGATGTATGGCAGCCCATGTCGGCAGTGCTGTTTTTGTCTGGATTTTCACTGTTTGAAATATGGCAACCCTAATTTAGGATGATAGTGATGTATGGAAGTGAGAGCTGGACCATAAAGAAGGCTGATCGCCAGAGAATTGATACTTTTGAATTATGGTGCTGGAGGAGACTCTTGAGAGTCCCATGGACTGCAAGAAGATCAAACCTATCCATCCTTAAGGAAATCAGCCCTGAGTGCTCACTGGAAGGACAGATCCTGAAGCTGAGGCTCCAATACTTTGGCCACCTCATGAGAAGAGAAGACTCCCTGGAAAAGACCCTGATGCTGGGAAAGATTGAGGGCACAAGGAGAAGGGGACGACAGAGGGCGAGATGGTTGGACAGTGTTCTCGAAGCTACAAACATGAGTCTGACCAAACTGCGGGAGGCAATGGAAGACAGGAGTGCCTGGCATGCTCTGGTCCATGGGGTCACAAAGAGTCGGACACAACTAAACAACTAAACAACAACAATTTAGGATGAATTTACACATGACAATCGCAGGATCTAGCAATTTCACTTATGTGTGAAACAAGCCAACACAGATCAACCACACCAGACAGAACTTTCATGCCCTCTTACACCATCTCCAACACGAAGCTTTTTTAGCTGGGATGGTTCACACATACACCAGCAGATCTATCAGTGACAAATCACCTACTGAGGGGCATGCACGTGTGAAGCAACCTGGAGCTTAAAGAAATCTCCTATCCAAATGACCAGCAAAGTGGGTGTTCAAACAAAGTAATGCATTGCATCTCCTTAATTGCCCTGACTCTTTGCTCAGTTCCTCCAGCTATATTATGAGAGCCAGCCCCCCCCCCCCATAGCCGTTGCAGCCTTCTCATTGTTATTAATTGTATTCCTTTTTAGATGTAATGTCATATCGCTGCTGGCTGAACTAATGAAACATCCCCATATTACTAAAATAGGCATATTTCTTTTCTCCCTCTTTTCTCTCTCTCTACGGCACATTCTATCAGACCTGTCTGCTAAAGACATCCCGTTAAAGACCTTTTCAGAGAGTAATACAAAGAACATCTCAGGCACTCCAACATTTCTATTACACGATTATTAAAATGCCCAGGAGGACCAAACAATATGGTGTGAATTCAGCTAGACTTTAGAAAGATGGGTAATTCCTGCCATTGATTTTTAGGTTAATATTAATGCCCGATTACATTGCGAGGGCTCCCAAACACAGCCACCACATACCAGTTTTCACAAAAGGAGGCAGTCAGCTCTGTTCAAGAGCCGCACTCCCCTGTTATAATGAAAATCTGAATTATTTATCTCAGCTTATTCTATGGTAGGTCACTTGACCTGACTCCCCTTTTCTGATCTGTGGTTCATCAGGCATGAAAACAGCATTTTCCACCACAAATATCACCAGTTCTGGGCTTTTTTTCTTTTTTAAAAAAAAGAATAGTCAACATGTTTGCACTACGTTTCTCGCAGGCAAGGAGAAGAGAACACAGAACCACTGGCTTGAACACCAAACACTGAGATTGACCTGCTTGAAAACATCACTGGTACAAGTACAAAACTGAATCCTGGCAGCAACTGCCCACTTTTGATGACCCAAGAAAAAAACTAATAAACATGTATCTATGTAGAAGGACATGTTTCAGGTCTAATCTGAAGCCAGAGCTTATGAAGAGTCAGTCATCAAATCTATTTCCAGCTTCTTAGTTCACCCTGAAAAGGAAATCCCTGCAGCAAGAGGTGGTCGAGGTCACTGATATAAACGATATTAAGTAGAATTGGAGAATAGGTCTATCATAAGTGGCCAACAGCCTTATGTAGGGAATCTTTGGCCCACCAGATGTTGCTGAACTGGAACCCTGGCTGTTGGTGATGCTTGCTGGGGTTAATGGGAGTTGTAGTTCAGCAACAGCTGGAAGGCCAGAGGTTCTCTACACCTGACTTACACACATCCTTTTCGTATAGAGAAAGCCTGACTTAAATGAAGTTTGGAACGGGTGGTGTCTTCTCAACAGACCAGATGATTTACAGCTGGCTCCCTTATCTCTCCTCCAGAGAAAGCTGACAGCAGGAACTGGGAAATGCTGGGGAGGGCATTTCAGCCAGGAAGTTGGTGCTGCTGGTGCTTATCTTATTACACTAGACTACCATTCCTATTCAGCCCTGATCACTGGCCATGCTGGCAAGTAGGGGGTGGGGAGGAATTTCAATGCCATTTGCATTTAAAGTGAAATAGACCAGATTTTCACGTTTTGAAACAATATGCAAACCGAAACACAACAAACCTTCAAAATTCATACTTATCTGAATTTTGCGACGCAGCTCAGCAGCCAAACAATGCTTACAAAAATGCACATATTACATAAAAATACGCATTTGTTAGGAGACATTTGCACTAAAAAGTTGAAGGATTTAAAAAATAAATAAATCGCAGATTACTACAGAGATGTGGAGAATTGAATTTAAGGTGGGGGGAAATGAGAAACTGTGAGAAGAGAAATTGATCAATCCTTCCATCCCTCCTGGGTGGTCCTGACGGGAGTTGTAGTTCAACATCTGGAATGCCACAGGTTCCCCATGCCCAACTATTGCTTTGTCTTTTCTTCTTCTTAGTGTTCATATGAACCCTGAGCGTTGGGTGACAGGGCAAATTAGAACTCTGAATCAATAATGACTCTTGACCTTGAGTTCAGAAATCACTTTGCATCTATCAAAATTGGTACGGTTTACTTCCTGCTATTTAAAACCACTTATATCTTCTCTGGATAAGAAAGTGCAGCCTCAGCATTCAATTTAACAAAATCTAATTTCAAACACTGAAACCTGGTTCACAATCTGAGTGATTTCAGAGACATCTGGGAATATCAAAACACTATTACCCTCAAACTCAATCCTCATTTTTTTTAATTAAACATTCTTGTCCCATCTATGTACCTGAGAACTTAAAAGGCAGCAGAAGTGACAGCTGAATTTTTTTTCTTTTTTAAAGTTAAGAATCTAATTAACTTACAGGACAGTTCTGTAAGGAAATGCAGTTAGTAACGCGTTTGGGAACTACTGCTAAGGGCTCAGATTTGTCCTTTATTCTGTACTAGTGAGAGTTTAAATAAAAACTTTGCTGTTTTATCTTTGATTTATTCATTCATACTCGTCATCACATTAGATTTCAGGCTATTAAAAGAAACAACTGAATAAAACACACTATTTTCCAATTACAATTCTGCAAATCCAAGTTGTACAATTATAAGTGATTGGGCAATCTTGCACAACAAACCTGCTTCTCATAAATTTTGGACTTTTGCAACAAGGTGATACAAAACTGCACTGAAACATGTGGGGTAACACTTGGTGGATGCAATGTCATCTAGCCTCACCCTAAAATCAGGTTGAATGCCTACTAAACAGCCAACATTGTTGAGCCTTCTTGCAGACAAATTGGATAAATGCTCCATAATCAGGTCATCTGGAAGAGCACTCACAGACCAAAAATAAAAGCAATAGATAAACCTCAAAAACATAACAAGAACATGACTAGTACTATTCACTTAAATATTAATAAAAACGCTACCATGACGTAAAAGTGCATCTCATCTTATTTTCAGGTGACTTATTTTCAGGTGACTTATTTTGAGCTCCTGTTGCTCGGTCCCTGCTCCTGCCAACCTAGCAGTTTGAAAGCATGTCAAAGTGCAAGTAGATAAATAAGTACCGCTCTGGTGGGAAGGTAAATGGCGTTTCCGTGCGCTGCTCTGGTTCGCCAGAAGCGGCTTGGTCATGCTGGCCACATGACCCGGAAGCTGTACGCTGGCTCCCTCGGCCAGTAAAGCGAGATGAGCGCCGCAACCCCAGAGTCGGCCACAACTGGACTTAACTGTCAGGGGTCCCTTTACCTTTTCTTCTTCTTCTTCTTCTTCTTCTTCTTCTTCTTCTTCTTCTTCTTCTTCTTCTTCTTATATACACCTGCCCTTTGTTAAAAATGGCCATTAATATGAGCATTAATATGATTGGAACTACAGTGGTACCTCGGGTTACAGACGCTTCAGGTTACAGACTCCGCTAACCCAGAAATAGTACCTCGGGTTAAGAACTTTGCTTCAGGATGAGAACAGAAATCGTGCAGCAGTGGCACAGTGGCAGCAGGAGGCCCCATTACCTAAAGTGGTGCTTCAGGTTAAGATCAGTTTCAGGTTAAGAACAGACCTCCAGAACGAATTAAGTACTTAACCTGAGGTACCACTGTAGATGCAATAATCATACTATTGCAGCCTCAATATTAAACATACTTCCTAGGGAATAGACTCCACTGAACATGGTGGGACTTACTTCAGAACAGAAGTGCAAATTATTACACCATTGAAAGTAAGTCTGTGGTGCTGTAATAAGATTTGCATTGGCTCCCACACTTTTTTGTTAGGCTTTCGGCATAAAAAGAACAAATAAACCAGCAAATATCTTGCATAATGTAATAATAGGAAAAGTCTGGTGATTGTCTTTCTTTCATCCACCTTAATCATATCAACCTGTGCGCTTGCTTGAGCGTAACCAATGCCAAAAAGCCTGCTGGCATCTCACTGCCTTGCCAGTTGGTATGGCCTGTATTTCTGTCTGATTCCTTCCTGCCTAGGAAGCAAGGGATTTTGGGGAAGGCAGGCAGGGAGAATCCCTGGGGTGAAAAATGGAAGCAAGTTAACACGTCTTTGCTTGCTGAGGCGGACAGTGACTTCAGCTCTTGGGACATGCATTTAATCTTCGGAAACTTATTGCTATATTGAAGCCTCACTTTTGCAAAACGATCGTGACGTCAGACAAATCCCGAGAAAGAGAGATTCAAGACACGTTGGAGGAAAAGCAAGCTCCATTTGAGTTGTGAATCCGGGTCCTCCTGAAGTTTTGGGCACAATTTGGAGGCAAATGGAACTACAGACAGTGCGCCTGCAAGATCTGTAACATTCTCTTTGCTATTTGAGGCAAATGGAGAACTGTGTTTGACAATTCTAACTTCCACACAGAGGGAATGTTTTTTTTACGAGCATTCTCCAATCGCAGGGTTGTGCCCAGCCAAGTCATGCAAGGACTTCCGCTTCAACAACGGAACTTCCACTCCATCTTTCTTCCCGTGTGCCCCCAAAATATGTGTCTGCTGACTTGCCTATCAGAAGAGCTGACCCCCATGTACACTGCCTGCGTGCTAATTGCCAGATTTCCAGGAAACCCCACAGGAAACTTCATGTATCTGGCACAAGGCAGATGGAGTTTCCTCTGGAGAGAGTCACGCCCATTTGAGGTTCCTACCTAAAGTGTCGGCTGTCCCTCTTTGACCCCACACTTGGTGGGTTTTGCATAGTCACAAAACAGCTGATATGGGTGGGAGGTGGGGGGGGGAGAGAGGTGCCAGGACTCCTTACCAGTGAGTACCACCACACACAAAAAGCCCTGCTCACCATCCCCAGAGGAAGTCCCCAAGTCCCACCTGATCCTGTGTAAGCCAATTTCCTTTTCCACCTCTAAGACAAGGGTGAATAACCTGTGACCCTCCAGATGTTGGTGGATTGGGGCATGCAGGGAAGGGGGCTGGTGCTTGTTGTTCCAACTAAAATTGCTTGACAGAAGCTGTTATTTAGCCCCGGGGGAGAAGATGCCATTGGAATAAAAACTCATTTTATCTAATAAGAAAGACAAAAGAAGTTTAAAAGTTTGGCAAAGTTTTATTTTTTATATAAACACTGCTAACAATATCCAGACTGTTTGAGTGAGATATGCCAGCGTTTCAAATGTTTGCTGCCTGCCAACTACCACTGATGACTGATGGTGAAATTTTAGATGCTGGACCTCCTGCTAAAATCTACAAAGAACAGAACTGTGGGTGGGGGGGATACTTTATGGCAACAGCATATTGTTTCCCCGGCAGGGTGGTCATTGTTTCTTCTTTTTCTTTTCTTTTTCTATTAATTTTTTTTTTTTTTTTGGTTCTTTCTTTTCTGGTTACAGAGATGCACATGTACCTATCTGTTGGTGGGAAATTAAATAAAAATATTACTCAATATATGAAAAAACCCACACCCTTGATTCACTGGTGCTTGTGTGGGTGACAGTTTTTGAGAACCTGAAACCACTGGGAAGTTTAAATTTTGAACCTTGCCACACAAAAAAGCACAGGGGTAACTTGCGTTCATTGGGCAAACCAGTGAACTCTTCTGGTAGGAGGTGGCTAAGCTGTGGTCCTCCAAATGTCGCTGGACTCCAAATCCCATCAGCCCCTGCCAGCATAGCCAATTGTCAGGGGTGCTGGGAGTTGTAATCCACCAAGATCTGGAGGGCTGCAGGCTCCATCCCCTCCCTAGTTGGTGGGATAAAGTTTGGCATTGGCATCTAGCTTAAATTCTTGACCATTTTTTTGAAGATGTGTATGGGGCAAAGGTCAAATGAAATGCTTAAAAATTAATTATTTCCATTGGTTGTGTCAGATTATAAATGTGTGTTGTAAGATCTGCCCTACATAAGTCAGATCAAAAAGACACGTTCTAAGCACACACAGAAGGAATCTGGAATGTGGATAACTTCATGCCTTACCAAGCCCGGTTTGTATATGAGCTGCCAACACATCATAGAGTAGAGACAAACTACAGGAAAAGAAGTGTTCAGAAGTGGGGAAATGAAGCAGCCGGGATATTTCCTTTTCATCCCCTAATATGCAAGAGACTCCTTTTTCCGCCTCCTGTTTCCTAGGGCTGCTGTGATCTTGTACGGCATCTGCAACCACTCGGAGCTGTTCTTACATGACTGTATTTATTATTAAGGTGCAAGCTGCACCTGAACAGTTAAGGCTGAGCTGAGAATATAATGTGGAATAAACACAATGTTTTTGAAACCGCACGGGGAATATTAAATTCTCTTCACAGGGGAAGGGGGTTAGCTCTCTGATCTTTCAGAGCCAACCCTCCAGGTGTTTTCTGCACTATGTCCTTGATATAATAATAGTGTGTCAGTGGTGGGATTTATACTGGGCTATCCACAAACCATTCTACCTTATTGGTACTGCAGTGTTCCCCCAGTATTACCATATTAAGGACCCTGGGACGGTTAAGTCCAGTCAAAGGCGACTATGGGGTTGCAGTGCTCATCTCGCTTTTCAGGCCGAGGGAGCTGGCGTTTGTCCACAGACAGCTTTTCCGGGTCATGTGACCAGCATGACTAAGCCGCTTCTGGTGCAACTGGACATTATGACGAGTGCCAGAGCACACGGAAACGCCGTTTACCTTCCTGCCAGAGCAGTACCTATTTATCTACTTGCACTACCGTGCTTTCGAACTGCTAGGTTGGCAGGAGCTGGGACAGAGCAACGGGAGCTCACCCCGTTGCGGGGATTCGAACCGCCAACCTTCTAACCAGCAAGCCCAAGAGGCTCGGTGGTTTAGACCATAGCTCCACCCGCCTCCACATTATTGCCACCTGGCAATCATAGCACAATGAAAGCAGGACAAATGAACAAAACCACCCTGCCCTGTAACTTTTGTGGAATTAAAAGTTACAGTATTTCAGCAGGAAGCTACAGGGCATGCACTGACTGAAAACGAAGCATCATGCCCTTCCCGAAACCTCTGCAGGCACAAACAGTAGTGGAAGTGGGGCTGTGGATAACTGCTCTGATACCATCATGTGCACAATTCATCATGGAGGTGCAATAAAAAGGACTTCTGGTGCTTCATTGGGAATGTACCAATCCAGGCTGCAGTTGGAGGAATGTATTGGTTAAATGCTCCTCAGTGAAAAGTGTCCCTGCAGATAGAAAATTATAATGTCTACTAGAGCTAGTATTAGACCCTGACATTGGGTTAGTTAATCACGGGGGGTGGGGGTGGGGTAAATTTGATTCCATTCGCAATTTTCATAGGAACCTGCCTAATTCACATTTCCAGAAACAATAATCAAACACAGCTACTCTGGTATGTTCACACTTCTCTGCATTTTGTGATGCAGATGTCCAAAGCAACAATCTATTTTTTAAAGGTATATGAAGGGAAAGCGTGCGTTAAAAAAATGCACATATTTGTGAAAATATCACACAAAACACATGATATTAGACAAAACGACTTACTAAAATGCTGACGGATTTCCGTGAGAACATTTTTAATTAAAAAAAAAAATCGGAAATGGGTAGAGCGAAATTTAAGATCAGAAATGTGAGAAACTGCAAGAAACTTAAACCAGCAGAATTATCCACACCTGGCAACTACCAAGGTCCCAGCAGAGGCGGTTTAAGGGTAATGTGATTAGTCTGGCTGCACCGGGAACTGCGGGGGCCCCAAATTTTAGCATCGACAAGGTGCTGCTGAAATTTGAGAGCCCCAAATCTGCCACTGTTCCCAGGGCCCTGGCAGGATTCACTACTGATGTCTGTCCTGATGCCTGAATTCCACCCACTGCCTGACACACCAAGCAGCACTTGGTGGTTGGATTTTAGGCAGCTTGAGATTGTCCACAGTTTCCTTGGGACAATCCTTGGGAAAGCAAGAGAGTGCCACCATGTTGCGAGGTAAGCCCACCAGAGTCCACCATCAGAAGCGAGGACCCACCACTCTGCCTATAACCTCCTCAGACTTTGAGCCAGCTCTGCTGTCATAGAATCATAGAATTGTAGAGTTGGAAGGGACCCTGATGAACATCTAGTTCTAGTCTGACCACCTGCAGTGCAGGAATATGCAGCTGTCCCATACAGGGATCGGACTTGCAGCCTTGCAGTGTCAGCACCATGCTCTAACCAACTGAGCTATGCAGTCTGGCAATAAGAAGGACTGTGTGCTGAACTTCTTCCCTGGCATGATCGATGGCTATGGGAGTTTTATGGGTCTGAGTACACACGATGCAGCGTAAACCTTCCTTGTCCAGTATGCGAGGGATGGGGGCAGGGGAGAGGAACATGCCAACTTCCAGCTCTCCTTATTCTAAGCTGGAAAAACCGAGATCATGAGAAACATGGCAGCCGCAGAGAGCTGCCTGACACATTCTACGGGCGTTGGCATAGAAAGGTGTCCACCATCACTACCCTGCTTCTAATGTACTCAACATTTGATGTGGCATCATCGCATTCTGACTTTCAGAGGCACGCCCCTTGCTAAGAGTCACAGTGTTGACAGGTTGGGTGTGGGGAAGCTACATCATGATAAAAACCACATCAGGTCAGCACATGGTTATTTATTTATTTAGACAATTCATCTGCCACTTAATTGCGATCCTCTCTGAGTGGTGTACAAGCTCCCCAACAATACACTAAAGACAAAATCTGTTATCAAACTATAAAATTGAAATTCAGTTAAAATGCCAGTTCTTTTTTTTTTAAGTAAGGGACGCGGGTGGCGCTGTGGGTTAAACCACAGAGCCCAGGACTTGCCGATCAGAACGTCGGTGGTTCAAATCCCCGCAATGGGGTGAGCTCCCGTTGCTCGGTCCCTGCTCCTGCCAACCTAGCAGTTCGAAAGCACGTCAAAGTGCAAGTAGATAAATAGGTACCACTCCGGCGGGAAGGTAAACGGCGTTTCCGTGCCCTTCTCTGGTTTTGCCAGAAGCAGCTTAGTCATGCTGGCCACATGACCCGGAAGCTGTACACCAGCTCCCTCGGCCAATAAAGTGAGATGAGCGCCGCAACCCCAGAGTCAGCCACGACTGGACCTAATGGTCAGGGGTACCTTTACCTTTACCTTTAAGTGAAGAGGTTGATGAGGTTGATGACCTAGAATCAGCTTATATTTAGATCCCCGTCCAAATGTAGGAAACTGCCTCAATCTGAGTCTAACTTTACAATTCTCAATGAAAAGAACAAACTTCTCTCCCCCCCACCCCCACCCCCGTATTCTTCAAACAATGCATCCCAAGATATCACAATGACCTCAAGGAGAAAACCCCAGATCTGTGAGGGTCATATCTGACTGTGATGAGTGAAGTTATTTTCTGTTTGTTTTTACTGAACCTTGAAAATTAGGTTTAAAACCAAACAGATACATATACCTATATGTTTGACTCTGTTTCCTCTTTATAGCAAATCCAAAATTGTCCCTGAGAGTGTTCAGAAAATTTCAAATTTTCACCCATATCAAACTTTAATCATTGTCTGCTATCAAGGAAAGGTACGGAAAGCAATATTTTCCCATCAGAGATGAGCAAAATGCAGTAAAGAGATGTCACTTTTCACATGATACACCATCTGCTGAAGTCCACAGGAGTTTAGCCACAATAGAAGCTGGGAGAAAAAAGATCCCATTTTAGCATTGAAAAATGTTATTAATTTTACCTTTCTCAAAGCAATTTCACTGACATGTGGGAGGGGGAGAGAATTTCCCTTTTTGCAGCTCTCTCTTTTCTGAGCTCAAAACATTTTATACTTTCATGAGTCTGTCTTCTAAGAGTGTGAAAAATCAAAAAGAGATGGACAGCGAGATAGTCTGGTTAAAAAGATGCGCCGACTTTATAAGAAAGTGTTTGCCTGCCTAAAGTTGTCTTTTATCATCACAATGACAATAATGTCTGCTCATATGCCTGGATTTGTAGAAGTGGTTTGCTTTTAATTCATTCACAAGATGATATCTTAAGGAGAAGGAGCTACCGTACGTCTGCCTTCTTCCCCAAAACAAAATAATATTACTAAACAATACATATTGCATATCGCTTCAGAATTCCAAACATGGTCACATATAAATAGATGGTTTAGAGCTAAACTCTCCCTGAAAAAAAAAGTAATTAATTGGTGCAATACACAAAAGACTTTTTTTTGGTAACCAGCACAGCTTTAATTACAAGTAATTGTTCTCAAAACCCCGCTGTTCACAAGTTCTACATTCTAGACAGTGATTATGCATCAAGACGCTAATCTATCACTTTCATTATTTTAGTCATCAGGGGTATGTTCATCAAAGTCCTGTGTGTAATCCAAACAACAAGCCAGACACATCCCAAGCTCCTTTTTAAAATCTATCTGTTTTCAACCATTTTTAATGCTTATATAAACCAGATACCTTTGTTTTAAATGAAGACATTATGTTCAGTTTCCCTGTTCTTGATTTTTAGGGTCAATTTATTCATTTTTTAATATTGCCGTGTGTGTGTGTGTGTGTGTGTGTGTGTGTGTTTGTGTGTTTGTGTGTGTGTTTGTGTGTGTAAGACAATGAAGTCCTTTGGAGATCTAATCCATCCATGTTGGTGACCATAACTACCTCTTGTGGGAGTAAGTGCCGTAGTTTAACTATGCGCTCTGTGAAGAAGTACAGTGGTACCTCGGGTTACATACGCTTCAGGTTACATACACTTCAGATTACAGACTCCGCTAACCCAGAAATAGTACCTCAGGTTAAGAACTTTGCTTCAGGATGAGAACAGAAATCGTGCTCCGGTGGCGCGGCGGCAGCAGGAGGCCCCATTAGCTAAAGTGGTGCTTCAGGTTAAGAACAGTTTCAGGTTAAGAATGGACCTCTGGAACGAATTAAGTACTTAACCTGAGGTACCACTGTACTTTATTTTCTGTCCCGCGTCGACCAATATTCAGCTTCATTGGGGGAGAGGCCATAGGAGCCAACTCCTAGGAGCTGAGGTCCCTTTGGCCACCCTCAATAAAATTTGCCCCCAAATTGGACATTGCCATTCAAATGGTGTGGGTGCACCCTGGCATGTGATCAATTGTGAGAAGTGGGCTTACCTGAGCACCCCCTATTTTATTCAAGTTGGCACCCCTGGCTCCAAGTTCTAGTATCATGAAAGAGGGAGAGAGAAAAATCTTTACCCACTTTTCCCATAACCTTATATACATCTATCATAACCCTATCTTACTCATATATATTTTTCTAAACCAAAAGCCCCAAATGTTGTAAATACTGTAGGCTGGATCAGGGTGACATTTATGTCTTCCTTCAAAGATGTGAATCGTGGTGCCTCAGACAGAAAATCCATATGGGATACCAACCACTAAACTAGCACGAGGCCTAACTCTGTACAAGCCACATTTGAAGTAAAAAAAATAGCTCCTGTTCCTTTCCATGGGGTTTGTGGAAAAGAATTTCCTCATGGGTTGCGCCCCACAAATCAGATCTGCCTTTCTCATGCTCTGCTACCCTGAAAGGCACCCCAAATCTGCCTTTCGAGGCAGAATGCAAAACTTCAAAGCTATGTTTGTAGGGGTGAACCGCATTCAGGGCATGGAAGCCAACTTTAGCTGAACTAAATTGTTTGTGCATGAGGTGTCTGTCAATTGATTCCATAGAAAGCCTGATAACCCTTTTGATGTGAGTCAGAATTCATGGGCGTGATACATCATCATCAGTCGTCATCAATAGTTTACTTACATGCAGCTTTTCCATTGTAAAAACTATGCTCAAAGTGGTTCACGACAAGATGCAGAAGAAAATATAACAACATTTCAACGTAATACAGGGATTGGTTGGAAGGATTCTTAAAACTGGTCCAATTCAGCAGAAAAAAGGAGGCAAGTGAACGGTTCTGCCTGTCAGATCAGGTCCCAAGTGCTAGATGGTCAATTAGGAATTATTTCTGAGTCCTAGGGTAGTAGCAAAAGGATGGGGTTTTTCAATAGCAGCCCCTTGGTTCTGGAATGTTCTCCCCAAAGATGCATCAGATCTGCTCTGATGACACATTGCTGTGTGTTTGTTTCAGGAGGGTGTCGTGGACTCTAGACATCAGCCTAAGCTTCCTGAAGGTAGGGTGCAATACGTAATGGAATCCATCATATTTTTGCCACTTTCTCTAGCTGTAGACATGGGAGCACTTCTCAAATAGACCGAAAGCCAAATTACACACTCAGAAATATCAAAGAATGCAGCCTTTTGTTGACTGTACCGTTTCAGCCTACATGCAGAAGATTGCATGCCTGAATTGCCAGGGTACTGGAAGAAGCAAAGATCACCAGTGTTGAAGGAATGATTCTTCAACATCAACTTTGTTGGACTGGTCATGTTGTGCAGATGCCTGATGATCATCTTCCAAAGCAACTACTCTATTCTGAACTTAAAAACAGAAAGCTTACCGTATTTTTCGCTCCATAGGACGCACTTTTTCCCCTCCAAAAATGAAGGGGAAATGTGTGTGCGTCCTATGGAGCGAATGCAGGCTTTCGCTGAAGCCTGGAGAGCGAGAGGCATCGGTGCGCACCGACCCCTCTCGCTCTCCAGGCTTCAGGAAACTATCCGCAAGCCTTGCAAGCCCGGTGGGAGTTCCCGCGGGCTCACAAGGCTTGCAGGCAGCAGCCTGCAGCCCCGGCGAGTGTCCGCAAGCCTTGCGCGCCCGGCAGGAGGTCCCGCCGAGCGCGCGAGGCTTGGGGCGGCAGCCTGTCGCCCGAAGCACGGGGAGCCCTCCGGAGGGCTCCCCGTGCTTCGGGCGAGTGTCTGCAAGCCTTGCGCGACCGGCAGGAGGTCCCGCCGAGCGCGCGAGGCTTGGGGCGGTAGCCTGCAGCCCGAAGCACGCGAGGCTTGGGGCGGCAGCCGGGGGGGGAATAATTTTTTTTATTCATTTCCCCCCCAAAAAAACGAGGTGCGTCCTATGGGCCGGTGCGCCCTATAGAACGAAAAATACGGTAATGCCTGATCATCATCTTCCAAAGCAACTACTCTATTCTGAACTTAAAAATAGAAAGTGTAATGCTGGTGGAAAACAAAAGAGGTTTAAAGACGCTCTCAAGGCAAATATTTTTTTAAAAATGCAGTACAGTGGTGCCTCGCAAGACGAAATTAATTAGTTCTGCGAGTTTTTTCGTCTTGCGAAGCACAGTTTCCCATAGGGTATTAACGGTTTTAAGAAAAAGGAAACAAACTTGCAAGACGTTTTCGTTTTTCGTCTTGCGAAGCAAGCACATAGGGAAATTCGTCTTGCGAAGCAACTCAAAAAACAAAAAACTCTTTTGTCTTGCGCGTTTTTCGTCTTGCGAGGCATTCGTCTTGCGAGGTACCACTGTATAAGCACACACAAAATGGGAAACACTGGCCTGCGAGCGCTCCAGTTGGAGAACAGCCTTTACCAAAGGTGTCATGGACTTTGAAGAAGCTCAAACTCAGGACGAAAGGGAGAAATGTGCTAAGAGGAAGGCACGCTTGGCAAACCCTCACCATGATCAGCAACCCATGTCTCTACTGTGGAAGGATGTGTGGATCCAGAATCGGCCTCCACAGTCACTTACAGACTCACAGTTAAGACCATGTTCATGGAAGACAATCTCAGCTATCAGTGATCACCAAAGAAGAAGAAGAAGCATGCCTGAATTCTTTCCAAAGAGAAACCTCCCTGCTTGCGGAAAAGTAGGCTATCAGGAAAAGTGCTATTTGAAGTGCTAGAGCTTCTATTTGCAAGGAGGTTTACAGACTGGCCACTAGGTGACTGAATAAAGGATTAACAAGTAGTGACCTCTCTCCTGCAGTTGGTGTTGAAACCCCATGGGGAGCCAGCCCTCTGTAGCATCGGCAAGAGTGGCAAGGATTATATTATACACAGTATCTTCGGTCTGGAATCCATAGGGAAGTATGTGAGTGAATGCCACGAATGGCATGCCTTTCTCATGATTGCGTCCAAGTTATGGGTAGTAAATGGTCAACTTCCGAGCCTTTTGGAGGAAGCTGGCAAGAAGGAGATCCTTGTTTCTTATATTAAGCAATAAGTCAGGGCTCCTGTGCCTTCAACACAGCTTCTTTCATCATCTTTTCATTCCGTTTTCTACATATATCTACAAAAAGCACAGACTTTTCGTTTTGTGTGGATTCCAGTAACTTTACAGCCAAATGCCTATTTCACCGGCTACGCAATGTTACAAACAATGATTTAACAATGTCACACAATGTTACAAATGATGTGCTGAAAAAAACAGTGTGGCAGACATTTGCCCCAAATGGAAAATTGGGACGCGGGGTGAATCTGTAGAGCAATTGCAGTCCATAACCAAACAGAGACATAGCTATAAACTACAGGGGAGAAATACAGAAGGACAAACAGATGGACAGGTAGAAGAATTTAAAAAAGAAAGATACATTGTGGGTTTCAATAACATAGAAAGGTTACCAGAAGTATGGATACAGTGAGGAGAGAAAGGAGCAGAAGACCATAGACCAGGGGTCAGCAAACTTTTTGTGGCTTGGGCTGGTTCACAGTTCCACAGACGCTGCGGTGGGCCGGGGTGGGTGGGTGGGTGTGGGTGTGCACGCGTGCATGTGCAAACACTGTTTCTGATGATCCTTCCGGCGTGGAGGAGGCATGCGCAGCTTCCCATTGGCTGCAGGAGCTTCCTGCAGCCAATGGCAAGCCTGCCAGCATCGCAGAAGGCGGTCCCCGCTCTGCTCGGTGCCGGTTTAGCACAGTGCATGGGAGCCGACTGAGCAGGTGGAGGGGGTCCATGGGCCAGTTAAACGACTCCCACGGGCTGCTTGTGGCCCATGGGCCTTAGGTTGCCGACCCCTGCTATAGACAAAAGGAAAAAAACGGAAAAGACAGTGATGGTTTTTTCTAGCCCTCGCAGCAGTCGTAAGGCCTAGAAACTTTATTTTTCAATTAATTTACACCCAAGGGTTCAGCCGTAGTTAAAAGGACAGCTATGTATAAATTGCATTCAGCATTTCCAGTCTGAGATAGTGAAGAAATAAGCACAACCATCAAATAACAGTGAAACAATAGAAACATAGCCACCATTTAAAACGTAGGATAATTAAAAAAAAAAAAAAAAAAGTTAGAGCGAGTTCTGTCTGTAATCGTCGGTGATTTATAGCCATTTCATCAGGCAGGACAATTAGAGATAGCTGTAGCTGTGACATTATACATATGCAGTTGTATGAACTGGGTGTGATGTTTGGTGACGCTCCCCAAAAGACAGTGGTGGTAATAATCATCACCATCATCAATGCTATTTTTCTGGAAAAAGAGGTGCCAGGATTCACCATGAACGCCTCCCTTGTTCTCTTATACAGTGGTACCTCGGATTAAGTACTTAATTCGTTCCGGAGGTCCGTTCTTAACCTGAAACTGTTCTTAAACTGAAGCTCCACTTTAGCTAATGGGGCCTCCTGCTGCCACCACACCACCGGAGGATGATTTCTGTTCTTATCCTGAAGCAAAGTTCCTAACCTGAAGCACTATTTCTGGGTTAGCGGAGTCTGTAACCTGAAACGTATGTAACCTGAGGCACCACTGTAATGGCAATGGTGCCCACCTGAGAGGTGCTGGAACTCAGTTCCGGTGAGTTAATAATAATAATAATAATAATAATAATAATAATATGGATTTATATAGTGCAGGGATAGTCAACATGGCACCCTCCAGATGCGGCTGGACTAAACTCCCATAATTCCCAGCCATTGGGAGGTGGCTGATTCCGACAGAAACTGGCTTGCCTAGCGATGCCCCAGGAAATGCATAGCCGATATGGTATAACTCCACTGGGCAAGCACCATTTCCCTCTTCAAGTGCTCTCTCTATAGTTCCAGAATCCCTCTATCAAGTGATTGTATGCCCTCCTCTATGACCTCCACACTC
Source organism: Podarcis pityusensis (assembly GCF_964106645.2). Lineage (NCBI taxonomy): Eukaryota > Metazoa > Chordata > Lepidosauria > Squamata > Lacertidae > Podarcis > Podarcis pityusensis. Next base: position 77,466,267 of record NC_138027.1, read on the forward strand.
TAAGCTGACTTGCAGTACATCACAAGTCTTGAATCGTATCTCAATAGGAATGTCACTCATGTTTACAGCTCGGCATGGCATCTTTTACTGCTCGCTAGCATTTTGTCAGACAAATATGAATAATCTGACATGTTTCTCACACTACAATAGAGCCCAAGCCGGTTCCTATTAAAATCAATAAAATGAGTACCGGGGAGGCGGGGTGACATGGGTCTCAGCCACTGTAAATGAGACACGAGTGCGGAGCAGGGAATTGTGTTGACTGCACAGTATGGATCCGACCTTCCGATGGTGTAAAAACATAAACATTATTGACCTCGTTGGGCTCTCTCAATTTGCAGTAGCTATCTGCACCTAGAGCTCTTTTCTTTTCCGTCGTTCAAAATGAGAACCATATGCTACAAAATAAAAGGAGATCTCTACACAACAAATTAAATTATTCACCCCACCCCACCCCCGCTCTGAAGTGCCAACCATCTTTTATTATGGTTTACATAGCAGTTTGAGCAGGGCAAGCTCGGTGTAATTTTCAATTTCTGACATCATTTTAACCATTTCAAGAAGCTTTGCAGAATCTTCTGTGCAGAATCAATGTGTATTTTCAGAAATGAGCGCTGTGCGAAGCTGAGGGCTCCTCCAGATGGGCTCTATATTGAGCACTCCTCACGATTTGTGCTCGTGATGTTATCGGGCTGGTCAAACACAATCCCACTCTCAGAACCATTTGTGTCTGGAGAGACCATACGTCTTCATCTGTGGTAGCTGCACGCCCCGTAGTTTCCTGCTAAAATCCTGTAACTTTTCATATCACAAAAGTTCCAGGGTTTGTTTGGGGTTATTGTTGTTTGGGACAACATTTGGGAAGCATTACAGAGGAGACTCTTGAGAGTCCCATGGACTGCAAGAAGATCAAACCTCTTCATTCTGAAGGAAATCAGCCCTGAGTGCTCACTGGAAGGACAGATCCTGAAGCTGAGGCTCCAATACTTTGGCCACCTCATGAGAAGAGAAGACTCCCTGGAAAAGACCCTGATGTTGGGAAAGATGGAGGGCACAAGGAGAAGGGGACGGCAGAGGACGAGATGGTTGGACAGTGTTCTCGAAGCTACCAGCATGAGTTTGACCAAACTGCGGGAGGCAGTGGAAGACAGGAGTGCCTGGCGTGCTCTGGTCTATGGGGTCATGAAGAGTTGGACACAGCTAAACGACTCAACAACAACAAAGCTCTAACAACTCTCAGCACCTTTAACAAACTACAGTTCCCAGGATTCATTGAGTGAAGCCATGAAAGTGGTGTAAGATTGTTTTAAATGTATGGTGTGGATGTGACCACAGACTCTCTTTGATAAAGCACCAAATAGTCAGAGCAGGCATTGCTCCTGTCATTATTATTATTTTTTGCCATGATCCAATGTTCAAGATGCATGATATCCAGTGCAAGAAGAGAACCACCGCAGGTCAGAATAGCTTCTTGATTCCTTCCAATGAAAGGAACTGATTTGTATGTGCATTCCTTACACACAGATCTACTTGCTCCACCAATGGAGACCTACTGTGCAGAGATTCATGAGCATGAATGAGCACTAACAGAACTGCAAATAAGGATGTCTGTGGTATATCTCAATCCCATACACAAAGCAGGGGTGGAACTGACGTCAAGAATCTTATTATTTCGGGTAAATGCAATTTTACAAGGTAGTTGATAACACATTTTTAAACTTTCTTTTCTGAGCACACGGAGAAGGGTGTGTGAAAATTGGACTGAGTGAACCCTCTGAGCTCTGTTGATAGTACTACAGTAGCTTACGTCTCATGGGGGAGGGAGGGAAGGTGAGCAGAGGACTCTGAAATTAACACAGTTTGGACACATCCAATTTCATTTTCACACTTTAAAAACAACAACAATCGTTTCAAATTGCACAAATCTTACGAAACATTAATTCATTATCAGAAGAGGGGGAGGACCCCCACCACAACCCAAAAGTGGCAAGTTGGATCTTATTAAAATGTTCAGCTAATTTAACAATTCACTTCAGGCATTTTGCAAGCTGTGAAAACAGAAGTGTTTTTAAGATAACAAATGCTGCATGTTTGTTAATGAAGTCCATATATACTTTTTTGCTATTTGTGTGGTTTGTTCTAATGGATGCTCGCACGTGATCCTTGTCAATTGATTTACCAGTCCCAAAAAGAGAAGGGATAACATATTTTCTCCACTGCACGTATAATTGCCTTTTATGCAGGTCTGGCAGATTATTGCTAGCTGTTTACAAATCCCGCTTTAAAGACTTTGCAAGCAAAGGAGAGACACATACTTCCATTGTTTGCAAAATGACAGCTCTTAAAGGATCACATTAGCTTTCACACAAACGACGGAACCCTTCTCAGTAAATTATTATTATTTTTTTGTTCCCTTCTAGAATTTTGTTAGCTCTGGGATGTAGGTGCAAACTCCCGAGGAAACCTGAGCACACATTGAGGCTATTATAGATAATGTTTATTAAATAAGCCTCTGAGGATGTTTTTCTTGGGCCGCTCTCAAGCATTCTGAAGGAGTCATGTTCCATGTTTGAGGTCCCATGTTTCTTCCTCTCAAACTATGAGCAGCTGTAGCACATGACCTACTTCTGTAGATCTCTGTAATGATTTCCTTCCTTCAGTGGCTTCAGGAGTCCCTCTTTGCCCTGCGAAAAAAAGGGACAAATATTTTAATCCAAGCAAAATGCTAACGCAGGTTTTGTTGGTTTCAGGGAAGAAACTCAATACAGCTACATCACTGAGTGTAGGCCTCAAATTGGAACCATCTGGACTGCAGAAGCTCCACAAGTTCTTTAGGGAAAGGCATGGAGACTCCCCCCCCCCTCTTGCCTTGGGCTGTATTTCCTACACCTGCACACACACACACACACACACACACACACACACACACACAAAAAGGGTGGGGGAGGCTATAATGGCAGACAAGCTGGACTAATGCAGGAATCCAACCTTTTTCACACAACTAAAAAAGCAACAGTGGTTAAAGTGCAGAGGCTGAACGGATATATTTCATAAATGCAGGCTCCGTGTAGCGTGGTTGTCACAGAAAGTTTTGGATGAGTTAAGGTCATCCAAAAGATGACTGTAAACTGAGCCCATGTCTTCTGGCCGTTCCTCACCAAAGCCACTGAGCCAGTATGGAAGTCAAGGCAAAGGAAAGCTCATATGGGAACGTGCACAACATGGGCAAGGAAATATTCTAGAGAACCTTTTTTAAAAAACATAGGAAGCTGTCATTGCTCCATCCTGCTCAGTATCATCTACACAGACTGGTAGTGGCTCTCCAGGGTTCAGACCAGAGTCTGTCCTAGCCCTGCCTATAGATGCTGGCGATTGAATCTGGAACCCCCTGGAACATGCAAAGGATGTGCTCTACCACTGAACCACAACTCCAACCCATGAGGAGTCTGTTTCCTTAAAGGCCTTTGAGAATAGCAGCCCAATGGCACAAGGACGGAAAGATGCAGTCCTACCCACTGAATGGCTGATAAAAAATATTGGACTTGGCTGAGATGACAAAGTTAACATGCTTAATTACAGAAAAATCATTATCGGCATTTATTCAGGACTGGAAACTTCCGATGGACTTTTTGCGTGAAAGAGAAAATGAACTTGTAATATTGGGATTTGAAGGTTGAAAAAATAGTGGTTTACAGAGGTTGCATTTTAAGGAGCGAATACTATATTTAGCTGCGGGGCAGAGAACCAGAAATCCTTTTATCTTCCTTTATCTCTTTTCTCTTCTTCTATTCTTTTGCTTTCTCTTTCTTTCGGTCTCTCTTTTCCTTTTCTTCTTTCTGCCTTAGTTCGTTTTAAAATTAAGCAACTGTTTTATTTCAGTGTGTTATAAAAAGATACTTTGTAATGGGTATGAACTTTTGTATATTTTTGAATAAGTATCAATAAATAATTTTTATATGTATACAAAAAAGAGAGAATAGCGGCCCAATGGTATTGCTGTGCTTCTGTGCTCTGGCGACTCAGCCCCAAAGAAAGTTGCCCTTGCATTTCTCTCTCAAAGTTAAGTCACAATATAGAATCCTTTCTGCACTTGGGGGTCTGAGTGTTTCTGAGACCCCTGCACTTGAATGAGCTAGAGATGGAGTTATAACTGCGGTTCCACAGAACACTTAATACTTCCCTGTTCAAACTCTGCCCTTACAACAAAAAAATTGGCATGGTTCTTTCTAACTATTGTTCTTTAATTTATGCAACCGAGCTTCGAAACAAAACAGAAGGCCAAACTATTCCAAGCTTCACTTGCAGGCCACAGGGATTGATTGGGTATATAAGGGATGAGAAAGTAATAAGAAAGATGGTGAGTTGCCTAATCCCAGATTGTCCCTCTAGCCCAGTATTGTATCTTTTATGGGCGACATCCTCTCCAAGGTCTCAGGCACAATACTTACTACCTGATTCTTGTAAACAAGCTTCCACACTTGAGTGTGGCACCACGAGGAATGGACAGACCTGTCCAGTTCACTTCTCTGTAGCTTTCATCCCCCCCTTTCCATCCATAAGTTCAGCTCTCCACATTTCCACAGCAATTTGCAATCTTAAAAAGCAATCTCACGAAAATTTGTGAGCATATTAGTGTCCATTTCTCCCAATAAATATATATTTCTATGCAGTTTTGACTAATATACACCTTTTTTGCAAGCAAATTTCCTACTTTATTGCATTTTGTCTGATATTTTCAATAATATGTGTTTTCATGCATGTTCCCCCCCCCCCAATATATGCATTTTCGTACATATGACTTGGCTCGAGAACTACATCGCAAAATTCAGAGAAGTGAGAATATCGTAAGGTTGTTGTGTCTTGGTTTGATTGTTGATTCAAGAAGTATGAATTAGGTAGTTTTCCATTAAATCGCAAAGAAAATTGAATTTCCCCTCCATCCCTTGTCTTGACCAATGCCCTGGCAATTCGAAACAAAAAGTGTATTGTGAACACTAGTACAGAAATAGCTTTTGCTTCGTTTTCATGAAACTCTAACAATTTCAGGCAAGTCTTTAGTGTCAAACAGGAAAGTGAGGAGTGGGCAATATTATTGTATGTAAACAAGTTTTTCTTGCACCACCATGGCCATTCTGACAGTCTGCTCCCAGAGGCTGCCAAGAACCATCATCAAAACAAATTTATACAAAGCTAACTAACTAACTAACTAACAACAATGACATGTTCTTATAACAACCCTGTAAGATACATGGGGTATTATCATTCCTCTTATGACAGATGTAGGACTGTAGTTGAAGGAAAGTAGCCTATCTAGTGAGTTCATGGCTGAGGTGAGATTCCAACCAGCTTTTTGCAATTCACAGCGAAGGCCACAGTTCTAGACTTGCTTGCCTGGGAGTAAGTCCCACTGATTTCAGTGGTGCTTACATCTGAACCAACACGTAAAGAATTGCACTTTAAGTCTCATGTACTGCAATCCTATGTACGTTTACTCATAAGTAAATCCCCGAGGTGTCCAATGGGGCTTATTAACTAGCAAGGTGGTGGCGATGACAGAAGCTTTCTACTACTCTACCGCAGTAGTTAACATTTGCATTGTCCATAAAAAAAAAAATTATGCCTCAGCTATTCTTAACTCCCCTTCTTTCTCTATTCCATCAGTCCTCTTTTTCTCCCTCCTTGAAAAATAAGTCTGGGGTCCAGATGTTTCCCTTAATGTCTAGATATTTTCCTCTGACTTCCATCTCCATCCAGGTATAACTTTTGTTTGAGTAATTCTTTCAAGGGATATGTTTCATGAAGGCAAAGCTGACACACACACACACACACACGCACACATTATCCAAAGATTTCCCACCGACTCCCTCTCCCCCCCCCTTTTTTTTCTTTTGGTATAGTGTCATCCAAAGTAGTAAAGACAGCTTTCAGCTAAGAAGCAAGAAAGTGGTAATACACATAGCTGCTGCAGCGGGATTATCCTCCCTGCATTACGGAAGATTTGGTGGGCCCACGAACACTTTCTACCTGTTTTAAGATTTGTAACTGGGGGAGTTGAATGGATTACCTTGTGCGCTTGATTTGCCCGCAGTTCCTCTGAGCTCTGTTGACATGATTTATGTAAATCATAAAGCGAAAGCGGCGACCTCAATTGAGTTCTCACTTGATTTTTGTGTAATGTGGAAGCAGGAGGGGGAGGAATGCTACATACAGTGAGGTGCAGCGTTATTGTGCGGGCAGGCAAGATTCGCTTCACAACGAATGTGCTTTTCCACACAACTGGCGCGCCGGCGTTGGCCTCCGACGTATGTTTTGCCCCCCCCTTTTTGCTTTCGCCTTTCCTCTTCCGCCTTGCCCTTACTGTCAAGTGGACTTGTCAGCAACTCTCCTCTTCTCAGCAGGGGAGGAAGGGAGAGAGGTAGGGAGGCAGGAAAGCTACATTTGCTGCCATTTCCAGAACAATGCTTTGGCTAATGAACAAAGGAGACTAACAAAGCAGAAGCCAGCTTTCTCCTCTGGCAGAAGCCGGATGTGTTATCCCTGCACTGTGCTTCTGATCTCCGTTCGAATAAGGGTGACGAGTCAGTTCCCTGGACATACAAATTCTGGCTGTTAGCACCGTTTACACCACCCCAATTAGTCTTTGCAGATAATTTAGTTTAGTTTTGTTGCTTATTATCAGGGTTAAGGGATCTCAGACCTCTCGTCCCCCCCCCCATTTTGGTATTGATTATTAAAAGCAATGGGTTGTTATATTCTGCACCCCCCCTTCTCTTGAAGCCTTTTGATTGTATCCTTTCTTTGCGGGGGTTCATGGCCTCCAACTGGAACAAATTATTCAAAAGGAAAGTGGTTTGTGCTTTTCAAATGTGTTAGGCTTCTTTCCAGAAGCAACTTGCCTCTTCTCCTTCACATGTTGTTGCTATCCGCATTAAAAGGGAACGGGGGCAGGAAGTTATGTAGGAGAGATTTGTCGTCCTTCCTCAAATTTACTGAACTATGCAATGTTTCGATTTGAGTTAGAAATACTTTCAAGGGTTCCAACAATGCGGTTCATCACGGATACGTATGTCTTGTGTGTATGTATGCTGCCTTTCTTCCAAGAAACGCAAGAATTTGTAATGGAATTTTGCAGCAGGAATTTGGGCCATTTCCAGACCACCGCTGTATTTGGGTGGGATTCAGTCATGTATTGGCAAATTTGTGTTGGGCAACAGAAGCTGATTTGGAGATTTACTGTATTTTTCGCTCTGTAGGACGCACCTTTTCCCCTCCAAAAATTAAGGGGAAATGTGTGTGCGTCCTATGGAGCGAATGCAGGCTCCTTGGCTTCATCGATAGCAATGCAAAGCCTCCAAAGCACAGAGGGAGCTCTCCCTCCGTGCTCCGGAGGCTTCGCGTTGCTTTCACTGAAGCCTGGAGAGCGAGAGGGGTCGGTGCGCACTGACACCTCTCCCTCTCCAGGCTTCAGGGATAGCTGCCTGAAGCCTTTGGAGCGCAGCAGGAACTCGCGCTGCGCTCCGAAGGCTTCGGGTTCCTTTTGCTGAAGCCGGGAGAGCAACAAATGGGCTTTCTGCAAGAAGGAAAGTAGTGGGGAAATGCTCTGGAAAGTGTAGGCTTAATACTTTCTTTGACTGGATATCAGTTTACCTCTCCACACACAAAAATCAGAATGAAAGCTCATTAAATAGCCAACGTCATCTAATATCCCTGCAAACAAATCAGAATGATGAATGTTCAATAAACAGGTTGTCTGGAAATGCCCCTAGTCAAACAGCACTGTGGAGGCAGGAGAAACTTAGATCTCTCCAGAGAAGGAATAAACACAGTAAGACTTTTAAAGATACCTTTGTACACTCACACATACTAAATAGGTCTTTTCCTCCCGGTACTCAGAGTTGATGTTGTTGCTGCTTCATCTTTATCTTCTTCACATTCCATAGAAATGGAGGCACTTTATTTTATTCATACGTGTTTCTTTATTTAAAATAGCTCTTTACAGAACAGAATGCTAGATATTTGCTCTGATCCAACAGAAAGCCACAACATTAGCAGGAGTAGGTCTCTCACGCCCCATTTCCTTCTTTTATTAATTTATGGAAAATACTTTGAGACTGCCTTTTAAGGGCAAAAGCCCTGTCAAGCAGCCTACCAGATAAAAAATAATAATACGGCACAGCCACACGCAAAAGCCATGCTTAATAAAAACCAGTTACGTTTAAAAGATTAAAAAGAAAAACACGCCAGCCCCAAACCAATAGCTTTGCACCCTTCCGACGCATCGCACTCTTGAGGAATGTGCAGGGTGAACAAACACATGCAGAGATTTCACACCCACCTCAGAAGAAAAGGATAGAAATTTTGGAAGTGGAAGTAGGCAGATTCAGGCAGCAATTACATGAGAGTGAGCTCCACTTCACTCAGAGAGGCTAACTTCTGTAAAGGGTTGTAAGGTTGCACTGCTTGAAGTCCATAGATCCTTTCAGAGAAGGGGGGGGGACCATTTTCACCCTGGGGGCTGCATTCCCTCATAGAGAACCTTTCGTGGCATTCCAGTGGTGGGTGGAGCCAGACACAAAAGTGGGTGGAGCAATGGATATGAACTTTGCCATGCAAAAGCCAGATGTTCCAGGCAAGCAAGCAGCCTGATCACAACTCAGTTATTTATTTCTTTATGCAATCTAAATTTCACCCTTCCTCCTGAAGGTGCCCAGGACAGCAGGACACATTCAGGCCAGGCGAAAGCATGATGAGGGCAGGAAGCTGGCTGTGTGATGAGTGAAATGTGGCCTGGGAAGGGGTGTGGTCTTAGGGCCAAACAGAGAAAAAGATCACATCTGGCCCCCCTAAGGAGATTCCACACCCCTTAGTGAGCTGGGAGAGTCTGTAGCAGAGAGAAGCCCAGAATCTGAGGCAGAAGCTGAAGCAGGAGAGTGAGAGGAGGGAGGCCGAGAGGCAGAGGGGAGTCTGGCTGGTGAAGAGTCACAAGTGTCTCCCCCTTCCGCTGTGACAAACTCCCCTCCCCTATTGTCTACCAGATCCAGAAGAGGCATGAAAAGGGCAGAGGAAAGGTTAGCTGCATGCAGGCGCAGTCTCTGATTGCTTGGGGAAAGCTATGAAGAGGAGGGGACTGCAAGCAGGCAGGGACTTCCAGTCTCAGCAACTGATTCATGGGGCTACATGCTCTGCTCATGAGGTCTGACACTCAACCAAGTCTGTGGAGATCATGCTTTTGCTAATAAAGAGTTAACTCCAACTGTGAATGGTGTGATTTACTGCCAGCACACTCCTGTGGCAGTAGAGCAACAGAAAACAATTTTCCTCCACCTTCTACATGACAGTCCTTTTGGCTACTTCCCTTCTCCAAACCAAGCACACCCAACTCTTTCAACCATTCCTCATAGGGCTTGGTTTCCACACACTTCCCCCCATCCTGGTCACCTTCCTTTGTATACGCAATCCAGTTTGTCAACATTCTTCTTAACATGGGGTGCCACAGCTGGACACAGGAATCCAGATGTTGTCTGACCAGACTAGAATAGAATGGAACTATTTGTTCCTTTGCTGCATCAATTCACCACATGGATTGTGCAGGGACCTGAATCGCATGGGGTGCTTCCACACATAGAGGAAACCCCAGGCCCCTCACAGCAGACCTTTGCCTTCCAACTTGTGAATGGCTGTAAAGATAAAGGGACCCCTGACCATTAGGTCCAGTCGTGACCGACTCTGGGGTTGAGGCGCTCATCTCGTTTTATTGGCCGAGGGAGCCGGCGTACAGCTTCCGGTTCATGTGGCCAGCATGACTAAGCCGCTTCTGGCGAACCAGAGCAGCACATGGAAACGCCGTTTACCTTCCTGCCGGAGCTGTACCTATTTATCTACTTGCACTTTGATGTGATTTTGAACTGCTAGGTTGGCAGGAGCAGGGACTGAGCAACGGGAGTTCACCCCGTCGCAGGGATTCGAACCGCCGACCTTCTGATTGGCAAGCCCTAGGCTCTGTGGTTTAACCCACAGCGCCACCCGCGTCCCGGTGAATGGCTGTACACAGGAATAAAAGTGACATGCCAGAGGGGGCAGGGTTTGGCAGCATGCTCCCATTTCCCATCATGTGACTGTTTACATGCGACTGCAGTGAGTTCCCAAATGGCTCGTGATGCTCCGAGAAGCCCCCATCATTTTATTCCCTCCCTTCCCTCAGAAGTTTATTAAGATTATTTCCCCTAAAGTAAGGATAATCCAGATTTCCATAGGATGAACAACAAAGGAACATAGATTTTAAAAATGCACTAAAATTAACTTCCTCACCACAGAAAACACACTACAAATATATATTACATATGTAGTTGGCTTGCTATTTTGCAAAAATTATGAGATCTGCACTCTGGCACTGGAGAGGAGGAGTATGTGTCCTTCAAAGAAGCGATGAAATAAAAATGAAAGCCAGAGCTTCACAGAAATTCAAGGCATTGCCACGATGGGAGGTGATCGCTTTAGAGGTTTCCCCCACTTCTGATCATATGTATCTTAAAAAGACCAAATGAATGCTTGTCAACTTCCCAGCGAATCCATCACTACTTCAGGCCAATTAAACATCCCTACCTGACGGTTAAGATCATCTTGTCTTAAGATGCCAGCATAAGGGAGCTTTCTGAGGTGCTGAGAAAACTAATTCTTTTGTGAAACTTACTTAAACATGGAAAGGAATTAGAAGATGTGGCATGAAGCAGAGCCCATATGAAACTGTCTGTCCATGAAGATCATCTTGGGAAGCTGTTCCCCAGTTGCCTCAGCATCTCAAAGGTAGTGATGGGAAAATCTGTCAATATCCGTTTCCAATCTTCACTTCAGTACAGTGGTACCTCGGGTTAAGTACTTAATTCGTTGTGGAGGTCTGTTCTTAACCTGAAACTGTTCTTAACCTGAAGCACCACTTTAGCTAATGGGACCTCCTGCTGCCGCTGTGCCACCGCTGCACAATTTCTGTTCTCATCCTGAAGCAAAGTTCTTAACCCGAGGTAATATTTCTGGGTTAGCAGAGTCTGTAATCTGAAGCGTATGTAACCTGAAGCATATGTAACCCGAGGTACCACTGTACTCCACATTTTCAAAATAGTTTGTGAATCCCCCCCTTTTTTAAGTCCGCATGAAAATTTGTCACTATTTTAGTGCAATTACTCCTACGATACACATTTTTCCCCATACAATTTCCCCTAATATAATGCATTTTTTTTACTAAATACTAATTTTCACTAATATATACATTTTAGGCATGTTACTTAGTTAAAGAACTGCATCGCAACATTCAGAGAAGCACAAATTTCAAAGGACGGTTAACGTTTCAGAGACTGCAAATTAGGTAAAGTCACCTTTAAATGAAGGCTGAATCTAATTCGTCCACACACACCCCTTTGCCCATCCCTACTCAAAGATTAGACAGCTGGAGATCGCTTCTAATGAGAAATGAGATTTTTTAAAATGAATTAATACTGCAGTTATTAATTGGCTACTGTTCTAGTCCTGTTTTATCTGATGGTGTAAATCTGAACTGATCAACAGCAGCCTGCCTTTCATGACCGTTCTGTACCAGGAATATTTTGCACATGGGTGTCATGGCACTGCAATAGTACCCCTATCATATGACAGCGGGGGGGGGGGGGAGTCCTCAGACCTTGTATTGCACATGCTCAGAAGGAGGAAGAGTTGCTGAAAGAACACTGTTTCAGTGTTTATGTCTGTTGAGTGCCAGATTCATGAAATCCAATTCAGCTCTAGTTTTCTTGGTTGCACAGAATTTCAAAGCTTGAGAATCTGGGCAAAAATTGGGTCCCCCCCCCCTTTCTCTCCCTCTCTCAATCTCTTTGCACACAGGCTTACCAAAACTTTCTACCTTAAGAACACTGTTTTACATTACCAGGTAAATTCCCTCCCACCTCTGCAAGTATGGGGAAACAGTGACATTCAGTGGTCAGTAAGATTTATGGCATCTTGGTTTCTTTCTTGCAAATCCCCGGGGTGTCAAATGCCCTGCGATAATCTTCTGTTTTGTTTTCAGCTCCTTTCATCTTTTGAGGAAGTGGGTGAAAAGGAAAGAGAATGAGAAGGAAATGCTTCGTGTTTCAGTAGTATAAAGTCACTCGAACATTAATTTCAGATTAGCTCAAATGTGTTTGTGTTGCATTTTTCAGGGGAATAAATGTAATGTAAGAAACGACACGCAAGAACAAAGAATCTCATGATGTTGCAATAAACCGCTTTGGCTTTCTTCTTGCCTGCTTCCCAATCCCTTGTACTTGGAAGTAAAAAATGTATATTCAAGTCAAGGAAAAAATAAAACACAGGGAATACTGTTTGGCTTTAGGCATTTCTATTGGGCTAAAAAGAAAAAGAAAAAAAGAGAGGAGCAATTATGCCCAAATGCAAGGAAGGGGAACCTCTGGCCCTACAAATGTTGTTCAACTCTGACTCCAATTAACCCCAGCCAACCTGGGCAATAAGAACAAAGGAAGTTGTCTCACACACTCAGACCATTAGTCCATCTAGTTCAGTATTCTTTACACCAGGCTTTCTCAACCTCGGCCCTCCAGATGTTTTTGGCCTACAACTCCCATCATCCCTAGCTAGCAGGACCAGTGGTCAGGGATGATGGGAATTGTAGTCTCAAAACATCTGGAGGGCTGAGGTTGAGGAAGCCTGACTGGTTGTGGCTCTCCAGAATTTCAGAGACTGGGTCTTTCCTAGTCCTACTTTTACTGGGAGAGATTGCGGATGGAACCTGGGTCCTTCTGCGTAAGAAGTGAATGCTCTGCCATTGAACTACAACCTTTCCCAGGAGAGTCCAATAGCGTCAAAAGGGCCACCTGTTCCGCATCCCTGCCATTATTTATTTATTTGCGGCATTTATACCACCTTCTCTAAGGAGCTCGAGGTGGCATACATTGTTCTCCGCCTCCTTATTTAAGCCCCGCAACAACCCTGCAAAGTAGTTGAGGCAGAGAGGCAATAAGGCCCACGGGCACCTATCGAGCTTCATGGCCAAGTGGGGATTTGACATGCTAACCATTACACCACACTGGATCTCAGTAATGTATGTATTAGCTGTAGGGGACGTTCCAGTCTCTGCCCCGTGCATAGCAATGCATGGGCTCAGATCGATGCACATTTACGCAACTTTAGGCCTGCACGTAACTCTGTGAGTGGAGGAGACATTAGTGGGGGAAAGAGATGCACTGCTGTGGAAGCAGTGTGTGTGTGTGTGTGTGTGTGCGCGCACACACACACAACACCACACATATGAGAGAATGGGCCCCCAGTATCCCCTAAGTTTGCAGCTCTTTTCATTCTTACTTGGAAATAAGGTGAACTGTAATCAAATGAACTTGCTTCTGTGCAACGTGTTTAGGATAGATCTATTTGGATATACCGTACTTTTCTGTGTATAAGACGACCTTTTTTTACTGTAAAATAATGTTCAAAAATGGGGGTCGTCTTATACACGGATAGTGTGTGGTGGGGATGGGTGATTGGTTGCAGCAGCGATCAGGAGCTTGTCAGTGGCGATTTTGTGGGTGATTGGTGGTTGCGTAAAGTGCTGCTTTTGATTGGCTGGTGCTGCAGAAATTTGGTGGGTGATTGGTTGCTGCGGCAAGTGTTGCTCTGGATTTGCTGCTGCTTCAGTGATTGGGCTTGCGTTTCCCGTTTGCTGTTCGTGATCGGGCAGATGCATGTTGGCTTCGGCGATGCTAGCGATTGTCAGGGTTTGTGATTTGGGTTAGTGATTTTCTGCATCCCCCCCCCCAAGAAATGCTCAACAACCCTGTGTGCAATCCTCCCCCCAAAAAGCTCAACAACTCTGGGTCATCTCCCCCCATTTTCTTAAATTTGAGTCCCCCAAAATAGGGGGCATCTTATACACAGAGGCGTGTTATACACGGAAAAATACGGTGTGTGTATATATATATATATATATATATATATATATATATAATGCTAAGAAATGGCTTTTAGTCTATAATACATCATACGGTGAACATTATTAATGTGATCGAGAAAAATGGAGGAAAGCCATTTTGAAACTGTATATGCATTCCAATCAATGTAGCTTTTAATTCCACTTACAGATACAGGAAATGTTTTTTTAAAAACAGCATCATTTCTGAAGAGGCCTGGGCCAAACTGAAGACAGAAAAAGATAGTACAGTATTGCCAAAGTATCCCCAAACAGACTAGATGAGGGGAAACAGAGTGGCTTAAGGCCCAGTCCTATGAGTCATACCAGTAGAATGGCAGTTACTGGATGCAATGGTCACTCAAATGGCAAAACATAATGAATTGTTTCTCTGTCAGTAAAAAACTAGGGCCTGACAATATTCTGGTTGTGTCTCAGTGACAGCGATGGCTCAAACTGCAAACCTGTTCCTTCAGAGAGGGTTCAAGTCTGGCCAAGTTGTGAGGGTGCTTCTGGAGCCATTACTGTCACTTGAAGCTCCGGTGGCCTCAGTGGCATGGATTGCCTTCCATTAACTTTGACTGGTGCCCTAGCTGCAGCCCTCTCTTGACAGGGACAGCCTAACGTCTGTTGTATGTGCTCTGGTAACCACTAAGTTAGATTACTGCAATGTGTTATACATGGGGCTGCCTTTGAAGATGGCTTGGAAACAGCATCTGATGCAATATTCAGATTCCTGAACATGGCAAGACATTCTTAGCATGTAAAGCCAAATCTGGCATGACTGCACTGCCTACAGATTAGTTTCCAAGCTCAGTTCAAAATGCTGTTTTTGACCTATACAGGCGTAGGCAGCTCAGGGCCCTAATACCTCAAGGAACACCTCTCCCCACAGGAAGCAATCTGGGCTCTGTATTTGGCCTGTGTGTGGAGGATGGCAACATGAGAACTGTCTGAAGTGGGGAGTGTCCTGGATTTTTTGGGATTCACTATGTGATTTGGGACGCGGGTGGCACTGTGGGTTAAACCACAGAGCCTAGGACTTGCCAATCAGAAGGTTGGCGGTTCGAATCCCCGCGATGGAGTGAGCTCCCATTGCTCTGTCCCAGCTCCTGCCCACCTAGCAGTTCGAAAGCACGTCAAAGTGCAAGTAGATAAATAGGTACCGCTCCGGTGGGAAGGTAAATGGCGTTTCCGTGCGCTGCTCTGGTTCACCAGAAGCGGCTTAGTCATGCTGGTCACATGACCCGGAAGCTGTACGCTGGCTCCCTCGGCCAATAAAGCGAGATGAGTGCCGCAACCCCAGAGTCGGCCACGACTGGACCTAATGGTCGGGGGTCCCTTTACCTTTATGTGATTTGGAACCCGGGAAAACCAGGATTCTTAAATGCAAAGCCAGCCTCCAGGTGGAAGGAAAGCTCTCCTCTTCAGATTGTTGCACTCCTTGGGTTGGTGGACAATGAAAACAACAAGGGCAGGGGGACAGAGCTAGCGTGTTAGTTTCCACTGCCCTCCTCATATGTTTTCTTAATGGTAGCGCCTGAAGAGGGCTATAATGGCCTTTGAATCCGGTTACAGCTACCGGTTGGAATGAAACTGACATAACGTGGGAAGACAGAACTGCTCCACTGCCTTTTAACAGAATGATGATGTAGCTATATTGATGCACTGTGGCAGCTATGCATATTTTTAGGATCTGGGTGCCAGAGCCATAACAGAGCTTTGACATATAGCTATAAAGGAACCTGCTTTGCTTAAACAGCAAAGAGCAAGTTCTGGAGTTTATGTTGTTCCTCTGTTTATTAAAAACGGATGGGAGCACTTGACAGAAAAATCAAACTTCTGGTCATGGCTCATTAATCTCGGTTGTATCTGTCAGATATGTGTGTTTAGAGTTTCAACAAGGCTCAGAAATTAAGATTACTGCTGTGCTTTTGTGTTTGCTCTAATTCTGAATGGAGAGAAGCACAACCAATAGTTTAAAATGAGAGACAAGAAAAGGGTCATCTTATTAAACGAGATATAGCGAATGACATTTACAAGTTTAACTACGTTTGTCCTCAGTTTCAGAATCAGCTGGCACTTATGGCATATATTGACTGCAAATGGTGTTTGGGCAGATTAGGCTCTCTAAATATATAGCTATATCTCAAAAATTCATAATTGAAATGCATTCCTTTTTAGTAAGAATGTGATTTTCAATGACATTTCAGAAAGAGGTACCTGCATTTTCACTTCCTGCTTTCACCTATGATGGGGTCAATTATAAGCAATATTATTGAAGACAACAGAGTTTCCCAAATAGAAACAGCATCATTATTGTTATCAGAATTTTCAGGAGAGGTGGAAATAGCTTACTGGTGATGTTGCATTGCTAATAGTGGGAGCCTAATATTGAAAGTGGAGAATATGAAAAGGTATAGGGCAAAAGGAAAAACATTGTGGAATTCCCCAAAACCTGTTTTATTCACCTTCTTCCCCCACTTTCTGGAATAATGCTCAAGAATCTCAGAAAAATGCATAATCACTTTAATTACATAGGAGGCCACATTCAGGTACTTTCTCTACTAAAGAATCCATGCATTATTCCAAACAAATTATTTCCCCTAAGGAAATACAGAAAGGTATGACACTATTCAGCCTCTGCCCCAAGCTGAGTTATGTAGGAAACATTATTTCTCAGTGCTAACAATTTGTATGTTTGCCTGTTCTTAGGGAAATACTGAATGATTAGTGTTTGTAGTGACTTTTTATCCTCCCATGGTAGAGAGTAGGATCCTGGCCAAATTGTGTCCTCTGCAATGATGCTATTCCTCAGATTGCCTCAGCCTCTTCAATGGATTGTATTTACCACTGTGAAGGTGTTCATCTTACTTGCTGCTCAACTTAAAGCCTGCTGGCTATTTTCTTATTACAAGGTAAGTGGAATAATGGCCATATTTGTCAACTGGAGGAAAATGCAGACTATTGAAGAAGGGCAATATATGTTCCAGCCTTTGTATGTACATACCAGAAGAATGAGAAACCAAAATTCATATGAAGAGGGTCTCACAGCATGCTTGACTGAGATAAACCACATAAACTATTGCCAGATCACAAATACCCTTTTTCCATTCCAGTGGCATCCTCTAAACGAGAAGGAATAGGATATGACTTCATTCTCTCTTTGAATGTACGTAATTCTAGGGTTCTTACATACTAACAGCAAACTCATTCACTCAGTGTGGATCCTTGCTCAAAATGGCACCAACCTTCCACATGAGGGAGGTGTCTGCAGGTTCGGGAGTGCCCCATGGTTTGTAGAAGTCTGAACAGAATATTATTTGGGAGGGGAGAACCTAAGGGGGAGACACTCCAAAACAGCCTCGGAGCGCGCTTAGTGAGCACAAAATGTTGCCTGGTTATTGGAGGGAGGGAACTGAAAAATGGATGAGAAAGAAGAAGACAAAAGAGTGTTCTGGAAAAGGGATAGACTGGCTGGCTGAAACACAGGACATTTTTGTGGCAGGTCCCATATGTACTTTGGAATGAGCCAGTCAAAAGAAGTGTGAAATTAGCACTTTTAACGGATTCTTTGGTGATCACTCGTAGCCAAGTAAGATTGTCTTCCATGAACACAGTCTTAACTGTGAGTCTGTAAGTGACTGTGGAGGCCAATTCTGGATCCACATGTCCTTTCACTGTGGGGACCTAGGTTTCTGGGCAGGAGTTGATCATGGTGAGGGTTTGCCAAGCGTGCCTTCCTCTTAGCACGTTTTCCCCTTTCGTCCTGAGTTTGAGCATCTTCAAAGTCCATGACACCTTTGGTAAAGGCTGTTCTCCAGTTGGAGTACTTTGGAATGAATCAGTGTGAAATTGGCACTTTTATGGATGATACATACTGGCACTCACCAGCTCTCAAGATTAGTACACATTTTTGGATATAAGTGTTGAGGGGGGAAGAAGGTGAAGGAGAGGAAGTTTGGGAACAAATATTTTTGCAACATCTCACAGGTGCGTGTGCTCTAGCACTGAGCTATGGCCCTTCCCTACAGTCCAGTACTGATAGGGCTAAAAGGAATAAAAGAGAGTTGTACTTCCTTCCCCCTTTGGTACCCATTCCTGGCAGGAAATACTGTAAGAAGCATCCTTCATGCCCCTGTGGTAACAGGGTCCTATTGGACAACATCTCACTAGGAAACAGAAACAGCAACTGCAATGGGCCTACCCTGGATTTCTTTGCTTTGACACTTCAAAATCCTCTTCAAAGTAACTCTAAATAAAATTGGACTTGCGGAGGTCGGCTAATGTATACCAGAAATGAAAATGGAATGTTCTCTGAAATGTGTGAATACAGCTGATTTACATCTGGAAGCAAAGCAATTTTTTGCATCTCCCTTGTAATAGCCATGCATTTATATATATCAAAATGTGACAAACAGCAACAAAAAATTATAAACCTTGGCATGGTGAAAAAGAAAATCACAATAGGAATATTACCTAAAATGAAATAACATAAAACACCACACAATAAAACCCTGAATTTGTTTACCAGGGTGCAGACTTCTGATTGTTCTGACAATATGTATCTTATTCTCCGTGTCACGTGACCTGGCTGAAGTAAGAACTTCGTTTTAAAAAAACAAAAACAAAATCTACCCCCAATTCATTTTTAACAAAATGAAAAAGCAAAGTATAAAATTTAAATGAATGCAAAAAGAAAGAAGAAAAATCAAGATATTTAATCCTTAAAATAGAGCCGGTCCAATACTATGAATATGTTTTGTTTTTATGCATTGATTTTATTATTTGCAAAGGTTCTCTTCATTTAACCCGAACACACACATATGCTCAAAGGTAGAAGTTAGAAAATGGATGAGGGGGGATATAGAGTGAAACATAATATAAGGAATTGTACGGTCCAGAGTGATGCATAGATATGGTTGAAGTAAGCTTGAAATCAAACCCCCTGACTGAAAACAAATGTCTTTCAGTGCAGCATTACTCAGAAGCAGCGGCGTAGCGTGGGTTATCAGCACCCGGGGCAAGGCAAGTAATTTGCGCCCCCTAACCCGGGGCAAGGCAAATAATTTGCGCCCCCTAACCCGGGGCAAGGCAAGTACAGTAATTTACTCTCCCAAGCAGCAGCAGCAGCGAGGCTTCTCTTTCCCCCGCGCTCTCCTGGAGCTGCCTCTTTTCTTTCCTTTTTTCCCTTTCTCCAAGGCTTTTCGCTTTCTCTCCTTAATTGATTCCTCCTCCACACCGCAGCGTTTCCTAGCTGCTTCCCCCCCCCCTTCCCCTCTCTCTCCTCCTCGCTCTGCTTGCCTTGCCCTGCACCGGCAGCAGCAGGCGCAGCCAGACCCCCGCCAGCCAGCCCGCCCGCCCGCCCACCCGGCTTCCTCTCCTTTTTTTGCCCGCGGCAGAAGGCTTCGCTCTCCCCCTTCCGCGACCTCCTCGCCAAGCCAAGCGAGCGCGGGCTCCCTAACCCGTGGATTTTAGTAGGGGCAGAGAGCTGCTAGTGCGAGCGCGCCCCCCGCCCATGTTGCGCCCGGTGCGGCCGGCCCCCCTGGCACCCCCCACGCTACGCCACTGCTCAGAAGTCAATGGGTTTACTCTAGGGTAAGTGGGTACAAGACTGAAGCTTCACAGCTCATGTCTGGTTTCAACAAAGATGCATTTCACGTTCTTGCCAGCTGCTTCCCCATTAAGTGTCCCAGACAGTTGAAATAATGTGGAAGCCTGCAAGCTACAGGGGCATAATGGGCAGGGGAGCCCACCACAGTCCGATGTCTGGGATAATGGGAGAAAATGAACTTTCAAACACCAGGACTGAATGACTAGCCTCTGCTGGTTCAGTAGATTTCACCTCTACATAAAGAGTTGCAACAGAACTTATTAGCACCGCACTTTGGACTAAAGAATGAGTTAGGCTGGCCTAAAAATCAGTTCGGGAACAGCAACAGGAAGAAAGAAGAACGCTTTCCATGACTAAAAATACACGTGTCTAGAAATCATTTGCCAAGTAGCTAGCAGTCACTAAAGACATAGGTCCAACAGCCATGTTCCCCCGCCCCCTGGGTACAATTCCCTTTGAGAGCAATGAGATGTCATTAAAAATTGCTCCCAGGGGGATTTGCTCTACCCTATGCAAAGTGGGCAAGAAAACCTGTGCTGTATCCACTCTAGGCTGTGTGTGGCTGGATGACTTATTCTGAAGCTTTCTGAAAGGAAAACTTGAAAAAGAAAAGACTTGGAAAATGCTGGCGCCTTGGACCATCTCAAAAAGTTATGTGCAGGACTGTGACTTCTAAAGTGAAGTGAAGTGAACTCTGATGGGATACTGCCAGGGAGATGGAGGCATCAGGCAGGCCCCCAGTTGTCTCTGGACGATCACCGGTCTCCCGTGGAACAGCATCAGTCAATTAGCGACACAAGCCTCAGAGACATTCCAAGACCCATGCAAACCCTTTCTGCAGAGTCTCCACAACGAAAGATGCAGACAGAGAGAGAGCATATTTACAGCTTTATTCAACGTAGTTCAGAACAAAGGAAAAACATGACTGCTTGCCTAAGTGTCCAGGAAAACAGCCAGAATACAAAAGCTATATACAAACAGAAGTTCCCAGCAAGAGCTGGAAGTAAACAGGCATGTGATACACCAGTCATGCCTGCTCCTTTTAAGGTGGAATAGACCTATATCCTAACAGACTCATGGTCCTATGTGGGTCATGTTAATTTTTGTTAAATAAATAAGAAGTGGTCACCTAGATCAAATCAGGGGAGTTTTGTGGATTCTTCTACCATTTCTAGTAACAATATAAAGTAGAAATCTTCCACCAGCCTAGCAATAACCTGGTGAGTGCTGTGACTTCTACTTTTGTCAAAAAGTGAATGACTGGTTGAAAAGCCATGTCCATCATCATGACCTACGTACAATAACAGGGTCAATGAGAGACAGAAGCACATGTACTCAGAATAGTATATACTGTACTTTCATGAGAGTCACCCTCCATGATATTGCTCCACCTCCAGATACCAGAGGACACCTTGGCAGAAAATGACACCGCCCTATGGTTCAAAAGCTAGACTCTCCAGAACACCACGCACAAATGAGCAAGATATCAAATTCTTCCTGGCTCCTGTTTCTCAATCCATTTTGTTGTACATCTGTAGGCCTCCAACAGCAGAAGAGTTTGCATAGTTCAAGAGGTTATTTCAGGAGACCCTCAATGCTGAAGCTGGGTCAAGAAGAGTCAACAACTAATTGGTTCCACTGTTCTAAAGGGGATGTTGCTTACCAGCCGAAAGATATGACAAAAGTGACAATGTCAAATAAAAAAACCCCCTTCAAACTACCCATGATTCACCAGGAGAAGGGTCATGTAGGAAGATAAGAGAAACTGAATCCTATGATTCTTAGAACAGCTGTGGGCCTCCTCTCTACTACAATGTTTATGACAATTGCAGGGGAAAGAGAGTGGAAATTTCCCCTGGTAGAACCAAATCATGTACCATCTGGCCACCACTGTCAGAGAAAACCCCATCAAGAAATTTCCAGTGTAGTGTGAATAATCCCTCAGTCAGCATTCCAGATGCTCTTGCACCAAATTAATGATAATGGCTTATTGTAAACAGTGTTTAAATTGATATAAGGGGGGTGCCATTGAATTCCGCCCCCCAACTCAGGGCCTATAGAATCTGTTGACTAGGTGTCAACTTCTAGAATAGGAAGATTCTATTATACATGTGGTTGCACATGTTGGAAACTATTCTTGTTTAGCAGAAGATGATAATGCTAATTCACCAGTGATGAGGGTGCACTTTTTGTGACTTATTATTTGCAATCACTTCGGTCAGAGGTAGTCAATATGGGGCTCTTCAGATGTTGTAGACTACAACTCCCATCATCCACAATCGTGGGCTGATGGGAGTTGGACTCTACACAACATTTGGAGGGCACCACATTGACTACCCTTGATTTAGATGATTGCTCAGTTTATGTTCCAGCACCGTTACATATTTCATGCTTAGAAAGGAATCCAAGACTTAGACTATATCTCTGCTTCTATTATTTTATTCTGGTAGGATTGTGCTTTATGCCCATTTTTTTTTCAGGACAGCAATCTTATGCGGCACCCCAAAACACATGATTTGGACCACTGTGCCCGAAAAAAGTGCAGCCTGAAATTGTGTGAGATCACGACACCCATTTTCGCCACTGTCCTCTCACGAGAAAAAATGGGATGTCCCATTTTCTCCGGGGCAGTTGAGGGGTATGTGACTCTTGGACCAGTTGCTGTCTCTCAGCTTAGCCTATCTCATGGTTTGTTGTGAGGGTGAAATGGGGGGGGGCAGAATCATGTATGCTCCTTTGACCTTTTTGGAGAAAAGATGGGATATAAATCTAATAAATTAAGTGCATAATTGGTAACATCATGGAAGGAGTTACCATACATCTTCAAAACTCCCAACACATTGAGAAAAGGAACAATTTCCCTTGCAGACCAACTCTTCCCTGAAATATCCTCAGACATTTTTTAATTACAGTGGTACCTCGGGTTAAGTACTTAATTCGTTCCGGAGGTCCGCTCTTAACCTGAAACTGTTCTTAACGTGAAGCACCACTTTAGCCTATGGGGCCTCCTGCTGCTGCCACGCCGCCGGAGCCCAATTTCTGTTCTTATCCTGAAGCAAAGTTCTTAACCTGAAGCACTATTTCTGGGTTAGTGGGGTATGTAATCTGAATCATATGTAACCTGAAGCATATATAACTCGAGGTACCGCTGTATTATATTTTCAGAGGAGAATTGGAGGGCTAAGAACCAATGCCATCACCTAAGAACCAATGCCATTATTTCAGCAAACACAGATTCCCAGGATGTCTGGTAGTCTGAGGGGGGAAATTAGGCATCAGTCAATATGCTGTTGTGTGGCCTTGGGTGGCTTGCAGTTATAAGGAGGGTGGAGAATCAGAAATCCATTATTTGGAGAGGTACTCACATGATACAATTTATCCCTAAAACTGATCCAAAATCTAGTTAAACATTATTTTTAAATGAAGGAGGAAGAGGAGGTAGCCCTTGTGCTTTGTGAATGTAGAGAATATTATCATGTGGACTAGTGTGCCTTGACTTTCCAACAACTAAACCACTGAGATCTATTTGTTTACTGTTATAGATATGAGCAGGATTACATATCAACATCGTGGGGGGTGAAGCACACACCTTCAAGTCTCCCACTCCAAATCAAGAAAGAATGCAAATAAATCTATTTTAATTACAGGTGATGAATTAAAGCAAGACACCAGAAAAACATTAGTTTTAAAGCTCAAAAGATATATCAGTCTAGAGACGGTCATTTTTGCCCTTTCGGAGGCTACAGCATCAGCTCTTGAAGGTGATTAAAAGCTGTATTCCAAGATTAAAGGAATTTGTTAAAGGTATTTTATTGGGAGGGCTCTTATTTAAAGAGGTACTTCAGGAAGTAATCAGCTGTTTTACGGTTCCATTGAGAAAGCTATTTCTCTGTCAGTATAACCTCAAATAATAAGCATATAATCAGTCTAAGAAATGAGATGTGTATAATATTTCAGAACAAACTGTGTGGAAAGCATCTTGTAGAGCTGCATAAAATGCCTGATTTTACACACACACACACACACACACACACACACACACACACTTGATTAACATCAGGAGTTAGAAAGCCATCACAAATTTTTCAGCAGCAAAAGACTGCAGGGAAGGAATGTACAGCAAATAATACTGAATACAGAAAATATTAATTTCATGTTTCCTTTATATACATAATGGATAAGAAACGGGTTCTGATGGAGTTATCCACATCTATTTTTATACACACATATATTTTATAATTACTATGGTTGGGCAGTATGTCCAAATATTTCACAGGAAAAATAGGCAGTTTTCATTCAAAATTATTCTGACTGGGTATCGGAGACATTACTGTTGCATTGCCTAAAGTGTAGAAAGCATAAGAGTGAAAGCCAAGGTCTTTAGGTTAGATAGATAGATAGATAGATAGATAGATAGGTTTGTATTACAAATCCTTAAACTGCTGCTGGAGAACTAAACAAACTGCAGTGACCTTCAAGATAAAGCTCATACTTATTATGAGTAATGCTGATTGTAAGAATGCCATGCTATGTGATTCTGTACATATGCATTTTGGATTTTCCATTCCATTCCATTCTGACCTGAGATCATTTTGCTACACCGGTCCAGAAAAAACCATAGAGGGTCCTCTAACATTCTGGTGTAGCTTCCAGAGGTCAATATGAAGGCAGGCTCAGAAGCGCCAGATAATTGGCAAAGGGTTAGTACCAGTGTAAACACTCGAAGGATTAAGTCACAGCTATGAGATCTGGACCTATGGCTTGTATGCTTCACTCCATTTCCCCCAGCAGGTAACAACAGCTTGGGTGTACATTAGAATGGGAAAATGGCACAGGGTATGTGTGGAATACTTTGTCCACCTCATGAGAAGAGAAGACTCCCTAGAAAAGACCCTGATGGTGGGAAAGATGGAGGGCACAAGGAGAAGGGGACGACAGAGGACGAGATGGTTGGACAGTGTTCTCGAAGCTACCAGCATGAGTTTGACCAAACTGCGGGAGGCAATGGAAGACAGGAGTGCCTGGTGTGCTCTGGTCCATGGGGTCACGAAGAGTTGGACACGACTAAACAACAACAGCACGTGTGGAATGGTTAAACCTATCTTTCTCCCCTTACCGCCAATAATTGCCCAAGCAAACTGGCTGCCTACCAGCAGTGGCTGAACAAAAGGAAAATATTGGGAGATCTTATCATAGTTCTCCCACATTGACACATTTCTGGAATGCAGCTTTAAAACCTATCGGATCACAAGATAAGTCTGGGTGCATAGTGGTTGCAATCCACAATTAAGCACTGAGGTAAGAGATTATCTAGAATTGCATCCTAAAAGCCCTATGGGATCTTAAGAAGAGTCCTCCTCAGGGACTCATGGTTACATTTCCAGTTCTCCTTCCCCTCTTATATCTGAGAACTGCTGCTTGAAAATCCAAGTGATAGAAAGGTGAGGTTACAGAGGGCTTTCTCGGTAGTGGCGCCTGCCCTGTGAAATGCCCTCCTGTCGGATAAATAATTATGCAACCTTCCATAGACAACTGAAAGCAGCCTTGTATCGGAGAAGCTTTTAATGTGAGATGTTCTGTTGTGGTTCTGTATATTCTGCTGGAAGCCGCCCAGAGTGGCTGGAGCAACCGGTCAAATGGGCGGGGTATAAATAACAAAATTATTATTATTAAAAGTAATCAAAAGCACAATCTACCTTTCCTAATGATTCAGAACAGGACTGGCAAAAAGAAGCACTTCTTCAAATGGCATATACAGTGGTACCTCGGGTTAAGTAGTTAATTCGTTCCGGAGGTCTGTTCTTAACCTGAAACTGTTCTTAACCTGAAGCACCACTTGAGCTAATGGGGCCTCCTGTTGCCGCTGTGCTGTCAGAGCATGATTTCTGTTCTCATCATGAAGCAAAGTTCTTAACCCAAGGTACTATTTCTGGGTTAGCGGAGTCTATAACCTGAAGCGTATGTAACCTGAGGTACCACTGTAGTTAAGTTTTGGAATTTGCTGCCACGTGATGTAGTGCTAGCCACCAACGCGGGTAGCTTAAAAAGGGAGTTAGTGCAAATTCCTGGAGGATAAAACTCTACTAGTCACTATGGCTTGCACTATGCCAGTATGCCTCTCAACACCAATTGCTGGGGAACTTGGGCAGAGAGAGTGCTATTGCATTCTGAAATATATTTGGAGTCGAGAGTGGATTCCATGCTCTTTATTCAGCTCATAGTGGTGAGGAGGAATGGAATTTCCCCCACAATATCTGCTTTATATACATTATTTATACAATGGGCTGCACGTGGTTGGCTAATTCCAGGATTCTCCTGTAGGCCAATCAGGTTGCGGATTCACTTCCACCTGGAGCTGGATTGGGTGGCTCCTGCTGACCAATCATACTGCTGCATTGTTCTAGAACCAATCAGACTGCTGCATTCTGAATCCTATTGTTCTAGGACCAATCAGACTGCTGCATTTTGGATCCTATTGTTCTAGGACCAATCAGACTGCTGCATTTTGGATCCTATTCAACTCAGTACATAACACATTCAGATCCTGCTTTTGGGTTGGCCACTGTGAAAACAGGATGCCAGACTAGATAAGCCTTTGGTTTGATCCAGCAGGACTCTTGTGTTCTTAACGGCTCTGTCCTGTTGAAACGCCACATGCCTCCATGGCTCTATTACAGAAAAGACTAATTTGATCCAGGGAAGAAATGACACTATAAGAAAGTACTGCTATCATCCAATTTCTTATTTAGGAGTAAAGTACATGTCTCTGTTATTTTTTTTATAAGGAAAATGCTGTAGCACTGTGAGCGGGGAAAAAGGAGATCATTATCAGGTGAAGATGAAGAAATAGCCCTGCCAAGATTGGAGGGGAAATTCCTGTATCAAGACAAGAGTAATAGGCCTATCAAGAAAAGTGGCAAAGAGACAATGGACGGAGATGTGGAAGGAATAGCCCCGCCAGAACCACCATTCCGTCCCTCCTTATTCAAATGTCAAGAGAATGCAGCAAAGGAAATCATAGGATTTCAGAGAACCAAAGTTACAGATGGGACATCCATACGACAGTATAACGTCGTTATCAGAATCACACTGTTTTCAGAAGGAGAGGCAAAGATTTGAGAATTGTGTGGTTTTATCATTTTGGCTTAGGATCTGTTTGGTAGAGAAGGGGCAAAGGCCAGTCTACTCTATTTTTACTTCTCCAAACCTTTTGCTATAACAACTTCTCCTACAACTCCCTTCATCCCTGACCATTGGCTTTGGCAGTTGCAGATAAGAATCCACCAACACAGATGCTGGAGGGCCACAGGTCTTCCTCTCCTGCCGCTGTAGGAGGTAGCTGACCTCTGAAATCAACAGTGACCTGCGGCTTCAGAATTCTAGAAGGGGCCAGGCATGGATTAGATCCAGAGAAGAAACGCTATGACCTCCAAAACAAATTGGAGGTCACCCATCTCCACTGTTTTGTAGCCTAAACATCATGCAGGTTTTCTTTTATTCAGTGTTACAGGCTTGTAATGTTAGGTAAAGGTAAAGGGACCCCTGACCATTAGGTCCAGTCGTGGCCGACTCTGGGGTTGCGGCGCTCATCTCGCTTTATTGGCCGAGGGAGCCAGCGGACAGCTTCCGGGTCATGTGGCCAGCATGACTAAGCCGCTTCTGGCGAACCAGAGGAGCACACGGAAACGGCGTTTACCTTCCCGCCAGAGTGGTACCTATTTATCTACTTGCACTTTGACGTGCTTTCGAACTGCTAGGTTGGCAGGAGCAGGGACCGAGCAATGGGAGCTCACTTTGTTGCGGGGATTCGAACCGCTGACCTTCTGATTGGCAAGTCCTAGGCTCTGTGGTTTAACCCACAGCGCCACCCGCATCCCTCTTGTAATGTTACATTTATGCAAAAATGATAAAACATTGTTCTTTTTCTGTGCCAAGCATATTTTTTAATCGTAATTGCTGTACACTTGAAACAGAAAGAAATCCTCTGATCCAGATATTGCATTCTTGATCATTAATTCTCTCTAGGCTTGCAATCCTAGTAGGGAAGAACCTGAAATTGAGGTCTGTAGAAAGGGCATTTGAGTAAACCAAAACCAGTATACAGAGCTCACAGATAGGTGTGGTGTCATTTCTGAAAAGTAAAAAATATTCAAAGTAATCAAGGAAATTGCACATTGAATAAATGTTGATTTTTATCAGTGCATGCAAAAGAAATGGCAGTTTTTAAACTAACTACCTGCGTTTGAAATCTTTCCCATTAACGCAGGCACATTTGAATTTGCAGCTGGCTTCCCTGGCAAGAGGGGCAGCCTATACAGCAATTGGAATGACGGAGGCGTTGCTGGATGTAATATGCACTGGCCATTCTTTCTAACGGGAAAGAGGTTTGCACTCAATATCCCCAGACAGAGATTGTACACTACATTTAGCTGCAATTATGCAGTTAAGATGCCAACATCTTCTGGAAAAGGGAGAGTGAATATATTGGAAATAGTGACGTGGTATTTGGCTGCAGATTGGATAGCAACTGATTGCGAGGTTTTTAGATTTCATGTTACTGCTTCCCCATCTGTCTGTAGGTTAGAAGGCATGTGCTCTCTGAGCCAGAGCCTTTGATTTATTATTTAACAGTGGTACCTCGGGTTACAGACGCTTCAGGTTACAGACCCTTCAGGTTTCAGACTCCGCTAACCCAGAAATAGTACCTCGGGTTAAGAACATTGCTTCAGGATGAGAACAAAAATTGTGTGGTGGCGGCGCAGCGGCAGCAGGAGGCCCCATTAGCTAAACTGGTACCTCAGGTTAAGAACAGTTTCAGGTTAAGATCGGACCTCCAGAATGAATTAAGTTCTTAACCCGAGGTACCACTGTATTTATTCAATATATGCTGCTTTTCGACCTACAGGTTCCCAAAGCAGCTAAAGCCCAATAAAATTATTATTTTAAAAATCAAACAACTTAAATACATATGACGTCCCAGCAGGTTGCACCATTTTCTGGAGGTCAAATCAGGCATTTGATTAACAGTCGCCACAACATTTTGGGCAGTATCTGACATTATTCATATATAGAGTAGATCTACTGAAATCAATACTGGATGTCACTCATTGCAGAACTATGGATTCCAGAAGCATTTGTTCTTCACCTTGCCGCAGTTCCGTCTTGCAAACATGGATAAATACAGGTCTGCTTAGCATACCATCAGTGGTAAATTGTTTGAAGATTTTGTTTTTTGGAATTTTAATACAGACATCATCTGCACTATTCATTTACACACTATACACAGTACTATACACACTATACAAGCAGTACTATACAAGCAGTATTATACCACTTTATACGGTCATGGGTGTGTGTCCCCAATCCTGTAGTTTTTTAAGAGTGCAGAAAGTTGCTATGGTCTCCCTCGTCACTTCAGAGCCTCAATTCCCAGAGTTCCCTGGGCCGAAGGATTGACTGTTAGGAAACAGTGTTGGTAATTAATGTTGAGTGACTATTAGTGGCTGTCTTTCCTTTTCAATGTTGCATCACGCAAAAAAAAAGAATTTCAACTAAGCGGGGAAAGATGCTGACTTCATTACATTTGGGCGTTTTCCCAGAATGCCAACTGTCCCCAAGAAGCACAAATTTAATGGTTCACGCAAATTTGCATTCCTTCTTGCACATTTCCAGGTTTAACTCAGTCCTATACTCCTAGGCAAGTGCGAATAAGACGGCAACCTTAATTTAACTTTTCCCAGCCCCGAAACTACAGAGTATGTATCCTTATAAAACGAACAATAACAAGACACGAAGCAGCATTGGAAGCACGTTCCCCACCCCCTCAAAGAATTCTGGGAGCTGAAGTTCACCCTGCATAGAATTACAATTCGCAGCACCACTTAACAAACTACTGTACCCAGAAATCTTTGAGAAGGGGGGCAGGAAAATGTGCTTTGGATGCGTTTTAAAGACACAGTGTGTAGGTAAACACACCAGCCAACTGCAACCCTATCTACTTTTTTTATTGCAGAACTACTGAAGATCCAGTCCATAGATGGACATCCATAGATGTCCCTTAATAATACTGAATATCCTACGTAACTATGAATGGATTTGTCGCTTCACAGCTCGAGAGTCACATGACTCCTCCTGAGGGCGGAGCGTCCTCTCTCCTTCCCTCCAACGCTCCCCCCGCCCGCCCGCCCGCCGCGTTTTGCGGCCAATCAGGCGCGACGTCTCCGCCGTCGTGCTTCTGCGTGTGCGACAGTGGGAGGGCCGCTGAACGGAATACGGCAGATAGGGGAGGGGTCTCTCTCTGTCTGCCCCGCCCTCCTCTCCCTTAGCAAATATGGTAGTGGCGGCGGTTGGGCGCGTGCTGCTCGGGAGCCGTGCGTGGAGCGGGGCGGTGAGGACGGGGAAGCTGTTGGCGGGGCCGAAGGTAAGAGAGAAGGGAGGGAGGAAGAGAGAGAGAGCGCGGGGGGGGGGGGGGAGAGGGGAGTAGCCGCTCACGTAAAGAGTTGCCGGTTTCTGAGCGCTCGGCGGCGCATGCGCTGTGTTTTCTCTCCCATCCCACCTCCCATGTGAGGTAATTTCAGTCCCCAAATTCTTTCCTTCCTCAAGGTTCAGAAAACGTTGCTCCGTAGCCCGAAGTTGACTCGAGGCAATTCGCTTCTCTGCCTTCCCACCTCGCATGCCTTTCAATAGGTTTATGTGGCAGGGCTGTGAAATGCCTGCGGTCGTACTTTGGCATTAAAGTCACGGCGCTCTCTACACAGACACACACATAGATACATACACTATATGTGTGTGTGTATATATAATATGTATATAGCTATACACACACACTGTGTATGTGTACATACACAGACACACACACACATATAAACAGTCATACCTCGTGTTTTGTTAGGTTCATGTTGCGTCTTTTCGGCTTGCGAACGCAGCAAGTGTTTGTCGGATTTCGTCGCATGCGCAGAAGCATTCTGCGCGCTTTGCACATGCGCAGAAGCACTCCATCGCGCTCCGCGCTTACGCAGAAGCGCCGCTCTAGTTGCGGACTTTTCGGGGTGCGAATGGCACCCCGGAACGGATCATGTCCACAACCAGAGGTACCACTGTACACCCAGTCAGATGGGCGGGGTACAAATAAATTATTCTTCACACACACATGGCCCCTGTGCTGTTAGGATAGGAGTTGGGTCTGCAGTCACATCTGGAAGACCATACGCCTCCCACGCCCATCGTATTTTTATTTACAGATGTTGTGTTCTGCTCCTCATCACAAGGGATCCCTGTATTATTATTTTTTGTGCTGTGGAGCAACTTCTTCATTTTATTTTATTTATACTTTTCAGATATATACATTTCACTGTTTTTACAATAAGGATTATCGCATGTGATTCCTGTAATTGTGCATTGCAACAATGTAAAATAATGAAATGCAATTAAACCATATAGCTCACACTAATGAGAGAAGCCCAACACTACCCAGAGGGTCACAGGCAGAAATGACACGGGTGAAGTTCATTCTCTTTTTGACAATGTATTTAATAAATAATAATAATCCAACGACTGCCTTGGACTCTAATGGAAGAAATTGGAATTGTAGCCTGAAGTAATAAATTGCTTTATCTGTGACACTTGGATTCAGGAAAACTATTCTCAGTCCTAAATCAGGAGGGTCAGTGTGGTATAATGGGTAGAGTGTTGGATTCTGACCAGAGAGACCCAGGTTCAAATCCCTTCCTAGCGATGAGCTCACTGTTTCACTGTCCTAATCTGCAAACCAAATGTTTTTAAGGTATAAGGGCAAAAGTGTGTGCATGTTTAGCTCTGATTTCATTGGAAGAAGAATAAGGGGGGGGGAACCATCATGAATCATAATGAATAATAAATGTGGTGGTTCTACTTGTGAATATGTCTCATCTGTTTGAGTATACTTTGCTTCCAACTACAGATAAATTCCCAGCTGGGCTGTCCCATCAGCCAGTTTCAGTTTTGCATAGTTCAACTGCCACCACACCATTCCCTGGCAGGGTCAGGCACCCCCAAGATCTCAAAAAAACTTAACTAATTAATGCATTATACCACCCTCTACCCGCAGGTCTCAGGGCGGTTCACAGAATAAAATCAAAATACAGTGGTACCTCAGGTTACATACACTTCAGGTTACAGACTCCGCTAACCCAGAAATAGTGCTTCAGGAAATCATGGGGCGGCAGCAGGAGGCCCCATTAGCTAAAGTGGTGCTTCAGGTTAAGAACAGTTTCAGATTAAGTAGGGACCTCCAGAATGAATTAAGTACTTAACCCGAGGTTCCACTGTATAAAACCACCAAATACATGTTGTTGTTGTTGTTGTTGTTGTTGTTTAGTCATGTCCGACTCTTCGTGACCCCATGGACCAGAGCACGCCAGGCGCTTCTGTCTTCCACTGCCGCCGTTTGGTCAAACACATGGTGGTAGCTTCGAGAACATAACCAAATAAAAACAACAACCCAATAACCCTTCCCTCCCAACCCCCCCAACCCCATTTTAGAAGGGCATAGGATCCTTAAATCAACAAGCTGATTTGAGAAGAAAGTAGGGAAGAGTTGTAGGAGAGGAATCCCCAATAAGGTTCACACAAGAGCTGTAACTAAACAACCAAAAGGGTTTCCGGTAGTTATACACAAAGTGTAAAGGTAAGGATAGAAAGTATAACCATACAGAGTAGTCTCTTGAAAAAAGACTGAGTGCTGCCCTTCCAGTATAATAGGGCTTGTGCTGGATCTGCCGGCCCTTTGAAAGCCACCTCCACCACCTATCCTTCCAAATTTCCAAAACAAGCTAACTGCAGTTGAGAGCTCTGTTCTTCTCCTGCTTCCATTCTCTGTTGTAGAGGGAACTTCCTTCGTGACAGGCAGCTCCTAAGACAGAGGAAGCATTTAATTGGAGCTATTGAGGCATATTTTTCTTTGGTTGGGGCTATCCTAAACACAGGCTTCTGTCTCTTGTAACTGAAAAATCGAGGGGGGGGGCTTTTCAGGTTGCAGAAGGTGCAAGTGGAGGTCATGCCATTGCTCACCTGCACACCTGCTCCACTAGGCAGAGGACAAGCCAGAATCATACCGCAAAGTACCAAGACCAAGTTTAGAAGCCAACTTTCCTTTGCTGCAATATATGGCATCTATACAGCACAGAAGAAACCTGGTTATCATTATGCAAAAAGGACTTGGGATAATCCAAGGTGTGAGCCAGGAGGGCCTGTACTTGTATAGGCCACAATTGAACAACATGTATCATTATTTACTAAAATCA
Organism: Podarcis pityusensis; assembly: GCF_964106645.2. Taxonomy (NCBI): domain Eukaryota; kingdom Metazoa; phylum Chordata; class Lepidosauria; order Squamata; family Lacertidae; genus Podarcis; species Podarcis pityusensis. Next base: position 77,499,109 of record NC_138027.1, read on the forward strand.
CGTTGCACAAAATACAGTAGGGAGATAGAACTCGTAGAACAACAGCCGTCAAAAACTGTATCTACTGTGTTAAAGATATGGGAATGTAATGAAGCCCACTATTTCACCTGATTTTAAATCAGACTTTGACATTTGGTGCTGGAAAAACAACCTAATTAGATAGAAAGATTAATAAAAACCAGAAATATGATCAATTACTCAACAATTAGAAACTATTTGCATCCTGAGAATTTATTATGGTTTAAATACTTCATATACACTGTGTTGTTACATGACGTTTAAGAGATTCTTAAGAGATTTAAAAGAATTTTATATTTAATAGGTTCTTAAGAGATTTAACAGTTTGAGGATACTGTCCTAAAAAAGATAAAAATTGTTTTGAATTTATTTTGTGAAACAGAGGTATGATTGTGAATGAGAATCCTCATTACATGATTAAATGGGTGCGGGATACTGGAAATAGGATCCCCATGGAAATCAGGAAATTGCTAGAGCTCATTCTTTTTGTTAAATCAAACTATAAGAGAAAACTGCTTGAAAGTAATGTCAAGGTGGTATTTAACTTCAGTTGTACTAAGTGTGATGAATAAGGATAAGGAAGTTACTTACAATAACAATAACAGTTAGATGTTAATTTTGTAAATTTCTATGTTATGAGTTCTTCTGCTATTGTTACTAAATTACACTTTAATCCGAAGAGAATATTTAGACTACAACTAATCTAGAGATGATCATTGCAGCGAGGATGTTGTTTTCCCAGAAACTGAAAACTCACCTATTGCCTCCTCATATTAGTGACAGGATAAATAAGCTTTGGAAATTGGCTGTGATGTCAAAATTAAAATATTACTTAATATTGAAATAAACAGGATATGGACAAAACAATTTTCTTTAAGTTTGGTCCCCGTTCTTACTGTATTGTCAAAGAAATTCTTGTCCCCCAACATTTCAGTATAGTTTTATATGTTTTAAGTTACGTATTAATGATAATTTAATTGTTCTGCTTAAAAATTATTTAAGAAGCTATATTATTTGAAATGCATGTTCAGAAGGATTGATAATATTATTAATAGCATTATTGTTATCAGTGTATTTTTCTTGTTGCGTTCTATGGCGCAAAAATGAAATGTTACTGTTCAGCCATTGCACAGCAAATTCCCCCACCCTTACAAGTGGGTGCTGAGGTGCTAGTGGAGAGCAGCCATGGGCAATATGAGTATAATTGATGAAATGTAACAGTTTGCAAGGATGGGCTCTCCCAATTTGCTACATGAAATGTTGCAGCCGTGTTCTGGTTTGAATTTAAACATTTAAGAACTCCTTAAGCTGGCAAATGGAATGTAACTCAGTACGTATTTCCCCTTGCTTGCTTTATTTAATTAATTTCTGTCCCAGAGCAGGGTCACCTAATGAAATAGAAACTTGTTGCATGCTGCTATCGTATCACGTGACCAACACTAAAATTCTCAGCATTGTAGTACCTAACTGTTCCTGCAAACACCACAATCAATACTGTCTGCACCTCCTCACAAGCCCTCCCTACCAAAAGAAAACCACATAAAATTGGTGTCTGTCACATTTGAGGTGGGTGAGAGGGAATTCCAAAACTCAAGTGCCACCACAGAAAGGCCCCCGCTTGTTTTTTGTTTTTTTGTTTTTTGTAATATGTATAGGCTTATATTGGTAGGATCTGTCTTATACTGAATCAGTCCATTGGTCCATCTAACTCAGTATTTAATAAAAATAAAAATAATAAAATTTTATTTATATCCCACCCTCCCCAGCCAAAGCTGGGCTCAGAGTGGCTAACAACAATAAAAGTAACACAGCATTCTAAAATCAATTCATTTTAAAATCAGTTCAAAATCAAATTAATGACAACCACTGGGCTAGAGTTCTGTGAGGATTACCAAAGGAGGTCAGACTGTGCCTTGGCCAAAGGCCTGGTGGAACAGCTCTGTCTTGCAGGCCCTGCGGAAAGATGTTTGTCTGCGCTTTCTAGCAGTGGGTCTCCAGGTATCTTCACCAGCCTTACCTGGAGATGCCAGGGACTGATGCATGCAAAGCAGATGCTCTCCCACTCAGCTCTGACTCTTCCCCACTTAAATTTTGATTAATACAACTTATGCCTTATATTAATGAATGGATGCTTACAAGTCTAGGGGCCATAATAACGTTCAAGACAATGCAATATACAAAACTGTACTACCAGGATGAACAGACGGGACACTGGTCTTCAGTTGGTGGACTAGGAGTTACTACCGGGTTGTGACTTGACCTAAAGTAGGTTGCAACAGCAATACTACCATCATACCAGTATAGGATATATTCTAGGATTGCCATATGTCCGGATTTTCCTGGACATTACCGGGATTTCAAAGTCGGGGGGGGGGTGTGATTTCCAAAAGGCAGCGCTTTGTCCTGGATCTTAGGAGTCAATTGAAAAATCTTGTTTTTTGGCTCAAAAAAACTCAACAACTTTGGGGTTTGTCTAAAAAAAGCGCAGCTACGCTGCTGATTTTCAACATAATTGTAGTAAATTAGGGATCAAAAGAATGCTTGCAGTGTCTTGCAGCTTTAATACAGAATTACCTGCAAATAATTAAGTAAACATCTCTTACTGTAAAATCCTATACTTGTCTGCTCAGAAATAAGCCTCTTTGAGTTTGCTTCTGTTTGACTAAAAAATAATGTGTGTAGGTGGTTCCCTGTGTGGACAATTCACCTACAGGGGTCGGGTCTAAAAGCAAGTGTGACAGAGACAGAGAGAGCACTCTCTCTTGCCTAGTCACCAGCTTCTAACAGTTTCACTCTAGCTGGTGGAACCTGGAGGGGGGAGCCACAGTTTATGCAAAATCTGCCTTGTGAAGGCAGATTGATCATCCTGCTAATGCTCTGCTTATATATTTCTAAGTAATGCAAATATTACAAATACACCATAAACCTCCAGTGCCCTTCTCATCCAAATCCCTGATGTTCTGCCTCTTGAACACCTCATATCTTGGAACTAGGGAGCACGTGACAATACTTAAAAGTAGCTGGGCAGGCTAATGTATTTATCTGTCATGGATGAAAAATACTATCCAGGTTAAAAGAGAAAAGCCAAGAAATCACTTTTCCCAGTACCATTTTCTATTCCTGGAAAGTGGGAAGAGCCACTGAGCTCTGCCTCCCTAGGACTCATCATTGTCCTTGTTTCTGCAGTGGTTTTCAGGCCTTGAAAGCTCATATTTAACTACATAAAAGATGGTTGGGATATCGCCAAAGAAATGCCCTTGTGTTGCATCAGGACAAGATGCCATTGGTTCTATAACTGGGGCTTGCTTTTTATGACAGAGTGCTACTGGTAAGGGGTAATACAAGGAATTATAGGAAGGACCCTTTATTTCTTTTGGCATGAGACCTTCGTTTGTTGCTGTTGAAAGTTGGTTAGAGCGTGTTGCTGATAACACCAAGGTTGCAGGTTCAGTGCCCGTATGGGACAGCTGCATATTCCTGTGTTGTGGGGCATTGGACTAGATGATCCTTAGGGTCACTCCCAACTCTTAAAATTTTATGATTCTATGAAAGGCTATGGAAAATATTTCATATCTGAATTCAGCACTTCAGATATTGGACAGCAAAAAAGGCATCTCTTTCTTTGTCAGAAACTTTAGCTTGTGACTTGTTGGGAATAGGCCCTCTTTTGAAATCTTTGGGACTTTCTTTTGGGTAGATCTGTATAGCTAGACATGCAAGGCACAGAACTCAAACTGAAGTAAGAATATGTGTCACATTGTAGCCTGAAAGATTTGACCACTAGATGGCTAACTCCTTAAATTGCTCTCTAGCAAAACTGTTGAGTAGATCTACAAGATTTCACCTTCCAACTTCTTTTCCACCCTCCCATTTCTTTTTCTTGTTTCTTTCCAGGGAGACAACTCCAGTAATCTGTTTATGGAATAATTAGACTGCTGAGAAGCTTTGTTAATATGAACACAGGACAAATAAAGTAGTGCATAAGGATGGCTCTTTGCCAAGCTTGAGCCATTACTGCTTTGCCAGTGATTCTTCTGTTCCTTTGGCAGAGTGCTTGATTGAAATTACAGTTGTCTTACCCACTGATTATCTTGGTAAAAGAAAAACAAATCTGTCTAGCCATATCTTACAGGATTCCATAAAAGCCAGAAGATAACTGTCTTTTGGACCATTGTTTTGAGCAGAAATTGTATTCGCTAGTAGGCATTGATGGCAATCGCACTAGGGTTTTAAGAGGGAGGAAGTAAATTGCTCAGCCAAAACTGTCAGCCAGGCTTTTTAAATGGGCTGTCTTAGTCAATATGGTAGGCAAATATGCTAAAAAGCTTTGAGTCCTCATAATCTGAAGTTTTAAGAATTGGTCAACATTTACCAAGAACGGTGTAGAATTTCTTTAAAAATAAGTGTTTGCACGCATGCTTTCAATACAGTATATGGTACTAAGACTGTAGTCTTGTAAATTAGTTACACTGAGTTCAGTGAGACTTATTCCAAGTAAAGGTGCTTATGAAATGCAACCTTAATATATTCTCAGTGCACTCAAGAAATATATATTTCTATCATTTTTATTTTTTTTACATCTGTTAGCTAACACATGAAAGAGGATGTGAGCCAGATTGGATTTGAGTGTGTGAAATTTGGCCTCTTGGATGTCCTGAGTTTCATTCGCTTCTGAAAGATCAGGTGCATGAAAATATTGAAAATTAAGTAACCTGTTTTACTGAAGGTTTAGGCACATAGAATTCTAGAGGAGTAGACTCTCTTTACAGCTCCTTTTCTCGTCCTTCTTCCCATTCCACCCCTGTTTTCTTTGCCAACACTTACCATAAGTGACCTAGACCTATCTTCCACCTTCTTCGTCTGTGTGCTTGCCAAAATATCATAGGAACACTTTACCCGATTATTAGTTATATTAGATGGGGATATGTAAATAAAATACGTCTTGTATGTTTAAAGGCAGGCATTTTGAAAAACAAACTATTACAGTGGTACTTCGGCTTAGTACTTAATTCGTTCTGGAGGTCCGTTCTTAACCCGAAACTGTTCTTAACCTGAAGCACCACTTTAGCTAATGGGGCCTCCTGCTGCCTCTGCGCTGCTGCTGCACGATTTCTGTTCTCATCCTGAAGCAAAGTTCTTAACCCGAGGTACTATTTCTGGGTTAGCAGAGTCTGTAACCTGAAGCGTCTGTAATCCAAGGTACCACCATACTTGCTTCATCGTGACATCTGTCTCAAAAAACCAAGTTTCTTGGAAAACAATAGTCCCTAATGAGAATTTATTTACAGAGCAGATGCCAGATATTTACAGAGCAATAATTAATCTTGCCACATTACTTCTTTTCTAGAATAGTGCTCTTCTTCTTCTTCTTCTTCTTCTTCTTCTTCTTCTTCTTCTTCTAGAATAGGGATGTGGCCCTGCAGATGCTACTGGGCTATAAGTCCCATCATCTCTCCTGCTGGCTGATGCTGGTGAGAATTGGAATCCAACATCTGGAGGATCACAAGTTTCCTACCACTACTTTAGAGCTTTATGTTTGAAAGGAACAAAGAAATTTCACCCATATAAATCACAAGCGCCAGATCCCTGGAAGTGTTCCAGTAGTATTTAACTGGAAAATTAAGTGGATTGTCTTATGTTAACATATATTAAATTTTAAAATGTATTGGAGTTTAAGATGCATTTTAGCACCACAGCAATAGCCCTGTGAGATGGGTTATGCAGTTGGGACAGTATAATTTACCCAAGAATTCAAGTGAGCTCACATCTATATATGTGTTTTTCTACAGTTATATCCTGCCTATCTATCTTCTGTCAGTGAAATAAAGGCAGCATAAAAAGAGTTCCCTGGTAGTGTCTCAACCAGGCACTGAGGAGTCCAGACTGTCTTAGCTTCAGCACGGTTGCCATATTCTGTGCCTTGATCCATGCTGTCCATTTTATTTTGAGGTTTGTGATCTGTGTTTCCCTTCCCTAGACATTAAGACTGATCTGCACTACCACAACAGCGCAGAGGAAAAATGTTGCCGCTTCAGGACCTGAAAGGTACACAGAAGCTTTTATCAAAAAAGAGACTGAAGATTTCAACATAGGAAAGAGACATTTAGCCAACATGATGGGAGAAGATCCAGAAACTTTTACCCAAGAGGATATTGATGTAAGTATGGTTGCTCAGTTGGAGAAGTAATTTACTGCAGGGTTTCAGAATTGAAAGCTCTTTGCTTCAGCATGAGCCCCTCAGCTCTCCGTGAATTTTAATCGAACTGTCAGCGTACAAGCGAATGCTGCTATACATAGAAAACATTGCAACTGTGGCTCTGAATAGAGATTCTACCCCTACTACTGTGCGAGGTCAGACATCACACTGCAGAACTCTATACTATACCTTGCTAAAGCACAGCAGGTTCTTTTTAAAACTACTAATGGATAATCCCCTTGATCTGAGGTCGTAAGAACCACTATCAAGGTTTATATAGCATTTGGAAGCATTTACCCGTAATTTGACCTGCTGGGTAGACTTATGCTGGGGTTTCATGTATGATACTATAACAGCTAGCATTGGCAAGTGACCTTTTTCAACACTTAGGGCCAACACTTGGGTTGCAACTCTGCATGCTTATTTTGGAGCAAGACCTACAGGAAGTTATTCAGAGTAAACATGCCTGTTCCGCTTTTGATTTGTGACTTCAAGTACATATTTGACATTGAGCTTTAATTCTTTCTGGTTGCCCCTGTGTTAGGTGCTTTGCTGATCAAATAAAATTTAAAAAAATCATTGGAACTTATATCTCCTTCTTCCCTCCAATCTAATCTCTCCCACCCTACCACATTCTACCCTGTGTTATTTTTTTGATGGTATGGCACAAAATGTCAGTAGTTGTGAGCCGCTGCAGTTTAATGTAATTTCCACATAAAGAAGCAGAATGTGTCTGAATACTGGGTGCTGTGACAAGCAAGATGGAAGCACACTAACTTACGTACAAATGTTGAAAAGCAAGCTGTGTAGATGGCCATGGTTGAAAACAAAATATTGCACAACTGTTCTGATCTAGCAGGGCAATTTTAATTCTCCTTGTTGTTTCAGTTTTTTAAAATAGTCTTATCTTCCCCCTTGGTCCTATCCTTTTTCCTGATTCTTTCTAGAATAGCACATGCACCTTGCTGGTTGGTTCTACAGTGTACAGCCAAAAGCTCTTGTGCTATTGGGACAAAGGGAGAGATTTATAATATGCCACCCCCCAGTACAAATTTATTTATTAGACTGGTTCAAGTTTTGACCTCCACATTGCATGCCTCAGCATGAAGCCATGTTTATATGGAGTTGCATTGATCTCTGAGCAGCTTTGATGTAAAGGCACAAACTAGAGAGTCTGTGTCAGCATTAAAAGCCTTATGATAAGCAAGTCAGTTCTTTAAGCTTGAATTACTTGCATTTCCTCATGTTTATTAACTTCGTTAAGGCTAACAGACCAATTCAATGCTTGTTGACCTCCCCTGAGATTGAAGGGAGATTGTTAAGATTTGGGGCACAAGCTCATGGCACAGATTTGACTCTGGTCAGTTTAAAATGGTGGGTGATTCTGTAAGCCCAAAAAATCTGGGACTCAAGACTCCTGTGCTACTCCTAACAATGCCGCTGGTTCAAAACACATACCAGGGCGCTTTTCTCTCTGAT